>NW_022105908.1:11408646-11418740 GCF_000313985.2 Echinops telfairi | reverse complement strand
CCTACACTCTTAATCCTTAAATTGACACCAGATTAGGTGACTGCCACAGACCTCCTCCACCTGCTCTGGAGGTCATGTAAAATTTGCTCATGAAGGCAATGCTTTGGCCAACGGGTCAGGCAACTGCTCCTGCCCAGCTAACCCGGCATCAGGTAGATGAAAAAGCCTTGGCCTCCAGACTGTGCGCTCACGGTCTCAGGCCTGAAGCTAACCTTCCTGAGTCACTGAACCGTCCAAGTCTAACCTGTCCTTCTATTTCTGACATTGGGTCTTGAGCAGACTCAAAACTCTAGCTTCCACTCTGAGCTTCACCAAGCAAAGATTCTGTTGTGGCTGAGGAATCAGGCATGCCAGTTGGGAAGAATTTAACTGCCTGCTTTTGTTCTTACTCTGATTAATGGGGGCAAGCTTGCTCCTGGTAATGACTCTTGTATCAGTGGGCAGCCACCCACCCTTCAGAACACCTGAGCCCAGAACCCTGCACCCTTTACCAATCGCACTGCAACCCAATTCAGAACACCCCATGACATACACACACCTAAATCGCATGCATACACGCATACATCGTATGCATTCACATGCACTACACTCATGTCTGCACATACACCTCAGTGTAATAGGGCCCCAAACCATAAGGACTGAACCTGTCTCCCTCTTTCCTTCTCCTTACTAAAGCAGCAAGTAGCCCTACAAACTCAAAGAAACTTTTATTAAACAAAAGACTAGAATATGTTTTTTGATCGATCCTCCCTCCATCTAATTCTAGAACAACCTAGCTACACTGATTGCCAGATGTTTGGCTCTTGGAAAGCTAAGCAGTAAAGCAAAGAGAGAAGAAGGAATCAGGCCATTTCAGCCAATGTGCTATGGTGAAGCTGGGCTGAGACGCATTCAGATTCAATTTATACTCAGCTTCCTTCTGATTTTATGGTACTTTTACTTTCATGGCCCTGAAAAAGCATCTTTGTCAAAATACACATCATAGAATTAGACCTGCAGAGGAGGCACTTCACGATGGCCTCCCCTGTGAGGGCACGGATGGAGAAGGGCATGACATAACTCTTATTTATCTGTTAGCAAAGTGCTCCCACTGCAAGATGGAAAAGATCTCGCTGCTTCCATTAGGAAGCTCTCTTGTCCTGAGGACTGTAATTAGCTAAAAGCTCTTAAACTCTACTATTGAAACAGCTGGGTATATTTCCAGGTAATGGTTCAAAGCTTTCCTTGTAGGAATATTTGCCTTTCTAGATATTAATTGCACTCTGGGAAAAACCAAAGGAAACATTAACCTGCAATTACCAAGCTGAAATCTCAGACTTAAGGACCCCTTCCTAGAGGCATAGAGGAGTAGCCAAGAGGGTTAGCTCCTGGCAGGAGGCCATCCCACCCCCACCCCCAGGTGGTGTTGGGGGGGTTAATAATAGGAGAATTGGGAGAAGTAAGCAGGCTCCAGGGCTGAGAAGCTCACAGTCAGATGCGTGAGGTTAGAGCCACATTAAGACCTGTGAAGTTATGCCCTATCCTTACCCATAAATGACGGCAAGTCCACGGTGGTCAGAACGTCACTGAAAATTCCAGGGTTTTCCAGAGCTGATTTTTCTGAATGAGACAGCGACATCTTTCTTCCAATCTGCCTCTGGGTAGACACAAACCTATACACTTTCAGGGAACCATTTGCATCACTGTGGGGCCCTCCCTCCTCCGAGGTAAATCAAAACATCATTTCCCCCCTAAAATGACAATGCGCATATAGATGCTGCTGCTGTTGTTAGATGGTTTCCAGTCCTGGTGACCCCAGGTACAGCCGGAGGAAACATAGACACCACAGAAGGGGATTTGTAGATAAGCTGGGTTAAAATGGATTTTTCCAGATTTTAAAGAATTCTTTCTAGATTATTTCTGAGACTCCATTTTGAGAATTCTCTGCACTTGCACCTTCATGTCCCTGCTTCTCTCAGATAAAACTCATGCTCACACTCTCCAGCTTTATGTGTGCTATGGCTCAAATGTCCCTCATCTGGTCTCCTCAGGGAAATCCGTCACACAAAAAGAATTCTCTTCCAGTCATTCTGTAGCATCCTGCCAGGATCTTTTCTTGATACTTTAAGATGACCAGGGTAAATCAGCAAGTAGCGCTACAACCTCAAAGACACTTTTATCAAACAAAAAGACTAGAAGATGTTTTTTTGATCGATCCTCTCTCCATCTAATTCTATGCACATCTGAAGGTGCTGTTCCCAGCTGACTCTTCCCAAAGAATGCCCTGCTCTTGGATTTGTCGGATGTCAAAATGGCAGCTTTGGCATCCTCAAGGAATACAAATCTTGTTCCCTTTAAGTGTTCTATTGGTTGTAGAAAGAGAACGAACATCTAAGGGCCAACCCAGAGAAATAGGGTAGATGGGTTAGAGTTTCCCAAAGAAATCCTCAGAGGACAGCCCGTGGGAAACAATGAGCGGGCCCGTTGTAATACCGAGACCAATTCCTCAGTGCAACATTCCTGGCCTCTTTTTCAACAACGCAGTTGTCCATTTTCTGAAAACTTCTTCCCAATAACCCCCCCACGATCTTTTGTGACATACAAGCTAGTTTCAAACAAGTAAAATAAAATAAAATTAAAAATAACCCATGATCATGTTCTGTTCTTTGAGAAAAACCACCGAGATTACACTTTTAAAATCCAAAAGAAGTCTCCACAATTTTCTGAGAGAACCTCTCAGCGATAATCGCTCTGCCTTGATTTTAACTAGGCCAACAGATCCTCTGACGAGTCATTATTTTGACTGGATGGTTTTGTTGTTGTTACTGTTTTCAAAAGATATTTAAATATTTTGATGGTTTGTGTGTGTGTGTGTGTGTGTGTGTGTGTGTGTGTTTGACTTTGTGAGTTTTTCAGCTTTGGAGCTAGCTTACTTCTCAAAAAATGAATTAAATATTTTTGTTGTTTTTTAAAGATATTTAACTATGTCTAAAGGTCTTTAAATATGTTTCGTCTGGACTAAACCTGTGCACGTGTGAGCTGAAATCCTAGTGGCAACACTTTCCCACGTGTAACCCTAACCAACCTCACTGCCATTGAGTTGATCTTGACTAACAGCGACCTGATAGGACAGCGTGGAACGGTCCCTGTGAGGCATGCGAGCAGAAAGGTGCATCTTTCATCAGAGAAATTGGTGGGTTTGAACTGCTGACCTTATGGTTTAGTCATCTAACTCATAGTTCACTAAGCCACCAGGAATTCTTTTCCCATATGTAATATATAATAATTATATAAGTGCCTGCCTCTCCTTACTACAGTGTAAACTCCATCAGAATACGTTTGTTTTGTTCTCTCTGTATTTCAAGCCCCTGGTCTAGGGTCTGCAGAATAGGAAATAAATGCATATTTTCTCAATAAAGAATGAATGCATACAGTCCTCATGTCTATTACAAGACTATGTTACCAAGAGTAAAATTCAGCCCAAATCTATTTTGTTTTCTCCCCCAACACCTGAGACTTTATACAAAGCAATTATTCAATAAAAATGCTATTTTTGATTAATTGAAAGAAATTTCAAAATAGTATTTCCAAATGCATTCAGGCATCAATATACTGAGTATCAGTAAATCCCTGTGTACCAGACAAGTTAGTAAGCACTAAGGTTATATGTTTCAATAAATCTGGCTCCTTGTAGCTCATTTCCCCATAGCTCAGTCAAGGAGAGAGGCATTGAAACCAGTAGCCCAAGTGGGACTTGACTTGCACTGCACATCAAGAACATAGTAGCCTCATTGCTTAGATATGCTTTAATGTAGTCTCACTAGCATAGACAAACACAAGTTCAAATTCCTGCCCTTTGTAAGTTATTTTACCTCTCTTAATCTCAGTATCCACACTGTAAACCTAGGGAAACAATGCATATAAACAGAAGGTATAGTAGCTAGCACAGAGTAAGCATTCAATAAATTGTATCTCATTTAATACCCCCATTTAAAAAAAGTGCATACCCTTTGCACAGAAGATGAAATTGAAGACTTTAAAGATTAAATATTTTTCATAAAGCAGGACAGAAAATAAAGGTCAGTAGTGTGGCTCATACTCAGATGTGCCTGCCACTTGACCTGGTCTCTCTCCATCCTGCTGACACCCTTCTGTTTTAAAATCCAGCTACACAGCATGCTAAGAGAATTGAAAATACTTTTAAAGAGCACAAAGTAAAAATCAATTTATTCATTTTAATTCCCGAGCATGTACCACCTTGCCAGGCATCTACAGATGTTCAGTCACCATGGCATGCTCTCAATTGCATTACATCTCTGAATCAACTTAAGTGTTAATGATTTAATTATCTGACTAAAAGGCATAGGTTATCAGCCTAACTGAAGTAGCAGGCCTCAAATATATATGCTCCCACGATAAAAACTTTAAATATAAAGCTGGAAACAGGCTAAGTCAACGGGATGGGGGAAATATACCATAATAACACAAATGTAAAGGACGTTTCGTTGTTACCCTTAGTTGCTGTCTAGTAGATTACAGCTCACGAAGACTCCTTTTGTGCAGAGTAGAATTGCTCCACGGGGTATTAAAATTAGAAGCCACGAAGGCTATTTTAACATCAAAGAAAGAAAATTTCAGAGCAAAGTTATCAGAGATGAAAAAAGAGCATTTTCTAATGACAAAAAGGCAAATTATCAAGAGAACCAAAAAAATCCTACATTGGTGCAGCTAATAAAGAACTTCAAAATACATGAAGCAAAATCTGAAAGAACTACAAGGAGAAATCGACATATTCATAAGGCTCCCAAAAGCTCTCTTTCAATAACTGATAACAACTGGATATAAAACATGATCGAATATAGAAAATCTGAATGGCATCATATATTTAAGTCATTTGTGGGGGGAAGTCAGATACTTGCTGCCAGACTGCTGTCTCATCCCACCACAGGGGTGGGCCTGCTCCCTGCCTCTGGGGACAATGGACAGGCTCCTGTAGGCAGAGTTTGCACCCTACTGATAATGGTTCCTATGGAGACCCAGAGACCACCCCCTAGACCACCCTCTCATTGCTGTGTAACCTATAGTGCAACTCCTCCCTGTGACGTATGTCTCTACCTGTAATTAGTGGGCTGGCATGCCCCCAAAAGGTATATAGGCCTGGGTCAGCAATATAGCGGGACTCGGACTTCTCGGACTCTGACCTCCCTGACTCTCTTCCCCCTCTCCCTTGTTCCCTTACCCTCCTTCCCTTCCCCCTCTCTCCACGTGGACCACCAAGCTGGGCTGAGGTGAGTGATGGTATCATGTAACATGTCTGACTGTATTATTGTATTATCTCTCATGCTCTCTCTCGATGACTTTAATATAATACTTATATATCTCAACCGTACAATTGTGCATTACTGAACCCAGAAGTAGTATTACTGAACCAGTGAGTTCTAGTACCGGGTGGGGCTGGCACCTCACCCCCCAGCGACACTTTTTAATTTAATACTACAGTCATTTATAGAACACTTCATCCATAACAACAGAATGACCCATTTAGGACAGAATGAAACACTGCTAGTCTTTCACCATCCTCCCACTCATTTCTGTTTTAGAGCCTGTTGTTGACGTCATAACATCAATCCATGTCATCAAGGATCTTTCACTTTTTCAATGACCTTCCACTTTATCAAGTATGATGACCTTCAATAGAGATTGATCCATCCTGATGCCATGTTCAAAGTATGTGAGGTGACATTTCACTATCCTTGTTTCTAAGAACCATTCTGGCTGTATTTCTATCAACATGGATTCCTTTATTTATTGGCATTTCCATGTGTACTCAATGTTCTTTTCCAACGTTAAAATTCAAAACATCAATTCTTCTCTGGTCTTCCCTATTCACTGACCAGCTTTCACATGATTATGAAGTGGATGAAAATACCATAGTGTGGATGAAGTGCATAGTAGTCTTCTAAGTGACCTCTATGTTTTGTAAAGAGATCATTTGCAGCAAATTTGCTCACTGAAATATATCATTTGTTTTCCTGACCACTACTTCCATGATTATTGACTGTGGATATCAGTAAAATGAAATCTTTGACAAATTCAATATTTTCCTCATTAAGCATGATATTGCTTATTTGTCTAGTTACGAAGATTTTTGTTTGTTTTATGTTTAAATGTAATCACTATTGAAAGTTGTAGTCTTTGATCTCCATCAAAAGCCACTCCAAATCCTTTTAGCTTTTAGTAAGCAAGCAAAGTTGGGTTACCTGCACATTACAGATTGTTAATCAGACTGTCCCCAATCTTTTATCCCCAAAACTATTTTATTGAGCGCTAATGCAGATATCATATCTTTCCATGGTTCAATCACATGAAGCAGTATGGTACACTTGCTACTGCAATCAATTTCATGGCATTCTCTGCCTTCTTAAATTCCTGATATCAGCTCCCCCCCCTACACACACTGTACCCCCAGGAGCCCTTATACTACTTGCTGTCTCTATAGGTTTATTAGTCCTGGCACGTTCTCTTCATGTAATTTACCAGATTATTTGCTCAGCACATCGATTAAAATGGTAAAAGGATATCACTTTGACACACATTTTCCTTATTTCAAACCACACAGTATTACTGATCCCCTTGTGGAAGCGCCAAGGTGATGAATGATACTCTTGGTTGCTACTTTTAAAAGCCGTAGAAATGGAGAACAAAGTGCAATGGATGTGTGGCAACATGAGAGCGACCTACCAAGCAAAGAGCATTAAAAAAATAATAATCGAATCAAAAACATGACACTGAGGGGGGGGAAAGCAACCAGTAATAGGAAAGTAATGAGAGCAGTTTATCTTGCTCTTTGAAAGAGATCTGTGGAGCACCACTTTTGTTAACATGTTCTGTTTAAATTTTTTTTTATTTCTTCAGAAAACATATCCAAAATCTGAAATGAGAAATCTGTCAAGCATGTGGCTGTACCAAGGAGCCTGATCCACTGGGAATGGGAGAGCTGGCACACTGGGAAAGGTGTGCAATTTCTAGAGTCCTGAAGCTTAATTTTCGCTACAGTTTGTCCTCTCTTAAAAGGAAATTGGAAATAGAATCATCAGAAACGTGGTCTAACATTCCAGAAAAGGACATGTTTTATGAACCTCAAACTTACTGGAAAGCTCCTTGTTTTCAGTGACTGCCTTAAAATTTTTCAGTTAATTTTGTAAAACTACTACTTTGTTTTCTCTTTCCTTTTTTTCCAATTTCTCTCTTTTGATTGAATTTCATTCCTTTCCAATCAAAATACTTCACTCAGATAGGAAATTCTCTTCCCACCACACCTTCTCAAAGACACTGCCTTGGCTCTTAGACAAAGAACCCAAAGTATGAGTGGGACCTTCTTACATTGGAAATAGGGCACAGTACCAGAGAAAATGCTTCATCTATAGTCAATGACCATTTTATTCATCATCTGTGCGAGATGATTAAAGAAGAATTCTGTGTGGCTCTCAGGCTCCCAGGCTCCTCTCCCAACCTGTTCAAACCCAGTTCACCTCTGAATCCAGTAGACATTATATAGAAATGCTAAGTAACGCAATATCAATTTTCTACGTTTTACAAAAAGTTCACAACTTAAATGCCTATTAAGAAGGAAATAATCGTGGAGGTTATGGTATATCTGAAGTAAGGGCTATAAGGCAACAAAGAAAATGATAGGTGAAATTCATATATACTGATATCCATTCATATTGTTAAGCCAATAAAATACAGAGAATATACTAATGGTTTTATAAATTTAGGAAAAAGCTGAAAAGTAACAAATCAAAATTTGGGTGCAAGAGAGATCTATACTTTTAAACTCTGTAACTTTTAAGAATTGGAATGTGGCTGTTTCTATGTCTTTGTCTTTTCTTTTTCAACTGAAAATAACCAGTCAGAGTGCACACTGACCTTCTCGTGAGAAAGATGAACTTAAAAATGATTAATGCTTGCTCATCATCAACATGATGAACAAAATGTCACTGCTCCATACATGTGAAGATTATAAAAATGGTAAATGCTATGTCACCTAAACATTATCCATAATTTTAAATCTCCTTAAGATTATAAATACCATATGGGAAGTAACCATATATACCTTAATCATTGTTGTGTCTTCGACCAAAAAAAGCAGGTTCGCTGACATCAAATCAGTTAGGACTAAGAAAGATGCTATAGAAAAAGGTGAACTGCCCCTATGTGTTTCTGAGTTAACAGTTTCTTTATAGACTTCTTTCTCTGTTGGAGCTTGGTGGTTTTGAACTCCGGATCCTCATGGTTAGCAGTGTAAACACTATGCCACTGAAATCCACATAAGCCTTTAAAAGTACCTAGCATATGGAGAATAATAAACACTTCACAGATAGATGGGTCAGTTGAATACATTCAATCCATCCCATTCAGATCTAGTACCCTTGTCCACCAGAGCCCTTACTTGTTCACAAGAGAAAGTCCCCAAGCTGCCAAAATTTAAAAAGCTTGAGCTCAACGGCAGTAGAATCTTCAGTGGTCTGGCCATGGGTGAGAAACTTCCAAACCTCATGCATCTAAATGCAAGTGGCAATAAGCTGAAAGATATTAGCACCTAGGAGTCTTTGAAAAAATTGGAATGTCTGAATCTGCTTAACTGTGAGGTTACTAACTTGAATGATTACTGAGAAAATGTCTTCAAGCTCTTGCCCCAGCTGAGCTACCTGTATAGCTATGAACTCAAGGACCAAAATGCCCCTGACTCCGATGCTGAGGTGGATGGTCTGGATGAAGATAAGGAGGATGAGGAAGATGAGGAAGATGGAGATGGTGGAGAGGAGTATTTTGATTAAAAAGAGAATGAGGCTGTAGATGGGGGAAAGAAGATGCGGATGAGGATAAAGATGAAGAGGTGGAAGAAAGTGGGAAAGTGAAAAGGGGAAGAGAGAAACATGGTGAAGGAGAAGAAGATGAAGACTTCCAAATTACCTGCAAAATAAGAATTGCTTAGGATGGATTGGACGGTTCATATGGATTTTATAGCTGTTTCAAATCAATTTTTTTAAGTAGCTGTCATACAAACCCCAGGATCCCATGCACCCAATGAGCCAAAAAGTCGTTCCTGAGACATTCCACTTTCATCTCTTTGATCCCTATTGGATATCCACCACCATGCCTGGGGACTTCACCGCAATGAAATTGTAAGTGTTATGTTTTCATGTAAGACTCCACTGTGGCTTGGGTATCTGTGATCATTGAATCTAAATCATTTGTGGCTGATGGTTACATTTATTACCAGTTGCACTTTTACTTCCTGTACAACGAAGAATCTTTGTAAATGAAATCTTAACTTTGGGGTCTGATTCTCAGTAGATTCCCTTCATGGTCCCTTGCATCCACATCTATTTCTTAAGCCTCTTCTTGATCTCCAGGCTCTGAAGCACTGTTATGGCCTTGCTCTGGCTGGCCTCATCCATATGGAGTTAACTCATTGCCATCAAGTCATTCCCAACTCACGGCGACCCTATAGGACAGGGTAGAACTTCCCCCTGTGGGTTTCTGAGACTGTAACTCCTATGGGAGTAGAAATCCTAGTCTTTCTCCTTTAGAGCAGCTGATGGTTTTAATCTGCTGGCCTTGTAGTTGGCAGCCCCATATGTAACCACTATGCCATCTGAACTCGTCAATAAAGACCTCCATTATGGTGCTAGCTGAATGGCAGGAATCTTGCTTCCTGCTGAAGGTGCTTCTGTCTTCTACTACCCAGTTAGTTCTGAAGTAATCCAGTATATTCTTCTCTCTACTCACGGGACTGTTTTTAGGTCCCTTTACTATCTACTCCTTACTTGTGTCTTTCCTCATCTATCTTACATTGAAAAGGAGGCTCCTATCAAGCAATAAGGCTGGTTCCAAGTCCTTATCCCTGGTAGTTTAACCCTATTGTGGCAAATAACACTAGCTATAACTGGGATAAAAGGTGGCCCCTATAATATGCTAGCATACAGAAATATCTACTTTTTTTAGTCTACTTTTACACAATGTAAGTATGTACTTCCATGAGGTGAAATGTATCTATCTTTTTTTTTCAGTTCAACTTGTTTACTGAAATGAAAACACATAACCACATA
>NW_022105908.1:11403897-11405168 GCF_000313985.2 Echinops telfairi | reverse complement strand
TTGGGCCTCCACTCAAGTACTCCCTCAATGCAAGAAACACTTTGTTCTATTAAATTGGCATTCCATGATGTTCACCTTCCCAACACAATTGCTGAAGACAAAGCAGGTGCATAAGCAAATGTGGTGAAGAAAGCTGATGGTGCTTGGCTATCAAAAGACATAGCGTTTGGGACCTTAAAGGCTTGAAGATCTAGCTGAGAAGCAATAAAGCTCACATGGAAGAAGTACACCGGCCTGTATCATCATGATGTGTTGAAGGATTATGTATCAGGTGTCAAAGAACAAAAAATCATATTATTGAGAATGAGGGGCAGTGCAGAGTGGAGACCCAAAGCCCATCTCTAGACAACTGGACATCCCCTTACAGAAGGATCACGGGGAGACAGTCAGTCAGAGCACAGTGTAGCAATGATGAAACATACAACTTTCCTCTAGTTCTTAAATGCTTCTTCCCCTCACTATCATGATCTCTGTTATACCTTACAAATCTAGCTAGACCAGAGGATGTAAACTGGTACAGATAGGAACTGGAAACACAGGAAATCCCGGACAGATGATCCCTTCAGGACCAGTAGTGAGAGTGGTGATACCGGGATGGTGGAAAGAAGATGGGGTAGTACAGGGGAACCGATTACAAGGATCTGCATATAACCCTCTCCCTGGGGGATGGACAAAAGAAAAGTGGGTGAAGGGAGATATTGGACCGTGTAAGACATCACAAAATAATAATCTATAAATTATCAAGGGTTCATGAGGGAGGAGGGAGCGGGGAGGGAGGGAGAAAAATGAGGAGCTGATACCAAATGTTTTGATAATGATGAGGGCAACAAATGTACATATGTGCTTGACACAATGGATATATGTGTGTATTGTGATAAAAACTGTACGAGCCCCCAACAAAATGGTTAAAAAACAAAAAAAGAATCAATGCCTTTGAATTATGGTGCTGGTGAAGAACACTGAAAGTATCATGGCCTGCTAAAAGGACAAATCAATAGGTCTTGAAAAAAGTACAGTCAGAGTTCTCCTTGAAGCAAGATAGCAAGACTTCGTCTTACACAATTGGATATGTTGTCAGGAGAGATCAGTCTCTGGAGAAGGACTTCATGTTTGGTGGTAAAAAAGAGGAAGTCCCTCAAGGACATGGATTGACACCATGGCTAAAACAATGGGCCCAAGCATAAGAACACTTGTGAGGATGGCAACGGACCTTGCAGTGTTTCATTCTGTTTGGCATAGTCACTATGTGTTGGAACCAACTCATTGGCACC
>NW_022105908.1:11375601-11402692 GCF_000313985.2 Echinops telfairi | reverse complement strand
TAAAAAAAGCAGGAGCTGCAATTCTAATCTCTGACAAAATCAATTTCAAGGTACAGGAAATAACAAGAGATATGTATGGGAATTATATAATGCTTAAGAGATCCATGGACCAAGAGCCAGTAAGCATAATAAACATATGCACCCAATAAGAGACCAATGAAATATGTCAATAAAATCCTTCAAAAGATGAAAAAAGAAATCATGGGAACGACAATCATAGTAGGAGACTTCAATACACTGCACTTCAAGAAAGATAGATCAGCAGAAAAGAAGCTCAACAAGGAGGCAACAGAATGAAACTCTATAATTAGACAACTCGACCTGATAGACTTATTCAGAGCTCTCCAACCCAACTGCAAAAAAATTCACATCCTTTTCAAGTTTACATGTCATGGACTCGAAAATAGAACATATCCTGGGACACAAGTCAAGTTTGAGCACATTCAAACATATAGAAGCCATTCAGACTTCCTTCTCTGACCACTACACCATAAAACTGAAATCAACAAAAGAAAGATCAATAAAACAAGATCAAATATTTGGGGGATGAATAACTTACTTCTTCAAAAGTAGTGGATATTGCCCCAAATGAGAGGCAAAATCAGAAGTTTCTTGAAACCAATGAAAATGAGAATACAACATACCCAAACTTATGTGATATATCAAAGATAGTTATCAGAGGAAGCTTGATATCAATTAATACTCATATGAAGAAGGAAGGGAGATTTATGGAGAATACCCTCTCACAAAACCTTCATCAGTTGGAACAGATGAACAGTCAACAGAATAAACCTTCTAATAGCAAAAAAAGAAAAAAATAAATAAATCAGGCTGGAGAAAAGTGAGTGGGAAAGAAAACCAAAAAAATGGAGAAAATCAAGTCAATAAAAAGGATTAACAGAATCAACAAACCATTGGAAAACCTAACAAAAGGTAGGCAGGAGCACACATCAATATCCAAATAGCGGGATGAAACAGGGGGAATTACAACGGACCTTACTGGAATGAAAAGACTACTTACACAGCACTTCAAAGGACTGTACAACAACCTGGAAGGAATCAACAAATTTGAAGACATGGACAAATGCCTGGAAAACAAACCCTCCCTAGATTATCTCATACAGACATCAAGAACTTGAACAAACTCATAGCAAAGGAAGAAATAGATAAGGTTATCAAGAAAGTACCAACTCAAAACAGCCCTGACAGATGGGTTTACAGGAAAATTCTAACGAGCATTCAGGAAACAGCTGACACCAAATCTACATAAGCTCTTCCAGACCATAGAAAAGGACAATAAGCTCCCAAACATACTCTATGAAGCTAGTATAACACTGATACCAAAACTGGTCAAAGATCCCACAAGAATGGTGAACTACAGGCCGATATCTGTAATGAACATACATGCAAAAATCCTTAACCAAATTTTAGCCAATAGAATACAAAAGTATATAAAACAAAGAACGTATCATGATCAAGTGGGATTCATAGTAGAGATGCAGGGATGGTTCAACATTCAAAAATCCCTTAACATTATCCACCACATTGAGAAGAAAAAAGACAAGAACCACATGATCATATCAATGGAGGTAGAAAAAGCATTCGACAACATTCAACACCCATTCCTAATTAAGACACTCAAGAAGAAAGGACTGGAACACAATTACCTCAATAGAACTAATGCTATATATGAAAATCCAACAGCCAGCGTTACAACTAATGGAGATAAGAGGAAAGCATTCCTACTGAAAAAGGAACCCACACAAGGTTGCCCCTCGTCTCCACATTTAGTCAACATCCAACTGGAGGCCCTAGCTAATAACATAAGGCATCGGAAGGATAGCAAAGGTATATGTCTGGAAAAAGAACAAGTAAAATTATCATTATTTGCAGATGATATGATTTTACATATTGAGAACCCCAAAGGCTCCACAATAGGAATGCTGGAGCCATATAATAAAACTTATTCTACAACAACAGTTGTCAAACAGCATTGTACTGGTATAATGATAGATACTCAGACCAATGAATAAAAAAAGAAAGTCAAGCAACAAAACAGCAGAATACAGACAACTGATTTTGATAGGGGCACCCCATAAAGCAAATAGAAAGCTGATGCCCACTGGACATCTCTTTACAGAAGGGTTGTGGGGAGGAGACAAGCTAGTCAGGATACAGAGTAGCAACGATGAAACATACAACTTTCCTCTAGTTCCTAAATGCTTTCCCCGCCGCCCACTATCATGATCCCAATTCTACCTTACAAATCTGGCTAGACCAGAGGATGTACACTGGTACAGATAGGAACTGGAAACACAGGGAATCCAGGGTTGATGATCCCTTCAGGACCAGTGATAAGAGTGGTGATACCGGGAGGGTGGGGTGGAAAGGAGGAACCGATTACAAGGATCTACATATAACCTCCTCACTGAGGGATGGACAACAGAAAAGTGGGTGAAGGAGGACATCAGACAGTGTAAGACATCACAAAATAATAATAACATAAATTATCAAGGGTTCATGAGGGAGGGGGCAGCGAGGAGGGAGGGGAAAAATGAGGAGCTGATACCAAGAGCTCAAGTAGAAAGCAAATGTTTTGAGAATGATGATGTCAACAGATGTACAAATGTGCTTGACACAATGGATGGATGGATGGATTGTGATAAGAATTGTACAAGCCTCCAATAAAATGATTAAAAAAATAAAAGAAAATCTTTTTAAAAAATGATGCTGGAAAAACTGAATATCAACCTGCAGAAGAATGCAGCAAGACCATTACCTCACCTTATACACAAGGACAAATTCACTGACCTTGAGGTAAAACCCAAAACTATTAGGATCATCAATGAAAAAATTGTTCTGACCCGCTCACATGGGACAAACCAAGAGGGGAGTGCACCCGACCAACGATAGGAGCAAAGCCAGGAAGTCCCTGAGGAATCCTGATTGCAGACTTCTAACTAGGGGAGAGTCACCTAGCTCCTCATTTGAACTGTTGGGGAATATTCACAAGGGGGCCACACTGAGAGTCTAAAGGTGTCACAGGGTTGGGGCGGGGCTCTAGAACATTCCACCCTTGACTATAGAAAGAGCAATGGGGTCTTGTAGAAGGCATGCCCCTCGGTCATGTATGCTGAAAGCTAAAAGGGTTTAAGTGCTGTTAGGTAAGCAGGTCCTGGGATATGGATCCCTGAAAGAAAAGGGAATTGGACTTGTGGATTATAACAGGGCCTGATCGCTATTTAACAGAGAGACAACAGTCAGTCTTGGAAATATTTGTATCGTCTCTTTGTATTTTTATTTTGGTGTTTATCTACATAAGATTAGCAAGAATAAGTGATCCCAAGGAAACAGCAATGAGACCAAGGTTTGTGGGGGAAGGGCATGGGAGGGCATGTGGCAGGGGGAGGGGAGTGATGATCCAATAATAACAGGGACAGGGGAATAGCAAGGGATCTAAGATTGAGGATGAGGAGGGAATAGCATTCCTGCTCGTGTACGATTAATTGAAATGTGTCCAAGAGTAAATACTGAGAAGTGAATGATGGGCATACATGATAGTGGGGTAGGAGGAAAGAACAAGAAAGTAAAAATTAGATGTATATGTATAAATATAGATATGTATACAGGTAAATATATATTTATATAAAGATAGCTACGTGTGTGTGTATATTCCTGAGCGGCAGGGTCGAGGAAGGAGGAGATAAAGTGGAACTGATAGCAAAGAGTTCAAGAAGGAAGAAAATGTTTTGAAACTGATGGTGGCAGCAATTTCATAATGATGCTTGATCTCCTTGAATTATGGATTGTTATAATATCTATAAGAGCTCCCAATAAAATGATTTTTAAAAAGAATTGCCTCAAATTGAGTAAAGGTCTATCCATTCTTAAATCAGAAATGAAATTTTCTATCGGATTTAACTGACTCTACAATCTGACTATCTAAATAAAAGTTCTGCCTTGGTATCTAGCAAGGTTCTATCTAACAGAGTCAAATCCATAAAGATAGACTATAATGGAAAGAGCAGCAAGTGTAACATAAAAAGAAGGAGAAAAAAACATTCCCATTTCTTAGCAGTGCCACCTTGAGCATACCAGCTGATGTTCCTGCATTCAGTTACTCACCTACAAAAAGATAAAAATGACTCCTGGGTCATATATATAAAGGAATTTTCTACATTATAAAAGACTGGAGATACAAAACATGATTCTAATGTTGAAAATTCATTACAGGTCTTCAGATAGAAAAATATACAATTTCCAAATATTGACAAGTACAAACAAGTTCTGCCTGAAACCTCATGAGCAAACAAGGCTCAAAACTAGGAACACACAGTTTTTAGTGTCCCAGCCACCCCATCCCCTGAGAGCACTACCAATTCTGGCACAGGCGACTCTGGGTGTTTATTTTACTTAAAGAGACTTCACTTCATCAGATTGTTCCATGATAAAAATATTCTTCCATGGTCTTTATGCATTGGCTATAAAGTTTTACAATATATAAGGATCACGGAAGCACAGGCGTGAGCTAAATGAATCTAGGATTAGTAGTGGGAATGGCCTCTCATTCATAATTCATTTAATGCCTTCTGAAGCTAAGAGGAAATATTGTAATATTAAGGGACTTGGGCTCCACTAGAAAAACCTAAGAAGGTGCTGTACAGTAAATAGAAATGACCCTATCTTAATTTCATCAAGATATTTTACTACCCCACAGAAAATCAGTAACAGAAACTCCCGGGCCATGCCAGGGTGGTACAGTGCCTAAGGAGCATAAGATTCATCACTTGGCCAGCAGTTTTACCTTGAATATTTCACTCATTAAATTCCCCCCAGGTTTTGCAACAGTTTACCTGGCATGCTTAACAGGGGGTTCATGGATGCATGACTAGAAGTTTTGATCTAGGAAAGGCAATGCTGTGGGCCATGCAGCAGAGGTTTGGAAGGGAACACAGACGGAAGAGCTGAGTCAAGCTGATTCTGCTTCCCATTTGGCACTCTGAGGGACTTGAGCACCCTCAGGGTAGGAGCCAGAAATCGGGTACATGGTGTTCACAGCCATGCCAGGTCAAGTGCAGATCTACCCAGCCTATTGTGGCAACTCCTTCAGGAGCTCTGGATAGAACGAGAGTTACCAGTGGAAATGGAGACTCCATCCAACGTAGGCTGTTCTCCCAGGTGCTTGGTGGGGCTGGAGTCAAGAGGCAATTTTCCTGGGTGATGGGTAGCATCTGCTCACAGACTTGTGCGTGTATTTTACCCATGCATCATGTAATGGGTGTTTCTGACACCAGGTTCTCATTGTCTCCTACTTGCTTCCAAGAGTTTTTACTTTCCTACTGGAATTGGCTTGGAATCAGTCAAAAGCCTACCTGATTCTGCTGGTGTCTCTACCTTTGACAAAATTAGGGTCTAAGTCTAATACTCATGATGTGGCTGTTCCCAAATAAACAAACTAAATGCAAATGGTTTGCATTCATGAATGCGTGAGCGTCCCCAAGTACCCCAGAGAAATTCACTCGGTTGCCTGTGCATTTGGTGAGTCAAGAAATGTCAGGGGAAGAAACCATGAAGCTTTGGGAGGCAAACTCTGTAATGATCATGGGAACTAATGTATCAGTTTTGAAAAATGAAAATTTTGTGTGAGGAGAGCCTGTGAGGTCCTCCCAGTGTTTTGCATGTAGATTCAGAGGGGACCTCTTGATTGACATTCTGCTGGGACGCCACAAAAATCGATCCAGGTCCCCTAACATTCTGCTAATCCTTCTAATGAATCCCTAGGCAGAAGCGAACAGAGCTATGTGATATTCCCATAACAGGCTCCAACCTGAAACACTGTCTGTCTCTTTGGAAATAGAAATGCATTCAAATATCCCTTGTAGCTATGCACACTGGTTATTTGTTCAGCTTGCCTAGGAAAATCCATCGTGCTGCATGAGGAGACACTAGCTAGGGCTCCTTGCAGGAAGGTCTCTGCCTGGCTAACGTTTTCTCCATAAGACAGTAATGCGAATGAGGTGGCCCAAGAGAAAGAGACTCCTAGACTGTCTTTGAACTTAACTTGCTGTTGTTGTT
Source organism: Echinops telfairi (assembly GCF_000313985.2). Classification (NCBI taxonomy): domain Eukaryota; kingdom Metazoa; phylum Chordata; class Mammalia; order Afrosoricida; family Tenrecidae; genus Echinops; species Echinops telfairi. Next base: position 11,396,617 of record NW_022105908.1, on the reverse strand, counting down.
AGGTGCCATGGAGACAGTTCCAACCCATAGCCACCCTGTGCACAACAGAACAAAACACCACCTGGTCTGAGCCATCCTCACATTTGTTCCTAGGCCTGAGCCCCTGGTTGCATTTTTCATTGCCCTTCTGTACTACCTAACGGGATGTCCTTCTCCAGGGACTGCTCTCTCCTGACAACCTATCCAATTATGTAAGACAACGTTTTTGCCAGCCTTGCCTCTAAGGCAGCGGTTCTCAACCTGTGGGTCGACCCTTAAAGTTTGAGGGTCGAATGACCCTTTCACAGGGGTCACCCAAGCCCATTGGAAAACACCTATCTCCGATGGTCTTGGGAACCAAGACACTGCTCCTCTAGCTGTCTCCAGGTAGGTCCGCCCACATGCAGATACACCCACATACATATGAGGCAAGAGAAAATAACATGGCTTGGGTCAGGTGACTCTTAGTCCCCAAAATAACATCCTTGCTTGTCAATAAAAAGCTCTTGTGCAGTACATTTACCTAACGCAGCTTGTCTTTTTATCTCTTGACTGTTGTTTCCAAGAGCTTTGATTGTGGATTCAAGCAAGACAAAATGCTTGACAACTGAACCTTTTCCCTATTTCTCATGATGTTACCTATTGGTCCACTTGTGAGGATTTGGGTCTTCTTTACATTGAGTTGGAATCCATACTGAAGGCTACAATCCTTGATCTTCATCAGCAAGTGCTTCAAGTCCTCCTTACTTTCAGCAAACAAGGTCGGGTCATCTGCATACCACAGGTTATTAACAAACCATCCTCCAATCCTGATGCCACATTCTTTTTCATATAAGCCAACTTCTCTGATGATTTGCTCAGCATGCAGATTGAATAAGTATGGTGAGAAGACACAACCCTGTCGCACACTTTTCCTGATCTTAAACCATGCTGTATCCCCTTGTTCTGTTCTCACAACTGCCTCCTCATCCTTGGACAAATTGGACCTGAGCACAATGAAGTGTTCTGGAATTCCCATTCTTCTCAAGGTGACCCATAGTTTGTTATCCACACAGTCAATGCCTTGGCATAGTCAATAAAACACAGATAAGCATCTTTCTGGTATTTTCTACTTTCAGCCAAGATCCATCTGACTTAGCAATGATGTCCCTTGTTCCACATTCTCTTCTAAATCCAACCTGAAACTCGGAGAGCTACCTGTCCTTGTACTGCTGCTTCCATTATTGGATAATCTTCAGCAAAATTTTACTTGCATGTGATAACAAAGATATTGCTCTATCTTTTGAGCATTCTGTTGGATCACTGTTCTTTAGGAAGGATTCAAATAGGAATCTCTTCAGTCAGTTGGCTAAGTAGCTGTCTTCCAAATTTCCTGGCCTAGATGAGTGAGTGCTTCTAGTGCTTTATTAGCTTGTTGAAACATTTCAATTGGTATTACAAGCAATTCCTGGAGCCCTGTTTTTGGCTAATGCTTTCAGTGCAGCATGAACTTATTTCTTCAGCATGATAGGTTCTTGTTCATATGCTACCTCCTGAAATGGTGTAGTGTAGACTAGTTCTTTTTGAACTTCACTTAGAAGTCTGTTTTGCTCTTAGCCTCTGAGCCCCTGAATTAGGGCTGGTAAGCAACAACCAAAACAGGTTGTAGTAAAGGGCTTAGAAGTATTTGAGTATTTTTCACTCCCACAATCAAGGTAATGCGCCAATATTATTATCATTATTTTAAATGATGTCCTCTACAGCTTCTGTACTAACAGTATCCATACTATTTCTCATGCCTAATGCTTGGAGATTGTTCAAATTGGGCTCAAATCTTCCCACCTTTTCCTGTTCATTTAGTAAAAAAAAAGATGAACAAGTCCGCTGTTAGAACTGTTTCATGCTCACATCTAATCAGAATCATAGGGCTCTTGATCTATTCTTTAAACCTTCACCAAATTCACAGTGAAATATGTATTTCTTAAAAAGCATGTGACTGAAAAATTCACGAGGCTTCAAATCTTTGCTGCATATCAGGACTGGATGCATTTTTCAGGGAACACAGCCATTGCTTTTCTGCTCCCCAAATACAGGTTCCTTGCACCATGCACTTGGTTCTTTCCAGTGTCGGGCCATTTTCACTCCAGTCTACAGTGTCATAGAATTTCTCAGGTTTTGGAAAACAAATATTATCCTGAGTTTCAGATCTACGATGTCCAGAGTGAGCTCTGACGACTTATTTGTCCACTTAGTCGCGTCTGCTTTTGTCCAACATGAATTGACTGATACACCCGCTATTGATTAAGATATATTAAAAAATAAACTTGGATTTTTTTACGTCAATAGTGCTAGCTCAACATATATGGTAGACTATCCTGATTTATGCAGGTGGTCCCTTACTAAGATACATTCTAATTGCAACGAATTGTGAATAGACAGTTCATTTAAAAATTCTGCATTTTATCATTAGAATATGTGGATTGTGATGAGTTGTATGTGCCCCTAATAAAATTATTTTTAATAAAGAAATATGTATTTCATGTATTGTTGTAACATAATTTTCTTATGTTATCTTTCTCAGATATTCATTCACAGATGTTCAATTTCATAATTTATTGTTCAAAACGCTGTGGTATAGATTTAACTTTCTAAGCTAAATTGGAAGTTTCCATTTCTTGAAAACATGAACCCAACCACTGATCAATTTGTTAAAGTTAACAGGTAGATTCAGGAACCAGTGAGATGTTATCATGAAATATATATATAAATGATAAGGGGCCTATAGACGATGCTCACAAATTTTCTGAGAATAATGACATCTCCATTTTCAAAGATAATCCAGAATCCTTCACAAGTAGAGTTCTCACTATAATCGTCCAGCTCTTCTTTATTATTGGAGTAAAATTTTTATAGTTTGTGTGTGTTTTAGGTATAGATTCATGTATAAAAATATAGATGTGTATATGGGGCAAGATGTCAAAAAATTGACATTCCCATTTAATCCCAAGCGGCTAATTAATTGAATAACAAAGAAAAGAAAACACTGAAATCTCAGAGCTCCAGATAACAGCTGAGGTCTTGGAGAACTGCTCTGAGGCCAACAGTTGGACAAAAAGGAATGAGGTCAGCTCCACAGCCTGAAGACCTGAAACATTATAATTGGGAGCTTTGAATTATCATAGTCATTTTAAAACAGTATATGCATTACACCTCAAGCAAAGAAGACAGGAAAGGAGTTAATCTGAGGAAGTTCTAGACAAATTTATTCCATTTGTCTTTCTTTCTTTTTGTCTTTTTACTGACATATAATTCATGTACCATACAATTCAATGGCTCGACTATATTAAACAGAATCGTGCAATCATCACAATTCATTTTAAAACATTTTATTCATTTAGAACATCTTACTCATTGTTATTAGCTCACCTTACTCTCCATCCTAGCCTGCCCTGCCATGACCCTAAGAAAAATTAATCTAGTTACTGTCTCTACATGTTTTCCTATTCTTGATTTAATATAAAGAAAATCCAACCTAAAAGCAAAGTCAATGCAATCAAAAATATGAGAAAACCTTAAACCAAAATAATGCTGAAAATAATAAAACTAGAACAAATTGAAAATGTCCAAAGGGAAAACAAGTGATGCTAAAATTTAACCTATGTTGCATCACTTTCTGATGCACTCTGTCTGAGGGCAAGGCTACTCAAACCTCTGGTCAATGGTTCAAGGGCATTCAGTGGAGGCCTAATCCCTTTGGATAATCTGCAAATAGATTTTGCCCTTTCCTGTCATCCATAGACTTCTGTAAGCTGCGTGCTCAGAATTAAACCCTAATATTATTCCCTCTTCCGATCTTGGATTTTACTAGTTACAATCGTTGTATCACACAGGTTGATGTACTTCTGTGTTGCCTTGGCTGACACTTCAATTAGATGGTTGCTTGTTTTAAGAGAAGTTTTTAAGATCCCAGATGCTAACTTGCTGATAGTTGCATACTATCTGATTTCTTCATCACGCTTTGCTTCAGCACCCTTTTCTTCAGTGATCCCTTCATGAGGATAAGTAATGAAAACCTTAGAGTTAGCAGCCAAATGCAAAACTACCACTCTATCTTTGGCTCCAATGAACCCAAAGATATAAGTAAAACCTTTAGTTAAGCAAACAAAACCATTTCATGAAGGATGTTCTTGATGCCCCCCTGCCCCTCACTGGTCTTCTTTCATTAGTGTTTAATGCTTCAAATCTGTTCCTGAGATGTTTTTGAAATCCAGGTAGGATAGACTCAAGGTTGTGCTTTTTTTTTTTAATCATTTTATTAGGGGCTCATACAACTCTTATCACAATCCATACATACATCAATTGTTTAAAGCACATTTGTACATTCATTGCCCTCAGCATTCTCAAAGCATTTGCTCTCCACTTAAGCCCCTGGCATCAGCTCTTCATTTTTTCCCCTCCCTCTCTGCTCCCCCCTCCTTTGTGAACCCTTGATATTTTATAAATTATTATTTTGTCATATCTTGCACTGTCCAACATCTCCCTTCACACACTTTTCTGTTGTCCATCCCCCGGGGAGGAGGGCACATGTAGATCCTTGTAATCCGTTCCCCCTTTCCCAACCCACCTTCCCTCTATCCTTCCAGTATCACCACTCACACCACTGGTCCTGAAGGGATCATCCTTCCTGGATTCCCTGTGTTTCCAGTTCCTATCTGTACCAGTGTACACCCTCTGGTCTTGCCAGACTTTCAAGGTAGAATTGGGATCATGATAGTAGGGTGAGGGGTGGGGGGCAGGAAGCATTTAGGAACTAGAGGAAAGTATTTTTCATCGTTGCTACATCACACCCTGACTGGCTCATCTCCTCCCTGAGACCCTTCTGTAAAGGGATGTTCCATGGCCCACAAATGTGCTTTGGGTCTCCATTCTGCACCGCCCTCCCTCCCCCATTCACTATGATAAGATTTTTTGTTCTGATGATGCCTGATACCTCATCCCTTCAACACCTCGTGATCGCACAGGCTCGTGTGCTTCTTCCATGTGGGCTTTGTTGCTTCAGAGCTAGATGGCTGCTTGTTTATCTTGAGGTGGTGCATTTTACCTCTTGTGGGTTTGTTTTCATTTCATTTCTTTTGGCTGGGTACAGTGTACTTTGTTGATGGGTACATGACAAGGATGGGCTCTCTAAGCCTCTCCCCTTCTTCAGAGAGTCTGAATAAAAACTCAATATGATGGGATAGTTTCAGTGTTTGGGGTAATAGAGCTGGGGCAAAGACTCCCCAACAGCTGAGATCCTTTCTTTTCCTCTAGTGCTGATGCTTGCGCTGGTGGTCTAGGTGGGGTTTTTATTTCTTGGAGGACATGTGGACAATAAAATCCACCACTGTCACAGCCAAATTTATTGTCATAGCAGGAAATGAGCTTGACAAAGTAGCAATTGAGGGCAATGCTGGCCCCAGCATCAAAGGTGGAAGAGTAGGTGTCACTGCTGATGTTACAAGAGACAAGCTGGTCCTCAGTGTACCCAAGGATGTCCTTTAGGGGACCATTTGATACCTGTTTCACTAACTTCTTAATGTCATCATACTTGGCAGCTTTCTCCAGGCAGCAGGTGAGATCAATGTCCCACACATTGGGAGTGGGGACATGGAAGGTCATGCCCGTGAGTTTTCTGTTCAGCTCTAAGATAACTTTGTCCACAGCCTTGTCAGCACCAATAGACTGGGGGAAATGTTCTCCACAGGTTCATTGCCATCACAACAGAGTGGCCCAGAGGGGTCACCCACAGTTTTCTGTGTGGCAGTGATGGCGTGGTCTGTGGTCGTGGAGTCCCTCCACGATGCCAAAGTTATCATGGATGACTACGGTTGTAAAGACACCAGTGGACTCTACAAGATACCTTACCCGATTATGGTGATGGGTTTCCCATTGACGATAAGCTTCCCATTCTCAGCCTTGATAGTGGCCATTTAGCCTTGATGGGTGCCATTGAACTTATCACGGGTGGAATCATACTGGAACATACAGACCATGTATTTCATGTCAATGCAGGGGTCATTGATGGAAACAATGTCCACTTTTCCAGAATGAAAGCAGCCCTGATGAATAGGCACACAATGTGGCCAAATCAGTTTACTCCAACCTCACCGTCATGTCTCCGGAATGTGGCTGAGACCATAGAATGGAAAGAGGCAGGTGCCTAACTCACAAGGAGGAAAAGAGAACCTAATCTTTAACTTCTACCTGAACTTACATATGAGCAATTGGTGGTCTGTTTCACAATCAGTCCCTGGCCTAATTTAAGCTGCTTATACTGAGCTTCTCCATCATCTTTTCCCACATATAGATTCCAACTCAACTCATAAAGACCCTATGTAGAGTTTCCAAGGCTGTAAATCTTCATGGCAGGAGACAGCTTCATCTTGCTTCAAGCTGTGGCTGGTGGGTTTGAATTGAACAGGTGGCTAGAAGCCCAAAGCTTACCCAACAGGGTCACCAGGACTCCATTCTGTTGTAACCCTAAAATTTTTCCTCGATTGACTTTCAGAATAGATCATAAGCCCTTTTTTCCTAGTCTGAAAACCACTAGTGGGATAAGTGTCAGCATCATGGCAACATGCATGGGCAAGTGGTTGTAATCAGATTAGGTATTGTTAACCATGTGTTGCTTTGGGCACTCAAATACATTTCAACTTCAAAGCCAATTTTTTTGGCATTCTATTTTCCAGTATTCTACTCTGGCCTTTCTCTTCAGGACTTATCCCCCATGTCTCTACTTTTCTCCCCCAGCGTGCTACATTCTCAGAGAATTATTTTACTTAATATTTTAGCTCATTCGTTCATTGTCAGTTATGTCCAACTCCTATGCATGTGAAAGTCGGACAACAAAATAAGAGGACGACGGAATAAGTGAAAGATGGTGTTGGCGGGAGAAGGATGGGCCTTTCTATTCCTGTGAAAAATTAGTCTGCAAACTTCATAGGGGCAATTCTATCCTGTCCAATAGGGACACTGTATGAGTGCGCATAAACGTGGTGACATTGAGTTTGGCTTTGGTTGGATCGGCAAATCATATTTAAAATATTGTATATTTCCAGAGGAACAAGCAAACCTCTCTTTGACAAAGGACAAACAGAATGCTCCTTAGATGAAAGAACAGCGAAACTTCATTTCATGAACTTGGACCATGTAACAATCAGCTCAGACATACAACAATCATGAGGCTGGTGCAGGACTAGGCACTGTTTCAGTCTATTAGGAATCGGCTCAACAGCGCCTAACAAAAGAATGTTCATGCTGCTTTTCTGCCACATTTTTCAGCTTTTATATTTAAATTATATTTTAATTTCCAATAATAGATTCCTTTTTATAAATGACTATTAGGTTGTGCTAGTAAGAAGGAGGGGAAATGCCTTTTGATTAAATAAATGAGAAAGCCTGTCATGGCATACAGCAAAAATGCAGTTTTCTATCATGCTTTGTTTGAACCTAGCCTTATATGGACTACAAGTATCCTCATTCATTAATAGTCTTCAAAAACATGTATTTTGATGTTTGGATAATATTACATTGCACAGTTTTGACAATAGATTTTTCATCTTTCTCCCATTTTTGTACAATTAGTTTGTATTTTTTATTATTATATTTAGTCACTTAATGAGCATGCTAACATAAAATTACTTGAGTATATCCCTGGCGATGTCCTTGGGAATCACTGTAGAAAAGAAACTATTATAGCAAGGAAGATATTAACAATCGTGTTTCCAGACATGTTAACAACATACACTCCCACCAGAGATGAGGAAGCTTCAAAAAGTGCATGAATAATTCTATTGTCATTCAATTCAATGAGTCCACGAAACCATTGAAACCTCCTTGCATATACAAGTGCACAGCTCATTTTGCACATATCAAGGCTAACTATTGTATTATATATATTTTAGTTATCTTGTCATTTGAGATTATTATATTATTGTTTTAATTCCTAGAAAAATTGTGCTTTACCCACACAATATGTGTTTTACCTAAGGCCAATTTCCCCATGCCATGCTTCCATTTTTCTCGAATTAGTAGCTATTCCTTTTATAAGATTTGTATTCATTGAGGGTATCAAGCCCTTGCCATAGTTTCTCCAACACACACACACACACAAAATCAGTTTTTAATGAGCATTTTCATCTTGACCATACTCTCTAATGCTGTCTCGGGTTCTTTGCTTCATATTGTTTTATTATTTGATTTCATGCCTTCAAGTTTATTTGTATATGATTTCTCTCTTAGGTTATCTTAAAATGACATTAATAGCCACCATAATTTCTCTTTAATTTTTAAGTAGCTTCACTAGCAACTAAGAACAATAATAATACTCCATGGCCATTTTTTAATCATTTATCTATAGATATTCAAAAAAGTCATGGTTTCCTTTTGAAGGTTGAGATCTTGTTGTAAAATTATTCACTGTACTGTTGACAACATTTGGCATGAACTGTCATTGTCATATTTTTAAAGAACTGATCATCCTTGTACTATTAATACTTTCCATGAAGACAGCTCTTACTCAGAAAACATTGTCTGGTCCTGTACCATCTCCATATTTATTGATACTCCTAAGTTTATTGTGTTAACCACTGACTATTTAGTGCCTTCCAACCTATTAGGGCCTATCTTCCAGCACTATACTACAGAATATTTCACTGTAATATATAAGTTTCTATTGACTGATTTTCCATAATTAGATAACTGGCTCTTCCTTAGTACTCTTTCTTAGTCTGGAAGCTCCACTGAAAACAGTCCATGCTGGGGCCTCTTTTAATATTTGAAATGCATAGCTTTCAACATACAGGAAGTTGCAAGTAACCACAGTATATAACTCACTGATGGATCAGTGGCATAGTTCTATCACTACAATTATAAATATGTGGTATTATCTTTATATTTTGTTTATATTATGGATCATCTTTGTGACAATAAAATAAAAATAAGCTTATATTTTATTATCAACTTCAACTTTTATTAATATCTATTTACTTCCTTATCCCCATTTAATAATCCCTGGAGTAAGGGTACACATTGAGCTACTAATCATGAGGTCGGCAGATCAAAACCACCAGCCAATCCCCTGGGAAAAAGAGGAGACTTTGGACTCCCCCAAAGAGTCACAGTTTCAGAAGAGTTCCAGACAGTCTTGTTGCTAGGAGTCGGAGTCAACTTGAGCAGTAAACGTGGTATTTTTTGAGTTTCTACTCTGCGAGTATGAATTTTATTTATTCACACTAGATTTATTCGTCTTTTAATTTGTCAATTGCATGGGCTTCAATGTAAAATATATTGATTACACAGTAACAAAATTATATAATTTGATGTTTAATGGGGTATAAAGTTAGCCTTTTGTATTTATTATATCAAATTATCATAACTGGTATGTTCAAGGGGGCTTAAGAACGTTTACTAAAATAATTTGTTATTTTGTTTCATGTTACTTGCTTTCTAAATTTTCTTTTCATTTTTATTATGCTTTATACGTTATTCTATAGTTTTCCTTTATAGTCTGTAGTGTTAAGAAAGTAGAACTCTTTAATACACAATGAAGCTCACGTTTGATTATAAGAAACACGCTTTAAATATAAATTTTCATGTGCAACAGGTTTTCTAAGCACTCCCTTTTCACTCTCCCTTTTTCAAAAGTTGATTATTTTCTCCCAATTAATTTAATCATCTTATATGATATTCGGCCAACAGGACACTACCTCCGGAATGTCAGGTGTTAATTCTGATAATTCCATCTCCATAAATCACTGGCATTAAATATTACTGACAACACTAAACCTACAAGTTGTGGGGAGGGACTGGCCTGCCATGCACACATAGAAGCAACCAAGAAGGAAAAAGAGAGTGAGGGTCTAGACCCCACAGTGCACACCAACCCTGAGGATGACATCCCTGCACTGAGCTTCTAAGACACAGAGAGGACTGTACGGCCGACAACAGTTCCTGACACGATGTCCCCTCGCTGGAGCAAACCATGACAGAGAACAATACTGGGATCACACTTGGCAGGAAATGAGCCCAGTCTGACAACACACACACACACACACACACACACACACACACACACACACTGGGGAAAACCAAGAAGGGAACATAACAGATTCGCAACGGGAGCAAACAATGCCACAAAGTCTCTGAGGAGCAGCAAACATAGACTTCAGGGTAGGAGGGGCAGTTTCCGGAAACACTCCAAGATCGGTGGGGAGATAATCATAAAGGTCAGCTGACAGGCCTAGAATTTTGTATGCCTTTTTTTAAAGGGGGGGGGTTGCTAGGTTTTCTTTCTCTCTCCTTTATTCATTCTTTTGCTTTCCTTTTGTTTTGTATCCGTCATTGTGATTTTGCCTACCTATTTATGGGGAGCAAGACCAAGGAGAAAGCAAAGGACTGAAGGTTCCAGAGAGACTTGGAGGGAGAGGAGAAGGGGGAAAGGATCGGTGAGCAAACATAGACAGGGGAACAACTAGGGAATTAAAAGCAACAATGGGGAGGACGATAAGAATTACTAAGAGGCAGAAGAAAGGCAAGCATGATGATGGGGCAGGAGGAAGGTTAAAAAGAAACAGAGGAAAGATCTAGGAAGCAAAATTATGGATAGAGGTATAAATATAGGTGTATACATACATATATATATTAATTCCTAATAATAGAGGTATTAGCCTAAGTACATATGTTTATATGGCAATACATTGAAGAAGTGGATGGACTTTGGGCCTCTGCTCAAGCCTTCCCTCAATGCAAGAACACTTTATTCTAACTACCTGGCATATGATGCTCACCCTCCAGACACAATCGCTGAAGACAAAATGGGTGCCTAAGCAAAGTGGTGAAGAAAGCTGATGGTGCCCGGCTATCCAAAGATATGTGTCTGGGATCTTACGGACGTGAAGTTAAACAAATGGCCATCTAGCAGAGAAGCAACAAGCCTACAAAAAAGAAGCACACCAGTATGTGCGATCATGATGTGTCAACGGGATCAGGTAACAGGCATCAGAAGACCCAAAACAAAACAAAACAAATACATATTGTTGAGAACAAGGGGGGCGGGGCAGTCTAAGCAGAGACCCAAAACCCATCTCTAGGGAATAGGACATCCCTTCACAGAAGTGTCACCAAGAAGGGATGAGTCAACCAGGGCGCAGTATAGCATCAATGAAACACACATTATTCCTCTGGTTCTTTGAGGCTTCCACCCACTACTATCATGAACTCAGTTCTGACTTTCAGTTCTGGTTAGATCAGAGTATGTACACTGGTACAGATAGGAGCTCCTAGCACACAGAATCCAGGTCAGATTAGCCCCTCAGGAACAGAAATGAGAGTAGCACTGCAAGGAAGGGAGGGTGTAGGTGAGGAGAGGAGGAGAGAAAGAGGGAACCTATCACAATGATCACTGCATTACCCCTCGCTGCTGCCCCACCCCCCTCAGGGGGATGAACAATAGAAACTCAGGTGAAGGGAGACAGCATTCAGTGTAAGATATGAAAATAATAATAATTTATAATTTATTAAGGGGTCACGAAGGTGCGGGGGTGGAGGGCAGAGAGGAGCTGATACCAAGGGCTCAAATAGAAAGCAAATGTTTAGAAAATGATGATGGCAATATATGTACAAATATGCTTGATACAATTGATGTACGTATTGTTATAAGAGCTGAAAGAGCCGCCAATAAAATGATCTGTAAGAAAATATATACATTACTTATTTTGGACTATCATTGTTATTAAGCAGTAGTTAAATGCGGTATAAAACCTTCGTTGTTAAGAACCAAAAACCAAGCTCACTGCCTTCAAGTCAATGCTAACTCATAACGACCCTCTGTGGGACTCTGAGACTGTAAGTGTTTACGGGAGTAGAAAGCTCAGTCTTTCTTCTGCTGAGCTGCTAGTGGTTTTGAACTGCCCACCCACCACCCAGATTGAGGCCCAACACATAACATAGCCATGGCTCCATATAGCTTGGACTTTTAGGATGCAGATTTGTAAATAGATTTTTTTCCCCTTAACTTTTCATTGTCAATTGGGTGAAAGTTCGAGGACAGATCAGTTTGCTAGGTAACTGTCCATGCACATTTCATGGCAATTCCAATAATATATTATCACCTATCCCACTCCTTCCCTGTGTTTTATGTTTCAATTCCTTCTTTTTCCCTAACCTTCCTGAACATTGTCCTTGGTTATAGGCTGTCTTTTTTATTTCATCTTGGGGATTATTCTAAGCTATGTGTGCCTCCCTAGTGTTATTGTCCCCTATCAGGCCTATCTATTGTTTAGCTGCAAATTGAGCCATGGAAATGAGTTGATGTCCAGATTTGGAGGGTGAATAAGAGCTATAGTCTGAGGAATCCATAAGTACAAGTGAACTTGATGTTTCTTTTCTATTTTTTTTTCAGTGACCCTTAGATTAGGACCCTTGATGGTACCAGCCTCCACGTGAGAAAGACAGGATTTACTACTCATAAAGAGTTAGTCTTAGAAACTCACAGAGGCAGTTCTACCCTGACCTATCAGGTCACTTGATGGCAGTGGGTTTGGTTCACTGGACTAATAGTTTCTAGGAGCCTCCAATTTTCTTAACCCATATTTCCCCCCCAAAAAGAAAGAGATCAATAGTCGTACCATAGTTGGCCACCGCCAAACTATGTTTTAAAACTACAGTATAACAAAAGAAATCATAAAATGAAGTTCAAAAAAGTCCTTGATGCAAACAAGAACTGAAGCACAATGCACTACAACCTTGGGGATGCAGCAAAGGCAGTGCTCAGAGGCCAGTGTATAGCTATTTATACATCAATAAATGCACACACAAATAAAGGAGAGAGAATAAAAGTCAGCATCTTAGCCTAACATTTCCAACAATTAGGAAAAGAGCAGCAAAATAAGTAAATAGTAGTCAAAAATAATAAAGATGCGAACAGAAATAAATGTAACAGAAAAATCAACAAGACCAGAAGTTGGTGCATAGGAAAGATTAAGTACAACTGAAAAACCACTGGCAAGATCTCATGAAGGAAAAAGAGAACATGCAAATAACATGAAAAACAAATGGAATGGGAGCTACCACAACAGAATCAAATGAAATAAGGATGATGTCAAAATACTATAAGAAGTGTACTACAAATTCAGTGTGCATTATCATATAGCAACACCAGAATCTCTTTCAAATAAAGTAAAAAACAAAAAAAGATTTATTGAGTGATAGCGGTGGTCAGGACAGGCAGTCATCCAAATTCAGGGTGAAAATGCTTACTCCACCATCGACAGTGATTGAAATAGAATCGAGAGAGTGAAAGTGGGCTATCTAAGAGCTGGCACTTGGTAGGGAGAGATGAAACAAATACATGGGATTACACGGTTGATTAAGGGGACACAATCGCAAACACAGGTGCTCCTCATTTTAATCCAGGTTTGTCACAGAACAATGGCAGGGGAAGCTTGGGAGATAACCTGATATAACATTTTCTTCTCAATTATTCTGTTTTGGGGGTTCCTTTGTAAAGATTGATCTATGATACCGTACATCAAGACCCCATAGGTATAAGCTATCGCATCTTGCATCTGATTGACCCTTTGAGAATACATTGTGAAATTCTGTACCTGCCAGACTTCAGATAAAAGAATGTGTCCTTTATGGTACAGAATGCAGTCAGCATCAAGGATAGGTCAACAACAAGGTTAGAGGACCTTCTCTTTACAAAGGGAATTTTGAAATATTTTTAGTATTAAAATACTTTAATACTTTAAATTCAACATGAATTCTAAACTCTTTGCAAGAAGACTTAAAAACGGAGTGAAGTTTCCACTTTCAGGTAGCTCTATTTACACACACCTAGCACCTCTGATTTTACACTCTACTACAGCAATATGTAAGACAAAGGTCAATTTTTTTTAAATCGTGATCTTTTAGTTTTCCAGTAAATTTTAATATGGGCTGGTCAATTTTATACAAATAGCTACTAGAATTTTGATAAAAATTGCTTTAATTTAATATGTCAGCTTAAAGTGATTTCCTTTTAACCATATTAAGTCTTGCAACTTATATGATATACTATTCTCTTTACTTAGAATTTATTTTGAATTTCTTTCACATTATTTTGTAATGTTTTTCAATTTTCAATAGAAAGATTTTCAGCATTTTTACTAAATGTAGTTGCTATTGCGAACTCAGATTTCTTGGGTTTTGTTTACTTTTGACACTGCTTATTGCCAGAACATAGAAATAAAACTGATTTTTGTGTCCTTATTTTCAACAAACACAATACCTGAGGGTCTTCTGGATGCTCTGCGTGGTATGACTAGACTAGACTAGACTAGACTAGACTAGACTAGACTAGACTAGACTAGACTAGACTACTAACACACTAGACTACTGACCTTGGAGTTTCAGTCCTTCCAGAGGCACCTTGGAAGCAAGGTCTGGTGATGTACCTAAAATTAAAACAAAAATCAGCCATAGAAAATCTTACTGTGGAGAACAATTCTACTCTAACACATGACATTGCAATGAATTAGAGTCAATGCAACAGAAACTACTTTTTTTAACCTATCGTTATGTGCTCACCTCCCCAATATGATCACTGAAGACAAATGGGTGCATAAGCAAATGTGGTGAAGAAAGCTGATGGTGCCTGGCTATCAAAAGATACAGCATCTGGGGCCCTAAAGACTTGAAGGTAAACAAGCAGCCATCTAGCTCAGAAGCAACTAAGCCCACATGGAAGAAGCACACCAGCCTGTGTGATCACTAGGTGTCAAAGGGATCAGGTATCAGGCATCATCAGAACAAAAAATCATATCATTGTGAATGAGGGGGAGTGCGGAGTAGAGACCCAAAGCCCATCTGTAGACAATTGAATATCCCCTTATGGAAGCTACACTGTGCTATAAACCAAGGAACTTTGGAAGCTGGGAGAGTGGTATGGAATGCATGTCCCTCAAAGACTCAGAAGAAATCAATACAACCAACATCCTGATCTCAGACACACAGCATTCTGAACCGTAAGACAATATATTTCTGTTCCTATAACCCACCACTTTGTGGTGTTTTGTTATGCCAGCCTTAAGAATCTAATAAGTAACTGCTTAGGTAATGTTAGTTCGTGAAAGAGTTTCACTCCTTGAGAAATTTCTGACTTTATTCTTGTTTACAAGTTTTTCCTCATTTACTAAGAAATCTAGAATGCAACTTTCTTTTAAAATCTTTATGTTGAAGGAAGAAGATGATGCCTGGCTCTCAATCAGAATAGTGTCTGGGATCTTAAAGGCTTGAATTCAAATAAGCAGCCATCTAAGTGAGGATTCATCTAAGTCCACACAGAAGAAGCACACCAGCTTGTGTGATCCAAAAACAATTACAAAACTCAAATATGGGGAAGAGATCAGTGTCAGAGCAAAAATTAAGAGCACCCAATTTGTGAAGGACCTGGGGTAGGGGGGACGGTAAGAGCCCCAAACCCATCTACAAAGTATCTGGTCAAACTGAACCACTGGCAGATCCACTCTAGCCATCGGCAAGAGTCATGATCAGCCTCACTAGCAGGCAGAAACCATTGTAATCTTGATTATGCTAGATCATACTTGGCACGTGGCCAGTTGACCATTCTAGACGTACCTGCATCTGTTTGGTGAAATTATGTGTTACTGGTTCCATGACACAAACTTCTCCCCTGGCTTTTTAATTATTTTTGGGTGGTCTTCTCCTTCTTATGCATTATTAGTATTTTTGTCTGTATACTATTATGTTTCTACCCTTACCACCTTAGTGCAATTTTGGTTTCTATTGTTTTCTGTTGGGTCTCCCAGCTGTGAAGCACAGGAGGAGTGGATGCATAATGTGAATAACCGATACAAGGGGATGTAGGGAATACAGGAGTGTGGGTCGATGATAAGGAGGGGAAAAGGATTTCAGGAGTAACAGATTAAGCCAGGAGGGGGCAAGGAGCACTAGAGTGGATGATGATCGCATAAATCATCTTAAAGGTGATTTAACCATGGGTGGGGTGAATTCTCCAAAATTGTTGTGGGGGTGATTGTACAATACTCTGTGATATGATTGAACCATTGAATTATATGATATTTAAATTACTTGCCAATAAAACTGTTGGGAAAATAGGTAAATATTCTTTTTTTTACTCAATCCCTATGTTTGCTGTTGTATTACAGCTTAAAATTGCTGGCTTCTGAATGGACAAAGAAGATGGCTTAGAAAATATTTCCTATGTGATAAGGGAATAAGATCCTATGTGCTGCAAAGCTAAGGCCTGGCATGCAAGAATAGAGGTGAATCAAATTATCTTTACACATTTGGGAGCCCATTTTCCTGATTTTTGTCAGATGAAATATACAACATGTAACCCCCAAATATTGCGCTTATTAATCCATTTCCATCCATTGTTCAGTAGTAACATTTTCAACCAAATGTTAACAGATGACATTTTCTTATGTTTAAATCACAGAACCATGACTGGCATTTGTCTTTTTGTCAATTGTCATGAGTATTTAATGGACAACTGGAGTAAATAATGGACAAACATGTCAGGAACACCTTGTCTATTGCCAGTTAAATGGTATTGTCAATGTCTTGATTTCTGACTTACATCCTGCAATAATGACACAGAATCAGCTTCTAGTCTAGCTCTTACATTGACTCCTGGGTCCTTGGATGATAACTTTCTAGACTAGAGCTACCCTAAGTGCCCCTTTATGATGAGATGAGTAACAAACTTCTTAATGCCAATCAACACCCTGCTCCATTCATCAAGAAAAACTTGCAGCCAAAAAAAGAAAGAAAGGAAGGAGGGGAACTGCTAGTTGAACTAAAAAATGTGACTCCTGATAGATTTTATTAACAGTATCCTTCACCCTGATGGCGTTCTGCAAACCTATGGCTGAAAAGGACAGCAAGCTAGGTTTTATCAGACACATGAAGTAGGAAACTCCAAACATCTTCAGTAACACACGCTACATCCTCTTGTTACAGGTTGGTGCTCTGGTGGATCATTCTTGTCATTTAGATAGGATATTTATCCATTCAACAAGCATTTGCCTTGCGACTATGTGCCATGCACAAATACATAAGTAGAACACTTCAGCAGACAAAACACAAAAACATGCCTTCATAGAGTCTACTCTGACTCTGAGAAAGGGGTCACAGATAATCATAATAGACACAATAAACAGATATGTTATGTCATATTTTAGAGGATAAGAATTATGCTGGATAATTTTTAAAGCAAACTAAGGGAGGCAAAGTGAGGGAAGTGATGAATAATGGGGTGGATTTTAAATAGGGTGGTCATGAACACCCTCATCAGGAAGATGATATTTGAACAAAGCCTTTAAGTGGTGAAGGAATCAGCCACGTGGCTACCTGAGTGAGAAGAACAAACATTATCAAAAATGTAAGGTGTAAACCTGCCAGAATGTTGAGAAACCACGCAGGCCAACCAATTAAACAGAGACCAAGGTGGGATCTAGACAAAAAGCAACAGTGGATCAGATTATGTAGAATCCTCAAGGATTTGGGATCAATTAGATAGAATAGGTTTTGGAGGTTTTTAAACAAAGGACTTCTTAATCTGATTTGGATTGTAAATGATTCGTTCTGAGTGCTGGGCTTAATATATGTTTAATTTAGGCAAAGGAACATGTTTACAGTAGCCCAGGAAATTGATAAGGGGGGCTGAGCCTAGGATTATAGAAATCGATATGGTAAGAACTAGTTGTGTTAGGTGTATATTTTTAAAGTAGAGTCATTAATATTTTCTGCCGTTTTAGACATGAAGGATAAAAGAAATAGGAATATAGAAACGCCTATAAGAAATTTACATGGAGCAAGGAAAGGGGTGTGCTGCACTAAATAAATAAGGGATAAATTAGAGGATAAAAGTAGAGCTCAGAAATTCAGTTTTACTAAGTATATGGAATTTCCAAGTAGGAATTAGATATACAGATCTTGAATTCATAGTTCAACCTGGATTTGAGACAGAAATTTAGGACTCAGCAGTTTATCCAAAAAACAGAATGTAAATCCCTTGCTTTGGGGTGAATTCCAACTCATGATAATCCCCAATGCTGAAAAGTAGGGCTGTCTCACAGGGTTTTCTTGGCTCTCTTCTTTACAGAAGCAGATTATCCAGCCTTTACTTGTGGTACCACTGGGTGGGTTCTAACTGACATCCCTTAAGTAAGTAGCTGTGCACCAATTATGCTACCTAGGGACTGCCACCTACTATAGAGAAGTTATGTAAAATCATGGGAATAAATATCATTTCATGAAGTTTTCCAGAAATCTTTTAAGATAGATATTCACTTTTTCCTCTTATTCGACTTCAAACAATTTCAAACACATCCAACAGAGAGATGTTGCTGGCTTGCTGGTTCTTGGGTCTCAGCTCTGGCACCCAGCCTGGACACACCTGCTAACGCTGACTGGTTGGCAGATAGACATCAACAGCAATCAGGAAGCCATGGAGATGGCCGCTTGGGCTCTGAGTACCTGAGACAATTATACAGCCCAGCCCTGGAAGCCCCTCCAGAAGAAGGCAGGTGGGCTGCAGGCTCACATCTTGATGGAACAGCTAGCTCTCTCTTGATAGAGAGCTGAGCATCCCCTAAGGAGGCTTCACTCCAATAAACTTCTTGCTTTTCAGAAAATTTGTAAGCCATAGGAAAAAATAATATTATAAGCTGAGAGACTCCATACACGCATGTTGGATAAGGAATTATACTCTGAACTGTTAATTAGATGCTAATTATGACAGATTAACTGTATCCCCAAAATATTATAACCATTATCTGGATGTTTGGGAAAATAAGAGAATACAAATAATTTAAGGCTGAAAAAGACTGAAGCAGATCTATGTTCAGAAAAGAATAAAAGTATTATTGGTTTAATCTCCAGGGGTTTATTTGAATCAAAAGAACTCAAGCATATTTTGGGTAAAGCGAGGAAGCCAAGAGCGGTAGCAGGAAGTATCTGGGCTCTAATCCAGCTCTCTGGGTGGCTCCAGAATGAATAGCCAAAGCTCACTATTAAGTGTTCAAAGAGGTCTGTAGATCTTGAACTTGCTTTAGCCTCATCTCTTGTCTCTGTCTTAAAATTACATCTGGCAGCCTTCCCAATTTTTAATCAAAATATCTATAAAGAAGCTCAGAAAATATGGAAACTAAAATAAAATTTAAAATTGTGTCAATCCATTCCCAGAATATGAGGGTAATGTTTACTAATTACAAAATTGAATTGACTAAAAAAACAATGTCATCTGTGGGCTAGGCTACACTTCCTTAAAATTAGGTAGAAAGACTACCTCTCTTTCCTCTGCCACTTGGATGGCAAGGCCAATATTCTCAGAAAACAGGGTAACTTTATGACTAAGTATGCTGATTCCTGACACTGCCTAAATCCTAGTCTTTTCCTTCCCCCTCCTTCATTGATCTACCAATCAAAATAAAGGATATACATTTACAAATATGCAGTTCACACATCAAAAACGAAAATTGGGTCCCAATTCTACCACTCTTTCCTTCCTTCCCTGTTCTATTTTTATCATTATCATAGGTTTTGCCACACCATTGTGGACCACCTAGCCACTGACACCCATGGACCTGGTCCACGGGGACTAGCGGAGAAGATGAAAGTTGGCTGGTCTAAAGTTTATGACCTAGCTCAAGGGGGCTAGGGTCATTGAGAATTTTTGACAGAGCTCATGGTCAAAAGGCGAGGTGGCCAATGGGCACTCGGGAGAGGCTGAGAGGTGACCCACATTGAGTTGACCAGACCTGACCAGAGCAAGATAATAGAACACCCATGTTTTCTGCCTTTCCACCAGGCTCTATGCACAGGAAGATCTTGAAATGTTTGAGGTTTTAGGATGACCCCAGTGCTTGTACAGCACCTTGTATATACAATTAAATTGAACTAGATTAAAATGCTGAATTTTGAACTATTGGCCTTCAAAAGAATAGCTATTTCATATAATTCAACATAATAGAATTCAATGAATAAACATTTAACAAATACAATACATTTTAATAACTAAAATCAGACTCATCTCTTTCCCTCTAAATCTCAGAAAGCAGTGGTTAACCAGAAGAGCCTTCAAAAGAATGATTATTCCTGAAAACCATAATTAAATTTGAGTCAGCCTTATTAGTAATAGGTGAAGGACCAACTTGTCCTTAATCAAAGCGCCTTGATGAAGCTAACAGTAAATAACTACTGGTTTAGGACTCTCTGCCTATCACTAAGGCGGGTAGAGATGGACAGGAGCCAAGCCAACTGCCGCAGTTGAGCCCAGATATTAGGAGCTGGAATAACCTCATCATTAGCTCTGGCAATGAGTTGTCTATGAGAGCTAGGGGGCCTCAAAATTACCATAATGTCCCCCTAAAAATCAGATACAAACAATTGTGGTCAGGCTAACTCCAACTCAGGATGACCCCAGGGTGTCCGTATGTGCTCCATGGAGTTTTCAATGGGTGGTTGTTTAGTAGTAGATGACCAAGCCTCTCTTCGAGAGTGTCTCTGGGCAAACTCAAACATCCAGTCTTTCGGTGAGCAACTGATCCTGATACGCTCTACCCAGGATCTCCCAAACGTCAGGCCAAGACTCAGAATTCAAGTTGATTTTCAGCGCCAAAACGCCATCACTAACCTGGCCTGAACTCAGCTGGAGGAGCCAGCTTTGGTCTCTGAGACTGGAGGGCCCTTGAGGATGATCAGAAAAGGAGCCACAAAGCTAAATAAGAAGCCTGACTATAGGAATGAGGACACTCGGGGAGGATAACTAGTAGAGGGGCTGCTCTGAACATCTCTAGCTTCATGTCCGTGTCAGCTCTGTCCTTAGAGAGCTGAGAATGAGAAGGTGGTCGAACCATCGTTGAATCCCCAGCCTTACAGACAAGGGCCTTGTGTGTTCATCACCAAAATAGACTCCTCCCCAATAGCCCCTGCCACAAAAGTATAGGTGTCTTCTGTGGAAATACGCACCACCCTGCTCTATAATGACTCC
>NW_022105908.1:11367599-11374564 GCF_000313985.2 Echinops telfairi | reverse complement strand
CTGATTCGGCTTTCCTCCTGCAGTTGGCATCATTGCGTCTGTTTGGTGAGATGGAGGAGGACTTTGTGGATTGGTGTCGGACATATGGACTAATGTTGGACTTGTGGGCTTCGACAGCACTGGGTTGGGATGTTTTCTTGATGCACACTTACCCTTTAGATAAAACTCTCTCTTATACATATGTTTCTGTGGATTTATTTCTGTCATGTACCCAGACTAACACAGTACTAATGATAAACAGTGGCTACAGCAATGGACTCAAGTATATCTAGAATTATGAAGATAGTCCAGTACCAGGCATGTCGTACAGTGGGTCACCATGAATTGCAACCAACTCAGCAGTAACTGTAGCACCAATTATATGAATAAATAAATATGAGGTTATTTGATCTAGTGAAGAACCATAAGCTTGACTTAACACTTTCGATTTCAAACTCTCTCTCTAATGGGGAATTGTAGTCACGGGGTTGTAGGATCCTAAGCATAATAAATGCAATATGCCAAAATATGAGATGCATTCTATTATGCATTTAATCAATATTATCTCTTCCTCCATCATCAAGGAGGACCTTTCGCTTCCGATGTCAGATTATTCCCCAGGGCCTCAAAAAGGTGGCTTACAACTACAAAATGATTTTGTTTCCAGTAAAAATATCACATGATACCATAAATATCTATCAAACAACAGGAGGCTCCCCATCATGGGGTTAGTGGGGACCAAACAACCCCAGACTTCACAGCCCGAGTTCTGAAATTCCCCAGGCTGATCACCTTTCCATTTGGCTGGCTATACAGTCTGTACAGGCTGTTCCCTTAAGCTTAAAAAAAGCGTTATTAGCATATAATTGATATAGCATGCAATAATTTGATTACATCAAGAAGAGTTGTACAAAGATCACAAGCAGTTTTAAAACCTTTTCTTCATTCTTGTACTCATGGTCATCAGTATTTCCTTAAGCATTGATCTCTTTTTTAATGCACACTTGCTTGGAAGTAGACCCCTCTCAGTTTAACCAGATAAGCATGTTCATATTTCAAAAGCTAGTCTCATCTTTAATCCCCCCAACATTCACCATTCTTGTGGGTGCTTATTCTCAGATAGTCCCCATCATTTTGGTTGACTATTAAACTCAGAATGGTACCCCCAGAGACGGTCGAAGGATGGGATAGGAATATAGTCCAGAATGATGGAAGGGCTGCAAGATGCTCAGGGAGAATTTAGTGATTAGTTGGTAATGACAAAGTGTCAGGTGAAGATGCATGGGCTTAACCCATGATCAATTTCCTCTAAGGACAAAGAACATCAGATTTCCTTGAGTCTGAATCCAGAATTCCTCCTTTTATCAGCAATGACTATAGTTTTTACTCATTACCCAAGAAAATCCCATGGTTACCTCAGTCAACGAATCCCCTAAGTGCTACATGCACAATTTGGAGTAGCTGCAAGTACTTGCAACCAGAAAAACAAAGGGTAGGGACGGTTGGAAAACCGAAGGGCTATATCTATGTGTAAACCATTGTAGAAAGCTATACATGCCAAACTATTTAAAAATACAAGTTAATCTTGAAATGTCTTTAAATGTCTACAATGTCTTTAAATTTTAAAGCCCCTGTTGTATTTTGTCATTGCTGGCAAACTTCTTGACTCTCTGTTGCATAATTCCCTCTGTTTTTCAGTATATGAAACCGGGGATGGATTAATCGATAGCAACAATAACTAGACTAAGTGTTCCTGGCGAGGTATGATGGGGGACTTGGGGTGGGTGGGTCACGGGGAGGTAATATCAAGGAGTATGAGAAAGTTATTGTGGTAGCAATTGTACAGCATTGCTTAATATGATTGAACTGTGGATTGGTGTGATGTCTGGATTAGGTCCTCCTAAAGTGGCTTGAAGGAAAAAAATTTCTCAAGCCACGTAATCGATTCCATCTTTTCATGAAAAGAAGTGTTCAAGCATGACTCTAGTCATCTAAGACTCCTTGTGATGGCATGTGTGCCAGAATAGAACGGTGTGTTCCCTCACGTTTCCTCTCCTTTTTCCTGGGGAATCTACACAGAAGCACATACACAATTCAACGATGTCAACAGGTTTGGTTCAGTGACATGTATGATACTCTTCAAGTTGTGCCATCATTCTCACTCTCCTTGTCTGAATGTCTCGTCCCCATTAGCATCAATTCACTGCCTCCCCAAGTTTCTGATCTAATCTGGATTCCGTCCAGTATGCATCGACTGATTTTTCAAAGCAGATCTCCAGCTCTTTCTTCAAAGACACCTGTGAATAAATTCAAACATCCAATCTTTCTGATCGCACAATCCTAAGCATAGTGAAAATAAATCTGCTCTCAGGATGACTCTGACTCATGACGACCCGTAGGCTTCAGAATCTAACTGTTGCTTAGAGCTTCTATGGCTGTGACCCTGGGGAAGCAGGTCATCATCCAAGGTGGCTCTGAATACATTCAAATCACTCACCTTTCTGTTGGCACCTAAAAGCTAAATTATGTCTGCCACCCAAAGATTCCTTAAGCATGTTTCTCCCTTTTTAAATAAACACATGCATGTTTAAGGAAGCCATGATTAGGTGATTGAAATGTACATTATGATGTTCCAGTGAAATAACAAAACTGAAAGTCTGTGGTTGATGTAGATGATTATAGGAATTGACAAGGGTATGTATTTAATATCTGGGTCCATTTGAGCTTTTCCCAAGCTCCCAAAGCCTCTCCCAGATTAAAGGGGTCCTGTTTCTTTAACTGCGGTTTTGGGGTACATTGCCAATGCATTTGACTGCTAAAAATGGGAGGTTCAGGTCCACTACGAGAGATGCTCCTTGGAAGAAAGGCCTGGTGATCTACTTCTAAAAAACCAATCACTGAAAGCCCTGTTGAACTCAATTTATTTTATGGGGTCTTCATGAGTCAGAGTTCAGAGTTCATTCCCTAGTACATGGCCTCCTTTACCTGGGAGTGCTCATTTGTAATTATCCACGCTGTTCTTGAGAGATAAATTCTTCTTTTCCCTGAATTTTTTTCATTACTCTTTCTTTATTCCGTGTCTTTTAAAATAATTCAAACTCCAGTGCTTGGGGGCATCAGATGTCCATCTCTACCACTGTGAATGTCCCTTAGCTGTACAAGATGCCTGATTGTCACACCCTGCATGTCCGCTTCCTGGTCCCTCGTATAATCTTGAGGCCCACAGTGAACTAAGGACTTTGGTATCACAGAGACATCGAATGGAGCAAGCCTTGTTCTGCAGCTGTATCTTAACAGCCCAGCGATGCTCACAAGAGGCACTGAGAGATACTTGCAAGGCACCATTTCCCGCCAGCTTCAAAGAAAAAGAAAAAAATGAATATTCATTAGACGTGTCTTGTGTGCCAGGCACTACACGAGGTGCTTTACATATGCCACTGTTGACTCTGTCAGGAAAACTCACCAGGATTCTTGTCCAAACAGGACACTTTCTGTGTCTGCGGACTGAATACGCAAGACCTGTAGCCCTGTAAACCCTGATTATGTTTCTGCTGGTGGTTCACAAGTGA
The DNA here is from genome assembly GCF_000313985.2 of Echinops telfairi. Lineage (NCBI taxonomy): Eukaryota > Metazoa > Chordata > Mammalia > Afrosoricida > Tenrecidae > Echinops > Echinops telfairi. The sequence continues at coordinate 11,371,016 of NW_022105908.1, read as the reverse complement.
TGTCATTAGTCCATGACATCACACAATGTTTAACAATTCCACAAAAGCTTTGACATATAGGATAGGAAGGAAAGAGGCAGGGCTTTTATCAAGCATCTACTAAGATGTAGGACCACTATCATATTGAATCCTCTAACAATTAGAAAGCTGTTGATATCCCTATTCAATAAAGGCAGGCTTGAGGAAGTCAATGAACATGACAAGGTTTTCACAGCTAGTAAGTAAGTAGCCTGGAAATCATGCTCAGAGTACTCTCTCCCTCTCTCACTCTCTCTCTCTCTTCCCAATCTTATTGGGAACTGTTCTTTTGTGGCTGAGCCATATTCCCACAAAGTGGACCCTTTTTCACCTTCATCATAAGTGTTTGTATACAGGGAAATTAATTTTGCATAGGGAGGGGCAACTTCATACCAAAGAGCAGAGTTCAAATATGAGCAAGAGTCGAAAAGGAACAACGGTTGACATTTCACTTTGGGGAAAGCCCTAAGTCTGGTGCAGAATTATGAATCAACTGAGCATCGTTTCCCTTTCTTTCTCGTTTTTACACTTTGCTTTTTGGTTTTGATTTTGTTTTGTTTTTTACTTTAGCGCATCACTACCCTTTTGTGCTTCGTTGTGGAATATCTTAATAAGCAAGGGTTGGAAAATATAGTTGAAACCATGCTGTGATTATCTAGCTCCCGTGAAATAACAAATGAGCTAAAACCACCAGGAAATGGATGGATGCTGAGGGAGAGCAGCCCCTGATTTCAAAGTCAGGACGTAAATGGTGCCAACACCTGGAGCCAGTGGACGCCCCACAGTACTTTCTGATGAGGAAGCAGGGGATATAGCCTTGGGGGAAGGGAAGGGCAATTACAACCAGGCTGAGCAGAGGCAACCTGTAAATGTCAAGGTCACAGAGCAGCTGCCTCTTAGATAAGCAAAGGAGACCTGAAAGGAGGACACCCCAAGAGACGAATGTGGGGATGATGCAAAGATCAGGCCCAGGGCCCATGCCTGCGTGCATGTATACAAATGGCAAGCATGAGTTGTGTGTGCTCATGTACACCACAAAGGTTATAACCTAAATTTACACAAGGAGGTTTTCTGAACAGTGTTAGCAACTACCATTTTTTTAAAATTGGGGGCTCTTCCAGATATTTTAACAATCCATAAATCAATTATATCAAGCAAACTTGTACATAGGACAACCACCATTCTTAGAGTCTGCCCAAGCAGACTCCTGAGCTTAGTCATTTGGGGCTCAGGATGTACAAAACCCCAGATACCTGTTATATCACATTAAATGCAGGAATGCGGAGAATGTCAAGAACAGAGATCATTTTAGTGCTGTTTCAGGCCTCTCTGTCCTTGCTTCTTCATGCCTCCTTAATCCAGCTCTGATAGAAATTATAGTAGTTGTCTAGAGTCATCCTATAATCAAAAACCAAACCCACTGCCATCAAGTCAATTCTGACTCATAGCAACTTCATAGAATAGGGTAAAACTACCCCCTCTGGGTTTTGGAGGCTATAAATCTTTACAGGGAGAGAAAGACTTATCTTCTCTCTCAGAGCATCTGGTGGACTCAAACTCCTAACTGTAAGCACAACGCATTGTCACTATATCATCGAGGCTCCTAAAACCAAACTCACTGTCATGGAGTCAATGTGGCCCCGTAGGGCAGGGAAGAACTGCCCTGTGAGTTTCTGAGACTCTTTCTTTCTCCCAGAGAAGAGGCTGATGGGTTCAAACTACTGAACTTTCAGATCTCAGACCAACTCTTAGCCACTACGCTACCAGGGCTCAGGGTTGATGGGTCTCCATAAATACTGCAAAATACTACAGAGAAGTTATTGCCTCTCCCTGGAGTCTGAGATCAAAGGGTCAGCTGTGTTGATCCCTTCTAAGGACTCTGAAGGAGATTCTGCTCCGTCTCTTTCTCCTAGCTTCTGGTGATGGCTAGTAATCCTTGACATTTCTTCATTTGTAGCTGTGTCTCTAGTTAGCCTTCATGTCTCTGTCTTTATTTCTCTTCTCCTTTTGGTCAAGGACACCACTCACATTGGATTATGACCCACCCCACTTCAATATGACTTCATGTCAACGTGATTAACAGCATCCTCAAAGACTATTTCCAAACAGCTTTACGTTCACTTAAGGGGTCAGGACTTCAGCATATATTTGGGGGAATACACAATCCAATTCATAAAAGAAATAATAAGACTCATTTCAAGTAAGCTGACACACACAGAAGTACACCAAGGGCCTTCAAACAACGTGAGATGCCACTTGTTACAAAACAGGGCAACACCCACTTATTGATGGGGCAGAAGTATATACTCTTTAGATCTTTGAAGCTTAGGTGAGCAACTAGGAATTCCCAAGTGTGAAGAAGATCTTATTCTTACTTTCATCTTCTAGGGGCCTATCATTTTATTAGGAAAGGTAATATATAAGCCGATATTAGTTATGTACACTTAAGTGTGACACTTTCAGACAGCTTCCTACATTCTGTGAAAAAAAGCAGTAAACGGACAAGTGGGAAACCTGAGCGCAAAAGAGTTGAGACTTTTCTGGCCTCTGGTACATGGACATTCTGTGTGACCTTGGCCTACCTGAACCTCGATAGTTTCATATGAGCAATGAACATAATTATTTTCACATCATAGAAGTAAAAACATTGGTGCCAATTGGGTTTATTCTCTCAATGCTCAAAAAAAATTGAAAAGTGAGTATATAGCCTTAAGTGTTGAAATGACAGTTAAAAATTTGCAGATACCCTTGTGCATATTCTGACTATACCCTCCCAGCCAGCTTCTTTGACTATACACTGCAGGAAACATTTAATGATTCTTGTGTATATCTTAAACCTAAAAACCCCTGAACTAGAGAAAAGAAATCAGATTTCCTCCTGTGTTGGGCTGGGTTAACTAGAGAAACAAATTCATGGACACTCATATGTGTGTAAGAAAGAGCTTTATGAGCACGGAGAGGACGCAAGGTCCCTCACTGACCCATAGCACTACCGGGGACAACGCTGGAAATACAGTGCGGGAATTGCACCTGATCTGACCCCACCACACTGAAGCGAAACACTGAGGTGCAAGAGAACAGCAAGGGGAACAGAGCAACGATGTCCCCAAGGAATACCAAGAATAGACTTTGGGGCCAGGGCGTGGCACCCCATCAGACTCGACTGGAAAACATTCCGAAAGGTCAACAAACAGACCTTGAACTATTTACAGGCTTTTCTGTGTTGTCGTTTTGTTGCTTTGTTTTGCTCTGTCTTGTTTTTGTGCATATTATTATCTCTGCAGGTCTGTCTAAATAAGATAGGCGGGATAAACAATCTGCAGGAGAAAACAACAGGACCTACAGTTCCAGTGAGGACATGGGAGAGGGGGAAGGGGAAAAGGAAGTGGGTGTTAACAA
>NW_022105908.1:11360149-11366085 GCF_000313985.2 Echinops telfairi | reverse complement strand
AGGAAGATCACAGGCCACAAGGTGGAAAGCCTTGTGGATCCAGTGGCAGTGGAAGCATGTCAGTGCCGACAGGGTTCTCCACGTGTCTCCTTCAGCTCCAGGGCTCTAGCGCAGCTCCGTGTATCTTCTCAACATGAATTTCTCCCGAGGAGTGAGTGAGTGTGTTCACCTCCAGCGAGCTATTTCTCCTTAGTGCCTCCAAATGAAGTCATCAAGCTACGGCCTGATTGACAGGCTAACCTCCCTCCCTTCATTCTTAATACTCTCAAATTGACAACAGATGATGTAGCTACAATACCTCCTAAGAGCGAACACTCCTAGTACCATAGTATCGGGCTGATGAGAACGATATTTTGACCAGGCCCATCTGACACCCAGGGGATCAGTGTCAAATTGAATTACCTGATTGGATTCTTGCCTCATCACCTGAGGGCAGACACTTTGAGCTCTTCTTCCACGTGGGGGTATAGAATTGTCAGCAGAGTCTCTACCTATTGATCTACTGTGGCTTTTTAAATGACCTATCTAATGACACAAGTGCCACTTCTTTAAAGAAGGCATAAAATCAAATATTCGCTAACCTATCACGAACACTGGCAATAGTGTAGTTTTTTCTTCTTCCAGTAGGGCCTGGAACTTATAACCCAAACTCAGGTTCTAAGCTCACCAAACACCATTTCTGATAGGGTTCTGTGTGCACTGAAGCAAAAGGGATTTCACAAACAAAATACCATTGCCGGGAGAGAAATTAAATCATCAAAGATTTCACCATCCTTGTGTGGGCTTCAGTCACGGCCAGGAGATAGGAATAATAAATTATCAGGGTCTTTCATTCATCCAACAAATATTCAATAAACATAAGCTCTCTGCTTGATGCTGGTCTAAGAGCTCCAGATGAAGACAAGAACAGAATCCTAGCCCTGCCCCCCAAGACGTTCCAAGTCTGTGGGTCTTGTTTAAATGGATAGGCAGATATATCTAAAGTAAGGTGACCAGCTTTTGGCAGGACAGTCCCACTTTTTGGCATTTTAAAAAAGTCCCGATTTTTGGAAAGAATGCATGACAAGCTAGGGAATGGTCTATATGATCCATATAGACCAAATCTTTAATCTAGAACACCCCCACCCACCCCCAGTCAATGGTGTCCCACTTTAAATCTGGTCACCTTAAAAAGAGAACTACAATACAATGTAACATGTGTGTTCATGGAAAAGTGTACACACGGAGGACAAAATTAGTTGCAGGTGACCTGGTGAGCTTCATGACATCAGAGCCTAGGGAGTTTCATGTGAATCAGAGCTCAAAGAAAAGACAATTTCCATTAGCGATCTCCCCTGGAGGTCTTTCTTAACATTGTCACTCTCTTCTTCCCTGGGTCTGCAGTGATTTGATCATAAGCGGAGAAAATTGGCCTGCAGCTGAATACGTCTCGATGTGGCTACTGATGAAGAAAAACATGGCAAAGGGAAGCTAGGAGTTAGCACTCAAGCCATAAAGATCAGGGACCGAGTGGCCAACAGCAGCCTCCCGGCCAGCAGAATACCGATTTGGACCGGGTGTTATCTTCCGGCAGGACCCGAGAAGAGAGGTCCTTCCCTGTGCTCCGTGGGAAAGGAGGGGGCTCCTGGCTGGGGTTTTAAAAGTAGATTTCAACATGTGAAAATCGCAGCTGCCTTGTGGGGAGTTGCTCAGAGGGTAGGAAAAGAGACCAGGGGTGTGCGGAGGGTTGGGCTGCCTCTCCTGTGATTTGAACAGTGGCGGCAGCTGGGTTTATTATCTCTTACAGCGTTGCTCTCACCACCAGCAAAGAAGATGATTGTTTCTCAACCAGAACCTTGCGAGTGCTTTTCTCTGTTCAAGCCTGGACAAGAAAAATATCATCTGCTAAGACAAAAAGATGATCCTCATTTACAGATTTTTCTGCATTACCATACAAATGCCTTAAATGGGGGCGGGGGGGGGGGAATCTTATTAGAAATAGATGAGGCGATTCAAGAGAGCTGTCAAGGGAAATTGCTAATAGTTGAGCAACGATCATCAAACTGCTCCAGTGTCAAAGAAAGAAGATGAAGGTGTCTGTCTGCATCACACGATTATGTTGTAGGGGCTAGAGGTCTGTTGGGTGAGAAGTTTTCTGTCTCTGCGGAGAAGTCCAAATAATATGTGAAATCATGGGGTTGACTATTATAGGACCCAGAAAGATCCCATCCGACAGCAGCAATTGGAACAAGGCTGGCCTGACATGGACTCCCTTTCTGGTTTATTTTAGCACCTTACATCTTTTTTTTTCTTACATCTTTTTTGACATTTACGCCCTCATCCCTCAAATACTGCATGCAAATCACAGCATCTATCCTGAAGAAATGTCTCCATCATACAAGCCAGCCTTCCTCATGACTATCCATCTATAGGAGCCCCTCGCAGAGTGGACTAGTTTTATTGGCTTTCATATCCCTTGGCACCTGACACAGAACTCCACACCAAGCAGGGGCACAAAGCGCGGATATTGATGTTGGTGAAGATTCCTGCCAAGTTACACGGTTACATCCGTGAGCCAGGTTATTGTTCTACTCCTGAAATGAAAGCTAGACCTAAGGAACATTTCCATGGAGGGACATAAGTGTCTAACAGGAAGGTTTACATACACAGGTGTAGCTGTAATAGCCTCTAGTTCACACGCCAAGGAGGAGGCCTCTCGCCAGCAGGCAGGAATGAGCGCCAATCTAGAAAACCTGGAGCTTCAGGAATGGAGGTTTTGTTTTTCTTTTCTCTTTCCTTGCATCTCATTCTCTCTCTCTCTTTCTCCCTTTCTCTCTCCCCCCATTCCCCACCTCTCTCTCCCCCCCCTTTCCTATAATATTTTCTTCTAAGAGACCTTATGATGTGGGGGCTTAGAACTGGAACAAAGAATGTTCCTGCCTCTTCAGGTTGTTGCCCTTTTGTTTCCTTCTCCTTCTATGGACCCATTTCCCGCCTCCTTCCATGGGTCTCTGCCTTTCCCTTCTTTCTCCCACTTAGTTCTCCTTTTTCCCATGCTCTTTGTCTCCATCCCCTTTTCTTTATTCTTCCCTCTGTTCCTCTTCCGCCCAGTCTCTCTGACTTTCTTGCCACCTTAGATCAAAGTTCTGCCCTGCATTTTTTCTAAACATCCGAGGGAAAACTGAAATGCTATTGACTGGTACACATGCCCCTGAATGAAGTGCTTACAGCCCCTGCAAACCTATCTCCCAGTGAGCACTTACTCTTCCCCCAGGAAGCCACTCTCAGAGGCTACACTTAGCCCACCGCCACCAGAAGCCTGCCAGCATACTGACTAAGACCCATGGACTCAGGAATGTCGGTGATGTGTCATCCGTCAGCGTACACAAAGTTCAGCGTGGGACTGAACTGTTTGTTCTTGTAAGACAAACATAGCCTCGAATATAGCGAGTGCCAACTTCAAACCCTATTTAGTCTATCATCCATAGTGTGGGGAACAGTACTTACTTTCTCGCTGTGGGTTTCATAACCCACAGAACAGGTGCTTTGATGTATACTGGAGAGCTCACTGTGGTGAGATGCTAGTAACAGTGTGTATGCTGAAAACATTATAAACTCTGCCAGAATGGGCAGTGTCTACATCCTCTTTCTTCACCCCTTCTCACCACAAATAGAAAGTTGCTTGAGGGCAAGGGCCTCTTCATTCTCAAACCTGTCTAACCGTCACCATGTTACAAAGTTCATCACCATATTACAAGGTTCAAGTACACTGCTGGTTGTACTGCAAGCAAATTGGAATTATGTTTACAAAATGTTCCTGATGAAGAGAAGGGGTTATAACAGGTAGGAAATGCACACCTTCATCGCTGGGGAACAAGCAAACCAATATTAGAGTATATCTTGGACAAAAAGACTCCCTACATGGTGCACCAGAGCAAATCAGGCATGTTCATCTATGACCCTGTGTCCACCTTGATACTATTACTGTTGTCGCAGCGGTTGAGTAGACTCTAACTCATAGTGACACTGTAGTTAACAGAATAAACATAGCCTGGTCCTGAACCATCTCTATGCTCATTGGTGTATTTTGGTCCATGGTTGAGTACCTGCCAACCTAAGAAATGCATCTTCTGGCAATATTCAGACAATATTATATTGTGTTCTGTAGGGTTTTAATTGCCTGGTTTTTGTAAGTAGATTCCCCAGGCGTTTCTTCTTAGTCATTCTCAGTGTGGAAGCTTCACTGAAACCCGTTGACCATGTTTCAGAAAGCCACAGCACCAGTTCTGCTCTGTCCCCTAGCATCACTGTGAGTTAGAATCAACTCAATAGCATTGGGTTTGGGGTTGTAGCCCTATGAAACTATCTTAATTATTACAACTGTAAAAAAATCAGTCGGCCACTTTTCTCCTACTCGTTCCTCTCTGTCAAAATTATCTTCATCTCCTAGAAATTGTGCTAGAGCATATGCTTGCTTTATTGCTGACTTTTAAGATAACATTCTAATATTTACCATTAAGTGTGATAGATCTTGTAGGTATGCAATAAATCCTATTTTTAGCTTGATTACATTCACTTCTATGACTTTAAAGATTTTCAGTTAGAGAACTCTAAATCATTCCTGCAGTCCTGGGAGTAACCTGTATAGGACAAATATGTTTGCATTCTCTCTCTCTCACACACACACACACACACACACACACACACACACGCATGCACACACATACCCACGCATACATGCACACACACAAAGAAAGCACACAGCACACACATACACACCTAGGTTTAGCTTGCTGATATTTTATTCAAGATTCTTGCCTCTGTAATCATAAGTAATTTTAACCACCAATTTTATTTTTCCATTCTGCCTTTGTCTCATTTCGGAATTGGAATATAATAACCTCATAAAATTAATCTAGCTATATTCCTTCTTTTCTCGTCTCTGAAAATATTTGCATTAGGTAAATATTAACTGCTCCTCAGAAGTTTGAAAGAAAATATCTGTAAACAGTCTGCATCTATTTTCTGCTGGGATTCAGGATGGGAAGGTATATTTCTAATAACTTTCAATTCCCGTGGAAGGATCTTCTTTCTTTGTAAGACATTTTGTTGTAGTTTTCTATAATTTTTATTGTATAAGATCTTATTTAGTATCACAATATCATTCATGATTTCTTTCACATGCAGTTTCACAAGCTTCGCTCCCTTCAGCTTGCGAAGGTCTGAGCCAGTCAGTTATACACACTAGCACTTCAGCCTCAGGGCTGCAGGCACCTGCTCACAGATGACCACAGAATGGTTTTGCCCCCCCCCCCAGAGCCCAAATAAAAACAGACACGTGTTCCTTCTATCTTTTCCTATGTTGGAAGATGCATTTGTGTGTGTGTGTGTGTGTGTGCGTGCGTGCGTGCGTGCGCGCGCGCGCGCGCGCCCAGGGGTGGCACCAGGTGGACCTTATTAGAGTCCTGACATGTGTTCACCAACCCTGAATCCAAGAAACTCTGCACCCATCGGCCTGTGATCGCCCTACTTCCTGCTTCCTCCTTTGGCATCTTTGGCCTGCACCTACTTGAGTCTCAAGAGGGCCTACCTCACATCAGACCTATGACTTGAGTTGGACTGGGCTGTGTAGTCTTCTTAATGTAACCTTGCTTCTTGATATGAAGATTTTTCTTCTGCACAGATGAATGTCACTGGTTTGTTTCGCTCAACAATTCACGGCCAACTAATAAGTGAATTAATTAAACCTATCTAAGAGAAAACGTCCTACTTAAAGTGAGGAAAATAAAAAGAGTATGAAAGAAATGATTAGTGGAGGAAGGGAGATTGGCAAATTTATCAAGGGTCATTAAGAAAGGTGTGTCATTATATAAATCAAAAACTCTAAGTGTTTTAAAGTGTAGAATGTTAGCTCATCTAATGACAGGTGATGGATTCAGCAGGAAAATAGTGCCAGG
>NW_022105908.1:11358021-11360049 GCF_000313985.2 Echinops telfairi | reverse complement strand
ATCTGTACCAGTGTACCTCCTCTGGTCTAGCCAGACTTGCAAGATCGAATTCGAGTCATGGTAGTGGGATCGGGGAGGAAACATTTAGGAACTAAAGGAAAGTTGTATTTCTTTTATGTAAAAGCATGGTGCGTTTCTAATCCACGTGTGGGTCTGGGAGTGTTAAAACCTATGCTCCTAGTTAACGGAAATCCATAATCGTCTATTACCTGCTAAGACACCGGCAGTATTAACGCCCAACCTTGACCTTGACCACCTGGTTTGCAGAATGCTTTTCATTCCTACCACACACCAGTGATCATATCTTTTTCACAAGAACAACTCCGTGTTTTAAAGAATGATGGCAAATTTCTAATTCTGTAATCAGAACAGATTTTCAAATTATGCAGTGTGGAGTATTATGGGAAGAGGAAGAAGACGAGATTGATTCCCCAAATGGCAGAGTTCCAGAATCTGAGGAAACCGAGCCCCAAAGAAGTCAAGTCCCAAGAATCCATGTGGAAATAGTTCGGCAGAGTCTGCATGTATATTTTGTTAGCTCCCATCATGTCAGCCCCCACGCCTGGAAAACTCAAGCACAATAGAAGTGATTGGCTCTGGGGTCAGTGCCATTCCTGTGATTTGTTGCAAATCAGACCATTGTGGTCAATAGGGCTGTATTTTTCTTTTAAACCATTTTATTTTACTTTTTAACTTTTTATCGTGAATTGGGTGAAGATTTACAGATCAGATAAGCGTTCCATTCAACAGTCCCTCCACCGTTTATTTCCTGTCATTGATTGCAATCCCTACAATAGAAGAGTATTTATCTCACTTCCTCCCCCTCTTTCCTGTTGCCATTCTTCAATCTTTCCTAATCCTTCTGAACTTTCTTTGGGTAATAATGCCATTTTTTTAAATCTCCAATGGTTGGTTATTGTAAAGTGTGAGTACCTTCTTAGTGTTATTGTTCCCCTTATAAACCTGTCACTGTGAGTTAAAATTGACTTGCTGACAGTGGGACAATGGAATAGATCTGTCCTTCAATTAAAATGTGAGCTATGAGGGAATAAATGTCCAGCCCTGAAAGATGATTAATGACTATAGTCCAGTGCTTTCACCATTCTATATCTGACCAGTAAGCCTGGTCTCTTTATACTTTTGAGGTTTTTCCACAGTTTTCTCCTATCTCTCTTCTAATGTGAGCCCCTTCATAGCAGTTTGTTGTGGTAGCGAGTCATCATCTAGTTCTTCTGATCTCAGGGTCCGATCCAGAGAGTTTTCATTGGCTGCTATTGTAAAGTGCAGAGTCAGGCCTGCCTTCCTACTCCGTATTAATCCAGAAACGCCACTGAGATCTGTGCAGGATCACAGCAATACACAATCCTCCTTTGAACCTTTGAAAGACAGACAATGGCTGAAAATGAGGTGCCTTGGCCTATAGTCAGATCAGTGTCTCCCACAGGAAAGGCAATTATTATACCATCAAACCACCAAAGATCCTATGGTAAGTGTGTAGGATTTAATTATCCAGAGCTGAAAAGGGGGAGAGAGACATGCTTAGTTGTGAACAGATGTTCATAATGTGAATCTAAAGCAACTCCAAATGATTACTAGTGGATGAAAAATGCTGACTAAAACATGTTGAAGAAATTTGAACAGACGTCATTGGGTGAATAGAAAATAATGATTGGATGCATGAAACAACTCCATGGCCAGGAGTTCCCAAATAAAGCAAGACTTTTTATTCAGTCCCTTTATAAAAATTTTTTTTTAAATCTTAGAAAAGCCATTCTAGAAAAGATTGCCCCAAGCAGACACTGCTTTAAGTCTGTGTAATCGACTCTGGGTTAAGAGGCTCGTGGTGAAGAGCCTGGATCTCAGACGGAAACTGGCCACTTCAGTGTACTTGAAGAACAAGAGATTCTCAACTACAAGTCCACTCTCTGTGCCATGGGACTGCACAGAGGAGATAAGCCCAAGGTGAAGTGAATCTGTCTCATAGAGGACATGAACATTGGCTGTACTTCAACCTCTCTAAGTGCGAGC
>NW_022105908.1:11347970-11357077 GCF_000313985.2 Echinops telfairi | reverse complement strand
AGGAGATGAGGGATTGAGTTCCAACCAATGTACCTCATCATTTGCCTGTAATGAGAAGCTTAATTGTTGCTATGATGCTGACAAAGTTCCGGTGGAACTTTAAAAGTAGTAGGAGATGCCTGGCAATTCATTCCCCACATCAGCCATTGAGATCAATATGGATTCATTGAGATCAGTATGGCTTACAACAATCCTATCTACAAGTGATAATGAGACTGAGGTAGGATTGGGCAATGTTTTGATCAGCTCTGCATGGTGTCCCCATGGAGCAAACCAGAAATAACAAGATAGCATAAAGGAAAGACGTGAAAAGACCTGAAATCTAACATTTTGTAATTAATTTGATATGTAATTATATCCCTCTATCTAAGCCTTTGACTCCTTTAATATAAAATAGAAATACTAATATTGGTTTTTTTAACTCACAGGGTCATATGAAATAATACATTTGAAAATACAAGTTTAAAGCAAGGTTACAAAAAAGACAATGTTGCCTGTACACCTTTTTGAAAATTCCTTGACAGTACACCCAGGAAATTCCCCAAAGGACATTTAGTCATAGAGCCAAGATTCAAGAAACCAAGGTAACATCCTGAATTCCTGAGTATCAACGGCAAAGATAAAGCATTAGATGAAACACTAACTGGAAAAGGAAATTGAAATAGTGAACCAAAAGCAAAACCGAATTCCTGGAGGGATTATAAGTACTTCAAAGATGCTCAGGTGATTATTCCCATCACATCTCCATCAAACGCACCTAATTGGCCTGTGCACAAATCAGATGAAGCTGGGGAAAGGACAGTGGGTTATCGTAAACTTAACCAACTGGTGACTCCAATTGCAACTGCTGTTCCAGATGAGGTTTTATTGCTTGAGCAAATTAATAGGGTTCCTGGTACCTGGTATGTAGCTATTCAGTTGACCAATGCCTACCTCCTCCCCACACAAAGGATCATCAGAAGAAATTTGCCTTCAGCTAACAAGGGCAACAGTAAGCTTTTACTGCCCTCCCTCAGAGTTATATCAACTCACCAGCATTATGTCATAATTTAGTCTGCAGGAAGCTGGAACAAATTGCAACAATTTTAAGTTGTTCAATGTCATATTTGTGATAATCACTAAGAAAATACTTTGGGGGGAAGAAGAAAGCAATCAAATGGCTCGATACAAACAGTTCACCAAGCACATACACAAACACACACATACAAAAAACATATACAAGAACTAGAAATATGGCACTAGTGGGACAAAAATGTAGCAGCAAAATGAATGATGTAGGCCCTTAGTTTTCAGTATTGCCCTTAGATATAAGCAGTTTAAAATCTCCACTTAAAAGACTAAGAGTGGGGGCAGGCCCCAATCCCCACTATGTGGACAACACCTGCCCCTCCTCCCAGAAGAATCTATTTCAGAGGACAACACTGAAGCTGTAACTCAGGGAGAGGGACATGTCTGATCAGAGCATATGAGAGCAAATGAAGGGGGAGAAAGAGAGAGTGGAGCACCACATCCTGGCCCACCAAGTCTTGAGAACAATATCCCCGCTCAGAGCAGCCAATCCACAGAAAAAAACAGCTCCACTATGAGACACAACATCCCTCACTGACCCATAGCCCTACAGGGGACAACACAGGAGACACAGTGTGGGAATTCCACCAGATCTGATCCCGAGAGAAATCAGAAAGGGTGTGCAACAGAACAGCAAGGGAACAAAGCAACAAAGTCCCCAGGGAATACCAAAAATAAACTTTGGGGCCAGGGCTTGGCAACCCATCAGACTCAACCGGAAAATACTCCTAAAGGCCAACAAACAGTCCTTGAACTAACTACAAGCTTTTTGTTGTTGTGGTTGTGGTTGTTTTATCATTGGCTTTTTGTTGTTGTTGTTGTTTTGTTTTCTTTTGTTGCTTTGTTTTGCACTGTCTTGTTTTTGTGCATGTTATTATCTCCGCAGGTCTGTCTAAATAAGATAGGCTGGATGAACAATCTGCAGGAGAAAACAATGGGACCCACGGTTCCAGGGGGACATAGGAGAGGGGGAGGTGGGGGAAGGAAGTGGTGTTAACAAACCCAGGGACAGGGGAAGAACAAGTGATCCAAATCAGTAGTGAGGAGGGTGTAGGAGGCCTGGTAGGGCATGACCAAGGGCAATGTAACTGAGAGGAATTACTGAAACCCAAATGAGGGCTGAGCATGATAGTGGGACAAGAGGAAAATAGAGAAAAGAACTAGGAGGCAAAGGACATATACAGAGGTCTAAATAAAGGCATGTACATATGTAAATATATTTATATATGAGGATGGGGAATTAGATCTATGTGCATATATTTATAGGTTTAGTATTAAGGTAGCAGATGGACATTGGGTCTCCACTCAAGTACTCTCTCAATGCAAGAATACTTTGTTCTATTAAATTGGCATTCCATATTGCTCACCTTCCCGACACGATTGCTGAAGACAAATGGATGCATAAGCAAATGTGAAGAAATCTGATGGAGCCTGGCTATCAAAAGATACAGCATCTGAGGTCTTAAAGGCTTGAAGGTAAATAAGCAGCCATCTAGCTCAGAAGCAACAAAGCCCACATGGAAGACGCACACCAGCCTGTGTGATCACAATTTGCCGAAGAGATCAGTTATCAGGCATCAAAGAACAAAAATCAAATCAGTGTGAATGAGGTGGAGTGCATATTGGGGACCCAAGACTCATCTGTAGACAACTGGACATGCTCTTACAGAAGGGTCGTGGGGAGGAGACGAGCCAGTCAGTGTGCAGTGTAGCAACAATGAAACATAGAACTTTCCTCCATTTCCTAAATGCTTCCTCAGTCCCCACTATCATGATCCCAATTCTACCTTACAAGTCTGGCTAGATCAGAGGATGTGCACTGGTACAGATAGGAACTGAAAACTCAGGGAATCCAGGACAGATGATCCCTTCAGGACCAGTCCTGAGAGTGGTGATACCGGAAGGGTAGAGGGAGAGTGAAGTGGAAAGAGGGAACCAATTACAAGGGTCTACATATAATCTGCTCCCTGGGGGATGGGCAAAAGAAAAGTGGGTGAAGGGAGACGTGGGACAGTGTAAGATATGACAAAATAATAATAATTTATAAAGTATCAAGGGTTCATGAGGGAAGGGGAAACGGGGAGGGAGGGGAAAAATGAGGAGCTGATACCAAGGGCTCAAGTAGAAAGCAAATGGTTTGAGAATGAAGATGGCAACAAATGTACAAATGTGCTTGACACAATGGATATATGTATGGATTGTGATAAGAGTTGTATGAGCCCCCAATAAAATGATTAAAAAAAGAAGAAAGGCAAAGAGTGACAGAATGGATTTAAATAAACACAAGCATGGCCTATCTTTATGCTGCCTACAAGAGACATAGTATACAAACATATTGAGAGTTAAAAAAATGGAAGAATATTCCTTACAATTATGAAATAAAAAAGAGTGAAGGTGACCATATGAATATCAGAGAAAATAGAATTTAAATTAAAATTTATTATATGATTTTTGAAAGATTATAGAAATAATAATAAATTTTAATTCATCAGAATCTAATAGTTATACATATATATATGTACCTAACATCAGCCATGCCAAACACTTAAAACAAATACCCTCTGATAACGCCACAATAATAGTTGGGACTTCAATAAACACTTTCATTTCTTTCTCCCCCAACACATACCCCCACCCCCAAACAAAGACAATCCAAATTCATTGCCATTGAGTTGATTCTGACCTGAGACAAAGTCAAACTACCCCTCTGTGCTTCCGAGATTTTAAGTCTTTATGGGATAACAAAATTTTTAAATATTGAATATGTATAAAGTAATGATTCTAACAAAGAATCAATATTGAAAATTAACAAAAATCCTATCAATGGTTATACAACAGTATAATCAGTGGCACTGAATTATACATGTGGAAGATGCTGAAGAATGTTTTGTTGTGTATATTTTTGCCTCTGTTTAAAAAAATAATTAAACTAATAATGAGTACAAGGAAGACGAGAATGTTCTAAAATTGATTGTGGCCGTGACTGTGCAATTCTTCTTGATATGATTGAACTATTGAACGGTATGATATGTGGAAGAAGGGCCAATACAACTGCAAAATTAACAGCAGGTTCAAAATTAGAAAACACAAAGTTATGAAAACTAAGCAACACACTATTAAATTAGGATCCAGGACGAAATCAAGAATGAAATTATTTTTAAAACCTGTCAATAAATGAATATTAAAAACACATTTTACCATAACGTATGGGGCGTTGCATAGGCAGTTTTCAGAGGAAACTGTAAAAGTATCTAAATTTTAAAGAGCAGAAAGTTCTCACATCAATAAACTCTAAAGTTTGAGAGACTAGAACAAGAAGCACAAAGTAACCCTAAAATTATTAGACCATAAGAATCAGAATAGAAATAAAGGAAATAGAGAACAGAACAACAGCAGAGACAATCAGCAAATCCAGAAGTTAATTCTTTTAGAAGATCAATAAAGTTGACTAGCTAATTGCCAGGCTGAGAAACTAAAAGAGAACATACAAATAATAAAGATCAGAACTGAAAGCAGAGACATTGCAGTTGGCCCGACTAAAATAAAAAAGTGACAGAATGCTGTGAACAACTGCGGTCCCCCAGATGTGGTAACGTTGATGAAATGGAAACACTGCTAGAACACTTCAAATGGAAACAGGAAACCCCAACAGACCCTGACCAAACAAGAGAGATTAAAGAAAGCCTCTCAACAAATCAATGAACACATCCACGATAAAACAGCTTCACAAAGGAATTCTGTCAAACATTCAGAAAAGAACCGACATCAAACTTCCTCACCACAAAGGAGAGGAAGAAGGGACATTGCCTATCTTCGTACCATTGTGCGGGTACCAAAGTCAGACAAAGAGACTAGAGACCAAATACCACTCAAAGAAATTCCCTGCCCTCCGGTCCATTTTGACTCATAACAGCCATGCAGGGCAGGATGCAACTGGCCCTGTGAGTTTCTATGACTGTAACTGAGTAGCAGAGTAGAAACCTTTATCTTTCTCCCATAGACCAATCGAGTTTATAAATATTGTTAGGTGTCCTCACACTAGCTCCAACTCCTAACGGCATTGTCGATGTACCACATACCATTGTCCATTCCTGCGCAAGCCTCACAATTGTTGTCACGCTGCAGCCCCTCGTTGAAGCCATGGTGTCAATCCCTTGGTTGTGGATAGTCCTCTTTTTGGTGGACCCTCCATTTCACCAAGAATGGTGTCCTTTGTCAGGGACTGTCCTCTCCTGATAACAAAGTACCTGAAATGAAGTCCATGGTGCTCACTTCTGAATAGTATTCTGGTTGTACTTCTTTCAAGGCATATCCATTTGTTTTTGCAGGCGTCTGGTATGCTCAATATTCCTCACCAACACCATAATTCAAATCCATCAACTCTTATCTGATCTTCCTTATTAATTATCCAATGTTCACATGGATATAAGGTATTTGAAAATACCATAACTAAAAAGAAAATGCCATAACTTGGTTCAGGCACACCTTAGTACACTAAGCAATATATTTGCTCTTTCGCATTTTAAATGTCTTGTGCACCAGGCTTGCTAAATGCAATATGTTGCTTAATTTCTTAACTACTGCTTCCATAGTATATCCAGATGCCACAATCATCTCAAAAACAAACACAACAATAACTTTTTAAAGAGAGGTAATGCACCCTCACGATATAATAGAATAATAAGTAATCACTAAAATCTCATGGCATAGTTACTTGTTCAGTGAAAATTTGAGTTTAGATTACTAAAGAGTTGCTATCATAATTCTATTAGGTTCATGTAGAAAATTATGAGGGTAAGTAAAAAGCATTGTTATAAGAGTTCTAGTTCATCCATGCACGGTTTCATTTCAAAGTAAAACATGTTTAAACATATCTTTGTGATCGGTGTGTTGTGTTACTGTCCCCGTTGCCGTGAGACTGGAACTGGAAGACACCCAGAAAAATTACACAACATTTTGATCAAAGGTCCCATAAAAGAAATATGATTAGAAGTGGAAAATGCAGAACAGAAATTCAAATTTTCATGGCTGCTCAACTATCTGGAGTCATAGAGCATTGATGAATCCCTGAGATTGTATGGAGATAATATTTCAGTCTTAAACTAAAATTATCATAAAATCATACAATAATTTAACTTAACTAGCAAAAATTATCTGTGTTGAATACCATGCTCATTTAAGGTCCATATGGAGTCAAACTGACAACAATAACTCAGAAGATTAGACAGTAAACTTAGGAGCAGTGTGTTTTTGTTAGTGGTGGAGGAACATCTCAGAAAGGGAGGATAAGAATGGCTACACAACGTGAGGAATGTAATCAGTGTCACTGAGTGCTACATGCAGAAACAGTGGAATTGGTGTGTGTGTGTGTGTGTGTGTTTTAACACTTTAAAAATTATCTTAAGAGTTTTGCTGACATAATTCACATAACATACAATTCAATAATTCAAGCATCTTAGAGCTGTGTAATCATTACCATAAGCAATTTAAGAACATTTTCTTCTTTATTGTGCTAATTGTTGCTAGTGTCCCATTTCCCCCAATCACCCCTACCATGGCCCCTAGGAAACTATTAATCCAATTACTGTGTCTATAGAGTTACCGATCCTAGAATTCAGACACAGAAAACATACAATGTAGACACAAAAAGTCAAAAAATGACAAAAATAAAACAGAAAAACCTCAATTGTAAGGAAAGCAGAAAAGATTAAAAACTAGAACAAATTTAAAGTGGGCCCAAAGGGAAATCAAATTAGAAGGTGTTGTCTTAACCGAACTACGTTTGTTATAAACCACTTTACAATGCACTTTACAATGTATCTATGGTCAGAATGGGTTCTCTGGAGAATTAAACCATATGAGGACTGAGCAAAAGGATTTTGGCCTTCACTGCCATCCATAGCCTTCTGCAAGCTGGGTGTTCAGAATTTAAGCTCGAATGCCATCCCCTTCTCCTCATTTAGATTTTATTATTCATAATCCTTGAATCAAACAGGCTGGTGTGTTTCATCATGTGGTCTTAGCTGACACTTCACTTAGTTGTCTACTTTTTAAAAGAAAAGCCTTTAAGACCTCAGACACTATTATTTCTAATAGA
Organism: Echinops telfairi; assembly: GCF_000313985.2. Classification (NCBI taxonomy): domain Eukaryota; kingdom Metazoa; phylum Chordata; class Mammalia; order Afrosoricida; family Tenrecidae; genus Echinops; species Echinops telfairi. The sequence continues at coordinate 11,349,912 of NW_022105908.1, read as the reverse complement.
AGGTTGTATTGGTGTATGGGCTGTTAACCATAAGGTCAGCAGTTCAAAACCACCAGCTACTCTGTGGGATAAAGGCAGGACTTTCTATTGCTCTAAAGCATTACCATCTTGCAAACTCACAGGGACAGTTCTACCCTGTCCTATAGGGTCACTATGAGTTGACAACAACTCAATGTCAGTATTTTGTTTTGTTTTGTTGTGATATTTTTTGCTGTGTATATTAACAACAATAGCAACAATTTTTTAAAGAGCTAATACAATAACATTTTCCTTTATGTATAGGTGAAATAATGTACCTATGGGTCAGAAATGGCTAGGTAGGATGTCCCCAATTGCTTTCAATTGTCAGTTTGACTGAATATAAAAACTTCAAAACTGAAATCTTGCTACTGTCATCAAGAGGGACAGAAAATAGAAACGTCATTTCTTTTAGTGAGAACTTAGTAGAAAGTAGTTTCCTTGTGCCTCCTCTTCTCCTGTTGAGTCGTTTTTAGCACTCAAACGGAGAAGAGACTTACTTCTGTAATTGGTCCAAACCAAGTGATCTCCAGATGACTGAAGATGCACAAATTATTTTTCAGAAATAGAATCCTCTCTCACAAGTTCTGAAGAGGGAAAGACTGAATTGACTTGTGAGAAATCAAAAGAAAACAGAGAAAAAAACCTTTCCAATCTCCCAGAAGCACAGAAAAATATTTAACGTCTATAAAATGTGAGCCTTATCACAGAGAATAGTTGAGGCTCATTTCAAAGACAATCCACGGCTTATTCTAATGTAATCACTTTTTCCAAGTTTTTTAGTGAGGTTGATGCTAGGTCTAGACGTGTTCATAGAAATGTTGGGAAATAACTGAAGTAAGCTCTGAAAAATGCAAGTGAGTATTACTTATTTAAAATTAAAATTCCCTTTTTTAAAATAACTAATAAATTCATATATATCTGTAGGAATAATACAGAGAGGTCCCGTGTACCCTTTATCCACTTTCCCCAGCGCAACAACTTACCAAGCTATAGTACATGTTATAAGTAGGATGTTCCCACTGGTTGTCTGATACATTGATATTATTTAGATTCCCTTGGTTTGAATTGTACTCATTGGTGTGGGTATGTATTTAATTCTATGAAATTTCATCAATACATAGGTTCTTGACCAACACAATCAAGATAGAAAACAGTTCCATTACCACAAAGATTATTTGTGTTGCCCCTTTAAAACTCCTGACACCTCATTTTCTGTCCCCTACATAATCTTTTAGGATAGACTTTTCTCATATAGCATGATTCCCTGAACAGTTATCCAGGTTGATGTATGTATGTTTCAGTGATCCACTCCGTTTTATTGCTGAGCAGTTGTACATGGTATGAATGTATCCTGGTCTGTTTAACCATTCATCCATTGAAAAACATCTGGGTTATTTCCAGTTCTGGGCTTATTATAAATAAAGCTGCTATGAAAATTGATATACAGGTTATTGTATAAACATAAACCTTTATTTCTCTTAGATAAATATCCAAGATTGCATTTTCTGTGTCATGGTAATTGCAATGCCATCTTAAAAAAATCTGTGAAAACAGTGTTCAGAGGGAATGCAACATTTTTCATTACCACCAGAAATATAGGGATGATCCAATTTCTCCAAATCCTCACTAGGTTTTTTTGTGTGAATATCGCTAGATAGACAGTGTCTACATATATGTATATGTGCACACTATATATATTCAATATACATATAATTTTAGATATTTTAATAGTTTTTAGTGAGAACTCATTATAGTTTTAGGTCTTGTTTGCGTTTCCCCAGTAGTTAATTATGTCAGTGGCTTTTTTTGTTTGTGGGCGTGTCAGTGCTGCAGCCGTCGTCGCCAGGTTCTTATGAGCCGCTTTGGCGCTGTGCTGTCAAAGCCAATCCCAATTTTATTCACACATTGTTATGTCTGTACA
>NW_022105908.1:11333869-11346519 GCF_000313985.2 Echinops telfairi | reverse complement strand
AAAAGGAAAATGAGCTGATTCCGGGAACCCAAGAGGAAAGCAAATTTTGGGAATAATGAGGGCAACAAATGTATAGATGTGCTTTGCACAATTGATCTATGTATTGTGATGAATTGTATGAGCCCCAATAAATTGATTTTTTTAAAAAGAAAGAAAGAAAGAGCCCTGGCGATCCTGATGGGTAAGCTTTGGATGGCCAACTGCAAGGTCGGCACTCAAACCAGCCGGCTGCTCCGCAGTGGCATAGGATGAGGGTGTCTGCCCCTGTCCTGATTTACAAAGCTTCCTGAATCCTATGTAGGATCACTAGGAGTAGGAATGAGCTTCATGGCAGTGGGTTTGGTTCATATACTTACATGTAATTTAACAGTTTATGATGCTACACATCTTTTCACGTGCTTGCTTGTCTTCTGTTTCTCATTCTATCCACTGCCACCTCCACTTTACTATTGGGTCATACAGGGAGGTTTTCTTTTTAAATTATATTTGTTGTATTTTTATTAGATTTCAATCTATATTTCATTCTTTTTTTATATATAACATCTAGTTCTTTGTTGTGATGTTCTCTTTTTTTCTTTTCATTTATTTACAGGAAACTTATCATTGGTTATTAAAGGCCTTAATCCTTGGCAGACAATTACAACATCGAGTTCTTCTTGGTGATGGCCCTATTTGATTGTCCTTTCTCATTCAAAGGATAACTTTCCTGTTTTATTTGTGTGACAAGTAAATTTCTATTTTATTTTGGCCATTTTGGCTAGAGTTTAGGAGATGCTGAGTCGTATGTGTATCTTTTATTTTAGCAGACAAGCACACTGTTTTAAGATCGGTATGCAAATCCTAGCCTATTTTTATAGGTTGGTGTTCCAGTTTTCCAGCTTGTTATTTAACTTTCAGAGCCTTAGTGGTGCTATGTGGCTTACTTGGTTCATATAGGACTCTTAGTGATCTCTGCTGATGCCACCACAGACAATTAAGATGGCACTCACTAAACATTTAAGATTTCCCTACGAGGTAGTTAATTGTGCCAACCTGGCTGATAAACACAGGTGGGGTTAATTGAAGGACGGAGGGATAAATGGCTAGGTGAGCCTCGCCTTTCGAGTTCTCAGGACTCTTGCTTTGTGATAGTTGGACCAGGGTGCAGCTGCCTTAGCCAGTTCCCTGCTTCAGCTGGCAAAGTTCACTTCCTGCAAGACATCCCCATGGAGAGGCCACATGGACCTACCCCGATACAGCCCTGGGGTGAAGGAGCAGCTGTGTGGAGACCTGTCAGCGCTGAGATGCTTACACGTTCACTGACTCGGCTTTCCTCCTGAAGTCAGCACTATAGTGTGTGTTTTGTGAGATGGAGAAGGACTTTGTGGATTGGTGTCGGACATATGGGTTAATGTTGGACCTATGAACTTAGGTAGCACTGGTTTGGCATGTTATTTTGATGTGCACTTAAAACTCTGTCTTATACATAAGAATTTCTGTGGATTTGTTTCTCTAAAATACCCAGACTAACACACCCTACTTGGGCTAGCTGGTGTCTCTAAGTGGGATAAGGGTATTCACTAACATAGAGAATGAAGAGCAAAGAGCTGCTTGTATTGGGGGGATTCTGGGCCCCCAGTGTCTCTAGATTAGCAGCAATGTCTCAAGCCCAGTTGCAATGAGTGGCTCCTGGACCAGCCAGAATTCTCCACATTGATGCCACCTGACTTGCCTATTGTGTCAACTGGACTCTTGCTAAAGTCAGGCAAAGAATGAGCCCAGCTGGGTCTGGAGACAAGGGGTCTGGGGGGTGGGAACTATAAAATGTCCTGCTTCTGGGTGATTTTTCTAGTCCTAGAGTCCCTACACCTAGAGTAGTGTAGTGAGTTGAGCATCTGACAGATACACCAGCAGCCACGCTGAGGGATAAAACTCTGCGTTCATATGTCAAGGAGTCCAGGAAGAAAAAGACTGTTTAGAAACTGATTGTGGAAGTAATTACACAATATTGCTTGATGTGATTGGACTATGGAATGGTAGGATATATGTATTAACTCCCAATAAAAAAATAGAAGATTTACAGTCTCGAAGACTCTATAGCACAATTCTCTATCCCACAAATTCACTAGGAATTGGAATGGATTCATAAATTCTATTCCTACTGTTGGATGGCTAAGCTGACTATATTTCAAAACAAATATGCAGCTCACTAAACCCTGAAGCTATTTAGTGGTAGAGATACACTAAATAAGATCCAACGTGTATCTTCTGAACTAAAGCCCACTTCTCTTTACCCAGCCCCTACAGTCCACAAATATGTTCCAAAATAATGAGAGAAGTCACAAACCATATTTTTGAAAATGTGCATTTCATTTTAGAAAGAAACCCATGGATTCCCTCAACTGTCACTGACTTCCACCTAGATTATAAAATAACTTTAAGACAAAGCAAATATACAAATAAAACAAAACTGACATAGTAACCACACTAAGGTAAACTTGGGCATGACCTTGCCAGTTAATAAGTACATATTAAATGCCAGGTCCATAACTATGCTGGCACTTAGGCTGTGGTATGGATGGACTGTAATGAACTATAACTATATTCTCCCACCTCTATAGAAGTAGACTCTTATATGCCAAACCAACACACTTTTACACAATCAGAAAAGTATGTCCTCATATATGATTAAAATCTCAGTTGTTGGATTTGCATGGAGAACTGTTGGGTAGTACAGGGGAAATTCAGCCATTAAGCCTTAATGATATATTCTGCAGTCTCTATGTATTATAAAAGTGTGACCTTTGATAAAACTACTGGGCTGTAACATAAACCAGGTTGATGCACCCCACCCTCATCACCTTACAACTTATTGGCTGATCACATCAAATCACACCATGGCGGATGGTTACGGCATTACATACCTGCGAGATGACACCATTACTTAACTTTTAAGTCCCCAAGAATCATTCCTAGCTCAGTTGATACATACTTGGGGTGAGGGTGGGGTGGAGGTGAGTGCACCATACAATCCACTACTGGAACATTCTGAATTTATGTCTTCCAAAGCTTATTTGCTCATTCTTCTGGCAGGCCAATATTCAATATTCTTCACCAATATCACAATTCAGATTTATCCATTTTTTGAACTTGTCTTTTCATGTTTTGGCTTTTGCATGTGTATGAAGAAAAGACCATGACCTGGGTCAAGTGCACCTTCATCGTTAAACTGACATCTCTGTATTTTAGGACTTTCAAGAGGTCTGCATATTTGCTCAGTATAAGAAGTCAGTTTGCTTATTGACTACAGCTTCCACAGATATTTACCATGGATCTAAGTGGGAGGAAATCATTGATAACTTCAATTTCTCCTTCAAGTATCATTATGCGGTTTATTAGGCTTTACAAAATGGTATAATAACATTGGTGCTGACACTATGACACAGTTCTCTAAGAAAATGCTAGTCTTTTACATTGTTTTCTTCTTCATAAAAGAGATCATCTTCTCTTTGCCTAAACTTAGCCTTTACAGTCTCCAAGTGAGTCTGTTCTGTCAGGAAGCTGGAGTTCACGGGCACTGTGGGTCTTTGGTGCCAGTGGACCCTGTGCCCAGCATTGTTCAACCCCAAAGGGCTGGTCTATCTGTGCCTCACCCAGCACTCCAGCTAAAAGCAAACACCTCCATGGCTTGGTCCTGAACATCCTACTGAGATAGTATAACCTTTCATCGACCTGGAGCTAGACTCTGCCTCACGTCAACTCCTGACGGCCTTCTACCTGCTTCAGACACAGCAGCTAACCCAGTGCTTCCACAGACTCAGACCAGACCTCTCAAACTCCCTTTAATGTCTGTTTGGTTGACACAAGGCTACGCCCCCTTGCTGAAGAGCCCTGAAGACCAGCTCCAATTTCCTCTGACTGCACTGACCTACATGCCCTGTGGCTCAGCTACCTGCGAGAGAACAAGTCAGCCACAGCATGTGCATCAAGTCACCCTCCCAGACCACTGTGAACAGTGTTTTCTTAAACACTTCCTCCAGAGCTTCCCCAAACACCACAGAGAAAGGTCAGTATGTATGCCAGCTGAGGGCTTCCTCTCTGTACTCGTGGCTGCCTGCAAAGCAAACTCTCCTCTCTGGAATCATTTCAGGAGGTGGGGCATCGAAAGTCAGAGAGCCAGCTACTACCTGTGGAGTCAACCCTTGCTTACTCAGGTCGGGAACATAAGAGAAGGTTCCATGGGTCCCCAATACAAAGAGATTGGCAGTTGAAACAGAAGTGTTCAAATATTGCAAAGCAAGGGCTTCCCTGCTCCAGTTTCTAGAAGGAGAATGGAGTTGGAAAAGGGACCAAAAATGAAGCACCCTCCTCTACCACCACCACGTGTCCAAAAAGATGAAATTGCAATATGACACTTCAGCTCCTTCGGTGTCCACAGAGGATTCCTGTCAGCTCATGATCTGCATCAAAGAAACACACCACAGTGGCCTCATTCACGGTTGTAGTCACCGCATCAATCCATCTCGGCAAAGGTCTTCCTCTTTTTGGCTGCCCCTCCGTTTCACCCAGCATGACTTGCTTCTCCAGAGACAAGTCTCACCTGGCAACATATCCAAAGTAAATGAGATGAAGTCTCACTATCCTTGCCTCTCAGGGGCACTCGGGAGGTTCTCTTCCAAGATAGATTGGTTTGTTCTTTTGGCAGCTCACAGTACTTTTAATATTCTTCACCAGCACCATATTATTCTTGAGTCGTCCTTATTCAATGTCCAACTTTCACATGCATATGAAGCCATTGAAAATACCTTGGTTTGGGTTAGTCATACCTTAGTGCTCAAAGAAATGTCCTTGACTTTCAGCCCTTGAAAGAGATATGGTGCATCAAATTTACCCAGTGCATTGTGTCATTGGATATTTTTTCAGTCTCATAAAAAAACATTTATTTAATATGTTCTAATTCTAATAGGAACTTAAATAATATATGACAATATACTATTTTCTTCATATTATGAACATTATCCATTTTTATTCCTCATTCATCTGTATATCTATACATGTTATACATTTTAAATTAAGAATTACTACATATATCATATCATTCCATAGTTCAATCACATCAAACAGTATTGTACAATTGCTACCACAATCAGTTTGATCTTTTGACTGCTGCTTCCAGTATTGACTGTGGATCCCAGCAAGTTGAAATCCTTGACAATTTCATTCTTTTCTCCACTTATCAGGATTTTGTTAGTGGTCTAGTGATGAGAAGTTTGTCTTCCTTATAGTGAGTTGTAATCCACACTGAAGACTGCGAGCCTTGATCATCATCAGCAAGTACTGTAAGTCCTCCTTACTGTCATCCAATTGTTGCAATTGTTAATAATCCTTGTTCCAATACCGATACTGCATTCCTCCTCATATAATTCAGATTCTCTGGTTATTGGATTAGCATACAGATTGAATAACTGTGGTGAGAGAACACAGCCCTGACACACACCTGTTCTGATGTTAAACCATTCAGTATCTCCCTGTTCTGTTCACACACCATTGTACTCGTGCAACCTGTACATGGATCATGGATGTGCTCAGGAATTCCAGTTCGTTTACAGGCTATTTGTAGTTTTTTATGATCCACAGAGTGGAAAGCCTTGGCAGAGTCAATAAAACACAAGTAAATAGCTTTCTGGTATTCTCTGCTTTCAGCCAAGATCCATCTGACATTTCTGTCCCTTGTTCGATGTTCACTTCTGAATCTGGGCTGAATTTCTGGTAGCCTCCTGCCAATGTCCAGTTGCAACTGCAATTGTATGACCTTCAGTAGAAATTTACTTATATGTGATACCAAAGGTATCATTTACAATTTGCACATTTTGTTGGGTTGCTATTCTTTGGAATGGGTTCCAATATGGATTTCTTCCAGTCAGTTGGCTAAGTAACTGTCTTCCAAATTCCTTGGCCTTCCACTTTACCAAGCATGATGTCCTTTTCCAGGGACTGATCTCTCCTGGTAACATGTCAAAAAACATGTGCTCCATCTGCCTCTCCAAGTAGCACCACCTTCTTTGGGGGGCTGCATCTTTTCCTCTGTCACGCATTGCTGTCTCACCAAGATCAAAGGTGCCCAGGAAAAAAAAATAGTTGAAGCTCGGGAAATACATGGGAAAAGGGCAGCTTGTGAGAAGTAATTGACAGGTGGGATTCTGCTTTTCCTTATGAATGGAGAAGTGGAAATCAGGGCCAATTCAGCAGCAAGTTCCAAGGTGCATCCTTACCAAAAGAACACATGTGTCTGTAGGATCAAAAGTATACATTCCAGGGCACAGTAACAGGAGCAGAGGGTGGGATCTGGCAATAGTGGATAGCTTTGAAACCAAAGGATGGAATTAAGTATGGCCTGTAATGATTGAAAGGCACCCCGATAGAGCTGTGGGATAAGCCTTGGGCTGCTAAGTGCAAGGTCAGTGGTTCAAACCCATCAGATGTTCTGCAAAAAGTAGATGAGAGTATTTGCTTCCACACAGGTTTACAGTCTTAGGCACCTTGCATGGGATCTCTGTGGGTTAGAACTCGATGGTATTGAGTTTTGTTGATTGTGCTTGAATTGTACCCATTCAAAATATGTGTTTCGTCTCTGATTCCTATACCTGTGGATGTGATCCAGTTTGAAAATAGTGTTTCCTTTTTTACTTCATTGAGGTCATAGTAGTGTAGCGTGTACCCTAATATATATTTACAATTGTGTTATAAGGTGTAGTATAGACACAAGAAGTACATGCAAAGAGGAGAAAGATACATGCCATATGGAGATTGTCAAAGGACTGAGGAACGTCAGGGCTAGAGAAACTGAAGGTCTTCCCACAGAGCTGGTACTGAGAGAGTGTCCCCCAAAGGCCAGTGTTCTAAATTTAGACATTTCCCTGAATTATAAGAAAATGAATTCTGTTCTTTCAAGCCACCCACCTGTGTTTCTGTTACAGCAGCACTACAAACCCAGACAGAGATGATCATGACGCATCTACCATGGAAGCCTATCACACGGACAGTTTATGTGCAGGAGACGATCGTGGTCATCCGGGTTTCCTTGACATATCTGCTTCAGCACTGCCTTCCCAGCTGATCAGTCCACACACTGGGGCAAGGTTAGGCAGTACCCCCAAAGGTATCCATTAGCACAATGTGTGCCCAATGATTCCGAAGGTGGCCCCTACAATAACAGATATAATGGGTCTTCGGGGACAATCCAACAACCCAAGTCTGCTTCAGTTTGTCATCAGGGGGCCAACCATAGTGACTATATGCAAAACGGCCTTCACCAGGACCCAGTCCCAGAAGTGGAATCCAGTCTCTCTGTCATCTCATTGTCTTTTATGTTTCTTCTCAGCACAGAAAGGCCCTGCTGTGAGTCTCACCCAGACACCAAGTGGTAGTCCTGCTGCAGGCAATGGAGCTGCTTACAAAATTAGCACGTCGAGAATGGTAGCTGTCAAAGGAAATCCTTACGCTTCCACAGTCACGCTCAGCAAGGGTGTAAGCAAAGAAGTGAGAGGGAAGGCTTTGCACCCCCGTCCGCATACAAAACAGCTCGTCAGAACTAGTGTCTCCTTGACCATCTAGTCTTAGAAACTGCTGCTTGAAGGGGTTGCTCTTATTGTTAGGGGCTCTCATGTTGGTTCCGACTCTCTCCTTGAGGGTCTTCTCTTTCTCTGACTTTCACCTTGACCAAGCATGATGCTCTTTGCCAGGGATTGGTCTCTCCTGATAACATGTCGAAGGTACAGGAGAAGAGGTATGCACTTCTCCATTCTAGAGTCTAACAAGCATTCTCATTATACTTGTTGCAAGACACATCTGTTTGCTCTTTCCGCCGCCCACGGTCCTTTCAATATTCCTCACCAGCACCGTAATTCAGATGGAGCGGTTCTTTTCGGTCTTCCTTACTCGTTGTTCAGCATTCACATGTTTTTGAGCAATACAACCTTTGACTTGAATGGGAACCACCTGAATCTTGAAATTGACACCTTTGCTCTTCAATCACTGAAAAGTCATGTGCAGCACATTTCCCCAGCGCAATATGTCATTTGATCTCCTCTCTGCAGCTTCCATGAGCAATGATTCTGGATCCAAGAAAAATGAAAGCTCCAATATTTCCCCCCCATTTATTATGATGTTGTCTACTGGTCCAGCTGTGAGGACTTTGCTTTTCTATACCATACTTGGAGTTTCAATCTATACTAAAGACTGCAGTCCTTGAACTTCAACAGCACGGGCTTCAAGTCTTCCTCATCAGATGAACAGCAAAATAAAGCACTTCCCTGTCCTGCACCATTCCCGCAACCCTTGTTATTTGTGTGCTCATTACTGCAGCCATTGTGGAAAGGACTATCTCCTTAAGGAACTCTTTTTTTGCTGAACGTCTGCTTTCCCAAACATGATGTCCTTCTGCAGGGACTCGTGCTCCCTAATAATAGGTCCAAAGAGCATGAGATCAAGTCTTACCGTCATCAACTTCCAAGGAGCTTTCTGCCTGCAGTTCTTCCAGGACGCATTTATTCAACCTTCTGGAAACTCATGGTATAGTCCATATTTCCCATCAACAAACAGGTCAAAGGCATTGATTATTTTTGTTCTTTCTTCTCCAATATTCAGATTTTTCATGCCTATGAGGGCATTTGAAAGTGGCTTGGGTCAGGTGCCCCTTAGTCTTCAAAGTAACGCCCTGGCTTTGTAACACTTTGGCAGCAGATTTGCCAAAGGGAAATCATCATTTGATGCCCCAACTGTTGCTCCCATGGGTGTCAATTTTGGATCCAAGTAAAGTGAAGTTCAGTCTTGATAAGTTCAGTCTTTCCTCCGTTTGGCATCATGCTCCTTTTGGTTCAATTGTGCAGATTGTTTCCCTTATGCTGAAGTTAAAGTGCTTTCTGTTTTCTTAGCTTTAGGCACACAAGGTTATGCCCTCTGCCTACTGAAGATGATTAAACAGACTAATGACCATTGCTCACAACCCAGCTGTCCATGTGTCTTACCACTCACCTGTCAGTCTGTTTGCTGTGGTGTTTTACTTGTTACTGTAATGCTGGAAGTTTCATTATCAATATGGCAAATATCAGATTTGGTAGGTAGATATCCTTGTCGATAGGTCTCTGTGGAATTTCTAGTCTCAGACAAAATAGGAATAAGGAGCAGGTGATATCCTGGAGAATTACCGTGTGAAAATCCTATGGAAAATGACAGAATACTCAGTTGTTCTAGACACGTCACCAGAAGAAATCCTTTTTAGGGGAAAACACTGTGCATGGTGAAATAATGGGTCAGGAGTCAGTAAGATCAAAGGAAATCTTTGGTGAGAAAATTGGCACCATAGCCACACGGTTGGACTTTCATGTGCCAGAGATGGTGAAGAGGATGCAGGGCCAGTCAAGGTCCCATTTTCTTGTACACAAGGTCTCCATAAATCAGTCAACTCGGAGGCAGCTGTCGTTTTCTATCTGTTGATTTATCTATCTTTCATCATTGCCAGACTTCACATGTATTAGACCATATTAGGCATTAGACACGATAGGAAGAGCTATATTAAAATGAACTTATTTTATCTATGTTTATAGAAATGAAAGCGAGTAGCAAGAATTACTAAAGTTACTCAAAGTAACTCAAATACCAGGGTAGAGTTTTCAGTCCACATCTGGGTGATTTCTGACCTGGAATTGATTCTTCACTACAAGCCAAGGATCTACAACTTTCCTGGGTTCACTCTTCCAGGGTATGGAAGGGATCTGTCCCCTCGTCATTGTTTCCAATCAAGATGTACCTGGACACAGGGGTTTCGCAGCAGGGAGAGGGGGAGGATCTGATCACTGCTACATTTTATTTCTCCTTGAGAACCCAGTGCATCTGAAAACGATAAGGATGGTGCTAGGCATGCTACTGAAAGGAGTGGCCACACTCTGAGGAGAGGAGACCTTTCTAGATCTGGTGCATGGTAGCTGACAAAGGAGACTGATAGACAATAAGTACACAGCCCTCCCTTTTTCTTTGAATGGACAGCATTAGCACCAGCCTTCCTATCCCCGGGCCTCTGCCTGATCTTACCCCATCTTCTAAGTACCTGGGGTAAACATGGAAATTCAGGTCACTTGAAACAGGAGATGAAAACCTAGGAATGCAACAGACGAGAGTTGTGATGTTAGAGTAGGCTTCATGCTTTAACAGCTGGCCCCTCATCTCAGAGGTTTAATACAGCACACGTCGGTTTTTGCTTTGTTTTATGTTTCCCCTCACATCACAGACCAAACTGAGTCAACTAGGGGAGTAAGCAATGTTTGCCCCACTCCATGCAGTCATTTAGGGACCCAAGCCCCTTCCACGTTGTCATCCCTCCGTCTCAGAATTGTGTGCTGGACCTGCTTCAGCCAGCTGACCAGCAAGGAAAGAGTGAGCCATCGTGGAGCATTGCACTGGCAGTATGTCAGATGCCAGGTCTGGGAAGACACACATCACTGCCTCCACACTGCACCTACCAAGATCCCCAACACATTGCGAGGAAATTGTGATTGGAAACACATTGGAAAATGTGATCAAGCTGTGTGCTCTGAGGAGAAGAAATAGAGTTGTTGAAAACCTAAGGTTCTCTGTGGGAAATGGAGTTTCCATTTCTTGAGATGTTTGCTGACCACATGCTATTGACAAGGTGGCAGGGACTAAGCTCAGCAATCTGGATTCCCTTGGACACTGATTAAACTTCTTTTCTAAAAAAATCATTTTACTGAGGGTCCGTACTACTCTTATCACAATCCACACATCCCTCCATTGTGTCAAGCACATTTGTACATTTGTTGCCATCAACTGCCACCCTGAGAGACTATGATTTTGAGAATATCCCAGATGTGGGTTTCAGTTACATTTTAAGTCATTGCATTATGGATACAGTCATACTCAAACATTCTGCAAAATGGGGCTGCCCTAGGAAACCTCACTGTCTCTCACTCACGTACCCTTTCCTCTCCTTCATACCCCCCAATGTGGCCATCCTCTTGCTTGAGGGCTCAGGAGACGGAGACAGGGGACCATTCTCTGGTAGCAAGTAAGTGCATAGACTCACTGTATATCCACCCAGCCATTAGTCCTGGTAGTCTGTCGGTAATTGTTGAACTTCAGTTTTATGCCAGGCATGCAAGTAGACAGCAGAATCTAAAATAAAAGCAATTAGAAGACAGCTCCTTCCCTAGAAAAACACAGGATCTGTGTACCAGAAAGTAACCAAATCCACTCCAACGTGATAAAGGATGTCTTAGGTGGACTATGCCTTCAAGCCCATACAGTAGCACCTGGGCCAGGCTATAGGGATGCAGGAAGGATTTATATAAGTAAAGTAATATAATAAATGTATGTAATAAAGCAATGTCTATGCTTAGGTATATAGAAAAAGGAGATAATCACCATGAGGAGGAAGTGTCTCACCAGAATATGAAAAGGCTGTGACCTAAAACCCAAAGGCTACGTCATAAGAGAAGTTGGAGAAAGAACTGAGAGGGACAAGGGAAGAGAAAAGCCTGCAGCAGATGAGTGGTATGGTGCCCTTTCCAAAAGCACTTGGACTTGGCCCTGAGCACAAAGGACAACACTGAAGAATTGAAAAGGATGAGAAACGGTCCAGTCTGTTTTGGTGAAAAAGCACATGGGCTGACATTGGAAGGGCAGAAATCTGGAGGGAGATGGAGGTGAGGGGGCATTGAGGAGGCTATGCTATAGCCTCACTGACCGGTAGCAGGTGAAGGAAGAACTAGAGTACAAGAGTACCCTGAACACCCACTGCCAGGTTCTCAGAGTGGGTCAGGTCTTCAGACACACATGCTTGGGTTCTATGCCCAAGCAACTCTCACATCTAGGACAAGCAGATCCTACTCTCATCCATGTCTCGAAATTGCTACATGTTCCCCTCCCTGTGTGCACCCAAGGGTGACTTACCGCCCCTAGGCACGTTGACCTATGCTGATCTTGAGTCAGCTTCAGCATTTTGGAGATAGTCCTCATATTTAGGGGACGGTCAAGGGATGAGTATTATTCTTATTTCTCCTCCTGAATCACACCAGCCATCTGGTGGGTTCTACCCAGGTCCCATGAGATGTAGTTATTGGTACCCAAAGGGACAAAGTCATAAAGCTCTGCACACTTTGGGAATAGGTATTGGCTGGAATGAGTGATGCAGTACATAGTAGCCTGTGGGGGGGGAGGATGCTAGAGGACCTCTGAAGGCATCGATGACTTGCATCTCAGCCATGCACAGCAAGCAGCATGGGGATGGAGTCTCACAGACTGCTGCTCTGGCCTAATATCTGATACGAAGACATTGGCCAGCTAAGATGCAGGGTAGGCTTTGGTGCTATTCTCCAGCTAAGGCCTGGGTTCATGTGCATACTTTCTGGGGCAGCACTTGCAGCCTAAGAAGGTTAGTGGTAAGCAGGGCTGTGGGGAAGGAGCCTTGGTGGTCCTGTGAGAATCACATTGGTCAGCCGTTCAAACCTATCAACAAGCTGTCTGTCTGCTCCAGTAGAGATTTACAGTCTCTTAAACCAAATACAGGCAATGGATGGTAGGTCTGGTGGTGGGGATTGAACTTCCTTGGCTCTGGCTCTTTGCGACATCATCTTGCTGCCACTTTTGACTCATCTTTC
>NW_022105908.1:11310051-11333249 GCF_000313985.2 Echinops telfairi | reverse complement strand
AGGTATTGCATTACTGAAAGTGTCTCTTTATTGCTTTACACATGAACGAAAATTTAGCTCAACATAGAATTCTTGGGTCACAACCTTTTCCTTTGAAGCCACTGGAAACAGCAGTTCTGGGTTAGAGGAAAATCCAAGCCATGCAGGTGTTTCTTCCATTGAGATACACTGTTTTGTTGAGTAGCTTGTGCATGTTTTTAACTCCTCTAAATCATGCAATAGTCTCCTTTTTCAAATGCCCTACATCACTTTGCAGTTGTCGGGCCACAGGGACACCCAGAGGAGGACAGACGCTATGGGGGGAGAGGGAGATTGTATAAAGAGCTGTCCAGGGGACACCCAGGTTCTATTCTTTCCAGAGGTACAGGAGACATCCTGTTTTCCATAATGATTTCCCAAATAGTATCAACTAGCACAACAATGCAGCCTGTGCTCACTTCCTTCTTCCACCCACAGAGCTTTAGTAGGCATCAATGGGATTTGGGCAGCAAGGGTGAAAGTTTGATGTGTAGATCGCAGCAAAAAAATAAGGTAAACTTTGGGGGGAAAAATGTTCCCAGTGAAATGACAAATGTTCCTTGTCAAATGAAAACTTCAAGAACCATGTCATCAGATTCATTATCAAAGAGGACATGTCAAGATCTGTATCTGTCTTGAAGTACAATGCGGTCTGTGATAAGATAATACCTATATGCATAGCAGGAAATGCAATGAGTACAAATATTATTTAAATTGACACACACCAACCACTGGAGTTCATAATAAAGAAATTCAAGAATCCTACCAACTTCTTCAGTCTGAAATGGATCAGACATGCAATCAATATGCATTGATAATTAATAACGAGTGGGATGCAAAACAGGAAATAAAGAGGAAGGAAGAATATTTGGAAAATGTGACCTTGATGGTAGAAAGTTGGAGATAGCATGTTCCAAGAGCAAAGACTTCTTCCATGCAAATACCTTCTTTCCCACAACACAAATAATGACTGTACATGTAAACTTCCCAGGTATAACACATAGGAATCAAACTGACTACACCTGTGGGAAGAGATGGAGAAGCATAATATCTTCAACCAAAACAAGGCCAGGGGCTGATAGTAGTACATACCATCGACTGCTCATATGTAAATTCGGGCTGAAGTGGAAGAAAATGAAAGTAAGTTCATAAAAAGCCACCTTAATTTTGAGAACATCTCAAGAATCGATTTTACTCATTGAACATTCATGACAAGAGACTTGAAAGGTTGTGGGATGATACCAAGAAAATGATACATGAAGAGCGCAAACGGTTCTTAAAAAGTCAAGAAACAGGAAAAGGCCAGATTGAATCTCAGAAAAGACTCTGGGACGTGCCCTGGATCTTATCGCAGCTAAAGTAAACAGAAGCAATGAGGAATTAAAAGAGTCGAATAGAAAATTTCAAAGAGCAGCTTGAGCAGATAAAGCATTATAATAAAATCTGCAAAGACTTGGAGTTAGAAAATAAAAAGGACATATGCACTCAGCATGTAGCAACTGAAAGAACTGAAGAAAAAATCTTCGAGCTTCCAGTTTCAATGTTGAAAAATTCTATGGGCAAAACATCGAACAATGTAGAAGCATCAAAGAGGATGGAAGGAAAACACAGAATCACTCTGACAAAAAGAAGAGGAAGAGGTAGCTCATGATCAAGAACCCGTGGTACTGAAGGAAAAAGTGCAAACCACACTGAAGGCATTAGCCTAAAACAAGGTTCTAGGATTTATAGAATATCAATTGAAGTGTTTCAACAATCTGCGGATGCCCTGGAAGCACTTATTCATCTATGCCAAGAAATCTGAAAGACAGCTACTTGGCCAATTGAAGAGAAGCATATTGGTACTCATTCCAAAGAAAGGTGATCCAACAGAATGTGGAAATTATCCAACGATATCATTAACACCACATACAAAGAAAATTTTCCTGGAGATCATTCAACACCCATTGCCACTTAATGCACTGACAGATACTTCAGCTGGATTCAGCAAAAGACATGGAAAAAGGAATATTATGGCTGACATAAGATGGCTCTTGGCTGAAAGTAGAGAATACAAGTGTGATAGTTAGGTTTTTTGTGCCAACATAATGCCATGTCAGAAGATATGGGTGGAGTTTAGCCTGTCAATCAGGTCACAGCTTGATAACCTCAGGTTGAGGTGCTACTGAGAGAAATGGCTCTCTGGACGCAGGCCACTCTCTCTCTCTCTGCCTTCACCTTCCTGTTGAGAAGCCACGTTAAGACCGGCCAGAGCCCTGGAGATGGTTCCACTGCCACTGGATCCATAAGACTTTACACTCACCACCCAGTGATATTCCTGTATCTGCAACATTGCTTGTGACTGCATACGGCTGAAGAGGCACTTATGGACTAGTATCAGACTTGTGGACTTGAGTTGGACTGGGCTGGGATGTTTTCCTGATATACAATGACTTGTGATATAAAGCTCTTTCTTATACATATATGAGTGTCTCGGGATTTGTTTCTCTAGTCAAGCTGGCCTAACACAACAAGAAAAATGTTTAGTTGTTTTGTTTCGTCTTGTGCTAGTCAATGAAATTTGGTTGCGTGGAACATAACAAACTATGGATAGCCTTGATAAGAACAGAAACCTCACTGGGCTCCTACAGAATCTGTACATTGACCAAGAGGCAGTTATTTGAACAGGAGAAAGAAATACAGAATGGTTGAAAATCAGGAAAAGTGTGCTTCAGAGTTTTATCTTTCACCACACTCACCCAATCTGTATGCCGAGAAAATAATCAGAGAAGCTGGATTATATGGGGAAAAATCCATCCTGAGGAATGGAGGAAGGCTGATTAACAATCTTCAGTATGCTGATCACACAACCTTGCTTATGGAAGGCAAGGAGGATTTGAAACACTTGCTGAAGAAAATCAAACCTACAGCCTTCAGTTGGGATTGCAACTCCATGGAAAGAAAACCCAAAGCCTCACAACCAGACCAAGAGATAACTTCATGATAAACAGAGAAAGGTTAGAAATGGTCAAGGATTTCAACTTGTTTGTATCCACAATAAATGCCCAAGGAAGTAACGAACAAGACCTATGCATTGGGTAAATCTGTGACCCAAAATCTCTTTCAGGAATTGAAGAGCAGGAATGTCATTTTGAGGACTAGGGTGCCCTTGACCTAAGCCAGGGTATTTTCAATGGCCTTACATGCATGCAAAAGTTGGACATTGCATAAGGAAGGCCAAAGACAAATTGGTGCATTTGAATTATGGTGTTGGCTAGGAATCTTGATATACCATGGACTTCCAGAAGAACCAACCAATCTGTCTTGGAAAAAATACAGGCAGCATGCTCCTTCACCGTGAAGATGCCCAGATGCCATTTCATATACTTTGGACATGTAGGATGTCGTGCTTGGAAAAGGAGAAGGGCAGTAAACAAGAGGAAGACCCTTCATGGGATGGATTGACACAGTGGCTGAAACAATGGCCCAAATGTGAATATGTTAAAGATGGCGCAGGACCTGGCAGGGTTCCATTGCATTGTGCACAAAGTCTCTATGGTTTGGGACAGACTGGTGGCCACCAAGCCACAACAACCGCAGTCAAATGTTTTCTCCTCAGGTCACCGTATCTCAATGACCTAAGCTACTCGTCTTTATGGGTGCTGCTTTTATCACTGCCTAGATCCAGAGGCTTCTGCACTCCGTAACAGAACCGTCCGATGTCCTGGGTACCTTGATTTTGAAGCAAGAGTGAGAGGCGCAGTGACTATTGTCAAGCAGGAGTGAGAAAACATATCCCTGAAAGAAGAGCAAGAGAACACAGATCCCTGGGGGAAAGCAGCGGTTCTCAACCTGTGGGTCTCGTCCCCTTTGGGGGTGGAATGGCCCTTTCACAGGGGTCACCCGATTCATCACAGTAGCAAAATGACAGTGATGAAGTAGCAGCAAAAATAATTTTATGGTTGGGGGGGTCACCACAACATAAGGAACTATATTAAAGGGTCACGGCAGTAGAAAGGGTGAGAACCACTGTTCTAAAGGAAACCTCCCATGGCCAGATGGTGAGTTAGGAGCAAACTTAAAATTGGTACAAGACATGTCTAGGCAAATAAGTAAAGGTGAAAATCTCACTTAATATATCGATATATCACGTCACACATTTAAGACTACAAAGCCCCAGTATAATACATGAGTACAGGGGGGTGTCCTCCTAAAATGTAGCCCCAAAATACTAGACCTAACAGCTATTCATTGTAAAATTATCTAGTTATCAAATGGATGTCCGCTCAGGATGCGCATCCTGGAAATCAATAATGCTATTAGTGTTTTAAAGACTCTGAGAAGACCTCTGACAAAGAATGCCAACCACTGGGTTTCCAAATCCTTTGACCACAATAAAAACTCTTTGCAATTAGCACTTATTAACATCTGAGAGCCTGGGATACTCTGAAAATATATTGCTCCCAACAAACTTTTCAGATGAAAGGATTTGCCTTCTGCCCTCACCATAGTCCCAGCAGGAAATTAACAACAAAGGAAACTGTGTGTCATCTCTCCACTGAATGAGCTGGACTCAATGGGAGTACAAGAGAGGCCTACTGGATATCAGCTACAACAAACAACAACAAAGTCATCTCCTCTTGGATCTTTTGTTCTTGGGGGGGCGGGGGATTGGGGAGTCTTCAGACACATCCCATGCCAGGGTTTTTGAAGCCTGTGCATCCATGACATGGGCATGGACCCGCTTGATACATAGGACTGGGACCCTAATCCCTGGTGCCTAGCTACTCACCATGTAACCCTCTTTGCTGGGCTTAGCTCCTTACTCCGCCTCTTGGATAACAAACCCAAAGTCTGTCTCCGACCCAAGGGATTCATATTTGATCCATGGAAAAAATGTACCTATTCCTCTATAGCCACCTCTGTCATAGCTCCACCAGAGCCACCTTCAGACCTGTATACCCCCTGCAACTTGTTTGTATGCACAATAAATGCCCATGTGAGTGAAATCTGTCTATACCCCTCAAATCTCAGGGGACCCATTTCGTGATTCTCTGAAGCTTCTGCTCTCTCAACCTCCCCACTTGGAAAGTGCTCCTAGCACAGGGAAAACTCTGGGGAGGACTGGTCCCTAGAAACAGATTTTGAAGTGAAAGTGTGCATCAAGGAGGGTCACTAGGAGAATAATCAGAAACCATCCTGTATAGAAAGGAAGGAGGAAGACAGGGTAGAGAAAAAAGTGGCATGGGATGATATTGCAAAGGCCCCAGCCTATCTTCAATAAACCCTGAAGCTCTTCAGACTCATTTCAGATTGACGTGAGGGGCTAGCTAGATCTTAGTGCCATGGCATCAGTCAGTCTTGTATGCAGGTGACCTCAGAAGAGGCATAAACATGGTCAGGTAGCGCTCGTTAAACAAAGGAAATTCCCAGAGCAGGTTGCTACTGAGTAGCCAACTGGGGGAATGGCATGGGGATTATATCTGACTCCAGAGGCTGCACAAGAGAGAGGCAGGATCCAGCTCCACCCCATAGCAATAACTCCACTTCACCACACAAGCACTCTTATTTACATCCTGTCCCAGGTATCAACACTATGCGTTTCAATTTGATTTGCTTTGGGTTGTAGTCTATCTCATGTCTAGGGGACTATTGGGCATTGGCTAAACTGGATTACAGCGCAATCCACTGGGAAGGGGTTACATGTGTGCGTGAGTCGGCGTTCTTTTCAGACTCTGCTGTTCACTCTCTCACTCCAGTTTTGGACAGCTCATGGCAGCCCTCTTGTCTCTTATCTGAGCTATAAAATATAATGGCAAAACCACCTGCATACTTCTCTTGACTCTGGCGAACTACAGAAAACAAGGGGATGGACATTAGTTATAACAATATTGAGCTTTAATTTCTGTAGATAGATGATAGATAGATAGATAGATAGATAGATAGATAGATAGATAGATAGATAGATAGATAGATGATCTCCATTGAGTCAACTATGACTCCTGGTCACCTCATGCACAACAAAACCAAATACCTTATCCTTGCCATGACTATTGTGCCAGTCCATCTTACTTTTGCTAGCCCTCCACTTCACTAAAAATGATCTTCTCCTCTAGCAGTTGATCCCTACTGATAAAATGCCCCAAATTCGAGATTTAGACAATGTTCTGTTATGACCCCTGAGTTAGTTAATTGTGCCAGCCTGGCCGATAATCACATGTGGTGCTGGTTGAAAGGCGGAGGGATAAATGGGTGGTGAAGCCTCGCCTTTCTAGTTCTCGGATCTCTGCTTTGTGATGGTCGCACCAGGGTGCAGCTGCCTTAGCAGTTCCCTGCTCCAGCTTGCAAGATTGACTTCATACAAGACATCCCCAAGGAGAAGCTACATGGACCTATCCCGATGCAGCCCTGGGTGCTGGAGCAGCCGTATGGAGATCCCTGCTAGTGCTGAGATGCTTGTTCGTTCATTGACTCAGCTTTCCTCCTGCAGTCGGCATCATTGCCTCTGTTTTGTGAGGTGGAAGACTTTGTGAACTGGTGTTGGGTTAATGGGTTAATGTTGGACTTGTGGGCTTGGGCAGCATTGGGTTGGGATGTTTTCCTGATGTGCATTTACCCTTTATATCAAACCTCTCTTATCTATGAGTTTCTGTGGATTTGTTTCTCCAAAGTACCCAGACTAATACAACCCCTAAGGTTTGTCAGTCAATTGTCAAGTCCTTCTTTCTTCATCTGGAAGCTCTGTTCACCATGGGTGACCCTGCTTGTATTTAAGATACTCATAGAATAGCTTCTAGCATCACAATCCATGCAATCCAGCCATGATAAACTGCTGAGTCTTAGCAAAGTCCAAGTAAGATTTGGTGATTAGTTGTCCTAGGAAATAGCCCCAATGAGAAAACCTTTTTTCATTCCAAAAGGAATTTGGGCAGTACCACCCTGAAGGTTATGAGCATAGCAGTGAGGGTAGCATGGTAGGTCAAGTCTGCTAGAGCAGTGATACCTCTAGGGTCCTTGTAGAGTCTGTGTCACCGAACCATCCTAGGCAATGGACCTAGTTCTAGCTACACTGTTCTCTAAATTGAGACTCTGTAAATCAATTCCCATGTAGAAAATCCATTCTGCATCCATGGAATGAAGCTATTCTCCTGGGACACAATTTTCTAATGCTTTTAGTTCCAATTTTCAATTGGGAAAAGTGCACCAAGTTATAATGTATAAAAGTGTTGAACAGGTTCCTTATGATATTTAAATGTAGGCTAGCAATGCAGATTTTTCTCCAGATTTTATAAAAGGTTTATGAAGCACAGTAGTTACACCAGTTACTCAGAAAATAATTTCTGAAGGCCTACCATGTGGATGGCCCTGTGCTAGTCAGAGCATCCAACAATGTGCTCTAGGCTGGATGCCTAGCATGGCTTAGCCAATTTCACTAAGCATAATAAGTACTAAAATAGGGAAAGTTTTAACATATCAGAGGGGCGTTTAGCCCAGCTTTGGCAAGGTGGAAGAGTCATGGTTGATGATCCAGGAAAAATGAATTCAAAGCTGAATGTAAAGAATGGATTAGCAAATACTAGCTGGAGAAGAAAGCCAAGTGTTTCTGGCAGACACATTGCATGCATTGAGGCTCAGAATTAGGGGAAAGTGGCACTTCTGAGGCACTGAGTAAAGATTGCTTCAAATATAGAAGAGAGAAAACACAAGGTAGAAGAAGGGACCCTAGTCAATCACTACTTAGGCCAGAAAAGACTGTGAAATTACAATGTGGGCTGGATTTAATAGTAACTGTAATGAAGCATGATTAATGATTTTCAAGGAAGGTTTAAGAAACATTAGCTCTGCTACATTTGCTTGCTAGGCAAACAATGTGGTCGCATGGACCTTTCTCTTAAAAGGCAAAAAATATCAAAGTTCACCAAAATTCTGAAAGTCACAGCTTGGAAGCACTGGATGATTGTAGCTTTGGCGTTTGAAATGACCAACATTTCCTTCACTCTGGGTCAAGGCGAGGTAAGCCTGGAAGAATACCATTGGGCAACAATCAATAAGATTGGAAAAGCAGTAGGTCTGCCATAGACAGGGGGTGCATATCTCTTTACTAGCGTCCCCGAGTTGTGCAAGCGGCTAAAAGACTGGTTGTTAACCAAAGAGTTTGAAGAGTGAGTCCCTAAAGACACTTTGGAAGAAAGGTCTGGTGATCTCTTTCTGAAAAATCAGTCATAGAAAAGTCTATGGAGTACAGCTATGGGTTTACCCTCACACATTGGTTTACCGTAAGTCATAAATGACTCAGTAGAAAATGGTGGTGGTTGTGGTCCTGGCTGTTCAATTTTAATGATCTCCAGGGAGTGAACTAGTATTCACTCCCAATGATTCTGAGAACCACAGTGCTTGGCCTCTAAGGGAGGCAATATAAACTTTCAAGAAGGGAAGGCCAGCGTTGCTACCATTTACCCCTAAGAGACAGAAACCCAGAGAGCGAGTGACTGCTTAAGGCACATGGTGATTCTTGTCCAGCTGTATGAACGTGCACACTCCTTTGCTCTTTGCTTCTGGCCTTGCAGATGAGGTTCTTTGGGGAAACAGTCAACTTGCCTGACAGTGGGATTTGTTAGCATGGTGCACGGTGTATGCTCATTTTCTTTCCTTTCCTCTGAATGAGGAGGCACATACATTCCAGCTCCCATTAGTCATCAGCAGCACTTCAGTGTTTCTACAAAACCCATCAACACAAAGCCACAGGTTGTGCTTCATCTTTCCCCGGAGACCAAGGAGCACAGCAACATGTGCTGTCTGTAAATAGAGATGGAGGTGGAGTAACAGGGTTTGGGGTGATTAGGATGATTAGGATGAGAATGATGGGCAGTATGAAGGGAGACTTTGTAGCAGGTGCTGAGGGAAATAGGGACTTTCCACTTGTCAAATCCTCTCAAAACCAATTCTGGTGAGATGGGTTGAGTCTCCCTCTTTTAGAGATGTGCCTATGATCAGACCGATACTGTGAGGCACAGAGCGGATTAGGAGCAGGAGAGACTGGATGCCAGGTGGGTAAAACAATGACTCAAGAGAAAGATTGCCTGAGCTCAAAGCCGATCTCCTACAGGTGCTGTAAGTGAATCTGAACAGTCTCCCTTCAGACGCCATCATGCTTGGGTTAAGCCAGAGAAACAAATCCAGCGACAGTCATATATGTATAAGAATGAGCTTTATATCAAGAAAAAAAAAACCCAGCCCATTCCAACCCAAGTCCACAAGTCCATTACTTGTCCCTGTCTTTCTTCAGACTCACACAACCACATGCAATGCGGGAGAATGTTGTCAGCTCACAGGTCAGTGGAGGCAGAGTAGTGTGGCCCAATGCCCGTGAAAACATGGCGAGGCTCCAGCAGCACCCAGGGTCCCTGGCAGAGTCCCAGCAAGCAGGATGGAGAAGGGGGGGGACAGTGAGGAGGAGGTCCCCAGGGTCCTCCTTACGATAAGGCCACATCCCAAGGAGGCACAATCAGACTGTGAACTGATTGACAGGTTGTATTCCACCCCTATACTTAAATACATCTCCAGAAAATTGTAAAATCATCTAAGTACTATAATCATAATCACAGAAAACCCTCCTATACCACCTCATTGCCATCTCTTTAGAGACAGGGCACGTGGCTGTGCTCCTTGGTATCTGGGGAAAGATGAAGTGCAGCCAGCTTAAATTTTCTAGGCCTCAGTATCTAAAGATATAAAGGCAGTCTCCGTCTCACTTTGCTACTCAGTTGTATGTTGAAGGGATTAGATTAGTCTATCTATGGCAAGTGCTTAGAAGAGCATGTGGTCTTTAGTAAGAAATGCAAACCCAGTTGCCATAAAGTTGCCTCCAATTCACGGAAACCTCGTGTGTGTCAGGGTAAAACTGTGTTCCTTAGAGCTTTCATTGACTTTGATTTTGGAAGTAGATCGCTAGAGCTTTCTTCCAAGGAGCCTCAGGATAAACTTCAGACACCTACAGGTTGGCTCTTAGCAGCTTAGTTTATGTGTTAGTCTGGGTACTTTAGAGAAACAAATCCACAGAAACTCATGTACAAGAGAGAGTTTTATATAAAGGTTAAGTGCACATCAAGAAAACATCCCAACCCAGTGCTGCCCAAGCCCGCGAGTCCAACATTAGCCCATATGTCTAACACCAATCCACAAAGTCCTCCTCCATCTCACAAAACACACACTATGACACCGACTGCAGGAGGAAAGCTGAATCAGTGAACGTGTAAGCATCCCAGCGTTGGCAGGGGTCTCCACACAGCTGCTCCAGCCCCCAGGGCTGCATCGGGATAGGTCCATGTGGCTTCTCCTCGGGGATGTCTTGTCAGCTGAAGTGAGCCTTGCCAGCTGAAGCAGGGAACTGCTAAGGCTGCTGCACCCTGACCTGACCATCAGAGAACAAGAGACCCGAGAACTAGAAAGGTGAGGCTCACTGAGCCATTTATCTCTCCACTCTTCTATTAACCCCACATGTATTTATAGGCAGGTTGGCACAATAAACTACCACAGTGTACTAACCATTTGCACCATTCAGAGACCTCAAAAAATAAATACATAAGCCTAGGGTTGTGACTGTCACTGTCATTCTGATGGCCTCTCTGACATCTTTTACCACCTGGACTATATGGTAAGAAGAGGAAACAGGAGAGGTATGAGTGAGTCTTGACTACAAAAGTTGGATTCCCAACCTTATCACCACTGCTCCTTCCATTTCTATCTCCCAGTCCCACCAGTCTTGGGAATCTCTCTCTCTCTCTCTCTCCCCGCATTCTGGCCCGGCCAGCCAAGTGTTGCACCTTGTATTAGTCTGGGTATTTTAGAGAAACAAATCCACGGCAACTCATGGATAAGAGAGAATTTTATGTGAAGAAAAGGTGCATCACGAAAACATCCCAACCCAATGCTGCCCAAGCCCACAAGTCCAACATTAACCCATTCACCCAACACCAGTCCACAAAGTCCTCCACCTCACCAAACAGAGGCAATGATGCTGACTGCAGGAGGAAAGCTGAGTCAGTGAACGAACAAGCATCTCAGCACTAGCTGGGGTCTCCACACGGCTGCTCCAGCACCCAGGGCTGCATCGGGATAGGTCCATGTGGCTTCTCCTTGGGGATGTCTTGTAGGAAGTCAATCTTGCAAGCTGAAGCAGGGAACTGCTAAGGCAGCTGCCCCCTAGTGTGAACATCACAAAGCAAAAGATTGGAGAACTAGAAAGGCGAGGCTCACCACCCATTTATCCCTCCGCCCTTCAGTTAACCCCACATGTGTTTACCGGCCAGGTTGGCACCATTAACTAACTCACACCTCTTCGCTCTGGTGCACTCTGAATCAGCAAACAAGCCGAACAAACTCCCTGCCACCGAGTCCGCGCCACCTCATAGCCACCCTATGGAACAGCAGGATCGAACTGCCCTTGTGGGTTTCTGGACTATAAATCTTTTTTTCTGGTTGTCATTTTAAAAGAAGTATTTTATTATATATTTATTCTGTGAACTATCAGTTATCATTTATGAGGATTCATAACCTCTATTAAATACTTGTTTTATGTTTGCATATATTTTGCAATACATAGACTTATAAAGCAAGTCAGCATTGATGTCATTTTTCTCCATAAGGAGACTGTAATTCTTAACAGGAGTAGAAGGCTTGATCTTCCTCCTGCATAGTGGCTGGTGGTTTCAAACCAGTGGATTGCAGCCCAATGTATAACCCTTACTCCACCAGGGCTCCTGCACTCTGAATAGTGTGGCTTAAAAGCATTCTTTCCTGGACTATCTTTAATCCTCCATCCTTTTTCCTAAAAAATGAAGCGAGTAATGATGGTTACCATGCTCCAGGCAAGTCCCATGGCTGCCTATTGTGCCCATGTGTTGTCTTAACTTTGTGCCAGACTGGGCCAAGGGCACCCAGAAACAGCAATGCTGCTTACGAAAGGACAAAGGCTATTGTTAATGTTGTTCTTCCTGGGATACAGGGTTGGAGCTTCTATTCAGAAAGCCTGCTTTCTATTTATAAACCAGAGGTTCTCCTACAATGACTTACTGACTGCTCCAAATGACTGCCATCTTTCTAGCACCTTTGAAAGACCCCCTTAGCCTGCCCTTCTCTTACCCAGGCCTACAAATCCAAGCATAAGAGATGTGTTTAACTGGGTGAGTAACTGCCTTGCTGTTCTCAGCCCTGCCTCTCTGCATTCAGTCCACATTAAAAAGCCTTTGGGAACACAGAGCTGTCCACTGCAGGGACCCTCTGAGTGACCAAGCAGCAACCAGAAGACATTTGCCTCCTTCCTATCTTGATTGTCAAGTGGGTACAAATGTAATTACATCTCCTACCCAGCTCACAGATTGACTTGCAAATGTGCCTTGTCCCAGCACTGCATGCTCCCTGCAGAATTTGTAGCTATTTTCTTGTGCTCTTGCTGAGTGTGGGCTCTGATATTGGCTCAGATTCTCTGAATTCCCAGTTGGACCCAGTCGACTCTGCTGCAGTGTTTATGCCTTGAGAGTGAGCAAAGTAACCCCGTGGCTTCTTGTACTAATTAACCCCATAACCTGATAGTCATGGCACAACTTCCTACACAAATGGGGTGTCTCCATCCCAGACCAATGTCCAACCTCTGATTCTCTCAGTCAACTCCTGACTAGCTGGGACGAGACAGAAGTGGCTCCCTTGCTGACCACTGACCAGATCTATAAAGATTAATTTATTTCTAATAGTATTGTGGACTGAAGTGTGCTTTCTCCAACCCCCTCTAAAAAATGTTGAATCGTAACCCTTGTGCCTGTGAATGTGAACCTGCTTATCAATTTTTGCTATATTAATAACTGTATACCAGAGTAGGCTAGGTTCTAAACCTACTCCCTTTTGAGAGTTTTCTTATAAAAGAGAAACCAAAGAGAAAGAGGGAAGATAGATATCATATGATGATATATCCACACGTAGCCAAGATATGACAAGAAATACTCCAGAGCTATGAAAGCTAAAAGAGAAACTTCACCTCGAATCCAGAGGAAGACAGAGATTCGCCTAGCTAGCACCCTGAATTCAGATTTCAAAAATGTGAAATCCTAATTTCACGTTAAAGTCATCCACTTGTATGTATTATTACTCGGCAGTAAGTACAGCTAAACTAGATTTGAGTAGTTTGAACCAATGGTAGGACCATCTGCAGGTGGTTGGTTTCAAATCTCAGATCCAGTGAAGTATTCTCCATGGATCTCCTTCCAATATATTTATTATCTAGGTACTAGAATCACATCGCAACTGCTGTAATATCCACTCTCTGGCGTTAGCTAAATAGAGAGAATGCAACTTATATCTATACACCTGTGGTAATTTCACTGACAATTTTAAAAATAAACACAAAGAAATAGGATTAAGTAGAAACCAGAAGAATGGCCACATCACTAGTTTCATTTCGAAACAAAGATAACCAAAAAGAACAGGGAAAATTCTAGGGTAAACCTAACATACTAAATGGACTTTTTGGCCCAAACCAAGGTTTTAAAAGATTGACATATATTATCCTAGGTTGGATTGGATTGAAATCAACACTGAAAGGTATAAAACCTTAAAAAAAAAGAAAGAAGGCCCAGTGCTCTTAAGTTAATCCCAGCTCGTAGCAACCCTGTAAGACAGAGTAGAACTTCTCTGTAAATTTGTTGGAAAGAAGATGGCCACATCATTGTCCCAAGGACTAGGTCCACAATGTGGACACGACACCCTCGAACATTTATCTGAAAGTATTATATAGTACTAAGAAGTGGACTATGAGAAGACACACTCAAAAGTTCTTCTTCCAGGCAGGGCTATGCCAACCAAGTCGTATGTGCACCCTTCAAGCATACATAGGTAACCTGTATAAATGGTTTTGGAATTTCACATCAGATAAAGATTTTATTCAAAAATAAAAAATAAATAAAATAAAATAATAAAAAATTTTAAAAAGATTTTGTTAAATATTCTCATATCATAAAACCAAACTGCAAAGATAAGCAAGGGGCAGAAGAGCTGCGTTTCCACTCCTAGTGCACAGGCCGAGTCATTTGTAGAGGTAGCACTCCTCCTGATGGCACTGTTTTAAAATCCTGCAGCCACCCGGGGAAAGATCTGTATGTACCTCCCAAGTTGAAGTTCTTAAGTTATTAGGCCAGCACAAGACACCAAAGCAGGCTCTGATGGATACTAGCTGCCCTGGCCCAGGGACACACTGATATCCTGACTCTGCTGTGGCTCTGAAAACATACACAGAAAAGATTCCAGACACTACAAAGGCCTCCTCTAAAACTCAAGAGAAGTGCAAGACATGCTTTCAGAGAGTCAGTAAGAGGCAATCAAAGGCTGACAGGCTTCTGAAAGAATTGCTGGATGTTTGTTTCAAACGTGGTCTTTGAAGATGTCTCAGAAGTCAAGGACACTTCTCGAGAAAGTCAACACAAAGTTATCCCAAGTCAAAGGAAGAACAGAAGCCAAGAAAATGCCCCTTTTATCTTTCTTCTGGTAACCTGCAAGCAGTAGCATAGGGCAGGCTGAGGGCTGAGAGCATGCCAGCTGCCTATTAGCCTCTAAGACCAAGGACCAGGGTTCCCCCTGCCCCGCCATGGGCAAACTCTAAGTCAAGCTGGCGTTCAGACTTTTGGTCACAGCATAGGAATGTGGGGAAATTGAGAGGTGGCTATGTAGAATTGACATCATTCACCTGCTCCGAATCCTCATAGACTTGGCAATATTTGTATTTTTGTTGTTGTTTAGGTCAGCCTCAGACCATCGTGACAATGAACGAAACATCACCCAGGCCTGGGCCATCTCCAATCTTAATATATTTGAATCCATTGCTCTGGGCAATTGTATCCATCCTTTAAGGTTTTACCTCATTTTCACTCGCCCTCTAACAACCATGTTGTACTGTCTTAAGTGAGAGAGCCAAAGTCTCATCATCTCTCTCCTAAGGAATCCTCTAGCTGTCCTTCCTTCAAGACTGTTTTTGTCGGAGCCAAGATTATATTCCATTTCCTTCAACAGCACCACAGTGTTAACACATCAATTCGCCTATCTTTTTCTTTGACACATTGTTGTTTGATTCTGATGTTTTAGAATACGAGTCAGCAAACTATGGCCTTTGGGCCTAATTCAGCATGCCACCTGTTTTAGTAAACAAAATTATATTGAGACACAGCCAGGGCTGGCTTTATGGGTACACAGTCTGGGTAGTCACATGCAGGTCCCAAATGTAGAAGAGATCCACTCCTTGTTTCACCCTCTTCTGGTCCCATCCTGGATTTCTTCATATGTGTTTACACAAGAGCCTGATTTTCATTTTGCACTCAAAACTCAAAAAATTCGCATCGAGCCATTTCCTACTCATAACAACCCGATGGGACAGGAGAGAACCGTCCCTATGGGTTTCCAAGACTGAAACTCGTTACAGGAATAGGAAGTTTCATCTTTCTCACACAGAGTGACTAATACTTCCTAACTGCTGGACTTTACGTTAGCAGCCCAATGCGGAACCACTCAGCCACCAGTTCCTAGCCAGTGCTAGACAAAGCCACACCCATTCATCCACACAGATCTATGACTGACGGTTTTCTCACTAGATAAGCAGAGCTGAGTAGGTGAAACAAGACTGTATGCCCCCCACACACACACAAATATGCACGCAAAAATGTATAGGTGTTTACAAGAAAAATGCTGCTGACTCCTGCTTTGTAAGGTACAGCATTATAATACAAACCCTAAACAGAAGCTGAGAAGATGATTGGAGAGTTTTAAAGGTTTGGGTTCAGATGCAAGTTTGACTCTGCTATTGGGTCTTGTGTTGAGTTACTTTTACCTCGGTCTTCATCCTGAAGTTCCTCCTACATAAAATTGTGTGCAGCCTTAGCAAAAAGAGAAATATCTTCACATCTCTTATTGTTTGCACCAAAGTTTTTATTCCTATGAAAGATACACAATATGATAAAAAACTCATGAACTAGTTCAAGTGTGAAAAGAAACATTATGTTTGAAGTTGAAGGATTTCTCCAGGACACTGTCTTCCTCTCACTTGCTAAGTAAACGACTGTCCTGAAGGAACTATAAATTCCTTTGGTATTCCATTTGAAGTTTTATCATTTTAGTGCATATAAATCTTATGAATAAATATATGTAACTGATTTTTAATTTTTTTATTTTATTTCAGTGGTTCACTGTAATGGATCTACCACTGACTCATCTTCCTAAGGAATGATACCGTGTCAAAGGTTCAGCATCCATCTCTGGCCTTGACCAAGTGAGCATTCAGTCATGACAGTAGGCATATAACCCTCAGTGACAAGAAGGCCACCTTATGCTGATGCATGGCCTCCCAGCCTGCCACCTTGGCCATTTTTTAACCGATCCATTGTGCAAGCACTAGATTAGCTTGGAGGAAGGGCTATTTGATATCTACAGGGTAAACACCCTTGGTTGGCTCTCAAGTAGGCATTAAGAGAGAAGCAAAGATCTCCATGCATTGTGCCTCCACCCCAGGTTCCCCCACATTCCTCTTCCTTAGATCTTCATGTCAGTGATCTGTCATGCTCCCTGAAAAAAGTGTTCAGCACTGAGTAAGAATTCGAATATATCCTTAACTTGGATGCTTCTCAACTTTCTCCAGGCCAAGTAAATGACCAAAAGGACTTCTCATATTGCTGTATACTAGGACTTCCCTCCAGGATAACCATTAAGTGGGGCTAGAATGTAGTAGGAAACCATTTCTAATGAGTACCAGTCTTAATTGCCTTAAATTGACAATCAGCTATCCTGGGCCAATCTTCTTTTCGCAAAGCCTTTCAACACTATCACAAACACCCACCCAACACTAAAGTACATATAATGACAGTTTCCCCCATAGTAACCAAACTCAATTCGACTAAGTTCACTGTCCTTGAGTCGATTCCAACTCATGGTTAACCCTATAGGATAGGATAGAATTGCCCCTGAAGGTTTCTGAGACTATAACTGTTTATGGGAGTAGAAAACGAACTTTCTCCTGAGGAGTGGCTAGTAGTTTTGAACTGCTGACCTTGCAGTTAGTAACCACTATGTCACCAGGGATCCGTAAGTAAGTTCAGTGGCACCTAATTCTCCCAGCATTGCTCCTCACCCCAATGAAGCCATTGTGACACCATTACTCATCAGGACACCGCTGGAACACCTACTGACTTCAGATAGGAAGAAAGTCCAGCTTCAATGTCATGTCCTTAAGGTCTTCTCTCTAGAACAATACCCAGCACCAATGGTTTGGACACAAGTTTCCCCATAAAACTGAACTGAAGGTAATATATGTCAAATTTTACCAGGACACTCCATCCTGAGAACGCATCTGAGGGGAGGGGTAAGTGAAGAAGTACACACATAAATGCATAGTGGTACACTGCAGACTTGGAGAGGCCTGCCTAAGAAGCCCAATTGGCAGGTACCTCATAGGATATGTCTCTAGAGAATATAGGTACACTTATTGTCTTGGAATCATCTAATTGGAAGAAGGGTGAATACTTTATTAAATGCTTACCAATGCTGTTAAGACATTGGCTCACAAGGCCCTAGTTTGCTGATCCCTGTAATAGGTACCCTGGTGGCATAGTGGCTAAGCATTGGGCAGCTAACCACAAGGTCAGCAATTTGAAACCAACAGCAATTCCACAGGAGAATGACAAAGCTTTCTATTCTTGTAAAGAATTAGTTTTGGAAACCTAACAGGGCAATTCTACCTGTCCTATAGTGTTGCTATGAGTTGGAAATGGATCGATACCAGGGAGTTTGGTGTTGAGTGATGATGGGTACATAAGAAGTCTCACAGTTCCAAAGTTGCTCTCTTATTAGATTGAATCATGTTTTACCCAGAGTCCCTTATTAGTCTCACTACCATCAGGAAATCATACATGGTATCAATGCATCCGAAAGCATATATTTACTTTCCTTAACTATATACCTATTGTGGCCCAAAGACATCAGATATTTCAATAATGCACAAAATCTTTATTCAGAATTCACTAATAGGACATATAGTTGCCATGTTTGAGTTGCTCCATGAGTTTAAGATTAATTACTGTGTGAATTTCAGCTCCGGGTACTGTTTCCAGTATTCTAACTTCAAGGACAGACATTAACAGACAATTATGCTATGATTATATGGTAGTTGATTTGCAGTTTTCAAGGTCAGGATTAATAGAATAAATGTAGTGCAAACACAATATTGGCATTTCTAACCTACTTTTTCTACTGAAAGAGAAAATCATTTTCTCCTGCGCTTGCTGAACCAGCTCTCTTTGTGTAAACAAAGGACACCTCCTATTACCAGTCCTTTCACTGGAACTGACTTCACCTTGTTCTGAAGGGGGTCAGCTATTAGCCTGGTGACATCTCTCTTTCCAGTGACAGATTCAGATGGATAGTGAGAAGAATTTGTACAGGGTAGTAAAAGCGATCAGGGAGCTCAGGACCAAGTAAGGCAGGATCCATAAGGCAAAATGCCTAACTGTGAGAAAGTTTACTCATAATTCAATCCAGTCTAGCCAGGCCTCCACCAGATCTCTGTCACTTTGTCATACCGTGGTAGCTTATAGGTTTCTGTGGTGCTGGTAGTTTTGCCATCGGTATTTCTTTTTGTTTTCCGATGTTTGAAATGAACTCGTAAGTTATTAAAGACTCCAAGTCCACTTAAGTTTTACTTTTCCTTCTTTTTCAGCCACTCAGACCACTATTTAGATCTGAGGGACAAGGAATCCGAAGGGTGCTGTTGGTATTTCAATACCAGCAAACTTACCTATGAGAGACAGGTTTCAGTGTAACTTCCAGACTTAGTCAGACTAGGAAGAAGGATCTGATGATATTTGTTTCCCCTGAAAATCTTACGAATCGCAGCAGGACATGGTCTGATATAATGCTGCAAGATGAGCTCCTCAATTTTGGAAGGTACACAAAGGGGAGGGGGGCAAGGACCTCCTCAAAGTAGTTTACCTTTGTGATGTAGATGTAATAAAAGTTTTGGAACTCTCTTTTGTTGATGTGGCATGGCTCAAAATAAGAAGAAATGGCTACACCAATACATTATCATCAGACTTTCACTGGACAAAGAATAAATCAAGGAAAATCCGAGGTTGTCAAAAATGAAATAGAACACTTAAAGATCCATGTCCTAGGAGTTAGTGCGCTCAAATGAACTGGTATTCCCATTTCTAGTTGTGCGATCACATGACTAGGGTTCCAGGAAAGACAAATGGAAGTGGAAGGACATCGCAATCCTTTTCAGAAAGAACATTTCAAGACCTCGCCTAAAGTACAACTCTGTCCATCTAATATGTATAGAGGGTCTAATAAGATAATTAGCTGTCTGTAACAATAGTAACAATCACCAGTAATACTAACCACTGTCAGTTTGTCATACTATTGTGGTTTGTATGTACAATGTTGAAAGATATTCCACCAGTATTTTAAATACCAGCAAGGACACCCATGGTGGACAGATTTTTAAAAAAAATCATTTTATTGGGGGCTCATACAATTCTTATCACAATCCATCCATACATCCATTGTGTCAAGCACATTTGTACATGTGTTGCCATCATCATTCTCAAAACATTTGCTTTCTACTTGAGCCTTAATATCAGCTCCTCATTTTCCCCCCTCCCTCCTCCCTCATGAACCCTTGATAATTTATAAATTACTATTAGTTTGTCATATCTTACACTGTCTGATATCTCCCTTCACCCACGTTTCTCTTGGGTGGACAGATTTGAACAGTTTCCAGACTAAGATCAACTATGAAGAAAGGCCTAACAATATAGTTCTGAGAGTTAGCCAATGAAAATCCTATGAATCAAAACTGAATAGTATCCAATTTAGCGCTAGAAGATGACTTTTCTTGAATTACACAGTCAAAATATACAAAATACCGATCACAACAATGGACTTTAGCATACCCAACCTCCTGAAGGTGGCCCATCACCACGAACGGTTTATTCTACATAACATCATCATGAGTAAGGCCTAACTCCACCACAACTTACAACAAGAAATACTAAGTCTTCATGGAGACAAATGAACTTGCAGTTACCCAAGACCATGAATTTCAGACACTTAACTACTCCACTGAATTAAGTACAATTTCACACAAGAGCTGGTTGACAGAAGCACTGTCATTTGAAGGGGAACCCCAGACAGTAGATGTGAGAGAAAACAGCAGCAAAGACACTGATGAAGATTATTATTTCCAGCTAGCAGACAGTGAAGCAGCAAGGGACAGCTAGGTTGGTGACACTATAAGGGGATTAGGGTACAAACATGGGAGAAAGGCCTTATGATGATTCTGGTGAAGAGTACACCTTAGAAAACCCGCATTCTGTCGCAGGGGCTCACAGAGCATCAAAGTTATCTCCTCGGCGCCTCATCACAGACCCCACTTCTCAAACTTTCTGGTGCATGTGAATCACCTAGAGAGCTTGTTAATATGCAAATTCTGATTCAGTAGCTCTAGAGTGAAGATCAAGGTGCCATATTTTACTCACCAATACTAGTGATAATACTGTACAGATAGATGTTACTGGCACCAGGATGTACTTAGACCACATCTTCACAACGGTCTATTTCTAACAAGTTTTAAACGTATTCTTTTGTTTCAAATAACCTGCAAAGCCATGCTCTGAAAATTTAAGTCCTTTTGCAATAAAACCAATTCTTAGTGTGGAAGAAAAAGTGAACTTGTGTGGACTCCAGGGGATACCCTGAAAGAAAAGCAAAAGATTAGCTATCACAGGAGCTGGAAACACAGGCCATCCAGGACAGACGATCCCTTCAGGACCAGTGCTGAGAGTGACGATACTGGGAGGGTAGAAAGAGGTGGGGGGAGAAAGGGGGAACGGATTACAAGGATCTACAGATAACCTCCTCCCTGGGAGATGGACTAGAGAAAAGTGGGTGAAAGGAGACGTCAGACAGTGGAAGATATGACAAAATAACAATAGCTTATAAATTATCAAGGGTTCATGAGGGAAAGGGGAGCAGGGAGGGAGGGCAACAATGAGGAGCTGATACCAAGGGCTCAAGTAGAAAGCAAATGTTTTGAGAATGATGATGGCAACAAATGTACAAATGTGCTTGACACAACAGATGTATGTATGGATTATGATGAGTTGTATGAGCCCCCAGTAAAATGGTTAAATAAAAAAAAAAGATTAGCTATCACATTGTGTCTAGAAAAGTCTGCAAGTTAGCAGCTCTAACTGTAGTCTTTAGACTAGTCAATCCAATTTTCTTGTCTTCTTCCACATGTTCAAAGATGAAGAGCCATACAAACAGTTGATGGTGCAGAATCATTGCATTATTATTGAGGTCCTTGGGAAAAATGGAATGTTCCATTTCTAGTTATATCTGTCCTACTTTACCTTGACATTTAGAATAAGGGCCCATTGAGCCCATTCAAAAAATCCCCAGGCAGTCGAAACAATAGGAATTGAATCTCTGCCAATACTCACATGTGGTTTATTTTTCTGGACAAATGTAACTCCATTTGTAAAATTGGGAATAACAAATGTTTTACCATGCATCCTAACATTCTGCCTGTACACCTAATCTTCCATGGATCTTCTACTCCTGAGTTTCATGAGCTCTAATAAAAATTTTTCAGGGTACAGGGTGAGTGAAAAAGAAAATCCACAATGAGATAAATTGACACAATGGCTGAAACCCTGGGCTCAAATATAAGAACTATTATGAAGATGGTGAAAACAGACACGTAATATTTCATTCCGTTGTATATTCCATTGCTTTGAGTCAGAACAATTCAATGCCACCTAACAAAAACGGAGTTAACAGCAAAACACAAGCCACCAAAAGTAGAACAAACTGACAGACAAGTGGTGAAGGGTTAGGGCTAGAGCTGGATATCTGAATAAGTCTAAGACAAGGATCATAGGACAAAAAAAAAATCATAAATGTCTACTTAGAGCTCTCTGGAAATCATCACTTAGATAAATAAATATATATATACATACATACATATATATATATATACATACACATATATATTGTTGGGATATATATATATATCCCAATAACCAGTTCTGGACTGTTTAATGGCATTAGCTGCTAACCCCTACCCCAAGTGGTCCAACCTGGAATTTATAGACATACATTGAAAACCCTTACTTAAAATATTTCATTTTAATCACTTCTTCTTTCCATTGGAGTTATGCTTCATAATCTCTTTGTGCAGGAAACACAGATAAAATTTGCCTGGCAGTGTAGGCCCTTGACTGAACAACGGCTAAGCTTCCTTGGGTGTTTAAGGAGATGAGAGGCAAGCAGCAGCAGCCTGAAAGGAAAACCAGGAGCAGTTGGTAGGGAAATGCTCCAGAGTGTGGGTACAGGTCTTGCCTTATTCTTTGTCTGTACCTCTTCCTTTCATAATCTTCCTATGTCTCTTTTCTATGGAAAAGGCAGGCCTACCAAGCAAATACCCCTACCCCACAAGCTTGCATAGGGATACCTGTTAGTAACCAGTTGCTGTGAAGACAATTCCAACGTTTGGCAACTCCTCTGTGCCAGACCAGAAGGATTTGCCATGGCTGGTTTTTCAGAAATAAATTGCTGGGCAATTCTTCTGAGGAGCCTCTGGATGGGCTTCAGACACCAACCTTTCAGTTAGGAGTTGAGCATGTGAATCTTTTGAATCACCCCATAACTCCATGATCAGGAAAATAGCTGTTTTTCTATCACATCTCCTGATGCTCAACAAATGGATGGGGCACTTTCATGCTGTTTCACCAATCCTGGGACTTCCTTCCCGCTGCCTGTTCTGTGAGCATTCCTGGAAGTCTTAGTCACTAAGAATATTTTCCATGAAGATGACTTACATAGAACAGAAGCTTGTATTTAGCAGGAAAAGCATTTCTCCTACAGGAGATGTTCAGTTTAGTGATGTTCTTGAGTCGCTGTTCTGTGTTTACTCAATAGGTTTGACTGGGTTCTTTAGAAAAGCAAAACCAATGTTCCTTATTTGTGTATGTGTCTAGAAAGATATTTTTATCAACACATGGCTCACATAATTGTAGAAACGGTTAAGTCCAGTTCAGTTCGATGGTGCCCGGCTATCAAAAGATATAGCATCTTGGGTCTTAAAGGTTTGAAGGTAAACAAGCAGCCATCTA
>NW_022105908.1:11299895-11309004 GCF_000313985.2 Echinops telfairi | reverse complement strand
AAAAGTCCAGTTCAGTTCAAGTCTGTGGGTCAGATGGTAAGCAGGAGGAGGCTTTTCCCGATTTTTGTAGTTGTGGATGATGACAAATCAGAAAGTAGGAAGACGAAGCTGGTGCATGCAAAGTAGAATGAATGCGAGGTTGATCATCTGCTGATGGCTCCCGGGGTAGGCAAACAATATGGCAGGAGATCAACAAACCAGGTGGTGGACCCAGATCTAGCAGAAGTGACCAGGTTTTCCCCCGAACCTGCTTTACAAAGAGCAAGCCACAATTTTGAGGAGCCTTTCTTCCAATTGTGTCAAGGCTGTGACCCAATCAAAGGGGTTGTATTCACCCAACCAAGTTGATTATATGATGTATTGTTAGAGCCCATCATGGAGTACATTACATTAGGCTATATCACATCGTGAGAAATAACTGTCAAACTTCTGATAACTCTAGCCTAGCCAAGTTGGCACAAAACCTAATTTTCGTACCCAGAAAACCAAAATATCCATGCCTTATTATCATATCCATTCAACAGGCAGATGCAGAGTGACTTCCAAAGAGGACATTTTGACCAGGCCACTGTGAGAGTTCTAATCACCTGTAGCACCAGGTACTCAGGAATGCACACCATAATCAGTGGACAGTTCACATAGGACTACATTTGGCAGATTATAAGCTGCCATAGGTAACTTTTATTAATACTGAGTGATTCTAAGAGGGGAACCTAACAGATAAGCAATGGGAGCAAAGCCAAGCCATAAACCCTAACGAGTCCCCAAAATAGACTTTAGGCTAGGTGGGGCAGTTCCTGGAACACCCACCACCCCCCCCCAGGACCAGTGGGGAGATAGCCATAACGGTCAGCAGACAGACCTGAAAATATGTATGCTTTTTGATTGTTGCTTTTTTTGGCTAGTTTTTTCATTTGTTTTTCTTGTTTTATTCAACCTTTTGTTTTCTTTTTGTTTTTTCTCTGTTATTGTTGTTTTGCCTACCTATATGAGATAGATGTGGGAAGCAGCCTGAGGAGAAAGCAACTGTATGGAAGGTTCCGGAGGGACTAGGGGGGAGGAGGAGGTATGGGAAGGGAGCTCATGCAAACAACGCCATAGACAGGGGAACAATTAGGGAATTAAAAGCAACAACAAGAGATCCTGGTGGTGTCGGAGCAACAGCAATCTAGCTGAGAGGAATCACTATGAGGCAGAAGAGGGCTGAGTGATGGTGGGGCAGGACGAAGGTAAAATGAAACAGAGGAAAGATTTGGAAAGCAGAGCTATGGACAGAGGTATAAACATAGGTGTGCACTTACGTAAACATATTAATTCATGAAAATAGAGGCATTGGCCTATGTACATATATTTATATGCCAATACATTGAGGAAGTGGACTGATGTTGGGCTTCTGCTCAAGCCCTCCCTCAATGCAAGAGCACTCTGTTCTAACAACCTGGCATTCTGTGATGCTCACCCTCCCGACACAATCACTGAAGACAAAATGGGTGCCTAAGCAAATGTGGTAAAGAAAGCTGATGGTGTCTGGCTATCTAAAGATATAGTGTCTGGGGACTTAAAGGCTTGAAGTTAAACAAGTGGTCATCTGGCAGAGAAGCAGCAAGCCCACAAGAAAGAAGCACCAGCCTGTGTGATCATGAGGTTCCAACAGAATCAGGTAATAGGCATTAGAAGACCCAAATCAACCACAAAAAAGCATATTGTTGAGAATGAGGGGGACTCAAAGCAGAGACCCAAAACCCATCAGTAGACAACGGGATATCCCCTAACAGAAGGGATGAGTCAACCAGGGCCCAGTACAGTACCGATGAAACACAATATCCCTCTGGTTCTTTGAGGCTTCCTCACCCCCACCATCATGATACCAGTCCTGCCTTTCAGTTCTGGCTCGACCAGAGCATGTGCACTGGTACAGAGAAGAGCTCATGATACATGGGATTCAGGTCAAATAAACCCCTCAGGAACAGAAATGGGAGTATCAGTACAAGGAAGATAGGAGGAAGATGGGAACAGGAGGGGAGGAAGAGGGATCTGATCACAACGATTGATGCATAACCCCCCACCCAGGAGGATGAACAATAGAAACGTGGGTGAAGGGAGACAGCACCCGATACAAGATATGAAAAGAATAATAATTTATAATTTATCAAGGGGTCATGGCGAGGGGAGTGAATAAAAGAGGAGCTGATACCAAGGACTCACATAGAAAGCAAATGTTTAGGAAAAAAAAATTTTTTAATATCAAGTCAAGAAACACAGGCAAGACTTACCAGCAAGACTGAGGGGAGGAGGGAGAGTTCTGCTCCATTGCAGCGGTCCGAAACTCTCTCTTCTGGGCACTTGGCTGGATTCTTATCCAATGGGAGGGGGCGGGGGAGATGAAATGTAGCCATAGGTGTGATCATGGATGTTTAGTTCAATAAAGGGTCAACCTCAAGTGTTTCATTCAATAGCCTTGGACTCTGGCCAGTTTCTAATTTGTTGTTTATTTCTTTATTCTTGGTGGCCTCTTGTCAGCCTTTTTCTTGCACATGGTTACTCCATTTTGTATCCTCTCTTCAGCATTTTATGTCCTACTAATCCTCCTAAAATCCCTAGCACTCAGAAGAACTAGGACCATAACAGAATCCTAAGAGCTGGCTACTGTTGCCTTCACACTGCTGTGCATCTGTCTAAGGAATTATACTCTAATAAAGTAAACTTCAATAGGTGTGTTATTAACAACTTTGAGGGGGCACAATTAACTAACTCAGGGGGAAATCAAATCAAATGAAATGTATGCAATGCTTTTAGTTGATTGACCAATATTAATTATGTATTTACCTATTCAATCATGTAATGTTTCTTTATGATTTAATATTTCTCTAAAGAATCTAAAGCTTTTAAAAATTGCTTTTGGCCACAGTTAGTTGTGCAAAATATCACCACTACATGCTGCTGTGACCCTCTGCTCTTCAAAACCTGTGTATGACCTTGACCTGTAATTCTGATGCATCCTATGATACGGATGAAACTTGAAAACATTATGCTGAGCGAAATAAATTAGACACAAAAGGAAAAAAAATGCTGAGTGATTGTGACATGCTGAAATGTATTAATACTAAGCCATAGACGGATACCATCTTTACATTGCTTTAAAGTCTTTACTTGACTTGGTCATTCAGCCGAAGCCAAAGACCTTGCCTTGCCTCCTCTCCTAGAGCTCAATGCCACTGATTATCTTTGCTAGGATGGAGCATCGGGGATGCTGTATCTCTCCAGTCCAAGTTCATGTACTGGTGAGCCTTGAAGGACAACCTGGAAGAAGAAAGATAACCATTAGCATTATATAAGAGTAAATTGATTGATCATCCAATATCCCTAATACTAGAGAAGCCAGTACCTAAAAAATATGTTTCCCTTCTCACACTCCCCTAAACACCCTGGATTGTATAGTTGTGTTTATCTTTAAGCCTCTATGACCCCAGGCGCTATATCTTTTGATAGCCAAGCCCATCAGCTTTCTTCACCACATTTGCTTATGCATCCATTTTGTCTACAGCAATCTTGTTGGGAGGGTGAACCTCACAGAATGGCAGGTTGCTAGAACGAAGTATATAAGCAAGATACCTATTAAGAAGGGCTCTTACAGCTCTCCTTGCTCCCATAGTCCAAGTTCTTAACCAACTGCCATAAATTCTTCTTCTATTATGTCCCCTTGATGCATTCTGCTTATTCTCATTGCCAGTTACCTAACAGCTAGACTAATAGCCTTAGCAGTAGATCCCCTTCCTCAAATCACCTTGCTTTTTTTATCCAGCTCTTTTTCATCCTCATTTTATCCACTCTCAACCCATTGTTAGTTTTTATTTAAAAATACATTTCTGTCCATCAAATTCAGATTCCTAACCATAGTATTGAAAGTCTTGTATTTTCCCACATGCTATGATATTTTACCCATTTTTCCCACTTTGCTGTTATTTTCCACATCATTATACAATATTGATCTTCAACTACAATTTCCCAATCATGTCAAATATTTTTATGCCCCAGTTCTGAGTATAGGTGTTTTGTTGTAACTAGTCTGTTACATGACTTTTAACTAAGGTGACCTGATTTAAAGCAGGACACCATTGACCAGGGGGCGGGGGTGGGGGGTGTTCTTGATTAAAAAATTGGTCTATATGGACCAAATAGACCATTCCCTCACTTGTCGTGCATTCTTTCCAAAAACCGGGACTTTTTTTAAACGCCAAAAATCGGGACTGTGCCGCCAAAAGCGGGACGTCTGGTCACCTTACCTTTAACCAACATCATATGATGTTTTCTATGTCTCTGAATTTCTAGTTCCAAGAATGGATGTTTTTACTCATGAATATTTAGAAACAGAGAGAGAAGGCAGGAAGGAAGGAGAGAAGAAAAGTAAGATGGGAAAGAGAAGATGGAAGGGTAAGAGGAAGGTAAAAAGAATTCAGGGAGGGAAAGTGAAGGAATCTCTCTTGACTACTTCCTTCAATATCCATTTTCCACTGCAATAGTAGACTTCACATACCCCA
This sequence comes from Echinops telfairi, assembly GCF_000313985.2. NCBI lineage: Eukaryota > Metazoa > Chordata > Mammalia > Afrosoricida > Tenrecidae > Echinops > Echinops telfairi. The sequence continues at coordinate 11,304,466 of NW_022105908.1, read as the reverse complement.
TACTGGAATCCAACATACAGCACATCACAGCAGGGACATAAGAAAAATAACTTCCTTTATTTCTAGGCAAGCTTGGCTCTTCCCGTGATTTATTGCCCTCAAGCAGCATTCTTAATCTCTGTGTCTCAGTTTCCTTATATGAGAAATAGAAAATAAATCACATGGGCTTGCCATCTCTTATACTGAGATAGATGAAGCAGCTAGCTGACAGCAAACACACAGTGGGTGTATAATGAATTCCAGTGACCCCACTCCCTTCTAAACAATAGGCTTGTTTGCTCAGTGCTTTGCATCTTCATTAGGAATCAATCCTGTGCTGAAATGAACGGAAGGCGCTGGTATTTGGCTGAGCCGAAGACATTCTTCTGAGATACATAACTGTCATGGGCTGTGCAGGACAGACAGCATGACAGAAGGCAAAAAGGATTTGATTTTCATCCCCCTTAAGTGTGATAAAATGTGAAGAATGAGCAAGATAAATAAGGTCATTTCCCCTGTAGGTCTTTCTTATGTATATCTCATTGTGTATGCACGGAAACTAATCTCTGCTATGTGGAGGGTTTTTGGGTTTTGTTTTATTCCCTCTCTCACATACTTGCTGTGAAAGATAGCAGTAAATTAATAATGTTTGTGTTTGGAATTACATGTGGTCAATAAAAGCAACAGGTTATGAAGAGAAGAAAGTCATTTCTTTCCAGAGGGAAGTAACCTACTGATACTACATCAGTGGCAACTAGTTCAACCCTGAATTGATTTTCATGCAGTCAATAGTTATCTTTCCTTACATTAATCATTAGGCAACAATGAATACTGGTAACTCACTGAAATTAAAATATGTATCCAGACATAATGATATAAATGTCTCAGAATAAAGAGAATTTGAAAGATATGGATATATGCTTGATTCTTTGAAAAGAGTTAGAAGAACAAACTATTAAGAAAGAGAGAGAAAGCAAAATTGAAGACCATATCTTATTACATAAGGGCAGTGTAAACGCATATAGCTATATTTCTTCTTCCTCATGACACCCCAGATCTCATTAAATGATTGCAATCTGTGAAGTGAGAGGAAGCCCTAAGATCAGCTGTCGAAGTAATAGAATGAGAGCATGTGCAGCAAATGCTGACGTGTTCGCCTACTAACCAACATGTCAGTTCAAATGCAGCCCGAGGCAGAGTCCTAGCAAACGAATCCCAAAGATCAAGGCACGGACCACCCAATGGAGCAATTTTCCACTCTCAACCCCATTGGGTCCCCAGGAGTTGAAAATGATTGGCTTTGGTGTTTTGTTTGTTTAATTCTTCTTCTCGTGGAAGAAACATTTTAAGAATTTCTATACACTCTCCATGAGCTGAACTCCCAAATGCTCTAAGAAGATAAGATGGTGGCAGACAATAGCGCCCTGAACTAAGCATGGAGGCTCACTAAATGTGGCTCATAAGCCACAGGTTGTTTGCCAATGGAGAAAGCTTCGCCTACACCTGAGAATTGTTTCGTTCCATGACAACTCAACAGCTCATTCTTAGTCATCCGGTGCAAGCTACATCCTCTACTCTATCATATATTATACTTTTACTTTTCTCTCGGGAACACCTGACTGGCGTCAGAAAAGATCTCTGGTTTTCCCTGGGTTCTCTCTTCACCTTGTTCCTTATCCTGGCCATTCCTTGTAGCCACTGTCTCCTGAGCCTTAGTAAGCTCTTACCTTCTTCATTGACATTTCTCAGTGTCAGGAAACTATAATAGTGGTTCGTGTCCACAACTCATCTCCCATACTCCTACCTCCCATCTCTGTAGCTACTTCAAAATCGTTTCTTCCCACACTCCCTTGCAGCCACACCCTGCAGCCATCTAGTCTCTCATGTGGAAGTAATCTACTGGTCTCTTGGCCAGAATCAGTCCCCATATTCATAACTCTAGTATTATCACCTTCTTGGCAAATCTACCACCCCAAAGATCTAAGTAATAATTGTTAATAGGATTTTAAAACGTACTCTAAATAATGAAAATAAATCTTGTCAGGAAGGTTATACATAAAGTGCTTAGACCAGTGTCTGAGGCATGCTTGGCTATTATCATTACCAAAAAAATTACTTTACTTATTTTCTCAACCTAAAATCCCAAGCTATATGAATATATATAAGGAAATTTGGTGGGGAAGGGGGTATTGTTTTATCTGCCTCCCCTTTACCCCATTGGTGATGGAGGGAATCCTGCCTTGGGCTTTTGGAAATGGTCAAGCACCCCAAATACAGCTCTGGGCATCAATACAAATGCATCAATAAAAAAACAATGATAACTCTCTTAAACACCGTAAGACATGGACGAAACTATAGAACATTATGCTTAGCAAATTCAGTCCATCTTACAAAGATCAACATTTACTATCACCATTGTTAGAGGGAAAAACAAAGAGGAGGAAATGTGGTTTACACACTAATAGACAAAACAACCAAACACGCCGCCTCGTGTCAGCCGTATAGGACCCGGTAGAACTGCCCCTTTCGGTTGCTGGGACTGTCGCTGTTTGTCAGAGCAGGATGGCCCAGTCTTTCCCCCATGCAACCTCGGTTGGTTTCCAACTTCTGACCTTGCCCACAACAGCACACAATGTAACCACGATGCCACCAGGGCTCCTCCTTCTCCACATACATAAGGAGACGTCGGACAGGGCAAGATATGACAAAATAATAATTTATAAATTATCAAGGGCTCATGAGGGAGGGGGGAGCGGGGAGGGAGGGGGAAAATGAGGACCTAATGCTGGGGGCTTAAGTGGAGAGGAAATGTTTTGAGAATGATGAGGGCAGTGAATGTACAAATGCGCTTTACACAATTGATGTGTGTATGGATTGTGATAAGAGTTGTATGAGCCCCTAATAAAATGATTTTAAAAAAAAAGAATAGCATGCTAGGAGAGTAGGATGGATCCTAACCATGACCCTTTCTGAGTGACAGTTCGTAAGAGAGAAGAATAGACACAGAAAGAGTCAACACGAGGAAAGACAGACGCCATGTAACAACACAAAGATGTCTGTGTACGCGACCAAGGACTGACAGAAGCCACCAGAAACTAGGAAAGAGGCGTCGAGCATTCCTCTCACAGGTCCTCAATCCAATCAACCTGACCAAGACCTGGTTTAGACTTGCAGCCTCTAGAACTGTGGCACAATAAAGTTATGTTCTTGAAAACCACCCATTGGGTGGCTTAGTTGCAGCCCTCACAAGGCATACCACCATCATGAGTTTGTAGGAGGCTCACCCAGGATCTCAGGCCAGTCGATGCTTCCATAGCCACAGCATCTGGATGGTGAGGCTCACTATACTACTGCTGGAGCTCTTCAGAGGCAGAAGGACCCGTGGCCAGCTGCTAATTGCAGGATTTTCCCTGGGGTGGTTTGTCTCCCTACTGACTTTTGGCCAGCACGATGCTCCAACTCAACCTAACTTCCCAAGGGACCGAGAAATGCAAAAGGTCATACGCAGTACTTTGTGATTATTATTCTCTCTGCTGATCTGGCACATCTTAAATTGTTCAATAAACGTTTTTGAATGCGTCCATCATGATTTACATCAAACCATAAAAGCTCTACAGTGAGTCTGGCTAGACCTCCAGCCCCCTGTCACCAGAAAGGGAAAGAAAGATTGTGGATTGTTTGGAGTCTTTTGGCAAGCCCCCAGGCTTTTGTTTAAGCCTCTGTGTATTATTCACCATGCCCTAACAAAAGCTTACAGTGTTTATTTAACAATGTTTATCCATAGGCTAGGCAGGTTTGCTCATTATTTTTAGAGACTTAGATCCTGAAACAAAACAAAATCCTGGCTCCAGAACTTGCCAAATGACTTTCAAGCTATGAAAAGGGTAAAGGGCTAAGAAAGTAATTTTCTCCAAGCAAATTCTTTCTAATGAAAAATAGCCACAGATATACCTAAAGGCATAAAGGACAGGGAAAAACAAAACAAAAACAAAAAGAGAAGTAACTTTCAGGGTCTTCCCAGACAGTGCACAGTGTCTAAAGTCCCAAAGAGGTCACTCGAGACTGGAAGCACAGGACATCTTTATAAAAAACAGCTGCAAGCCCAATAAGAGGTCTTTCTTTGCTTATTTTCACTAATTTGCCATTTCTGGGGGGAAAAGTTGTCTTCCCCGTAGTTACTACCTCAAACTATCATCCTTTCATTAGTTACCCAGGCCCAACTGAAGAATTTATTTAAGAACAGAGAGAAAGAAAATACGAGCTTTCAAGAGACATTAAATCATTCAAAACATTGTTCTTGACATGAGTCTATGTCTTGCCTCACCCGGTGCTCTGTTATTGAGAGGCAGTCCCTACAATTGACAGTAAGCTCTATCCAATATGCTACGAGAGCCCTGATTGAAGGTGCTGAACCATGGACATGCATTTTCATTCTTCTTCAATTAAGTCTAGGGAATATACGTAATGGATGACAGGTGATTCGGATAAAACGGCACCGAGATTCAGGACTCTGTTATTGTGTCCCAGCAAGTCAACTCAAAGTCATCCAGACCTTGTAGGACAGGGTGGTTGCTGCCATTATTATTATGTGA
>NW_022105908.1:11297425-11299091 GCF_000313985.2 Echinops telfairi | reverse complement strand
CACTTAACCTTTATATAAAACTCTCTCTTACACATGAGTTTTTGTGGATTTGTTTCTCTAAAGTGTCCAGACTAACACAGTCATATTCTTTGTACAGTCTACCTTCTTAGACAACCTTGAAAGTATACAACTTTGGAACACCTGCACTGATGTTACATCCTATAGTGTCCCTTTGTTCTGTTTGAATGACACCGTCTTGGTGTACATCCATCAAGGCTCCCCATGAGCACAAGTGTTCTGGAATGACCATTCTTCACAATCTTATCCATAATTTATTATGATCCATGCAGTCAGATACTTTGCATAATCAATAAAATATAGGCAAATGTCTCTGTATTTTCTGCTTTTTACCAAAATACATCTTACATCAGCAATGACAGTGTGTGTGTCACATCCTCTTCTATAGCAGGCTTGAATTGCTAGCAGTTTACTGTCAATGTACTACTGCAACCCTTTTTAATTTATCTTCAGCAAAACTTTACTCGCAAGTTATATTAATGATATTGCAATAATTTCCACATTCCGTTGGATTATCTTTCTTTGGAATAGGCACAAACATGTATTTCTTTCCATGGTTTGGTCTGGTAGCTCTCTTAACAGCTTGAAAATAGCCTCACACTGTTCTGGATTTAGCACGATGTGTATCTTTCAGGTCAAAGAACCTAAGAACTGAACATAGTCCTATTGGTAATGATACTTAAGATGAACATAGTCCTATCGGTAATGATACTTAAGATGAACATAGTCCTATTGGTAATGATAGCTAAGATGAACATAGTCCTATTGGTAATGACAGTTAAGATTGTTTTTAAAAATCTTATATTTTTATCTGGTGCTACACATAAAACTAACACCAGTCTTTCTTAACATCCTCATCATAATCCCCTGAAGGCAGTAATATTCTATTGTTTTGGCACAGTTCAGGAAACCCAGGCAATTAGAGTTTAAGTAATTTTATATTAACATGTACCTGTGGGAAGACTTGAACACAGTGGATTTGAATCAGAGTCCCAATTCTTCACTGACAGACCAGACTGCACCCCGATCCCAAACTCAGTCAACTCGTGGATCTGGCCATGCTGAAAGAGCAGCCCATCAATCTACAAGTCTGTGGCTTGACTCTCAGTGGCAGAGATTTAATAAACTTGGAAAAATATACACTTTGTGGTGGGAGGAGTTGAGTTTAAATTCTGTCTTTGAGGTTTGCTCCATCTTCACGGTAGGCTTACTTTCTACAGCTCTAACATGACAACTGTGTGCATTACACATGCCAATCACTCATAGATGTCTGCAGCTGTTACTTTTTCTGTTGAGCCATGTCACATCAGCAAGTGGAGTTCTGAAAGGCTACTTACTCCATCCATGTCATTAAACTTCTTGAGCAGACAGCGGTTTTCCGATCACATTCTGAGCATGAGAGGGACTCATCTTTCGACATTATGTGGGACAATGTTGATATCTATAAATTATCTGTTGGCCAACAAACAAATTGATCACCACCAGGCCTTGCTTACTAGTCTGCATAACTTGAAAGCTTCACTGAGACCTATCTATCATATATGACCCTGCCTGCATTGGAAATACTAATGACATGGCTTCCAGCATCCCAGCAGCACATAGACCACCACTATACAACAAACTGAGAGACAAATGGTGTGTTAGTCTA
>NW_022105908.1:11288898-11296721 GCF_000313985.2 Echinops telfairi | reverse complement strand
TCAGCACTGACAGGGTCTACACATGGCTGCTCCAGCACCCAGGGCTGCATTGGGGTAAGTCCATGTGGCTTCTCCTCAGGGATGTCTTGCAGGAAGTGAGCCTTGCCAGCTAAAGCAGGGAACTGGCTAAGGCAGCCACACCCTGGTCCGACCATCAGAGAGCAAGAGACCCACAAACTAGAAAGGTGAGGCTCACCAAGCCGTTTATCATTCCGCCCTTCAATTGACCCCACATGTGTTTATTGGCCAGGTTGACACAATAAACCTTAACTATCTCAGGTGGCCTTAAACATACCAACAATCACAAGAATGGTGCAAGACTGGGCCATTCAATTATACATAAGGTCTCTAGGAATCAGAACCAACTAAAGTAACAAAAATGAAAAAAATAACAATCGAGCCTTCAGTTTGCATACAGATTAAATCAAAAGGCACATGGGGTCAAAAGACTGCTCAGCACAAAACAGGGAGCTAAAAAGATGTGTCAGGAACTGCATGTGCCAAATATTGTGCGTGGCATGGCACAGAGTGGATAATGGATGTACAATACACTCCTCACCACCCTCCCTCCACTCTGTAATGTTGGCGATGTCATGACCATCAGTCTACAGTACAGGCGAGAATCACATGTAGGGAACCACTGAGCTCCAGCTCGCTGAGTCTCTATACAGAGCACGGATGCCAAGTCGAGGCGATTTTTCACTCTTCTGAAATGAATGCAATTCTCCGGGCGCTGAGAGAACGGCCTGTGAAAAGTCAGAAACAGCGCTCTGCTTTTACTTCGAGTTGTCACCAGTGAGAGGTGTTCCTGCAGGTTAATGAATTTTTCCAAAAGGATGAACTGTCTCCGGGGAAAGAGGCCGAGAGGAGGGAAGAGGGTGATTACCTGTGTGACGCTAGCACAGGCTTCATTAACCAACCCTGCTCACTGCACACAATGGACCGTAAATCTCCGCTGGGCAGAGATTCATGCCCAACAGGGATGGGTTCCAGTTGCACATCTGAAAGGGCCAGTGTCTCTGCTCAGCCCCTTTTAGGCACAACAAAGGGGCCCTGCAGATGTCTCTGAACTAGCTCCTTCCTCAGACATGACAGGACCTTGGGGTTCTATTACATCTCTTCTTACAGAAACGCTGCCCAAGCTTGGTTGATGACCACCAACACAGAAGAGGAAGTCTAAGAGGTCCCACTTTCATATTCCCACTGAGAAATCCTACCCCCCAACCCCAGGGGAACTTAAACCTCTGAATTTGATGTCGTCAGGTTGCTCCCTGCGGTTTAGTCCATATACCTGAGATCTGCATCACCTGGAAGGTTGTTAGAAAGAATGCCGGTTTGCAGACCTGTGAATCTGAAATGTATATTCTAATTCGGGAGATCTGGACTGGGGCCTGGCACTTGGCATTTCCCACCAGTTTCTAGTGATGTCCATGATACTAGACCACAAAGCACTCTTAGGGGATTGAGGTAGTTTATTGTGCCAACCTGGCCGATAAACACATGTGGGGTTAATTGAAGGGTGCAGGGATAATTGGCTCGGTGAGCCTCGCCTTTTAAGTTCTCGAGTCTCTTGCTTTGTGATGGTCGGATCACGGTGCAGGTACCTTAGCCAGTTCCCTGCTTCAGCTGACAAGGCTCACTTCCTGCAAGATATCCCTTAGGAGAAGCCACATGGACCTACCCCGATGCAGCCCTGGGTGCTGGAGCAGCCGTGTGGACACCACTGCCAGTGCTGAGATGCTTACACGTTCACTGACTCGGCTTTCCTCCTGCAGTCGGCATTTATAGTGTGTCTTTTGTGAGATGGAGGAGGACTTTGTGGATTGGTGTTGCACATATGGGTTAATGGGTTCATGTTGGACTTTGGGCTTGGGCAGCACTGGTTTGGGATGTTTTCTTGATGCGCACTTCCCCTTTATATAAAACTCTCTCTTATACATGAGTTTCTGTGGATTTGTTTCTCTAAAGTACCCAGACTAACACAGGCAACAAGGATCTATAGAACAGATTGGCAAACACCTGCCCATTCTGAGGAGCTGCCCTGATTAGTACCAGTTCTGTCATAAGACAACACTTGTTTGACAGTTTGCCACACTGTGGGGCTTGCCTGTCATTATAATGCTGGATATGATGCCACTGCTGTTGGAAACACCAGCTGGGTCCCAGCTGGTGGATGTGCTTCAGGGGAGCTTTCAGACCAAAGCAAACTAGGAAGAAAGGCCTGGCACCCTCCTCCAGTCAATCAAAATCTTTGTTTTGGTGACGAGTGCTAACTTAACGCCACTACCAATATTATGCTCTCCCTACATTATAGCAGCAACATTGTCCTTAGTCTTCATCCTCAGGACTCTCCCTCTTAGTAAGGGCTGAGATTTAAACCAGAGTTTCTACTGTGAGTAAAAGCTAAGTTAGGGTATGGGGTGGGCTCCACTCTATGGAAATAGGATGCAAAATGGGCTAGGAGTTCATCCTCGTCAGGGTACTTCAACCTCCGCCTACTGCTTTCATTAAAAAATAGAATAAAACTGCTATTGAATTGATTGTGGCTCTCAGCGATTCTATAGGATTTGGGGGATTATAAATATTTATATCAGGCACTCATTTTCTCTTATAGAGCAGGTGGTGGGTTTGAACTGCTGACCTTGCGGTTAGCAGCCCAAGTGCTTAACCCACAGTGCCATCAGTGTCCTATGATCCTTCTCAACTTGCTTCTCTCCACCTGCCCCTGGTACTGTGGCTGGCATGGAAATTACTGAAAACCATCTTGAAAACAAGCCAGCATTCTCCATCCCACCCCCCTAGTTCTAGCCCCAGGCCTCTCTTTAAGCTACCTACTCTCTAGTGTCCTCTGTATTTTGCAGCACAAAATGGTCTGTCAAGGTGGTTTAATATTCCTTGTAGATTAAGGTTATTGGCTGTTCCCATGATGCCTCCTTTGCCAGCTGTTACTAGTTTTGTGGATTTTTTTTTTCTTATCATCCTTGTAGACACCTACGTGCAGCAGCACAGAAAGCATTTGCTGTCAGTTGCACTAACAAACCTCCCAACCCCACCAGTCAGGGGAAACGCCAGCATGCATGGAGAGGACAATGGCAGAATTGGCTCCATAGAAACCCCTCTGTAGCCCCACTCCCACCACCAGTCAAGGAGCCTCGGGTCCAGGACCTGCTGTGTCTTGCTGGCCTGGCCTCCAACAAAGAAACAGCTCACTGCCATTGACTCATGGTGACCCGAATAGGACAGGCAGAATGGCCCCTGTGAGTTTCTGAAAATGTGATTCTTTTTTGAAAAAACCGTTTTATTGGCACTTCATCCACATATCATACAAGTCAGTAATTTAATCACTACAAGAAGAGCTGTACAATCTTAACACAATCCATTTTAGAACATTTTCTTCTTCCCCATACTCAGTGTTATTCATGTAATCTTTTAAATCTATATATAATTTTGGCAAAAATATACACAACAAAACATTCACCAGTTCAACAACTTCTACATGTATCATTCAGTGCCATTGATTACGCTCTTCGTGGTGTGCAGCCATTATTGACATCCCTCTCTAACTTGAACCTCTAATTCTTTGAGGGAGTAGAAAGCCCTGTCTTTCTCAGAGCGACTGGTGGTTTCAAACCACTGACCTTGAAGATCTGCAGCCCAGCTATTAACCACTGCACCTCCAGGGCTCCAGCTGTCCTGGCCCCAGGACGGCTGCCATGCTCACCTGCCTTCTACTTCTACTGCCACCTCTCCATGTGAACTAAGCCATAAGGTGGCCACTCTCACCGCTGGATTCTCAGGTCTTCCTCCCCCAGGCTGTAGGTGTGGTCCCAGGAATTTGGGGAGGGGTGCAGGTGCGCCAGAGCCAGGGTAAATTGTGGCAGAAATGGGATGTTTTGCCCCAAACTGCCAGGGACCAAAAGTGACAGGAGAAAAGGAGTGCCCAAAGTCCTTATCCATGAACATTGTCCAGACCTGTGACCATTACTGGCACATAGTAGGTGCTCATGAAGTGTTAGTTTCAAAACAACTGAATGAACTAAAGAACATATGAATGAGGCCATCAATGATAGATGCATGTGCAGAATCCCTAAAGTGGACTCAAGGGATTTATTCATCTAACTGATTAAGGAAAGCTCTCTAGAAGATGTGGGATCAGGAAGGATGGGGTTCCGGAGGATGAACAGAAGCTTCCTGTTAGGTAAGGGGGTGGAAGAGTTCCCACCTGGCTTGCACCCGTAGTTTGCTTTACAGAGGGGAGCCAAGACCCGTGATAACTTGACCTTGGGTTGCTCTGCAGTAATGAGTGTCTTCTTCTTTTCCTAATTTATGTATCCATCTCTAATGAGAGCCTCATGGGTCCTGGTTGCTATGGTGAAGGAGTTTCTGGGACGCACACCCAATGAGAGTGTAATCTGTGTAATCTCAGTAAACACCAAGACTGTGGGGCTGCACTGTGCATGCATTTCATAGGCAAGAGCTTCCTTACACAGTACACACAGTGACCGTGGAGGGAAATGAAGACCGGGCGGGTGGGGTGGGGGGGTCCTTCCAGACCCCACGCCATTTGCCATAGAACTTTCTTGCTCCTTATCGGTCACGGGGCTAGGAAGGAGCAAAGCCAGAACCCAAACCTGGGTAGTCTAACGCCAAAGCATCAAGAGGCCGAGATGCCTGCTGATGGGGACAAGTCCCTTTCATCCCTGACCAGCACAGGCAGCGTCTCCAGATCCAGAATGTCCAGGGCACAGAGGCCGCCTGAGAGCCAGCCCACCCTCACATGGTATCCCTGGACACCAAACCCTTACCATAAGGCCAGGTTCCTAGGGGTGAGTCTGTCTGGAAGTGATGCCTTTTTCTAATGTGCCAAATTTTCTCTGGATACCATACAGGCTTTGAGCCTTTCTCCTCGGTGTGTTAACATAGATCATTTAGGCGGCTTTGTATCTAGAGCCTCAAGGTCCATTTTCTCATTTAGGGGCTACATGAATTTGATCAAATCCTTTAACTCTTCAGGACCACAAACGCCTTCATTTGTAATTTGAAGTAATAGTACATGTCTCAGCAAAAATTTCGGAAACGTGAGTGAGTAAAGAAGTCGTGAGTGAACTTGACTAGCTGAGGTGCTTAATAATGTTCACTTCCAACCACCATCTATGAGAGGTCTGCCCAGTTTCTCTGTCCTTCCCACTGAGGAAAGGGGACTGAGCTTTCTTGTTACAAGCACCATCAAGGGGTGGCATGGGAAGTGAAGAGCCTTTCCCTGAAACAATGGAATGCCCCGCTCATGTTCAAAGACCAAGAAAGAGGCAGAGACTCCTAGAAGGGGATTCAAGTGCATTGCCTTGGACCATAATTAGTGACTGAATGGTGTTCCCCCCAAAAGATGTGTTGGCGTCCAACTCCCAATAACTGTACGTGTATTCTTGTTTGGAAATAAAGGATACTTGAAGTTGTAATCCACTAACTTGGGATCATAGGGCGGGGCCTGGTTCAATGGGAGTGGTATCCTCATCAAAGAGAAGACAGGAAAAAGCACAGAGGGAAGACAGTCATGGGAGGAAGACAGAGATTGAAGCTATGCACCGACAAGACAAGGATTACCAAGAATATCTGGCTGTCGACACACGCTAGGAAAGAGGCATGGAAAAGATTCTCTCTCAGAGCCCTCCGAAGGAACCAACAGTGAAAACTCCCTGATTTCAGACTCCCAACCTCTGTGAGACAATAAATGTCTGTTCTTCTCAACCAACCAGTGCATGATACTTTTAGCAGCAACACTAGTAATACAATACAGATCATAGAAGAGTTTTTGTTAAAGATCTCATCTGAGTTCTTGACATTGAACCCCCTGTGTCACACAGATCATTTATCTCAATCATCTGAGCCACAGTTAGAACCTGGACAAGTTGGGTGTAAGACTCCACATAGGATTGTTTGCTAATGAGCTAGTATCTAATAAGATAATAGAAGAGCGTCCAAGACACACAAACATGCAATCATACTGTTGCTGTTATTCACACCTTCTTTAATTACCTGGCAATCTTGTTATAAAAAACAAGTAGCAACCATTCAACAGCGATGTTTTACAAACCACAGTGCACTTGGCAGACAATGCAGATGATTATCTTCATAATGAACTTTAGCTACTCTGTATCTCAAGTTTTCTCCTCTGGAAAGAAGGTGAGCAAAACTTGTCCTTCCTTCCCCATCTCACAAGGTCGGCAAAGACTCACATTAGAGAAAGTGTGGTTGGGAGTCAAGTCATTCTACAATAGGGGTCATCTCTGGTCTTATAATTAGACACAAGGGACCTGCCTTGAGGGAAAAAAAAAACCTCTTTCAAGAAAGAGATGGATTTCGAATATGACACTCCCAAGCTCCCCACAAGGGGCCCTGGGTCATTTTTATTAGAAGAGGACCCTGAACTACTGGCAAGTACAAATGTCAGCATTTCTCATGCGTCTAAAAAGAAAAGGCCTCCGGTTGTTTTCTGAGTCCTCAAAGTTCATCGTGTGGACAAGGAATCGTGGGTCTGTGCTGAGACTCCATCAGTTCCTGGTCCTGGCTGCAACTCTTCGCAGTATGCCATCAACGTGGCTACCCTTAGATTGCTAACCAAAATATCAGCAGTGTGAACCTATCAGAAGCTCCATAGGCGAAAAGACCTGACCATCATTTCCAGTAAAGATTTATACCCTAGGAAACACTACAGGGCAGTTTTACTCTGCCCTATAGGATCACGATGAGTCAATATGAGGTCACACACCAAAGTAAGCATGTGTGAGTAGTCTCAGAAACACTTTATAGCAACCATCACAATTGCAAATGGCAGCAGGGATCAGGCTGCCAAGCCACATTGGTGAAGTGACCCCTTTTGAGGAGTCAGAGGGCAATAGGGCAGAGTGAGGACTGCGGAAAATGAAGAGGACAAGACAGTTCCACAGAAGTAACTGATAACCACCGCAGTTGATGGGGGCCTCACCAGGGTTAGACTCTAGTGTGATCTTCTAATATTTTAAGAAAGGCTATAAATCCAGATAGTTGTGTGAAACCACCTCCCACGCAAACGCTAGCACAACTGTTTGACCCATACTGTGCGGGTCGCACATCTTTGGGTCAGATCTGGCCTGCAGACGGATTGTCTGTGACCTCTGCTCTACAGAAAAACAGTAATGCAGGGGGAAAAATTTTGTTTGCAGTTAAATGTTTTTTCCCTTATAGTTTTGGACGATCGTTTTTCTTCATTAGGATGTTGAAGCCCCAAGATGAGTGAATGCCACAAAATGGTGAACCCGCACTGACCATGTTCAACTCCTTCCTAAAAGCCTGTCCCACCTCCGAATTAGAAGCGAAATCTCAGCACAGAAAAGGATACAGCCGCTGCTATTTTGCCTCTGTCCCTGGTTATTATTGTCTCCTCCAAGGGCCTTCTTGAGTGAACAGTGACATCCACTGGCTAAAAGTAAGATGAAACTCGACATAGTGCGACATGATAGCTTTGATCCAGGTGGCAGTATCTTATTCGTCTTAACAGACAGCTGAAAATATGAATCCGGAACTAAGAGAGAGCCATTCTTGGGAGAGCACAGACGTTAATAAGAACCAGAAAGAAATGCGACTCCTTGGGCAAGCTTTGCAGTTTGGAGTGTCAGACTGACCGAGGTCTTTACACTGTTCTTGGAAGTGGCCTCCAGACACCAAACCCCAAAGAGACCCTATGGGACTGCACAGATCAGGGCGGGACCCCAGCGCCAGGAGCCCACTGCGCTCTTAAAATGAAGTTCCTCTGAACAGAGATGTGCTTTGAGTGTAAAGCACACACT
>NW_022105908.1:11279277-11288216 GCF_000313985.2 Echinops telfairi | reverse complement strand
TGGTCAGTATGTTATGATGGGGAAAGGAATTCGATTCGTGCCTGCGCTGGTGATTCACTGGTCAAACTCTTGCCTTCCATGCAGAAGACCAAGTTTCAATTCCAAACCTCTATACCTCGTGTGTATCTGTTGCCATCCATCAGTGGAAGCTCGTACGGTTGCTATGGTGCAGAACGGGTTTCAGAGAAGCTTCCAGACTAAAACAAAGTGCTAAAAGTCTGGTGAGTTACTTCTAACAACCAGTCAGTGAAAAAAAAAAAACATGGATTATAACCCTATGAATTTAACTCACAGTCAATCATGCAGATAGTGCAGGATCAAGCAGCATTTCAACTCTAGTGCACATGGAGTCACTTTAAATTGGGGCGAGCCCAATGGCCGCTAACAACAGCAAGTGTTAGCTCTGGCTAGTCTCCACCCATCCCGATTGCTCACCTCTTTCCAAGTCCAGCTCCATGCCTTTGTGGCATGGATTCTGTGCTGTGGATATGCCATGGAGTGTGGCATGGATTTGTGGCCTGTGCCTCATGAATTCTGTCTGAAAATCTGCCTACAAGACCCTTCCCACATCTGAGTGACTCACCTGGAAGATTCCAGGGACCTTTCAGCATCTTCCTGTCCTTTATCTACCAGGCTGCATCAGGCCTTCGTACTTCACTGGCCCACAAAGTCCTCCCTGCCTTCCCCATGATGCTAAGAGATCTCACGGTAGGATCACATTGCCCATTCTTTAGAGCTGAAGCCCCTGGAAATCAGGGATAGAGTCTCACCATCACTGCAACACCTGTACCTGATGCACAGGATGCCCAACCGAAGATGCTGGGAAGAGTTTCTCTCAGAACCAAACAGTGGACTTGGGCTCCTACAGACAAGGCTATGTGTCCTGAGTCTGCTAGAAGTCCCCAAAGCAGTTTGCTGTATGACCTTAGTTTGTGGTCTGGAAAATGAAGCTGAGAGGGCCTGCCTCCTAAGACGGCTGTGAGATTAAATGACCATGAGACTCTAAGGTTGAATGATTGTTACTTCTACAGCCCCTGCAGGATCCACCCAGGTGTTCCAGAAGCCCTCCAAACATGCACCCGATCCTCCACTCATGGACTGCTGCAACCCAGTCTCCTTATTAACCTGATGTCAGCTGCTTCTGAGAAAGACCCAGCCCCTCCACCTGCTTAGTAGGGCTCTGAGTCCAGGAATTTTCCGTCTGTCTCTTTTAATAAGTGCAGGTGCAGCTTCCCTTAATGGGTTGTCAGTGGGCAGTGAGAATCTGGATGGCACAATTAAATGAAACAAATGTTCAGCTCTCTCTGCTAACAGCTGGGAAGCTCAGAAAGCCCCATGCCCTGAGAAACTGAGGTCCAGGGGCTTGATATCAGGAGCACAACCCATGCTCATCTGCACATAGCATTGTTCCGATACATTTTTCTCTCAACTTGAGAGGTCATGCGATCAGGTAGAAATGGCAGAGAGGCTTTTAAAAAGAGAACAAGGTGTGCTCCTATCGAATCTTCCTACGTAACCTCAGTTTCGAGATCACTTGCTGGGCTCTGTTCCTCCCACAATGGAGATTTCATGCAGAAGACCCGGGTTCAATTCTTAGCCAATACACCTCATGAACAGCTACCACCTATCGGTCAGTGGAGGCTTGTGTGACCTTTAGGATGAGAATCAAATTTCAGCAGAGCTTCCAGACGAAGATCAACCAGGACAAAAGACCTGCCGCTCCACTTTCCAAATCCAGTCCATGAAAACCCCATGAATCACAAAAGTCCGATCCATAATGGATCATGAGAATGGCTGAAGATGAACAGATTTTTTTCTCCGCTATGCTGATTCAGAGGCCAACACAAGGACAGCTATCAACAGCAGTCCTCCTATGGCTTTGAAAACACAGCTCAGTCCCCACAGGTTTGATCAAGACCCTGTAAGGTGGGTCCTTTGAGATGCATGGTGTTGGAAGTGAAGCCCTGGGTGCTGCCTCAGCTATGCAGATGAGACAAGTAAGTATCCCTTGTCCTCAGAGCCAGTGTGAGATTGGGGAAGTTCATCTCAGTGACCAGGCCTGGGCTCTGAAAAGGCATCTAGCTTCACCTAATTGCATGTCCATACAAATCCACTCTTGCTAGGGCATCTATTCTAATTTTCATCTGGGACAGAACTTCTTGTTGGCAGCCTCACTCGTCAATAAACACAAACTTGTGGGAACACAATTTCTGAGCTTAGTGGGCTCGGGCATCGTTTGAATATCCTATAACCAAAGCAAACACTACCATTGATTTGATTCCAACTCACGGCAACCCTTGAGGACAGGGTAGAACTGCCTCTGTGGGTTTCCAAGCTTGTAATTCTTTACAAGAGTAGAAAGTCTCATCTTTCCCCCTCAGAGTGACTAGTGGTTTCAAACTGCCGAATTTTCAGTTAGCAGCCAAACATGTAACTGCTACACCACCAGCGCTCCAACTATCCTATTTGGGGATGGGTTATTGATTTTCTCTTCATACTAACTTGGGAAAAACTGGTGCCAGCTGTAATCTCTATGCTGATTCTCTAGGCTAAGAAAGAGGTGACAGGTGACAGGTCTGGCTGCAGGAGGATGACCATTAGAAGTGACTTTCTCATTTATTCTGCTGACTGAGCATGTCCTCTGTGCTGGTAGGGAGAGAGGTAGCTGCCATCGCTTTTAGTTGTCATTGATTTGCTTCTGACTCATGGTGGCCCCATTTGTGAAACCATAGGGTTACCATGCCTATCACTTTTCAAAAGTCTGTCGCCAGGCCCATCTTCCCAGGTACTTATGGGTGGTTAGTAGTCAATTGATTAGCCATTTTTATCACGCTGGCTCTCCGTGGAGAGGTAACAAACTCAAGCCAAATATATAAGATTTCTGGGATGGATGATGGGTACTCCGAAGATTATTAGACATACGCAGCTTACTTTGTCAATGGGAGCACCGGTATGGAACAAGGAACCAGAATTCTGCAGGCCCAAGCACCAGCTCAGGGGGATCTGGACACAGGCTCAAGGATCCCATTGTCCCCCTTGAGCAAGTGTGAGAGCGAGTCTTTCTAGACCCGAGTCCCTCCTCTACACAATTGAGCTGATAGCCCTTATTTCAAGAGGCATCAGTAAACGTCAACTCACAAATTTGAGGCACGGAGAAATATTTGGCTCTCAAAGCAGGTAAAACAAAATATGAGTTAAGCCACTTACCACCTCAGCCTCTCATCTTACCTTTTCAATGTCGATGATAACCATAGACTTGGGTGAGATGGTCAGGATTAAAGAGACCCCATGGATAAATGTGGTGGGGGGACATTTGGGCACAGAGATTTCCTATGTGTGAGGACAGAGACCACATTGGGTATATACACACCAGCTTAACCCTGGTGCGGGGTCCTGAAGCTCCCAGCTCATAAAAAGTTTGTGAACCCATGAAGAATGTTTGTTGAAGGAAGGAACCTCTCATTGTCCAATAGGGAAGCAAAGATCCAAGGATATTAAATAACAGACGATTCTGAGGCTAACCTTGCCCAATAAAAAAAAGTGACCGAACATGGGGACCTTTCCAGCATATAATGGGAAGCAGAGACAGAAAAGGGCAACATAGATCTCGAGACTCCGGAGCAGGGGGATCTGCTGGGCAAATGTGATTGCTCTTTCATTGTAAGCTTAAAAAAAACCTGCTGCAACCCCTCCAACTGAGAGCAGATCTCAGTCTCTGCTTTTACAGGCATATTAAAGAAACACAGCAGCAGCAGCTCAGGGGCTGTGACTAAAGACAGTAAGCACCCTGATCACCGGATGCTTGGTGGCCCTTAAACTCGACTGACATGATTCAGGTTAACCCACCAATCCTCAGCAGCCGGATTTTCACCTCCACATCCAATTCTGATAAATTCCAAATAAGAACAGCTCTGGTCGGGGTTTAAACAAAAGGAAAGAAGGATGAGGCCAAACCTGGGTTGTTTCCATGGCCTTTCTGAGTCCGATTGCATGTAACACTAGCTCATCTTCTGCAAGCTGGGGAAACTATGGGAATCACCCTCTTTATCCCAGGGTCAGTGACAATAATGCTTAGGAGAAGTTGTCACCCTTGGGGATAGAAAATCCATCTGCGGGCAGCAGTGGGATGTCCTGAGATGCATGGAGACCATTCAGACACACTTGGTTAAGCCGTTCTGGGGCTGTGGCCAGGGCAAGACCAAGCGCACACAGCTGAGCCAGCATCTGGCTAACCAGCGGGCCATTAGCCAATCTGCAGATCATTCAGGTGCTGCAGCCAGCCAATTCTCCCTGCTATACAACCTCTGGATGTGCTTCATTTTGGATTCCAATACCTTTTACCCAGCATGGAACCTTAGTAAATCATATAATCTCTCCAGGCTTGTTTTCTCTTGTATGAAGGGGAACCGAGGCCAGGAAGCATCCACCCCATTTGGCTGTTGCCAGGACTGAACTAATATGATTAACTAAATACCTAATGTGCATAACTAAATAATGCATGCAAAACAGTGGAGTGCTTAGACCACAGAGGGCGCTCGTGAAACGTCTGTTGATGTCACTCTTGTTGCTCATTCCTTGTGCATTATCTCATCTATCAGTGCAGCCACCAGGCAATGGTCGGCAAACTGCAGCCTGAGAGCAAATGTGGCTCTTACATGTGGGTTTGAAGTAAAGTATTAAAGGGAACACTTCAGGTGATGGTTATTTCGTTCATTTGTAAACATATATTTATGGCTGTTGAATAATTTTTCAATTGTTATGAGAGACGGGATCTCAAAAGTTGCCGACCTCTGAAGCAGAGAATCTAGCCTTAAAACCCAAACAAATGATGTCTTCAAGATTCATACCCTAGGGTTTGGGATTTTTTCCCCAAAGCTTTAGTTCATGTACAGCAGCTTAATTTGAAAATGAGGTTGTGAAGAACTTCCATTTGGATAGAACTGTCAGTACCTTCTACAACAGTCAACGGAGAGGACGGTTCTGAGTTGGCTCAGCGTGTGTGTGTGTGTGTGTGTGTGTGTGTGTGTGTGTGTGTGTGTGTGAAGAAGATTGGAGAGAAGTTTCTCAGGGCTGGGACATGTGTATCGTCCCTCCATCATGTTATTTGGATGGCTTTGCAGACAAAAGCAGGATCTCTTCTCCACAAATCCCCACCTGGAGCTGGCTGTCACCTGTGGGTGATATAAAGGTACCTGCCTTATTTTGAGGAAGGTACCCTGCCTTCCTCAACCCCTTGATAAAATGGCCCTTTGTTCTCCTCATACACTGAAGCCAATTTAATCAGCTAAATGCTTGGCTGGAGTTTGGACTGAACACGTGCCCAGAGATAGGAGCTTTTTCCAGTTAGAATCTCGCCTAGCGGACCCTGCAAGGCACATTTATTTCTAGTTGCCATTTCTAGTTGCCGAGTGAAAGAGAGAGAATTACAGAACTCATCACATGAAGGTCATACTTATCTAGGGCCAAGTACATTTTATGGTGATATGCTATGAATGTGAGCAAAACCCACCACACTCAGGACCTGGAGTAAGAATCACTCATTAAGGACTCGTCCTTGTTATATAACTTTGCTCCTAGGAAAATTAACAGAGGGAGGGTAGACCTTAGCGATACTTATTCAATCTGTGTAAGGAACAAATAATCAGAGAAGCTAGACTATATAAAGGAAAACCCAGAATTAAGGTTGGAGGAAAACTTATTAACAACCTGCAATGTACAAGTGACACACCTTGATTGTTGAAAATGAGCAGAACTTGAAACAGCACCTGCTGAGGAAGGTCAAGAACTATAGCCTTCAAGTGGTGTTAACAAACCCAGGGATGAGGGAACAACAAGTGATCCAAATTGGTGGTAAGAAGGGTGTAGGATGCCTGGAAGGGTGTGATCAAGGGTAATGTAACTGAGAAGAATTACTGAAATCCAAATGAAGGGTGAGCATGATAGTGGGACAAGAGCAAAGTAAAAGGAAATAGAGAAAAGAACTATGAGGCAAATGGGCATTTATAGAGGTCTAAATAAATGCATATACATATGTAAATATATTTATGAGAGCCAAATAGCCTACCTGAATTTTGAGAACATCTCACGAACAGATTTGACACGTTAAAAATAATGATAGAAAACCTGACGAGCTGTGACTTGACACCAAGGACATTATACATTTAAAAAAAAGTCATTAGAAATACCAAAGTGAATGTCAGAAGAGACTTTGAGGGTGGATATACTGAATGAGAGAAATGATTAAGTAAAAGAACGGAACAGAACATTTTGATGTGTAATTCAAGAACATGAAATATTATCATGAAATATGCAAAGGCACGGAGTCAGAAAGGTAAAAAGGAAGAACATATCAGCATATGTCAAACTGAAGAAAATATTTAAGCCTTGAGTTGCAATATTGAAAGATTCCATGAACAAAACTATTGAATGATGCAGGATGCATGAAAATAAGATGGAAGGAATACACAGTCACTATACTGAACAAAATGGATTAACATTCCACCATTTCAAGAAGCAATATATGATCAAGAACCAATAATATTGAAGGACAAAATCTATCCTATAATGGAGGCATTAGCAAAAAACAACACTTATAAACTGAAAGAATGGCCATTAAAATGTTTCACAAAGCTTGAAGTAGTGCTAGAAGCATTCGCTGACCTAGGCCAAGACATCTGGAAGAGAGCCTCCTGGCCAACTGACAGGAAGAGATCCATCTTTAAGTCCATGCCAAAGAAAGAGGACCCAGAAAAACGTTCAAAGTATACAACATTATCATTAATATCACCTCCAGGAAAAATTCTGAAAACAATTCAAAAGGAACTGCAAAAGTACATCAACAAGGAGCTGCCAGAAATTCACGCAAGATTCAGAAGAGGACATGGGATACAGGATAGTATTACTGACGTTAAATGGATCTTGTTGAAAGCAGAGACTGCTAGAAAGATATCTACTTTTATTTGTTTATGATGCAAAAGCATTCAACTATGTGGATAATAACAAACTAAGGGCAACATTCAAAAGAATGTCAAATTACATTAAAAAGAAGTACATTTCGTTGTACATGTGTGAACACTTTACATTGACCAAGAGGCAGTTATTTGAACAGGAAAGAGGAGTGCTGAATAGTGTAAAATCAGAAAAGACATGTTTCAGAGCTGTAGCCCTTCACTATTATTGTTTAATCTGTATACTGAGTGAATAATCTGAGAAGCTGGATTATATGAAGTAGAATGCAGGAACAGAAGAGAGAAAGGTTGTCCTACATGCAGATGACAAAACCTTGCTTGCTGAAAGTGTGGTGCCCTTGAAATACTTGCTGATGAAGATGAAGGATTGTAGCCTTCGGGATCAATTATAACCCAATATAAAGAAGATAAAAATCATCACAGATGGACAAATAGACAACAAAACATCGTTACAAATGAAAAAAAGATTGAAGTTGTCAAGGGTTTCATATTAGTGGGATCCATAATCAGTGTTTATGAAAGCATCAGGAAATCGAATGGCTTGTTGCATTGGGAAAATCTGCTCCGGAAGACCTCTCTAAAGTGGTACAGAGCAAAGCTCTCACTGTGAGTGCTAAGGTATACCTGACTCACACCATGATATTTTCAATCACTTCCCATGGATATGAAAGCTGAACAATAAAGAAGACAACAGGAGAAGCAATGCACTGGAATCATGGTGTTGGTGAAAAATATTGGACGTACCATAGACTGTTTTTAAAGTATGGTGGGAATGCTCCTTGGTAGCAAGCATGGTAAAACATCATCCCGCATATTGGGGGCATGATATCAAGAGAGGTCAATCCCTGGAAAACAAATAATAAATTTTAAATAGAGAAGCAGGCATAAACAGGTCAACGAGATATTTGGGTTAGCAGTGACTGCAACAATGGGCTTAACCATACCAGTGGTGAGGATAGTGAAATGGTCAGTGTGTCCTTCTGTTATACCTAAGGTCAGGAGGACAAGGTGAGCTAGAACCAATTCAATGCTGCCTAACAAAAACAGCAACACCATCCCTTGGTTATACCGCATTCAGTTTGACTTCCCAAAAGAACAAACTCAAAACCAAAACCATTGTTATTTTAATGGGACAATTATCTCGCCTAAACATAATCCAGCGTTTGTAAAGAGGCTCCACTATAAATCAGGTATGGTCATGTTTCGCTTTCTTCTCTGACACCCTCAGAACATGTCTGTCTTTCTCTGAGTCACTTTGAGAGCCAAAGGGCTTCTTTCTAGAGCATCTGTTCACAACCTGTGGGTCACGACTGCTTTGGAGGTTGACGAATCCTTTCACAGGGGTTGTTCAATTCATAGCAGTAGCAAAATTGCAGTTATGAAGTAGCAACGAAAATAATTTTTGGTTGAGGGGTCACCACAACATGAGGAACTGTGGTCACGGCATGAGGAAGGTTGAGAACCACTGCTCTAGAGGACTAGGATTCTGAATGTGCAGAATAGGATGAAGAACACAGAGAAAGGGCAAAGCACTGGCCCTCCATTAAGGAAGCTTTCTACATGTTCTATCAAACTACAGTTGGTTCTTCAGTATCTGACAATGGGTCAATGCTACGTATAAGATTTCAGCAGCTAGTTACTCCAAAGTGAGCAGCCAATTCCTTCATGTTCTTATTCTACAAGCTCCATTGAAACCTGTTCATTTTGGGCGACCCTGCTGGCCTTTAAAATACAGGTAACATAGTTTCCAGCATCATAGCAACACAAACTACCACAGTATGACAAATTGTGCTGAGAAACTGGATTCTATGAAGAAGAATGTGGCATCCGGATTGGAGGAAGGCTTATTAGCAACTTGTGATATACAAATAGCACAACCTTGCTTGATGAAAATGGAGAGGACTTAAAGCACTTTGGAAACACAGGGAATCCAGGGCGGATGATCCCTTCAGGACCAGTGGTGTGAGTGGC
>NW_022105908.1:11273361-11278421 GCF_000313985.2 Echinops telfairi | reverse complement strand
GTTGTCAGGACATTCAAGTCCCTGGAGAGCAGCATCATGTTTGGCAAAGTAGAGGGGCAGCAAGTAAGAGGAAGACCCTCAAGGAGATGGGGAGACACACTGGCTGCACAGTAGCTCAAGCAACGAAACTATGGTGAAGATAGCAGTTGTGAGGAATCCACGAAGGGTTGCCTTTGTTGTACATAGAGTTGCTGTGACTTGGAACTGACTTGATGGCACCTAACAACAACAACAATAGCAAAGTTGATTTTTATCATTTGTGGTTAATATTTTATAGTCATTTAATATGCAAATAGGTGGATGCAGAACCATTGCTTCTCAGAGAAATGCTGAGTTGGGTGCCTGTGAGCCTCTGGTCACAATACTTTTGTCAATCAATTGATACACAAGCTTGTTTTATATATGTTTGCTTTTTTTAATTAGTCATTTTATTGGGAGCTCTTACAGGTATTATAACATTCTATAATTCAAATAGATCAAGCATAATTGTACAATTGCTACCACAATCAGTTTCCAAACATTTTCTTTCTTCTTGAACTCTTTGGTATCAGCTCCCTTTTATCCCTCCCTCCCTGACCCTACCCGCCAGGAGCCCTTATTATTCTTATTTTATATTATTATTGCTGTTGGTGGTGGGGTGCCATATCTTATCCCATCCAATATATCCGTTCCCCTACAATTCTGTTATCTGCTCCCCTCGAGTGGAATTATACAGTCATTCTTGCTTTCAGCTCCCCATTCCCTCTCCCCCCTCTTCCCATATCCTCAGGGAATTATTACTCCTGTTATTGTTTCTGAAAGGTTAGCTATCTTGGCTTTCATGCATTGAAACAATCTTAAGTATACAAATGAACATACTCAGATTTAACAAGTTTAGTGAGATAAAACAGAAACCATAATAGGAAGAGGAGGAAATATTAAAGAACTAGAGGATAGTTATGTGTTTATCATCCCTTCCATGTGGCCCTTCTGTAAGGGAGTATGTTTCTTTTTAAAGACACCTTATTTCTCTATAAGGCAAATTATGGTAGACTGGGTAGGGTCGGTGAGGGAGATGTTTTGCATTAAGGGACAGTAGATAGAACTTCAACACTGTCCTTAGAGGCTATTTTAAACAGCAAAGTCAACAACTAAAAACAATAACACAAAATATCTGTAACAGAACACAAAAAAAGACCATTGTACTTAGTTCGGGGCTGAAACTGGAAGGAAGAGACTTTGTCAATGACAGCTGGTAACATGCATGTTGAGTGACTCCCATGTTTTACCATTCTGAGCATATCCATAAATGATAGGGTAAGTGCTGTAAACTTGATTTATTTAATTTTTTTGAGGCTACAAACACTAAGCAAGCAGGTGAATTCTTCATACATACTGAATACTTGAGTAATGAGGATAACTGAACTTCAGTTTAAATTATGCTGAAAAATAGTCTCATGTTCATAACAAGACTCCTGGTATGTAGAGTATGGTGGACAGTGCCACACTATACAAATCTCAAGCTCTGTTCCTAAGGGGGGGGGGAGTAGAAAATGAGTAGGAAGAAGATATCTTTGACATAATCAACAACTCCCACCCTCATCACTCTTTAATGAGAGTTTCTTATGCTTCCTACACTTTTAACTCAGATCAGTTCAAAATGACCCCATTAAAATGGAGTACCATTTTCCCCATTTTGACTATGGAGAAATGGGGATCATAGAGGCTACGCAACTTCCACAAGGTCACAGAGTTGAGGCACAGCCCTCAATCTATCTGGTTCCAAACACACAATTCTAACAATGGCACTATACTCTCTTCCTCCCAAGGCAACCTGATGAACTGAACAGGGTAGAGAAATTATGAAATCACGGGGGGAAAACTCAAATTCTCACACGAAGGAAGCCTCATGATGTATTTGGGCATGAGCCAACGATGATGCACTCAAACCTCTTATCCTGGGAAAGGAAAAAGTACCTCATTTTACTAACGAGGATAGCAGAAAGGTTAAGCCACAGGCCTCTCTTTCCCTTTTCCTCTCTCAGATGCACACACATATACCTGCATTCATACATATCATTCCATTAAACAAACATTTCTCCTCTATCTTTAAAAAAAAACTTTTACTGGGGGCTCTTACATCTCTTATCACAATCCACACATTCCTCCAATGTGTCAAGCACATTTGCACATATGCTGCCATCATCATTTTCAAAGCATTGTCTTCCCACTTGAGCCCTGATATCAACTCCCCATTTCTTCTCTTCCCCCTCCCCCGCCAGCCCTCCCTCACAAACCCTTGATAAGTCATAGATTATTTTGTCCATAGCTTACGTCATCCTCTGTCATCCCTCACCCACTTTTCCATTATTCGTCCACCCAGGAGGGGGTTCAAGTTGATCCTTGTGATCGATTCCCCCTTTCTCCCCACACCTTCCCCTAATTCTCCTGGTATCTCTACTCTCCTTGTTGGCCCTGAGGGGTTTATCTATCCTGGATTCCCTGTGTTGCGGGCTCTTATCTGTAGCAGTGTGCATCCTCTGGTCTAATCCGATTTGTAAGGTAGAACTAAGGTCATGCTAGTGGAGTGAAGGATACAGCATTAAAGCACTTGAGGAAAGTTGTGTGTTTCATCGGGGCTATACTGAACACTGACTGGCTCATCTCTTCCCTGTGACCCCTTTGTGAGGGGATGTCCAATTGTCTACAGATGGGTATTGGGTCTCCACTCCATGCCCCCGCCGTTTACCCCAAATAGCAGGGGGAACTCCACCCTGTCCTCTGTGGGAGCACTTCACACCACACAAAGCAGCTGTGACAGCCCTCTATAGTGCTCCAAGTTCCTGAGGAAACCTCAATTTGGCCTCTAAGGTGATCTTGCCAACTCTGGCAATTCCTTTACCTTTTGTCTTCTATTTATAGTAAAAGTTTTGTTTCTGTCCTTCCTTGTGGCTTCTGAAAGCTCCTTATTTTGCTTTGGGGATCCCTTTCCATGACTATTTCAAGAGAGATGCTAACCTGGTTATGACCTGGTTATAACCCTTCTTCCGGGTCTGCACATCCTCAGGCCTCATTGAATGCCAAGTTTCCCAATAGGATAAAGAGGTCAGCAGCCAAGAAAACACTGCTTCCCAACTGATACAGAGAAGCAAACATTCTTATTAGACCCATAAGCAAAATGTCAAACAGGGGAATCGTTTAACCAATAGCATTACTCCTGTATTATCAGGTGTCTCAGCTGGACAGAGCTTTGACGCTCTATATTAAGATTACATTAACATCAAGAGCAAACAAATGTGAGGATACGATATATAGAACTTCCCTTGACAACTAATGCCCACTAATTACAGGGTATCTTTTCTGGGTCAAGCACCAGTCAACAATGAGAACACAGGATCAAGTAAGCTCAAGGCTCTGCCCCGCAACATGGAAGGAGAGCCAGACAATTTCAGACTACAAGTTTAGTCCCATGCCTGCTGATGAGTAATGTATTCCCAAAGTCCAGAGACAGATCACCAGCTTTATCTAGGAAAACCAGTGGGACTACCTAGAGCAAATGGCATGGGAGAATTCCTCATGTCATTATCATTGGTGACCCGTCCATGGAGAACCTTGATACTCCCTCTTGAGGCTATTTAAAGGTTTTGCTCTATGCTTCTGTTGGCTGAAGTGTGTTTCCCCAAAAGTTACGTTGATGCTTTGACCCTTGTATTTCTACATATGACAATGTTTGGAATTTTTGAGGCTTTCTTGTGTTATGTTCATAAGTCGTACCAGAGTACAATAGGTCCTAAACTCAAATGCTCTGAGCGGCGTCTTATAAAAAGAGAAAAATCAACATAAACATATATAGACGTATACACTATCTTAAACACTGTGAGGAACTATCTTCAAGCAAAGCAATGCCAAGGAATGTCCAGGTCCGCCAACAAGGAGGGACTTCCCCTAGAGATGATGACTTCATTTGAACTTCTAGTCCCCAAACCTACAGACAAGACAAATTTGGTCCTTAAAGCCATTCACTTGTGCGATTTTGCTATTGCAGCCCCACAAAACTAAGACAGCCAAAAAGCAGATATAATATGACATGCATAAGCTCTTCACACCAATGGTAACCAAAGAGGTCTTAGGGTGGTCACAGAAAATGTCTAATGTCACACTAAGGAGTTAAACACGATTTTTAAACCCTTATGAAAAAGGAAATGTGCTTGCTATCTTCCTCTAACTCCCAGCTGCCCCACCTCTTCCCGCGCTCCACTCCCACCCTACACCTTTGTATTAGTGTCATTGACCAAAATCATCACCTTCCAGCCTCAACTTGTATGGCCAACTCAGCAAAAATGTGATTCTGCAGAGTTTTCCTGAGAAAGGAGCTTGTGGGAACATAGGATTATGAAAATAAGGATCTCTTTCCATACCCCAAGTTGATAATCAAAAGGTTTATCCACACACACAAAAAGCTCAAAACAGTGGTAGTATTCTGCTTTTTTTATATAATCATTTTATTGAAGGCTCTTACAGCTTTTATAACATTCCATACATCAATTGTATCAAACATATTTGTACATATGCTGCCATCATCATTTCCAAAGTATTTTCTACTTGAGCCCTTGGTATAAGCTCCTCTTTTCCCCTCCCTCTCCACCCTCCCACCATCGTGAATCCTTGATCAATTATATATTATTATTATTTCATATCTTACACTGTCCATTCTCTCCCTTCATCCACATTTCTGTTCTTCATCCCCTTCAAGCGGGGTGGGGGTGGAGGGCTACATATCCAACCTTGTGGAGGGTTCCCCCTTTCTCTCCCTTCCTCCTCCCTGACCATCCCCCTATCCTCATGACATCACTACTCCCACTACTGTTCCTGAGTCGTTTATCTGTCCTGAATTCTATGTGTCAAGAGCTCTTATCTGTACCAGTGTGTGTTCTCTGGACTACCCAGATCTGTAAGGTAGAACTGGATGATGGTAGTGGGAGGGAGGAAGCATTCAGGAACCAGAGGAATGATGTGTGTTTTGTCGGTGCTATATTGCACCTTGGTTGAATCATCCCTTCCTTATTACCCTTCTCTGGGGG
>NW_022105908.1:11231399-11271997 GCF_000313985.2 Echinops telfairi | reverse complement strand
TTAAATTATATATTTTTCAAAACTACATCAACTGAAATGGGTGCTTCTCTCTTGGTTGTATTTATTTGATAAAAACGGAGGCCCCAGTTTGCCAAAGGCTGAAGTGGCATTTTGTGATCTCCTCTCCATGACTACAGATGGAGGTTAGTTCATTTTAGGAGACAACAAAATAGGGAACTCAACATATGATGGCTCCCTCCTTATTAGCATGAAAACATAATGATGCATTTTGTGGTTTTCAGAGGCAATGGTCACGTCTGTCTGCCCACAGATTGCCTAACCATATTGTTGTCAGCATCCATCAGTGGGAAAGCATTCATTTACTTGAATAGAGTTTGTCAGTGTTGGTCAGAGAACATGCTGCATGAAATAATAATGATTAGTATTAAGTTAATAATGATAATAATCATGGTTACTGGTCATGGAGAGATGTCTAAGTGCAAACTCTTTGCAAACAACATGTTATTTAATTCTTTCAATAAACCCTGCATAATAATATCCCTGTTTTACTAATGAGAAGCTGAGTTGACAGAGGTTAAGTAACTTGCCTAATGTGAATCAGTTGCAATATAAAAATGTGAATCTATGTTTAGATGATGTTATGGAAATGATCCACTGCTTGTCTGTGCGTCATTCTGTGGTAACTTGCCTACTTCTGTGATGCTGAAAGCTGGGGCACCAGTATTTCCAATACCAGTATGGCCACTATGGTGAACAGGTGTCAGCAGAGCTTTCAAATAAAGACAGACTAGGGAGGAGGAGAAGAGCCACACAAAAAATAAATAATCAACAAATCCATTATGGACAGCAGCAGAATGCTGTCTAATATAATGCTATAAAATAAGTTCTTCACATTGGAAGGCACTCGAAATATGGCTGAGGAAGCGCTACCACGCTAAAGTCAAATCAGTCTTAATGACGTGGATGGAGTAAAGCTTTCAGGAACCTCATTTACTCAAGTAGCACAACTCCAATGAGAAGAAATAGCTGTAAATACTCATTAGTAATGATAAGCAGAATAGATGAATTGTGAATCAAAAGAAATGAGAAGTTATCAAAAATGAAATGGAATGCTTAAAGATCAACGCTCTAGGTATTAGTGAGCTAAAATGGATTGCTAATGGCCATTTGAGTCACATAATCATATCACCTACTACACCATCAATGACAAAATGGAGGGAATGCTGTCATATTCATCATAAAAAATATTTTTTCATTCTTTCCTGAAGCACAGGAAACCTGATGACATAGTGTTTATGTGTTGTGCTGCAATCAGAAAGTTCAGCAGGTCAAAACCACCACCTGCTCCATGGGAGAAAGGACTTTCTGCTCTCGGAAACAGTTACAGTATCAGAAACCCATAGGCAGAGGACTACCCTGTTCTATAGGGTCACTATGAATGGCACTGGATAAGTGATCCTATTCGTACACCTAAGGAGAACACCAGTTTATATGTCTATTATTCAGATTTACAGCCAAAGAAATAATGTCAAAGATTTTTCTTTAATCCATTAAGTGGGGGAAATGATAGTCTCGTCAGCAAATGGTGCTGGTAAAATTGGATTTCAACTTGCAGAAGAATGAAACAGGACCAACAATTCCAGAACTCAAGGTGGATTAAAGTCCTAAATATAAACCATAGAGCTATAATGATCATAAATTAAAAATAGGAACAAATATAATGGCTATAATACAAGCTATAATACATATTACAAGGTCAGCAGTTCAAAACCACAGCTGCTCCATAGGATTAAAGTGAGGCTTTATCCTCCCATAAATAGTTTCAGTCTCAGAACTCCACATGGACTATAGAGTCACTGTGAGTCAGAATTGACTCGATGGTAATATATTTTAATACAAGGCATGAACACACTATCAAATAAAAAGAAAAACATCTGTACAACAAAAGACAAGATAGAAGACTAGGACATCTGCATGCACACACACAAAAAAAGACACGGTGTTCATGAAAGGATTTAATAGAGACAAATATTGTATGAGACCACTGTGTCATACAATAGGTCACAGACGTTGGAGGTTACCAAGGCAGGGAGGACTAAGAAAGAAAGATGAAGCAATAAACTAGTTGGTTCACAAGTACTGACTTGGGTAAAAAGGAAGATCGTAATCCACTAGATGAAGAAGAGAAATCAAAAGAGGGAGGGGAGGGTGAACTAGTGGAGGGTCTGATAAGTAGTCTAAACTGTTGAGTACAATATTGATGATCTAAAATTTAGAACCCCCACCAAATTCACAATTTTTAAATTGTTAAAAAGTAAAAAGAAAGAGAACACATTGGAGGAGGAGGGATGTTGGCAATGGGTTAACAGCTAATGGATTAATCTCTAAAATCTATAGAAACCTATACTATTTTAACAAGAAAAATAAAACTCCAATGTTTAAAGTAGGCAGAAGATATGAATAGATAGTTCACCAAAGCCAGTGAATATATGCCTCATGACATGGACAAATTTGGAAAATATGCTGAACAAAGTTAGTCAATCACATAAAGACAAGTATTGTATAAGTACACTATTATAAAAGGGAAAAAAAGAAGAAAACTTTGAGGTTACAGAGAAGCTGGAGGGAGGAGGGGAAAGAAATGGAGGGTACGGAAATAAAAGAAATAAATTGTATTTGATAAAGATACACAGATAGTAACGCATCTGGGTATATAGATAGTAGCATATATAAATACATAGGTCAACAAATAGGTGATAACAGATAAAAGCATAGATAAAGGGTAGTATAGATAGTTTAATTCAAGAAGACTAAGAGGACACTGTACCTTTGTGATACAGTGCAGTGGGGAAGGGGATAGAATAAAAAGAAAGAAAAGACCATAATGTCAGATTCCAGAACAGTCTGTACAACTTGCTCATGAGTGTAAAATGGCTAACATGAACAGAAGAAATTATAAAGTAAAAAAGATGAAGAGAAGATTTCAAAGGGCACTTCAAAAAGACAAAGGGTTAAAAAGAAATGCGTAAATACATAGAATTAGGAAGTCAAAGGGGATAGAAGATGGTTGGCATTTCCCAAGCAGAAAGAATTGAAGAAGAAAAAAAAACAGGTCTCAAGTTGAAATATTGAAGGACTCTATGACACACACACCCAAAAAAGTTGAACAACACAGGCAGTATCAAAAGAAAATAGAAGGAATACAAGAATTAATGGCCTAGTGTGTTAGTCTGGGTACTTTAGAGAAACAAATCCACAGAAACTCATGTATAAGAGAGAGTTTTATATAAAGCATAAGTGCACACCAAGAAAATATCCCAACCCAGTGATACCCAAGCCCACAAGTCCAACATTAACCCATATGTCCGACACCAATCCACAAAGTCCTCCTGCACCTCACAAAACACACACAATGACACCAACTGCAGGAGGAAAGCAGAATCAGTGAACCTGTAAGCATCTCAGTGCTGGCAGGGCTCTCCACAGGCTGCTCCAGCACCCAGAGCTGCATCAGAATAGGTCCATGCAGCTTCTCCTCAGGGATGTCTTCCAGGAAGTGAGCCTTGCCAGCTGAATCAGGGAACTGGCTAAGGAAGCTACACCCTAGTCCGCCCTTCAGAGAACAAGAGACCCAAGAACTAGAAAGGTGAAGCTCACCAATCTATTTAGTTCTCTGCCCTCCAATTAACCCCACATGTGTTTATCAGCCAGGTTAGCACAATAAACTTTAACTAGCTCAACTACCTATTGAGGTGCTTCCAAGAACAGATGCAATGCTTGGAGTACTCACTCATTTATGCCAAAATAGTGGAAAGGCAGTTACCTGGCCAAGAAACTGGAAGAGTTCCATAACCATTCCTAGTCCCCAAAACAGGTAATTCAACAGAATGTGTAAATTGCCAAACAATACCATTAATGTCACAAACAGGTAACATTTTGCTGAAGATAGTTCAACAATAATTGCAGCAGTACATAAACAAAGAACTGGCAGAAATCCAAGCTATGTGGAGTGAGAGATATCACTGTTAATGTCAGATAAATCTTGACTGCACAGAATGCCAGAAAGATATGTACCTGTGTTTTATTGGATATACAAAAGCATTTGACTATGTGGATCACAGCAAATCAGGATAAGATTGTGAAAAACAGGAACCTATACTTACACCAAGAGGCAGTCATGAAAGTATAAAGGGGGGCTACTGAGTGGCTTAAAATGAGGAAGAGTGTATTGGGGTTTATCTTTACAGCATACTGGTTTCATCTGTATACTGAAAATATAATCTGAGAAGCTGGACTATATAAAGAAGAACATGGATGAAGATTGGAGGAAGACTGGTTAACCAACTGTGATTTACAGATGAGACCATCTTGCTTGCTGAAAGTGAAGAGTACATGAAGCACTTACTGATGAATATCAAATACTACACCCTTCAGTATGAATAACTTCTCAACATAAAGAAATGAAAATTCATCATAACTGGACCAATAAGCAACCTCATGATAAACAGAGAAAAAATAGAGTTTGCCAAGAATCTCATTTTAATGGATATACAATCAATTCTCATAGAAACAGTAATCAAATGTGTTACACATTACCTCCAGACTGCCACATTTTTCTCCCATGAAGTAGCGAGGAGCTTCAAACCACCGACCTCTAGGTTAGTAACCGCATGCCTAACCACTGCAGCACCAGGACTCCTACTATTCCAAACAAGAAATATGGATTTCAGGCACTGCATTGTGGGCTTACCATGATTTCTACTATGTGACCAAGAGTCAGGAAAAAGACTATCTACAGAGGAAAAAAACTAAGACATTCAACTGTGTGGACCATAACCACCTATGGATAATCTTGGGAAGAATCCCAGAAGACTACATTGTGCTCATGTGGAAATTGCACATAGATTAAGAGGCAGTAGAGTGAACTGAACAAGGGTATACTGCACGATGTGCATCAGTGTTGCATCCTTTCACCATAATTGTTCAATATACATGCTGAGTAAATAACCAGAGAAAGTGGCTTATATGAAGAAGTCAACATTAGTGTGTTAGTCCAGGTAGACTAGAGAAACAAATTCATGGAGACTCCTATGTGTATAAGAAAAAGGCTTATGTACAAGAGCAGTTGAATATTAGAACACATTCCAGCCCAGTCCAGATCAAGTCCATACGTCCGATATTAGCCCATATGCCTGATACCAATCTATAAAATCCCCTTCAGAGTCACAAAACACACACATGCAATGACACCGAATGCAGGATGATGACAGGCCAGTGGGTAGAAAGTCTTTGAATCCAGTGGTATCGTACACATCTCACTGCTGACCAGGGTCTCTACGTGGCTCCTCCAGTTCCCAGGGCACGGGGTCTATCAGTAGAGTTCCATGTGTCTTATCAGTAGAGCATTGCCTCAAGCAATGAGCAGATAGAGAGAAGCTTCTCCTGCCTCCAAGACGGAATATTGGATTTCCCAGAATTCTCAGGAGAAGGTCATGCCCACACAGAGGCCTCATTGGCTATCGCCCAATTGACAGACTAGACTCCACCCCTTCACTCTTTTTTTTTCATTCTTAGTCCTATCAAGTCTGAAGTTGGCACCAGATTATGTAACTCCCACAATTAGGATTGGAGGAAGGCTTATTAACAATTTTTTTATATACAGAGGACAATTGCTTGCTGAAATTGAGGAAGATTTGAAGCACTTGCTGATGAAGATCAAGGATTTCAGCCTTCAGTACGGGTTATAAGTCAATATAAAGAAGACACAAATCCTCACAACTGAATAGATAGCATCATGGTAAATGGAGAAAAGATTGAAGTTGTCAATGATTTCATCTTATGACATGCAACAATAAAATGAACAGAAATATAAAGACAAACACATGGATATGGAACAAGATAATACTCAAAAAGGATTGGGTAATAAAGCAAATAAAGGAAAGGAAAAAACAGAAACCATAATAGGAAGAGGAGCATGATAACAGAAGCTATCAAAATCTTTGGGACACAGCAAAAGCAGTAATGAGAGGCTAATTTATAGCAATCAACAAAAGGCAAAATCCAGTGTAGTTCCATGTGTCTTGTCACTAGAGCGTCACTAGATTCCACTCCTTCACTCTTTTTTTTTTTCATTCCAAATCCTATCAAGTCCCAAATTGACAACAGATTATGTAACTATCACAAGCAGGACTGGAAGAAGGCGGCTTCACCTTCAAGAACTGAAACAAGGACAATATAAACCCTCCAATAAAAGAAGTAAAGAAATTGTAAGGTTCAAAACAGAAATAAATGATATGAAAAAACAACAGAAAAAGTCAAAAAGACAAGAAGATGATCCTTTTTAAGAATTAACAAAATAGACAGACCAATGGCAAACTTCCAAGATAAGAGATGAGAAGGGTGACTTACAACAGATCCAAATAAAATAAAAAGAATAACAACACACAATTACAAAAAAAAATTATTCAAACAAACTCAGCAACCTAGAAGAAATAGACAGATACCTAGAAAGACATCACCCACTCCAATTAATGCAGATACTGAAAACTCAACAGATCCAAAACAAAAGAAGAAATGGAGCTGGTCATTCAGAAACTACCAACCAAGAAAAGTCCAGGACCAGATGGTTTCATGGGGGAATTCTACCAATTATTCAGAGAAGATCCAACACCAATACTACACAAACTATCCCAGAACAACACCCCCAAAAGACAAACAAACTCCGAAATTCATTCTATGAGGCCGCATAATACCAATACACAAACCAGGCACAGACCCCAGGAAAGTCTAAAACTTTAGACTAATATCCCTCATGAACATGGACACTAAAATCCTCAACAAAATTCTGGCCAATAGAATCCAACGTCACATAAAAAAAATCCAGCATGATCAAGTGGGATTCATTCCAGGGATGCAAGGATGGATCAGTATTCAAAATAACACAATCAATGTAATCTACCACACAAACAAGGCAAAGAATAAAACCTACATGATCATTTCAATAGATGCCGAAAGGGCATTTGATATTATCCAACATGCCTTTTTTTTTTAATCAAAACACTCAACAAAATAGGAATAGAGGGAAAATCTTTCAACATAATGAAAGCCATAGGAAAAAAACAACAGCCAATATCACACTCCAAGGGGAAAAGCTAGAAACATTTCCACTGACAAGGGCCAGACAAGGATGTCCCCCATCACCACTCTTACTCAGCACTGTGCTGGAAGTCACAGCTAGAGCCATCAGACAACAAAAAGATATCAAGGGAATACAAATAGGCAAAGAAGAAGTGAAACTCTCACTATTTGCAGATGATATGCTCATATATATATACATATATGTATATGTGCATATACACATATACATAATCCACACAAATAGCATACTGGAAACAATCCAGGCATTTATCAAGGCAGCAGAATAAAAAATTAACAACCAGAAATCAATCAGATTCCTGTACGGCCCTGAAGAGAGCTACAGAAAAGACATAAAAAAAAAACCAATACCATTTACAATATCCACACAAAAGATGAAATACTTAGGAATACACCAAACTAAAAAAAACAAACAAAATAGCTATACAGAGAAAACTACAGAATATTTCTACCAGAAAAGACCTACATAAGTGGAAGATGATATCATGCATATAGATAGGTAGACTAAATATTGTGAAAATGTCAATACGACCTAAAACAATCTACAGATACAACACATTCCAAATCCCAAACACATTTTAAAGAATTGGAAAAGCTACTTACCAATTTCATATTGGTAGGCAAAAGACCAAGGATGAGCAAAGAATTTATTTAAAAGAAAAAACAAGTGAGGTAGTTAATTTATTGTGCCAACCTGGCCAA
Source organism: Echinops telfairi (assembly GCF_000313985.2). Taxonomy (NCBI): domain Eukaryota; kingdom Metazoa; phylum Chordata; class Mammalia; order Afrosoricida; family Tenrecidae; genus Echinops; species Echinops telfairi. The sequence continues at coordinate 11,264,179 of NW_022105908.1, read as the reverse complement.
TAAACACATGTGGGGTTAATTGAAGGGCAAGGGATAAATGGCTCAGTGAGCCTTGCCTTTCTAGTTCTTGGGTCTCTTGCTTTGTGATGGTTGCACCAGGGTCAGCTGCCTTATCAGTTCCCTACTTCAGCTTGCAAGGCTGACTTCCTGCATGACATCCCCAGGGAGAAGCCACATGGACCTACCCCGATGCAGCCCTGGGTGCTGGAGCAGCTGTGTGGAGACCCCTGCCAGCGCTGAGATGCTAACACATTCACTGACTCAGATTTCCTCCTGCAGTCGGCATTGTTATGTCTGCTTTGTGAGATGGAGGAGGACTTTGTGGACTGGTGTTGGACATATGGGTTAATGGGTTAATGTTGGACTTGTGGGTTTGGGCAGCACTGGGTTAGGGTGTTTTCTTGATGTGCAGGTAACCTTTATATAGAAATCTCTCTTATACATGAATTTCTGTGCATTTGTTTCTCTAAAGTACCCAGACTAATATACCAACTAAGAGGCCTTACTCTACCTGACCTAACAAACTACTACGTAGCCATAACTGTCCTAGCCTACAGGTGGTGCAGCTCACAGGTGGAGGCAGAGAACTGCTACAGCAGCAGCACAAACACTCCAGCATGCTCCACTCACCAAAGAGCAAGAGAGAGGCAGGCAGGCCTTGAAGGGCCATTTATCTCTTTACCCTCCAATCAAACTGCGACCTGATGTTCCTTTTTGCCAGGTTGGCACAATAAACCTAACTATCACAAGCCTGATACGAGTACAAGAGATATATAGACCAATGAACCACAGACATAATGATCAGCCTACAGGCAACGAATCTTCGACAAAGAACCTAGAAATATCCAATGAGGCAAAGACAGCCTCTTCCACAAATGGTGTTTGACAAGTTGAATTTCCATATGCAGAAGGAGAAACAAGACCCATATGTCACCACATGTACGAAAATGAACTCAAGATGGATTAAAGACTTAAATGTAAGCCCCTGAGCTAGCAGGAGACAGCAATGAGAAGGCTGGAACAAGTTAAGGTCCCTATTGCAGGGCCTACATAGAACACTGACGGCAAAAACCCACAGCAGAAGACGAAACAGATGACTGAGACGTGCTGAAATGACATCACATATGCACATCAAAAGACTTCATCAAACGAGTCAAATGAGAGCCCACAGGCTGGTGGGGGCGGGGCGTATTACCAGTGACACATAGGACAAAAATCTAATTACCAAAATCTGCAGAGCTCTACAACAGCTCAATAAGAAGTCGGGGGGAAAGACATGAACAGACAGTTCGCCAAAATCTAAGAACAAATGGCTAGCAAACACATGAAAAAAGACTCACTAGTCATCTGGGAAATGCAAATGAAAACCAGGCTGAGATAGCAGCCTACACCCATAATGCCAACCCAATCAAAAAGAAAATAACAAATGCTGGAGAGGCGGTGGAGAGAATGGAACTCATTGACACTGTGGGTAGACTTGTAAATACATAAAACCACTATGGAAAATGATACAGTGATATTTAAAGCAATTGGAAATTGAAATCCCATACAATCCAGCAATACAACTATTAGGCATATACCCTTAGGAAATCAGAGGCACAAAACGAGTGGATGTATGCTTTCCCGTGTTTATAGCAGCACAGTTCCCAACAGTAAGAAACTAGAAGTAGCCCAAATGCCCCAGAGTGGAATAAAAGATAAAGAAACTATGATATACACGCACAATGGGATGCTATACACCCTTAAAAAGAGTGATGAAAGCGTTAAACACCTCATGCAATGGAAGAACTTGGAAACCATTGTGCTGAGTAAAGCTAGTCAATTACAAAAGGACAAATATTGTATGAGTCCACTACTCTTAAGGAGAAATAGCAATTAAGCAAATCTTAGAGAACATCCACTTGATACCATACAACAGTGAGACAAGGCGGCAACAAATCAATAGACCCTCCCCAGGAATGAGAGGAAACCCTTACTGGAAAGTTAAGAGCAGGGGAGGGGAGCTTCTATATCTCAGAGGAGACTCTGATATTTCTGTTAGTGGGCATGGTGCATAAATGAGGAGATGCAACCTCGCATTGTGAAGAAATCCTAAACAATAATTGTAGGGACCCTAAGGGGAGAATAAACCAGGTTCTATGTTCCTGGGTAGACACTTTGAATATGTTTCTACCCAACCCTAAGTGAGCCGTGCCATGGACTAAGCACTATGATGACCTTAGATGCTGCCCTTTCAGGGCAGAGAATATAACATCTGCCAAGGGCCACACCAGAAGGGCTCGATGTGGAAGCCGGGCTGAATAAACTGGACCCTACCCAAGGGTAAACTACCTTTACCCTTGGACTTAGGACTAAAATCCCCTGATGGGAGAAGAAGCCAAGGATGGCCACCCCAAGACTTTGGAAATGGCAGTTGTTGGACCATGGGTGCGACCTCTGACTTAGTGGATGTGCAATGAAAGGGGATCCAGAACCAACATATATTTAATACCTCCATGCTCCCCTTCTATGACTATGACAGATATTAATCTGATGGTCCAGGATCTGCCTTTGTAAGATATGGTACAGAGAATTTTCCCCTAGTAATACCCCCCATGCTCAATGTAAACAGAACTCACCAATCAAGAAATTAACCTGCACAAAGCAACAACACATGGGTTGCAGCTTGAAGATGGGCTACATGCACATAAACTCTTCGTATCAACAGTAGCTTAAATTCTATGCCATTAGATAAATTATTGGTGTTGTCATTCCCTTTATGCCCCAGGGGAATGATTGAAAATGTTTCTTGTTTGTTTCTGTGTGTATGTTTGTTTGTTTGTTTGTTTGCTTTTTTTTTATTGTTTGTTGGTTTTTCTTGTTGGTTTTTGTTTTCGTCATCATATGACTTCCAATGTCAATCAAAGTCATTCATAACACTGGGACAAGCACATGGGCTCCCACGTAATTCTAGCCCCAATCCAAGAATATTTAGTTCTTATAACATGGTCCTGCTCGATATTAACCTTCATGAAGGGATCACTGAAGATAGGGGTGTTATACCAAAGTGTGGTGAAGAAACCAAATGGTACCCGGTTATCAGTGGGAATAATATCTGGGATCTTAAAGGATTATATTCAAATGAGCAGCCATCTAAGTGAGGTGTCAATTAAGTCCACGTGGAAGAAGCATACCAGCCTGTGCAAATCAAATATGACAATAACAAAATCCTTATATGATGAAGGAAAAAGTATCAGAGCTTAAATTGTGAACACCTGAATTGTAGAGGCTGTGGAAGACAGTGACAGCCCAAAATCCATCTGCAAAGTGTCTAATCAGATTAGATCCCCTTTGGCAGATCCCCTCAAGGCACAGTTCAGGGACAGCTTTACTGTCAGACAGAGAGTATTGTAAACTTGGTTATGGTGAATTGAATCATAATATAATATGATACTTAATCAGTTGACCTGCCTCTTGACCCACTCTGAATTTGCTCTGGACTCAAGTATTTCTCTCTTGTTCCATGATAGAAATTTCTTCTCTGGCTATTTAAATATTCATGGTAGGCTTTAATTTTTCCTCTTTATTTTTATATTTATATTATTATCATTTTCTTCTTTCTGTTTCATTTATTTCTTGTTTCTCCTAGGTTTCCCAGTTAATAGAGGACAAAGGAGTGCATGCATAGAAATAATAACTGATGCGATGGTTTATTGGGACCATGGGGAGGGCATGAAGGGAATTGGGGGGAACTAACAAGAAATGTGGGAAAATAGAAGGAGCCTGAGTTAGTTAATTGTGCCAGCCTGGCCGATAATCACATGTGGTGCTGGTTGAAAGGCGGAGGGATAAATGGGTGGTGAAGCCTCGCCTTTCTAGTTCTCGGGTCTCTTGTTTTGTGATGGTTGCATCGGGTGCAGCTGCCTTAGCAGTTCCCTGCTTCAGCTTGCAAGATGGATTTCCTACAAGACATCCCCAAGGAGAAGCTGCATGGATCTATCCCGATGCAGCCCTGGGTGCTGGAGCAGCTGTGTGGAGACCCCTGCCAGTGCTGAGATTCTTACACGTTCACTGACTCAGCTTTCCTCCTGCAGTCGGCATTATTGCCTCTGTTTTGTGAGGTGAAGGACTTTGTGGACTGGTGTTGGGTATGGGTTAATGTTGGACTTGTGGGCTTGGGCAGCATTGGGTTGGGATGTTTTCGTGATGCACATTTTCTTTGCATAAAACTCTCTCTTATACATGAGTTGCTGTGGATTTGTTTCTCCAAAGTACCCAGACTAATACAGAGCCCTAGAACTGATTTGATGCTGTATATAAAACTCTTTTGAAAAACAATTAACTATGGACATGTATTATTTGTGCATATTATATCAAGAAAAATACAACCAAAAAAGAAAGAAGAAGAAGAAACCAAACTTGACCAATAGTTACCATGGGTGAAGGAGGAAGAGCTTTTGCTTAGGGGGCATTTAGTTTTTGCTAATGGTGGTGGAATAATTTGGAAAAGGATATCAATAATGGTTGTGCAATGGTTGTGCAAAAAATTATAGTCTTTGTTTATACAAAGATTATAAACAATGGCACTGAATTAGACATGCAGAAGAAATTATTGAACTGGAGAATGTTTTGTTTTGTATATATTTTGCCACAATTAAAAACCAAAATTGAACAACTAACAATGAGTACAAGGAAGAATAAAATGTTCTAAAATTGATTGTGGTAATAATTGTACAACTCTTCTTGATATGATTGAATTCTTGAATTGTATGCTATGTGGAAGAAGTGTCAATAACACTGTTAAAAAATAAAATAAAATATTGTAACTGTACCTAACAAGATCACAGTCTCTAATAAAATTGAAAATTCATATAAAAATGAAAATGTCATTAACCAGTTGCCATGCATTGAACTCTAATTCCTGATGACCTTATTACATGTGCTAGAGTAGAGCTTTGTGCCGTAAAGTTTTCAGGGCTCATTTCTCAGAAACAAATTGCCAGACTTTTCTTCTGAGATGCCGCTGAGTGGACTCAAACCTGTAACCTTTCAGACTCAAATATGAGTCACTGGAATAATTTGAGTCAGAAATAACTTAATGTTTGTGGATTAGTTGTCATTGATGAGTCTATATTGTTTTAGATATTATACATCATCTAGAAATAATTTAAAGTATACTGGAGGAGGTGTGTAGATTATATGCAGATAATCCACTATTTTGTTTAAGGGACTTTAGCATCCATGAAGCATTCTGGTTATGAATTGAGCTAAGAACTGGATGGTGAGTAGTTTGGACCACACCCCCATCCCCAGCACTCTGCTGCAATAAGATGTTGTTTTCTACGTCCTTAAGACTTACAGTCTCAGAAACTTACTGGGAACAGTTCTACCCTGTCCTATACCCTGTCCTACAGGATCTATATAAGTCAGCATCAACTCAATGGCAGTGAGTAGTAACATCCATGGATTTGGGTATCCACATGGTTACCAGAACCAAGCCCTATTCATACTGAGAAGCATTTCTATATTCTGTATTCTACATCCTGTATTCCATATTCTTGTTGCTTGCTGTGGAATCAGTTCTTACACATAGAGACCCCTCAAGTGCAGGATAGAACTACTCCTTATGGTTCAAAACTGTGACCTTTCAGAAATAGATCATCAGGTCTCTCTCCAAGAGGCCTCTGGGTGGGTTCGAACTGCCAACCTTTCAACTGGTAGAAAAGGGTTTAACTATTTGTTCCACTCAAGGATGGCTATACATATATGCCTTGAAAGTTTATTCAGCTATCCATCCCCACAAATTATTTTATGCATATATACTAACATATAGTGAAACAGGTTGTCTTCCTTGAGTGAAAATTCCTTGCCTTCTACCAGTATTTACATAATTTCACAAATGAACCATTTGAACTGGAATTCTTATTCCACAGTCTTTTTCTAGGAAAACCAGACTAAGGCAGTGAGGAAGGCTTCCTAGAGGAAGCAAAGGAAGATGAGTGTGTGGAAGCACCAGCAGAGAGTCAAAAGAGGAGGCTACTCTGGACCACGGAAGCTTCTATAAAACCCAGGCTCTTGCTCAGAAAGCATTGATATCTAACTGCATTTCTTACATTGAATTCAGTCTCCCAAAAGTAGCTGGCAAAAGACATTCTTATACTAAAGACAAGTGACTTCTTATATACTAAAAACCACCACAACAAAACAGGTGTCATCAAGTCATGGTGACCTTACTCATGGTGAGCTCGTTGTACTTCGGAAGAGCTTTATTCCAAAGATCTTTCAAGGCTACACCCTTTCAGAAGCAAATCACCAGTCCTTTCTTCTAAGTGCTACTCGGTGGGTTTGAACTGCCAAACTTTTTGTTATCAGTATAGCTTATACCAGTGTCTCCCAGGGACTCCTGCTTCTAGATATCAGTATGGTTTCTGGACCACAGTACATGGACTCTTGTTAGAAATGAAACCCTCCGGTTACCCAGAATTCACGAAATCGGATGGTGGGGACGAGCAATCTGCTTTAGCAAGTCTTCTAGGTAACCATGATGCATGCCCAGGTTGAAGCATCACAGCTTTCTGCTAGGGAAGTGTGATGAGGATAGAGTGAGAACAACTGCGTTGACCAGAAAGACGAGTCCGATTGTGGACCCAGGGGGCTGCGTGCTACTTGCTGAGCTTGCTGTTCAGCAGACTGGTTATCCTCAGCCCCCACCTTCCATAAAAGAGTGGTTAACAACAGGGGATACTTCACATAGGTTACCATGAGGATGAAATGCAGTCATGGACATAGCAGGGCTTTATCGCCATTAAAGGGCCATAGAAATAGAAAGCTACCAAGCAGGCAGCTTTATAAAAATCAGCAGCAGTAGCCGGCAAACAGTCTGATTGGAGGTTTCGGCACAATCTGAGCAGGCTTGGTGGGCCCGAACAGCTGCTGGGATCAGCCCTGCATCGTGACAAATGTAACCGCCATTTGTTTCCCCTTGACAACTGCACAAGAGCCTCTTTCCTTCTTTGCCTGCAGCCCCCTGGGATCAGGTCTGAGAGCAGGTGCTTGTACTGCCTGATGCCCTCATGCATTGTGAGTACAGAGAGGGGTGACTTACAAAGGGCATGTTTAAAAGCATTCTGACTCCTCCATTTCTTAAGGTGCTGCCTTTTTTAATGCACTGTTAAAAGAAAGGGGAGACCAGGAGGGAAGAGGAATGAGGAGAGGGATGGATTACCTCTCTAGGACCAGCTGGCTCCATCTTCATCTCTCACCATGGTTTCTCAAAGCCTGGCCCCTGCGTGTCAGATCTTGGAGGATAATTAGATCACAGACTAAGAAGGAAGTAACAGCCCAGCCGAGGAAGAGGCTCAGGGCAGAATCAGGCAAGCTGCTTTCTCCTGCCTCTTCCTCATTCACAGAACAAATGTACATGGCATCCAAACATTTCCACACCTGTTAAAAATGTCTGCCATGTGCTCTGTGTCAAAGAAGGGGCCATAGCATCTAAATATCAGAGTTCTCTCCTCTTCTTTATATAGATTGTCATGGATTTGTCTTATCTCTAAAGGACCACTGTTGACCTTCAAGTGTGATTGCTTCAGCGAAATCATGAGCATAAACAAAAATAAAATAAAACACAGCAAAGCCATGACAGGTCCAACGGATTAGCAGTATATTTTTATAACTACAAAATAGAAAACGGATTTCCCTCATTAGCTGTATCCATAATGGTACTAAGATTTTTCTTGCCAAGAATGAAAGTTATCCAGGAAAGTTTGCCTTGCATGCATTGTTTTTGTTTGTTTGTTTGTTTGTTTGTTTGTTTGTTTAAGTATAAGTATGGTAGTTACCTAATCTGTTGTCAATTTGAGATTTAATAGTGAAGGGATGTAGTTTAGCCTGTCAAGTCGCACCTTGATGACCTCATTTGGAGGCATTGAGGAGATAAATAGCTTGCTGGAGGCGGGACATACACTCACTAGGAGACATTCCTGAGGACAAGACACATGGAGCTACGCTAGAGGCCCGAAGCTGAAGGAGTCACATGGAGACCCCTGCCAGCGCTGAGATGCTTCCACTGCCACTGGATCCACAACACTTTCCACCCACTGGCCTGTGATCTTCCTGCATTTGGCATCATTGCATGTGTTGTGTGAGTCTGAAGAGGACTTTATAGATTGGTATCGGACCTATGGGCCAATATCAGATTTATGGCCTTAATCTGGAATGGACTGGGATGTTTTCTCAATGTTCAATTGCTCTTGTAGATAAAGCTCTTTCTTATACACATACACGTGTTTATGATTTTGTTTCTCTAATCTACCGGGACTAACAAGGAGCTTGGGACCCATGATGCTAATTTCCAAGGGGGGAGGGGGCTACAACTGATATATTTTCTTTCTCACAGTCAAGCTAGATGACCTCGAAATCACTCCTCAATTCTGAGATTCAAGTATCCCCGTAATTGTATTTGCTAGAAACTCTGGAAAACGATCGTCCTCAAGTACAGAGCTACAACCCTAAGCACAAAACTCTGGGAGCTACTTTTACTTAATGCCTAAGATTATCCTGAAGTGGTTAAGCCTTTCACCTAAGCAAAGTGGGTGGGGACAAGTATCAGAAACAGAAATTGAAAGCTAGTACACTTTTAGCTCCTGGGTTCTGACTAGAGGCTAAGGAGAAAAGAAAGCAGATACGGTTGTCACCCCCTGGAGGAAGGATAGATGATTGCCTCTCCTATGGCTCTGGACAATTTTGTAGATTGATGTAACGCTTGTAACTGCATCGAGAAAGGAGGATGGGAGACGGTGTACTCGTTGCCTCCTGGTGACACACAGATAGCTCAAAAATATCACTAGCGCTGGCACTCCAGCCAACAGAGACTGAGAAATGGGAGAAAGATCATAGAATGGAAGAATAGCTTGACCCAGGTGTATAAGCACAATTTCTCTTTCCTCCTTATTGACGGTCGCCTAAGCCTGCCACTATCATTTTCACTTTCTTTCTTTTTTGTACAGATACCAATTTAGTGCTGAGGTAAAAACAAGCCATATTTTTCAGTTAAGTACACTCTGAAAACTTCAAGTTCATGTTTGGTCAAAGTTTTATCCACATTAATACTAGGTCTGCAACCATTTCATTTTCCTTTTATAATGTACTTCCAGTGTATGAGGATCGGGGTGGAAAGATTACCTGTGCGCACAAAGGCACAGCATGAATCTGAAGAAATTCTATACTGAACACCTTGCAGAAATGGGTCTGAAAATAAAGACACCTCAATATGCTTCCCTAAAGTCTCAAGCAGATCACTGGTGGGTATTTCAAAACTATAATAATCTATAATGCTATTTTAGCTTGCAATTATATACACCAACCACCAACAGTATGCTCAAATTACAGAACAATGTCATTCTTATCACATACAAGTACACTTTTGCTAAAGATCACCCAACAAACGTTGCAGCAGTACATTGACAGGGAGCTGCCAGAGGTTCAGAATGGATTTAGAAGAGGATGTGGAGCAAGAGATATCATTTCTGATGTCAAATGGATCTTGCCTGAAAACAAAGAATGCAAGAGAGATATTTACTTGTGTTTGATTGGTTATAACCAGGCATATGAATAGATGGATCATAATCAACTACAGATAGCCTGAGAAGGATGGGAATTTCAGAACATCTTATCACGCTGATGTGGATTGAAGTGGTCAAGGGTTTCATCTTGCTTGGATTCACAATCAATTCCCATGGAATAACCTGTCAAGAAATAAAACAATACATTGCATGTAAGTCTTCTGCATAAGACGTCTTCAAAGGGTTGAAAGTAAGGATAGTAGTTGGAGGCCTAGGGTGCGCCTGACCCAACCCACAGTATTTTCAATAACCACAGATGCATGTGAAAGTTGTACATTGAATAAGGAAGACCCGAAAAGAATCAATGCATTTGAATTATGGTGCAAGTGAGGAATACGGAAGGTACCATGGACTGCCAAAAGAACAAACAAGAGTGTCTTGGGTGACATACAGCTAGAATACACCTTAGAGACAAGGATGGTGAGACTGCATCTCATGTACTTTGGACATTTTATCAGGAGAGACCAGTCCCTGGAGAAGGACATCCTGCTTGGGATAGCTATGACAAAGAGGAAGGTCCTCCGGGAGATGGATTGGTACCATGGCTGCAACAACGGGATCAAGGATAAGAACAATTGGGAATAGGGTGCAGGACCAGGCAGTGTTTTGTTCAACAGCACCTAGCAACATACACCAGAGTCGTGTGTTTGAGTAGCTCTGGGTTGGAGCCTCAAGATGAACTAGGAACTACCCAGAAAGGACACGGCTGGCATTCAGCAAAGCCCACCTCACTTCCATATGGGGATTTAAGTGTGGCTCCAATATAACTAAGGTGAATGGGACCTCCTGGGAGAGAAAAGCTCAAGGTCTAAACTCCATCCCTAATGAGGTTCAGTGGTGCTATTATAAAAGATCATGGCCTTAACATCAAGCCACCTGTCTGTATATACAAGGGGGTACCAAAAAAAACAGAATATTTTTTAAAACTATGTATTTCTTTTATTTATTTATTTATTTATTTATTTTTACAAAACAAGCTTATCACTTTCAAAGTGCTCTCCATGACACTTAATACACTTGTCAATTCTGCGATTCCATTCTTGAAAACATTTTGCAAACTCATCTGTTTGGATGGCTGACAACACTTCCCTCATTTTTCTCTTCACCTCCCCTATGTCTTCAAAAGGCTATCCTTTCATGCCCCTCTTCATTCACAGAAACAAAAGGAAGTCATACAGAGTGAGGTCAGGTGAGTCAGCAACATGGGGCAAGAGAGACATACTGGTTTTAGGCCAAAAACTGGTACACTGAGATGGCTGTGTGAGCAGGTGCATTGTCGTGGTGGCAAAACCAGTCGCCTGTCTGCTACAAATTAGCCATTTTTTCACACACTGTTAGCCTATTTTTTTCAGAACCTCTAAATAGAAAACTCGATTAACAGTCTGACCTGGTAGAACGACCTCCAAATGCACTAGGAGTCAACATTTAAGTCCGTTTGGGCAATTGACAGCCGTCCAGAGCAAGGTTTGTCATCAATCAACATTTCACCATTTCTGAACAAGAAAACCATTTGTACACTTGAAATTTTTCCCATAATGCTGTACTTATAAGCTGAGTTCAACATCACAACAGTTTCTGTGGCACTTTTCCCAAGCAGGAAAACAAAATTTCATAGTCACATGCTGTTCTCTTAAAGTGGCCATCACAAAAACTGAGGTTCAAACGAAACTGCTTGTATGAAAAAATTCACTGTGGGGACTTCCAGGAAGATGGCACCAAAGGAGACCTCTCTTCATGTGAATGAGGGAACAACTGGTAAGGATGCCAAGTTAGGGGAACCTAGACAAAGGGCTTAGATTCGGGGTGCTGTGGGATTCAGCTCAGACACCCCATTCTGATTCCCAAGCACAGAGAACACAGCTGAACCAAGCTGAGGTCTCCCTTTCCCCCCACCATTTAAATCCCATTTAAGGCACTGGCTGAAGCCCCGCCCCCTACCTACGCAGGAAAACACAGGGAACTCAGACTCAGATCAGGGCATCTCAGGAGTAATTTAGACTTCCACCCAGACTCTTGCCCACAGGGAGGGCAGCGCAATAGTGCTAGGGCTCCCCTTCCCCCAGCCATTGTAATTCCCTCCCCAGCACTGGCTGAAGACCCTTGCCCAACTAGCCAAGCAGGCAAACCCAAGGGTCCTAGACACAGATCAGGGCACCATAAGAGTCATTTAGATTTCCCACCCAGATTCTTGCCCACAGGGAAAGCAGCCCAACAGTACTGGGATCTCCCTCCCCTCCCACCATAGTAATTCCCTCTCCAGAGCTGGCTGAAGCCCCACCCCTGCCCACCCACCCCCAAAGCGGGCAAATGCAGGGAAGTTAGATGTTAAACTCAGATCAGGTCACTGCAGTAACCTTTAGACATCCCACCCAGATTCTTGCTCACAGGGAAAGCAGTGCCACACCCACTGAGACCCCCCTTCCCCCACCCTTCCCAGTGCCTCCCTTGCTGCTAACCTTGAGTGGAGCTGCTACTCCCCACAGGCAACTGCACACAGTCTGTGCTCACCGTGATGAACACATGAAGCACATTCCTAGTTACAAATTCCTCAATGTAATATGAACGATACATGAAAGACCAATAGCCAGCGTGCTAGTCAATGGAGAAAAGATGAAAACATTCGCACTGAAAAGGGGGACCAGACAAGGATTCCCTTTGTGTCCATTTAATTCAACATCGTCCTGGAGGTCCTGGCTAACAACGTAAGGCAAAGGAAAGACATTAAAGGAGTTTGTCTAGGGACAGAAAAGGTGAAACTATCATTATTTGCAGATGACATGATTTTATATGTTGAAAACCCCCAAAACTCCACAATAGGAATGCTAGAACTGATAGCTGAATATGGTAGAGTGGCAGGATACCAGATCACCAAAGAGAAGTCTATTGGATTGCTATGTACATCAAATAAGATCATAGAAGAGGAGACCAAAAAGGGAGTACCCTCACAATAGCTAAGCACAAATTGAAATATCTGGGGATATACCCAAACAAGCAAACAAAAAGATTTGTGCAAGGAACACTACAGAAGACTATTACAAGATATCAAAAGTGACCTCCACAAATGGAAGGATATTGCATGCTCGTGGATCAGAATGCTCACAAAGATGTCAATCCTACTCAAGGCACTATATAACTTCAACGTTATCTTGATACAAATGCCAACATCTTTCTTCAAAGAATTGGAAAAACTGACTACCAACTTCATATGGAGAGGGAAGAGACCCAGAATTATCAAAGAATGTCTCAAAAAGAAGGAAAAAGTAGGAGGGCTTGCTTTACCTTACTTTAACACCAATTATACAGCCACAGTGGTCAAAACAGTGTAGTACCGGTATAATGACAGATACTCAGACCAATGGAAAAGAACAGAAAACCCAGAAATAAAACTATCAGCATACATAGGGCCCAAAAAATATCAAACAGGAACTGGATGCCCTCCTCAACAAGTGGTGCTGGGGGAAAAAATGGCTATCTACCTGCAGAAAAATGAAGCGAGACCCTTACTTAACTCCATGCACAAGAATACATTCAAGGTGGATCACAGACCTTGAGGTAAACCCCAGACTATTTGGGCCATCAACAAGGAAATGGGGACAAACCTAAGAACCTTGGAGCAGGGAATACATAGGCTACAGGAAATTAGGAAGGACACATATTCAGAGGAAGCACAAAGCAACAAGTGGGATATACTAAAGATAAACCCCCTGTGTACATAAAAGACTTCATGAAAAGAGTAATAAGAGAGCCCAGAGACTGGGAAAAGATTTTTTGGAATGACACATCAGACAAAGGGCTTATTCCTAAAATATGTAATACTCTGCTAACCTCCAATAAGAAAAAACAAATAACCCAATGAGGAAATGGGCAAAAGACTTGAACAGAAGTTTCACAAGGGCAGAAGAAACCCAAATGGCCAATAAATATGTGAGAAAATGTTCCCAATCATTAAGTGTAAGGGAAATGCAAATAAAACAACTATGAGATACAATCTAACACCTTCAAAGATAGCCCAATTCAAAACAGCAGAAAGCAAGAAATTTTGGAATGGGTGGGGTAAGATAGAAACTCTCATCCACTGCTGGTGATACTGTAGGTATGTGCAGCCACTATGGAAATCAATTCTGTGATACCTAGAGCAAATAGAAACCGACCGAGCTACCATATGGCCCAGCAATCTCCCTACTGGGCATAGTCCCAGGGGAAGTAAGAAACAAACCATGACCAGACATCTGTGCTCCACTGTTCAACGTGGCACAGTTCACAATCACAAAGAATTGGAGACAACCTAAATTTCCATCAATTGATGAATGGATTATAAAAGTCTGCTATGTACACACAATGGAACCTTAAAAAGCAGTAATGAACACATGAAGCATGTTGTCTCTTGAGAATAGTTGGAGGAAATCATGCTAAGGGAAGTTAGCCAAGCACAAAAGGACAAGTACAACATGAGTCCACTGAGGTAAGCTCAAAAAGCACAATGGGCATAGAGAATAACTTACTTAATCATTAATTTATGAGCCAAGGTCCAAGCTCTCTGGCAGAGGTCATACCCACCCCAGAGATGCATATGGCATCCAACTAAACAGAGGGGGGGGGAGGAGACAATGATAGTCGGGGAACAAGGCACTAATCCACCCACAGGGAAGGTATTGTTTATGTCTCCACAGGAAAGAGAGAGAGACAAGACTTCATTCTGGTGTGCCAAGCCTTGAGGGTAATACACCAGCATGGAGCAGTGCATTAGCAAAGAAGACTGTGGGGCCAGCCCCAATTCAAGCTATGTTGACCCCCGTCCCTACAAAATGTACTACAGAGGACAGCACTAAAGATAATAGGCTGGGGAGAGTGGCCAGTCTGTCCTGACCACACAGGAACAAACTAAGAGAGAGGGTGGGGGGGGCCTCATCCTGATCCACCAAGCCTCGAGGACAACATGCCTGTTGAGAGCAGCCAAGCACAGAGAGGACCGTAGGGCCATCCCCAGCATGAGACATGACATCCCCTCCCCAGCCCACAGCGCTATGGGGAACAACACTGGAGATACAGTGCAGAAAGTGTGTCCAGCCAGACCCTCCCACAGTGGGGTGAACCATGAAGGGAACACAACAGAGCAGCAAGGGGAGCAAAGTCATCAAGTCCCCGAGGAATGCCCAAAACAGACATCTGACTCGGGGCAGTACTTGGCATCTCATTGGACCTGGTTGGAAGGCATTCATAAAAGTCAGCTGATAGACCTAGAACTATTTATAGACTTAAAAAAAAATGGTTCCCCTTATTATTATTTTTTTACTTAAAAAATGTTTTATATGTCTATCTATATAAGGATAGACAGAGTAGGATAAATAATTCTAAGGAGAAAGCAATGGGACCGGTTCCAGGGAGGCATGGGAGAGGAGGAGATGGGAGAAAGTGAGTGGGAAGCCAACAAACTCAGGGACAAGGGAACAACAGGGGATCTAAAATTGATGGCAAGAAGTATGTAGAGTGCCTGGTGGGGTTTGATCAATTTTAATGTAACCAATAGGAATAACTGAGAGCTGAATGGAGGGTGGACATGATAGTGGGACAGGGAAAGTAAAAGAAGATAAAGGAAAGAATGGGGAGGCAAAAGCTATATATAGAGAGAGAAATATAAGCATGTACATATGGAAATATATTAATATGTAAGGATAGGGGTTTGGATCTATGTACATATATTTATATATTTATAAGTATTAAAGTAGCAGACACACTTTGGGCTTCTACTTAAGTCTTCCCTCAACACAAGAACACTTTTTTCTAATAACCTGGCACTGTGTGATACTCACCGTCCCAACCCAATTGCTGAAGACAAAAGGGTGCATAAGCAAATGTGGTGAAGAAAGCTGAGGGTGTCCAGCTATTAAAAGATATAGCATCTGGGTCTTAAAGGCTTGAAATTAAGCAAGTGGCCATGTAGCAGGTAAGCAACAAAGCCCACATGGAAGAAGTACACCAGCCTGTGTGATCATGAGATGTCAATGGGATCAGGTATCAGAAGATCAAAAACAAACAATTATATCAATGGGTCAGAGTGGAGACCCAAGGTCCATCTGTAGACAATTGAACAGCCCCTCACAGAAGGGTCACAAGGAAGAGATGATGCAGCCCGTGTACATTTTAGCAGCAACAAAACACACTTTTCTCTGGTTCTTTATGATTTGTTCCCTGTCCTCCTGCCACCCCATCCCCCGACCCCACCCACCACCACCATTATCATGACCCCAGTTCTACCTCACAACTCCTGCTAGACCAGAGTATATAATGAGAACTTTCAACACATGAAAGCCAGGACCAACAAATTCCTCAGATATAGTACTGGGAATAGTAAAAACAGGAGGGAAGTTTGAGGGGGGTAAGGGGGAAAAAAAGGGAACCAATAGGAACGATTGATTTATAACCCCACCCCCAGGATGATCAACAACAGAAACATGGGTGAGGGGATACAACAGATGGTGTAAGACATGAAAATAATAATAATATATAATTTATCAAGGTTGGGAGCGTTGAGGAGGGTGGGAAAAAAGAGGAGCTGATAATCAGGGCTCAAGTAGAAAGATAATGTTTTGAAAATGACAATAGCAACATATGTACATTTGCTTGACATAGTTGATTTATGGGTTGTTATATGTGTAAGAGTCCCCAGTAAAATTATTTTTTTTTTAATTTTAATCCACTCTCTGTTCCCAGGCAAGGCCTTCCCAGGCAAGGCCACTGAGTGCACTAACTCAGAGTGAGCTGCTCGATGCTCACCTAACGGCAAAAATGCCTACTACAAAAGCTCCACCCAGAAGAGATTTTTTTTCTGTTTTAGCGGGGAACAGAACTCGTATATCATATTGTGGTGGCTAGTGTGTGGCTATGATGCTGTAAGTTATGTGTGTTAGTCTGGGTAAACTAGGGGAACAAATTCACAGAAACTCATATGTGTAAGAGAGAGCTTTATATAAAGGGTGTAAGTGTATATTAAGAAGCATTCCAACCCAATGTTGTCCAAGCCCATAAGTCCAACATTAGTCCATATGTCCAATACCAATCTACAAAGTCCTCCTCCATCTCACAAACACATGCAATAACGCCGACTGCAGGAGGAAAGCCGAATCAGTGAACCTGTAAGCATCTCAATGATGGCAGGGGTCTCCACATGGCTGCTCCAGCACCCAGGGCTGCATCGGGGTAGGTCCATGTGGCTTCTCCTCAGGGATGTCTCACAGGAAGTGACCCTTGTCAGCTGAAGCAGGGAACTGGCTAAGGCAGCTGCACCCTGGTCTAACCATCAGAAAGCAAGAGACCTAAGAACTAGAAAGGCGAGGCTCACCAAACCATTTATCCTCTCGCCCTTCAATTAACCCCTCATGTGTTTATCATCCAGGTTGGCACAATAAATCTTAACTATCTCATTATGCCACCAATATGTTGAATACCAACCCATTTTGAACAGAGCTTACTGGAATTTCCAGAATAAGATACTATAGATAGAAAGTGACCTCCCTCCAAAAATGAGCCAATGAAAATTCTGTAGATAGCCATATAATATTGTTCAAGAAGTGCTGGAAGGTGGGAAAGCACTCAAAATAAACTAACTGTGCCAAGCTTGTGCATACCAGTGATTGGAGAAGATGGCATAGGATCAGGCAAGATTTTGTTCTGTTCTACCAACATCGAACAGATGGTAGGGTAGAGTTGCTGGTGTTAGCCACTCAATAAGACACAGAGGCTTAGGGAATGGGCAAGGTATCTTTAGTCCCAGCAAATGTTTCAAACCATTCAGAGCACATCGTGATGGACTCCTGCTCTCTGCTGAGCTATCTTACAGGATCCTTTCTGCTACCTGTGTGGTTGCCCTTGACAGTCTTTAGGGTCCTCCAGTTCCCATTGGTGGACTTAAATTCTTACCCTACACACACACCACTGTACTTTTCCCGGTCTTTCTTTTTCTCTCTAGGAAGGGTGGGTCTTAATTCCATTCTACCCAAAATTTTCTTTGAAGAAGTTGATCCAAAAGTCTGAACAAGGAAGGGGTGGGTGCAAAAGAGTAAAGACACAAAGATAACCGGGTGACCATTGTAATAGTCCATGCAAGAGATGAGAGTAGCCTGAACCAGAGTTGAGGGTTGAGATACTAGAAAAAATGATCACATTTAGACCAGATAGTATTTTGTGAGCAGTTAAAGTAAGATGAGAGGGAAATAGGATAATCCATCACAACTCCTATGTTTTTGTTTTGAGCAATTGGTTGGATGGTGGAGACCATGTGAAGCCTGAGAGATGAGTTACCAGGTGGAGATCTGATTGGAAGGTATGTCTTGAGGTGCCCCTTACACAGCTAAGCAGAAATCTCGACTAGCTATACAGCATAGATCGTATAATGTGGAGTTAGGAACATGGATCTGAGAGTCACATCTCATAACACATTTTTTATCTTCAAGTCTATAAAATGGGATATTTTTATTAAATAAAATCTATTGAGAGCTTCAATGTGCCAGGTATGCTGAGCAAGTTAAGGCTCTGAGAAACCAAGAGATTTTCACAGTCACTAAACTCAATGTCTCATAGCCACAAAGATGATTTATCCTTGTATCTAGTCATCTAATGGAAATTTAAGTGATTATGTGAAAACATTGTACTACTCCCTCAGATCAAAGAGTAAGTAAGACATGAACTTCAGGGGGGAAAAAAGCTGCTGGCTATTATTATAATGATTCCAATTTAAGGAGCTTTTAATCTAATGGGGATGACTGCAGCACACCCTTAATTTGGAAAAGTATTGCATTGTGGCAATACCAAAGAAGGGTGGGTAGCCCAGTGCAGGCATCTGTGTGCCTCTCAAACTATGCCATGCTCCTTCTATTCACTGTGTTTGTGGTTAATCTAAGAGATCCCAGCTCAGCTTTGGCACATCTGAAGCAGTAACTCAGTTATATGACTCCCGGTGGGGACTTTACATGCAGTGATATTACTGGAACCAACTCTTTACCTCTCTATGAAAAATGAAGATCTGGGTAGCCTCTGAACTATTTTAATGCTACAGGTTCTCAGTTAAGAATTCAATATTTATCCAGTATTTGACTAAAAGATGCAGAAATCCTTGCCTTCATTCTGTTTCACTATAAAGGTCCCTGTACATTCATATGTATGTAGAATATAAAACATATAAAATATTAATATTAATAGCATTTGTTGTAGGTACAGACTGTGTATCTAAAAATACTCTAAGTACTGTTTATACTTCATCTTACACTATCCCCCCAACACCCATCTGTCAATCGGTTGAACTGTGGTGACTAGCATGTTGCTAAGATACTTTGTTATGCCAATAATATTTTAAATATCAGTGGGGTCCCCCATGGTGGACATGTTGAGTTTCTACAGATATATCAGACTAGGAAGAAAGGATTTGTAATTTCATTCCAAAAATAAGTTAATAAAAACCCTATGGTTTACAAGAGAATATTGTCTGGTACAGTGCTGGAAGATGAGACCCCAATTTGGAAGCCATTTGAAATAGACAATGGCCGCAACAATTCAATCATATCAGCAATAATGAAGATACAGCAGCATTTCATTCCACTATACGTAAATTTTCCATGTTACAAAAACAAACAGCTTTATCCTCACAACAGTCATGTGAGATATAGCAAAGTACTGCACCATTTTATACACAAAGGAATTAAGATCAACAGAGTAGTAAGTGATAAACGCAGTACGTAAACCAGATAGTGTGAATCACAGACACCCACCACAAGCACTATACTGGCCACCATGTTCTTAAATGGATGCATCCATAAGAGGTATCATATTGACCCTCATGATTATGTGTCTCCTCTGCACACCAGCATTAAGTGCAGGTATCTTCCCAAGAAGACAACTTACTTAATTCTGTCCCACCCACTTTTCCCCCTCACGTCACTCCCACCCTCTCCTTCAGACTGGCCCTATTTACATAATCGCTTTGAGTGTCTCTGCACAGGTCTGATGTGCACAGTTCTGAAGCCTGTATTAAAGAATAGGTTTGTCACTGATACAAAGCACACTTTCCACTTGCTGCCAGTTTTAAGTGGTTACACTGCCCACCCATCTTCTGAAAAAATACAATGTGATTTCTCTTTAAGCACACAAAAACACTTGAATAAGTTTTATCTATTTGATCTCCTTTTTTAAAATGTTGTTTGTTTTTTCCCCAAGATGTTCTTTTCACAGCATGTTCTCATGATAAGTTGAGATGGCTTTGGGAAAAGGGAGATAATGTCCTTTATACTCACTAACCTGTTCTGATTCTGAGAAAAGCGTCTGTCTCGTATTCTCCATGGAGCAAGATATCTTTGCTAAATTCCCAAAGGGTAGTTCTGTCATTTGCACTACTTCCTAGAAGAGTAACTCGGGGATCAACTAATAAATTAGCTCTACTTATCCACTAACTTCTCAATATTCTGTAGCTATCATTCTTAGGGAAGGAGCCCTGGTGGAATAGTGGGTTATACATTGGGCTGCTAACTGCAAGATTAGTAGTTTGCAACTACCAACCACTCTGAGGCTTTCTGCTCCCATAAGGACTGTAAACCCACAAGGCCAATTTTACTTCCTATGAGTCAGAATTGACTTGATGGCAGTGAGTTTATTTCAGATTCCTGATCCTGTGGACCAAACTGACCCACGGTCTTCTGTCATTTAATCCCAGTCTACTCCACCTCAGTCTTCTCTCCTGGCAGCTCAGCACCTCACCTTCATTGCGATGATCTTAATTCTTTCTTGGGTGCTCACGAAACCCTTCCTATCATTTTAAGCAGCCTCTCTACTTGGCCCCTATTCTCTCTTAGACTGGTCCTACACCTGCTTCATCTGGTTATCCCATCATCCGAGCTTCTCTATATTACTTTCCTCAAGGAAGATGTTCTTCTGACCGCCCTCCTCCCTATCTCAGGACAAATGTGGTTTGCTTGAGGAATTGTAAGAAGGTTATGGTGGATGAAGACGAAAAAGATTACTGCTCTCTTTGTGCTGTTGTGCACACTCACGCCATAAAAACAAAATAAAACACTTCCATCAAATCCATTTCAATGCCTAGTAACCCTTTAGAAAAAAGTAGCTCTGTCCCTGCAGGTTTCAAAGGCTGTAAATCTTTATAGGCCTAGAAAGCCTCATCTTTCTCCCATGGAGCAGCTGGACTTGAACTGCTGACCTTGCAGGTATCAGCATGTGACCTACGACCCCACCAGGACTTTATTTACACACAGAGGTTGTGCAAGGATTCAGCCCATAGGCTGTACTTGGTGACCTCTGGCTCCGTCTTCTCCACCCTCCAGAGTTCCCACGGACCACTTCAGAAGCCTGTTTCTGAGTCTGCCATTTACTTTAGGGCATAAAGGAGACACCACATCTCAAATACAATCTAAGGAGAACATTTATTCAGACATAAACAGGAAACGACAAGATAAAGTTTATAATCCTGATGAGAGAGATTATTAACACCAGGTCGTAAGAGTGCCCAAGGATTCAAACGGCAGGACAACGGAAACTGTCACAGAAACGTGATTGGCAGCAGATCGAAACATCACAATTGCAGGCTGAGCCACAAAAATGGGAACGGGAACATGATTGGGGCACACACAATATCTTCAACAGAAGGGCTTACAAGATTGATCCAGGGGCTTCTGATCAAGGCAT
Organism: Echinops telfairi; assembly: GCF_000313985.2. NCBI lineage: Eukaryota > Metazoa > Chordata > Mammalia > Afrosoricida > Tenrecidae > Echinops > Echinops telfairi. The sequence goes on along the minus strand of NW_022105908.1, from coordinate 11,242,892 downwards.
GACTCGTGACGATGAAACCCCAATACCTTCATCATCTGCATCCAGGATACACCCAGGCAAGTCCCTAAGGAAAAATGTTCCCCCCTGAGCTGATAAGGGGTAGGGAGTGGGGGAAGTGGATTGAGTGGTGGTGGTGGTAATCCACTTTCCAATGTACTCTGCCTGAGGGCAACACTGTTCACATTTTTGGTAATGGTCATAAGCAATTCAGTGGAAGCACCAAAGAAGGGGATATTTTACACTCTATTTCCATGGATTCTCAGAGACTTTGCATAGGTGAGTGGTGAACACTCTAGAAATTAGGAACCTGTGCTTTAGGGCTTTCAGAACTTTAATAAATCTTAATAAGTCTTGCAGTATGTTTTCTCGGCTGTGAATGGCTGAGACGTTGACTGATTTTTCTCTGCATCTTATTGGCCTGTGATTCTGAAGGCATACTCTGCAATTCATTCCAGGGTTCCATTCTCAGGCACCTCAGTTTATCATGACTCAGAATCTTCTGAAAACTGGCATTCTGTTTTGCATTTTGTTGTTGTTTTAGATGCATGGGGCTCAGCTCTGACTAATAACAACCCTAGGCAAATGAGAACTCCACACAGCTAAATCATCGTTTACCCTCACAATTGTTGTTAGGTTTGATCTCATTGTTGCAGCCACGGGGCTAATCCATCTTGCTGAGGTACTTCTCTTTCTACTTTACCTTTTTTTCCCCCTCCTTCTGCTGTACCAAACATGATGTCCTCTGCCAGGGATTGGGCTCTCCTGATTACATGTCCAAAGTACATGAGACTGTCTCACCATCCTCAGTTCTAAGGAGCATTCTGTCTGCACCTCTTCCAAGACAGATCTGTTTGTTCTTCGGCCAGTACATGATACGATCAATATTCCTTGCCAGCACTATAATTCAAAAGCATCAATTCTTCTCCAGCCTTCCTTATTTAATATCCAGCTTTCACATGCATATGAGCTGATTGAAATAGCATGGTTTCGGTTAGGCACATCTTGGTCCTCAAAATTGCATTCTTGCTCTTCAATACTTGAAAGAGGTTTTGTGCCGCAGACTTGCAGTATGTCTTGCCTGCTACATCCATAGGCATTGACTGTAGATCCAAGAAAGACAAAATCCTTGGTAACTTCAATATTTTCTCCATGTATCATGATCTTGCCTATTGGTCCAGTTTTGAGGATTTGGGTTTTCTTTTACATTGAGCTGTAATCCATCCTGAAGGCTGTAAACCTTGATCTTCATCAGCAAAAGCAAGATTGTATCATCTGCATAGTTCTGAGGTCATGTTAGTGTGTGTGTGTGTGTGTGTGTGTGTGTGTGTGTGTGTGTGTAATTTATAATAGGAGCTTTGGTGATATAGTGAATTATTTTTGTGGTGCAGAGAAACCTGGAAAATCATGCTCTATTTTGAAACTTTTGTGTCCAGATTTCGATATTTAAGGGAGGTAATTCTATTCTTCAAAAAGCACTGGGCCACTATAAGCCAATGCCTTGGAATGCTAACCACAAGGTCAGCTGCTAGTTGTTCGAGTCCTGTAAAGATTGCTAGCCTTGCAAACAACAAGGACAATTCGACCCTGGTCTCTAGAGTCCCTACGAGTTAGAATCAACTACATCGCAGTGAATTTTTGGAGTTTATGTATATAAATAACGATGCACTATGTCACTGTCATGGTTACCAGGATTTTCATGAGTACCTGGGGTGGTAGCACCCAGTGCAGTGGGGGCACAGCCAAGAACCCTTCTGTTGTAAACACATGTTGAAAAGATGGACTGTCTCCTCTCTGCTAATGCAGTAGACACTGTAATTTCATTACCAAGGATCCTGAGGTAGTTTATGGTGCCAACCTGGAGGATAAACACATGTGGAGTTAATTGAAGGGCAGAGGGATAAATGGCTCCGTGAGCCTCACCTTTCTAGTTTTCAGGTCTCTTGCTTTGTGATGGTCGGACCAGAGCGCAGCTGCCTTAGTCAGTTTCCTGCTTCAGCTGGCAAGGCTTCACTTCCTGCAAAACATCCCTGAGGAGAAGCCACATGGAGCTACCCCGATGCAGCCCTGGGTGCTGGAGCAGCCTTGTGGAGACCCCTGCCAGCACTGATATGCTTACATGTTCACTGACTCGGCTTTCTTCCTGCAGTCGGTGTCATGGTGTGTGTTTTGTGAGATGGAGAAGAACTTCGTGGACATATGGGTTAATGTTGGACTTGTGACCTTGGGCAGCAATGGGTTGGGATATTTTCTTGATGCACATTTAATCTTTATATAAAACTCTCTCTTATACATGAGTTTCTGTGGATTTGTTTCTTTAAAGCAACTAGACTAACACAGATACTTTAAAATAGCAGTGGCCCACTTGGAAGAACATTTTCAGTAGTTTTAACATAGGTTAGCTTAACTAAAACAATGTAAAGTTTTGTAGCCCTTGTTTGAATATTTGTGCTGTTTGGAGACTGTTTTGAGCCTGAAGTGCAGAAGAGGACACTGAGCTTGAGTGTTCTTTGAAAAGGATGAGGTTGACTATATTCTTAAATATCACAGGGAAGCGCAGGCAGTGCACTTGTCTTTCTGTCCACCTTGCCCTGTGTTGAGAACGTTAGACTGATGGTTTCCTCGGTGCCTCTTCCCTGTGATGACTGACTGAATGGAATAGAAGAGATGCAAAATGCAGCTGAAAACAGGTTTATATGTTTAAGCCATTTCTGGAATTGCCGGGAGTCAAAGCCAAGGGTGCTAAACAAAATGGTTGCCCACCTAAAAGCAGGTGGGCTGCCCATGAGTGTGGCCGAGTCTCCATTTGGGAGTTCCCTTTTTCCTCTACTGCCAAACTGCTTTTTATGCTTTTGGTGGGACAGTCGCTCTAAAGAGTGCCCTGTTTATTTTAATTGATATCACAAGGTCTTCTAAAGCCAAAACATTTCCAGGACCAGGGATCCTTTAAAATATCACTGACCCACTTTGGAAAACATTTTCAGTAATTTTAACACAGGTTAACTCAAGGTCTTCCAAAGCCAAAACATTGGTACAAGTATTGTATAGGGTATAGATTAGGGTGAAAGGTATATTGATATATTTTATTTCTTTAGGAGCGCCATTCTGATTTACTAACACATACTTGTTTTATGAATTAAATGGTTTTAAACCAATAAAGAACTCATAAAATGATTCCTTATGACAGATAGATATGTACATATAATAGCTTCAGAATCAAGATCTTTAAGTAATCTGCTGTTATTAAGTTGGGTTAACAAAGTTTGTTGTAATTTGTTTAAAGGATTTGTTAATGGTCAAGTTATTTGATACAGTTGAGGTTTTACTGGCCTGACCAAAATCTGTTAGTGTAAGCTTCTCTTTGAGAAAAGCCTTAACACTGTTGTTGTTACCACGTGCCATAGAGTCTGCTGCAAGTTATTGCAACCCTGTGTAGAGCAAAACTCAACACAACCCAATCCTGTTCCATCATCACAATTGTTCTTATGATTGAGCCCATTGTTGCAGCCATTGTGTCAATCCACCTCACCAAGAGCCTCTCTCTTCTTTTCCAAGCACCAATGTCCTCCAGGGACTGGACTCGCCTGATAAACCACCCAAGTAAGTGAGACCCAGTCTCACCATCCTTGCCTCTAAGGAGCATCTAGCTGTACCTCTTCCAAAAGCGGTTTGTTTGTTCTTTTGGCAGTGCATGGGACTTTCAATATTCTTCTCCAGCACCATCAGTCTTCTTGATCCAATGTCCAACTTTCACATGCCTATGAAACAATTGAAAATATCAGTTCTTGGGCCCACTGCACCTTAGTTCTCAAAGTAACATCTTTGCTTTTCAAAACTTTAAAGAGGTCTTGTGCAGCAGATTAACCCAATGCAATGAGCCCTCTGATCTCTTAACCACTGCTTCTATAAGCCTTGATTGTGAATCCAAGCAAGACAAGATGCTTGATAAAAGCCTTGTATTATATGTTATTAACAAGGAATTGCTAAAATAATAAACAAAAAATATTACTAGGTTGAAAACCCAATTCATTCTTTAGATAATTTGGCTTCCAGGATAAAGATGACTTACCAAATCACCTGGTTTTGAAAAAGGCTAATGACAATTTGAAACTACATGTGGATCCATGAAACCCAGACTTATTTCCCTATTGACTGGCTCCTCATCCCAACCCCTGTGGAAATTTCTTTTGTAACTTTCCATACTGCTCTAGGGAAGAATGGTGTCTGGATAATCTGGTCTGGATTATTCTCTCCACTGATTAGTGAAGACATCAAAAAAATTGTTTAGACATCATAAATATCGCTCTTATTGTTTTACCTGACTGCTATAGTAAATATTGATATCTTGTAAGGATAATTTTAACTTAATTTGTTAGCATTTAAGTGTTTTAATTGCTAACTCATTTCTTTTAAAATTTTTCACTTACCTACAGGCTTAATTGAGATTTACTTTTTTTTAACCTTTGATACCTTTTCAAATTGTTCAGTTTCAATATACATATAAATATGTATATTTATAATAGCCTCTCTTGATTTAAAATGTGTGTATATCATATTCAATTATTAAAGTGAAGTCTTTATAGGGTAGTGAATCAACATAAAATGATTTAGAAATACTAGTAAAGCACATTGGAATTAAAAGTTTTAACCTGGCCTGAAAAGCTAAAAAGAAGACAGAATTAAAATAAAAGACTGGTACTAAGTTTTTGTATTTTTGATTTGTTTTATTTTATTTGAAGAGGGGAAAAGAAAATAGTTGTTTTTGTTTTTTTAAGCAGAATGCTTGGTTGCACCAGAAAGTGAAAATAATAAAGCCCAAAAAATAGTAAAGCAAATTTGAGTGTGTGGGGGATGCCAGAGAATCTTGAAATTCACTGACTCTCATCCAGAATACAAGAAACAATAAAACATTAAAAAAGTTTATAATGTTTGATCAATTTTGCTAGATCATAAGATGGACTAAAGACTAGTAGATCTCTTACTGCAAATTCCACACTTGTCTTCAAGTAGATTCTGACTCATCGTGACCCTACAGGGCGAGTAGCATTGCCCCTGTAAGTTTCTGAGACGGTCACTCTTCACTAGAGTAGACAGCCTTGCTTTTCTTCCATAGAGTAACAGTGGTTTCAAACTGCTGACCTTGTGGTTAGCAGCCCAATACATAACTGCTATGCCCTCAAGGGATCCTAAATATCACACAGACATTAATAAAATGGAAATGAGATCGTAGTCCTCAAAAGTTTATAATGATGATTATTTCAAGTAAATGTTGATTATCATCTTCATTATATTTGGCCAGTGGAGATGAACTTTGGAAAATATTGTAAATAGGTCACTTCAACAATTTCACAATGATACAACTGAAGAACAAAACAAATAGCTTAGTAACTTGAAGGTTTGACATATCTGGAGCATTTAAGATTAATCATTGTACTTTAAGTTGTTTCTTTTTGTCTAACATTCCTTCTGACTTTAATTGGCTTCAAAATATCTCAATCAAATCTTTCATAAATATATAAAGAGAGAAAGAGAAAGAGAGAGATATATACATTTACATATACATAGATATATTGATAGATAAATAGATATAAATTACTATAAATTAATCATGACTATGTAAGTTTTGTTACCTACAGATAAGCTTTTATTTTGTGGATCTGATGAGACATTTGATAAAAAAAATCTCCAACACAAAGTACTATACAGGAACTCTAAAAAAAAAAGGGGAGCTTATGCCAAGGGTCCAAGTAGAAAACGTTTAGGAAATTATGATGGCAATATATGTACAAATAGGCTTGATATGATTTATGTATAAAATTTTATAAGAGCTGTAAGAGCCCCCAATAAAGTGATTTTTTAAAGGTGGACTAATATCTTGCTCTTAGAGCTCATCAGTTTAAATCAAGATTTCTACAACTCTGAAAATGTGACAAGATTCATGAATTGCAACTGGTTCAAAATTATCAAGATTAGAAACACTAACTACATTAATTTTTTCTCTAAGTCCTTATTGGGAATATTGTGGGGAGTTAAACAGTATTCTGTGTATATAAATGAGTACTTTTCTCACTCCTCCAAAAATGTCCTGCTGAGTCCTGAAGAAATATTTTTATGTCTTAATCAATGAGTACTTCAATGTCCTTATTCATATACAGCCTGAAGTTTTTACAGAATGTAGCTGCTACTGGTGTTATTTAGATATAGACAAACACCTCAGTGTACTTGTGATTCTTGAAACAGAAACTTCAGACCATGGTCTGAACATCTACGTTATCTTTGAGATTTGGACCTTAAAACAGCAGGCAACTGAAAACAGAATCTTTTTAGTGTGTGTCCTATTCCCAGGAGGCTAGAGAAAAAGAGTTCATTTAGGTTGAAAGACAGGGAGCTGTCTGAACCCCCATACCTACAGCTGGTCCCCATTGACCTAGCCCCAAAAGTCTATAGATAGAGAAAGTGGCCAGCTAGATGAAGTTCAGGGTGTTGTGTAAACTTGTGAGCCCCTGGTTGGTACCTGATAACCTGGCCTCACATGACAGAGCTGTTCTAAACTGGCTCAGACTGGTCAGTGATAAAGACTTACCTAACTCTGGATAGTTAGGGTCATAAGAAGGAATCATCACAGAAGTGGCCGCCGATGAGGATACAGTTGTTTGATATGAGTCAGCCTAAATGAAGGTGAGAAATGCACCGCCCATGGCTTCCCGAGGACTGTTTCATCTGGTCACGGAAACGTTTTCCTCCACTGGGGGGGCCGCCTCCTTTCAGGCTGTGTCTCAAAGGGATGAAGAATAGAGAGCAAATATAGCCCAGGCAGAGCAATCAGTGAATTTAGCATTTCAGAGATAAGGAAACAGGAACTCAAATCCCACAGCATAAATGAACAGCCAGCTATGTTAAAAGGAAGCAGCTCATAAAAATAAAAAAAAAACTCAAACCATGCCTAAAAAGCCTCCCCTCCCAGTAGCCTGGTTTTTGGCTTTCTTATTTTGTCAGCTTCCCCCTCCCCACCTGGTCCTGTTCTCTCCCTTTGCTCTATAGCACATAATTCCTTCTTCTCATTTCTCCCCATATTTCCTCATTTTGTCTCCCCCTGATTAACTAAGCAGTATTGGATATCTGTTCTTTCTTTTTAATATCCAGGGAAAGGAGACTGATTGTTTTCTAAGTTTTTAACTTAACCTTTTAAAAATTATTTTTAATTAGAAGAGTAATGGTGCAAATGGGTCAAAGGGAAAAAATCAGATAGTGCCAACGTGTACCAGTGAAAAAGCGTAAATCTTTTTCACATCTTTAACCCTCAAATCTTTTTGCTAGAGAAAGCCACCTTAACAACTTCTTGTATATACTTCAAAGCAATCAGTTTTCTATACATCTAAGAATGCTTTTAAAGGATGCTTTCAGATGTTTTCCTGGTAATCAATGCATCTTCCAGGATCCTCTCCAGGACATGGAAGATCAGTGGCCGGATTATCTCTTTCGCCCCAAAAATAGTGTCCCCACCAGTACCATGCCCAAATGTCTGTGACTCTCATTTCTAACCAGATACGGTTCTATCTCCCAATAATTACCTTAAACTCTTCTGGAATATTTGTCAGCGTGAAACCCTCTGGAAGAAGCATGTCTGTCTGCTTCTGTCTGAGAACTTCCTAGTCATTGGATCTTCCTGGGTAAGAGGTTACACTTGTCAAAACATCTCCAACATGCTGCCCCTTATGTGATGAACCAGTACAAATGCACACAGAACTGAAACATGCCTTTGATTTTTATACACAGAAGTAGATCAATCCCAAGAGCAGGGCATCATGCTTGGTACAGTAATACAGTAATGGGGCAGTGAAAAAAGAGAAAGACGTTCAACAAGATGGATAGACACAGTGGTTGCAATGATGGGCTCAAATAGAACAACTGTTAGAATGACTCAGGACTGGCTGTGTTTCCTGCAGCTGCACCTAGTGCCATTATGAGTCGGAAACATCTCAACGACACCTAACAACAACAAGCTTTCATTGTAAAATGTATATATACTGAAGCCCACTGCCATTCAATTGACTGTAACCCATAGTGACCTTAATGTAGGGCTTCCTAAAGGAGTAGACAACCGCATCTTTCTCCTGATAAAACACAAAAGAAACATTATTTGGTTCAATGGAAAGTCACAAAAGGAAAACCTCCCCCGTGTTTCGGTATTGATTCTGGATATTTTGAAATGATCAGTTGCTTCTGTTAACCCTGCTTTCCAGATATTTGTGCAAGAAAGTCAAGACATTGAGCATATTATTGGGATTCCCCAGAGAACTAAGGCAGGAGCTATAGAAAAAGCAGTCTCTCCATTTCTGAGATAATCTGAAAAAATTACTCTCACAGTTTAAGTGGCTTTAATTAAAGGAATAGCGCCCCCTCAGTGATTGCTCGTGTCCTCCTCTGTTGTGTAGTCTTCTAAACATGCTTAAACCAAGAGCTTAAAGTGGGTTGTGCAATAGAGCTATGTTCAGAAAGACTGATGGTGAACTGCCATTTGCAGCATCGGTTGAACCTATGACAGCAGGAGCCAAAGAGTTCATTCCAAACAAAAATTACATTTTTAGGAGACTTGACCTTAATCCTTTTCTGAGACATCTTTGCAAATTATCTCTAAACAGAACTTTATTTCCTTGTTTACAAAGCATGAAGGACTTGTTATCCTGGACATTCAGAATACAAGATGCAAACGTCTATATATGGATATATTTGAATGCCAAACATTCAGAATAGACCAGTGGAACCCTTGGCTTTCAGAGATACCAAATTGAAACAGCTCTCATTGTATAGTTTCATCCTTCCTCCTGGCCATCCCAACTTGCCCATTTCTAACAAACCCTTCAAAGACCAGACTGGTCAGCCCCACACCAAGCCAAGTCCATTTACTACATGCACTGAGGCTCTGGTTGGACTTGATCCTCCTAACCCATAGTGACTGATCTTTACCATTGTCCTCATGTGAATACATGTGTAAGAAAGAACATAACCTCTTACATGGAGAGCAAATGTTTTGAGATTGATAAGGGTAACAAATGTACAAATGTGCTTTATACAATTGGTGTATGTATGTATTGTGATAAGAGTTGTATGAGCCCCCAATAAAATGATTTAAAAAAAGAAAGAAAAAAAAAGGAACATAACCTCAAAGCTGTTCTTCAAAAGAAAGAGGTCATTTATTATCAGCTACCACCGTCTAATCAGTTGACTGTGGACATTAAATGTACCTCAAGTTTGAAACTAGAACTGAAAGAAGATTGCTTAGTGAGCAGCAGGTTAGACCCATAGCTATTTGTGTTAGTTAGGGTTGCCTAGAAAAACAAATCCAGTAGACACTCATATGTGTATAAGAAAGAGTTTTATATACAAGAACAATTGAATATTGAGACAGCATCCCAGCCCAGTCCAGTTCAATTCATCTGTTTGATATTAGCCTATATGTCCATTACCAGTCTACAAATTCCTCTTCAGACTCACGCAACCATGCAATGACACCGAATGCAGGAAGATCACAGACTGGTAGGTGGAAAGTCTTGTGGGTCCAGTGGTGGTGGAAACATCACAACACTGGCATGGATCTCCATGTGACTCCTCCAAATCCAGAGCTCTAGTGTAGCTCCAGGTATCTTCTCAACAAGCATGTCTCCAAGGAGTGAGCATGTGTCCTACCTACAGTGAGCTGTTTATCTCCTTAGCACCTCCAAATGTGGTTATCAAGCTGCAACCTGATTAACAAGCTAAACTCCACCCCTTCACTCTTATATCTCAAATTGGCAATGGATTATGCAACTACCACACTATTAGCTGCAATTATAAAAATCTAAGGCAGAAATTTCGTATGAGACAAGGCCGTCATAATCATGTGATCAATTGCCTCTGGAGGAATCAGAAATACCTTATTTTGATTTTCTGTTACTTCATAAAAAATCACTCCGAAATGTAGTGACTTAAAACAGCAGCCTTTTTAGAAACAATTTCTTATAATTCTGTGGGTTAATTTAGGCTCAGCTGTGTTCTCTCCAAAGAGTCTCTCAAGACGTTATGCTCAATGGGAACTAAGGCTAAGCCTTGCAAGGAGGCTTCTCCCACACTTCTGATTGGACATCTGGATGTCTTTCTCTCCATGTAGACTAGACATCTTTCCTAGAGACATGGTGGCTGGATCTTAACAGAAACCATGCCAAAAGGACAGATTCTAATGTCCCCAAACTTGTCATTTGTCCTTGTGTTACAACTGAGAATGTTCCATTGACCAAACCGAGTGAAATAACTAAGCCTAGAATCAAGAGGCCATGAATAATCAGAGGCCAGGTTCATTGAACACCACAAAATCAACTGCCTTTTATATCTGTAATCACTAAACTGATTTGGTCCTCCTACGCTATCTTTTGTTTGATGCTGAGATATCGCTGTGGATTAGACATTGGGCTGCACCCGCAGAGTGGGCACTTCAAACCCATGAGGAACTATGAGGGAGAAAAGAAGAGCTCGATGGCTCCCGTAAGTATGTACAATCTCCAAAACCTTATGGAGGGTCACCATAACTTAAATCGAATTGATGACAATGGGTTTGGTTTGTATTACATCATCGGTTGCTATTTTGTTATATCGTCTTTTATTATATTGTCTATTGCTATCATCTACTGCTATTCCATAAATTTTTTTCTGAATAGTCTTGTTTCTCTCAGCTGAGCTAAATGTAAAACAGATTGTTCACCCCTCCACATCAGTTGGAGATGCTCTAGACCATTACCCTTGTGTCCTACCCAAACACATACAGCACAGACATGCGTGCACTTAGACAAACGTGTGAATATACACACATGCATAAACATATGCATGCACGCACCTACACAATACATACACGCACAAAGGTGCACATGTCATGCAAAGGACATTTGGAATCAATTGGGCAGATATACAAGGAAGGTTGAAACCCTGGGGAAGCAGTAAAGACTACGTATCCAACTCTCCTATTTAAGAGGCCTCCCGTAAACATCTCAACAAAAGCTTTCCAGTGCCCTGAGTTTGCTTATCTTTTTAAGGGCACTGTGCCCTCCCACGATGGACTTCATTATGACACTGGCTATAACTTAGCAGCATCCTGGTTCAAGAACTTTCAGAACAGAAACGAAGCCCAATTACTGTCGGGTGCCGTTTTCACCCTCACATTGTCAGGCCTCTAAAAAGATATTCTCTTGAACATAGACGAGATACTTACAATTGATGTTGGTGCCAGCTCTTTGATGGTAGCCATGGTACATGCAGAAGGTCCTGACCTGCTCTAGTTTCTTAGAACTTAAGCTGGAAGCTCAATCAATTCCTTGGTTAATGGAAAACTCCATTGAAATGGAAATTTCCTGCACCACCTTTTCACTGATTTGATCAGAGAACAAAGCCGGGAGAATTCAGCAGGAATTTCTGCTCCATTTCCTACTTTCATTTCTTTTGTGTGTAGGCAAATTTCATACGCCCCCC
>NW_022105908.1:11223246-11231299 GCF_000313985.2 Echinops telfairi | reverse complement strand
CCAAAATTCATAAACTAAAGTTAGTATGGAGACAGACAGACTTAGTCAACAGAAGGAAAGAATTTGCAACCCCAATAACAAAGGTTTCCAGGGCCTTAATCTGGCAGCAATCTAACCAGCCCCGCTTTCAAATATATACGATATAGAAAACACATTGGTTCATGCTGCCTGTTGTTTATTTTGAGTTTAATAACTTACAAGTCTCTCAGCACAGCTCATTCCTGCCCCTCAGTGGGATATGAGAGATGCAACAGGATTGTCCCACTAATCCAAGATGTTGATTCCAAAGTCGGCACCAATGACAGATGACTTGCGATCAAACTTGTCTTGGCTAATACTCTAGCCTGGCACTGTGCTGGAGACCCTCAGACCCTCTCTCAGCATGTACCAGTTACTGTTCTCAGAAGTTCACAGGAAATAACACAGTCAGCTTATCCTCCAGCTTTGGAAGAGATTTCTGTTTCTCTCATTGAACTGCAGGTGAAACACTTGGCTTGCATTAAGAAACATTTTGTGCAAAAAAAAAAAATTGTATCTTTTAGTGCAAAAAACTTTCTAAATGCAGTGAGAGTCTTTGCCCATAGGAGCCATCAGAAACTGAGCCTTATTACCGGAGCAGCAGATTTCTCTTCTCCATCTTATTTTCACCAGGTCTGCATAACATACTCTTCCATTATATTCACAAGACTTCCTTTTCCATCTTCTCCCTTCTCCTCGCCTAACTCTATCAGGCACAAGTGGCTCTATTCCTAAAACATGGTACAGCTTTATTGTATCTGCATTCTTTCTTTTTGGATAACTAACTAAATGGATAACTAAAATGTGTCACATTTTAGGAGGTCAAGAGCAGGGTGTCAAATGTCTAGACTCAACTTGAGTTTCTCCACTTATTAATCTGGTGTCTCTTTGGTTAGTGTTGTGTTTTAAATAAGTATCATAAAGTACTTCATAGGGTTGTTGTGAAGGGAGGAAGCACGTAATGTCTTGCCATGTTCATCGTGTGTAATCAATAAATCTTACTAAGAGAAAAATGAAGTCCTCAAGTATCTTGTCCCATGGTTGGACCTGAAGGGCATTGTGTTGAATGGAATAAGTCAATCACAGGGAAAAAATCATGCCTAGGCACATATTATGAGGCTAATGCTCATTAGTGGTTACCAGAGATGGGATGGAAGAGAAAGTCATTCGCTTTCTACGTAGCAGGAACTTCCTATTTTCGGTGATGGAAAAGATAACACCAAATAAGGGTAAATTATACAGTTTGATGTCACTAAAATGTACACAAGGAAAAAAACGATCTTTTGATAAATACTAAGGCATATATACTTTTGAAACAAGAGCAACAGCAACCAAAACATACATGGATACATCTGTGTGTGTATATATATATAGACATATATGTGCTGTTGTTGGTGTTAGGTTCTCATGGAGGGTTATAGTGGAGTGGGGTGCCCTTAGAACATTTATCAGCATCACTAAAAGAGCTTTGTAACCTGCCTCAGCAGGACAAAAGCCAAAAAACCTCATAGGTGAGAAGCTAAGCAAAGGACAAGAGAGAGTCCTACCTGCAGAGATAACTAAGAGGCTGTCCGGAACAAAGAACTATATCCTGAGAATTTATGATCCTGTTAACTTCCCTAGTAAATCCTTGAATTATGAGTGCAGTGTGTGAGTCCTGGTGTCCATTGCAGTGAATTATGAAGTCATCCAATCTAAGCCTCAAGTGAAACTTAGGGTCTGCTATGGAAGGGACATGGTGTCATGTCAGAATTGATAAGGAGGGTTAGACAGAATAGGCATGCCTGACCTCCACCTCATCAAACTCAGCTTCAGGCAGCTGTTGCTGCTGATGGCGATTCCTCTTCCCCTGGTGAAGAGGTCAGACATCACCTTCCATGTCTTTTTTATACCCACAAAAACCCGCTATCATCTAACTGATTCTGACTCAAGGTGACCCTACATAGGGTTTCCAAGACTACAAATCTTGCTGGGAGCAAACAGCCTAATCTTTCTTCTGTGAACAAGCTAGTGGATTTGAACGACCGACCTAGCAATTAGCAACCTAACACTTATCCCATAGTACCACGAATGCTTCAGGTTAAATTTAATTAGATTCAGATTCAATTAATTCATGCACACCTTTCCTGATTGTAAGTCACACGCTATCCCCTTGTTCTGTCTGAATAACTGCTTCTTGGTCGTGCACAGGTTCTGCCTGAGCACAAGTATTCTGGAATTTTCATTCTTTGCCATATTATCCATAATTTGGTATGATCCACATGATCACATGCCTTTGAACAGTTAATAAAGCACAGGCACACATCTTTCTGATCACCTGTTTTCAGCCAAAATCCATAGGATGTCAGTATTGATATCCCTCAGCACATGATTTTCTGAGTCCAACTGGAATCCCTGACAATTACTTGTTGATATACTGCTACGATCATTGGTGGATTATCTCCAGCACATTTTTACTTGGGTGTGATATTAATTATATTGCTTGATAATTTCTGCATTCTGTTGGATCCTCTTTCTTTGGAATGGGCATCAATACTGATGCTTGGTCAAGAAATTGCCCTCTAAGTGTGTGGGCATAGAGGAGCGAGCACTGCCAAGGTAGCATCTGTTGAAATATCGCAATTGGTGGATCATAAATTTCTGGAGTCTAATTATTCACCAATTCCTTCAGTGTTCAGTGCAACTTGGACTTCTCCCTTAAGCACCACTGGTTCTGATTCATTTGCTACCTTCTCAATAGTTGGACATCAATTATTTTGGGGCACAATGGAAAAATCATCTCTAAATATATGAGCCCAAATGAGCAGTAGTTGCTTTAAAACAAAGATGAGACTGTAAAATGGTAAGGGGGCTAGCTAAATGGAACTGAAACAACTAAATAAAGACGATGATCTTGCATTGTGGAGAATATAACTGTCCACGAAAAACATGCATAGAAATTATTTAAGTTGAATTTAAATTACTATGTACACTTTAACCCGTCACAATGAAATATTATTTTTTAAAGACACATCTCCTTTGTGAGTAATATTTGGAGAGGTTACACTATAGGATCTTTCTCCTCTATTTTCTCTTTCCTGGCCTTCAGCACTCCCCTCTATTCAAGCAGTCTCCCAGCACAAGGATGGTGTCCTCTGGGGAAACAGTGAGCCCTGGTGTTCAAAAGCCTGAATTCTTAAGGAAATGTTGAACACGTTCAGGGGGGGGAAAGGATGTGTCTTCAAAAATGTTCATGCCTAAAGTTTCTGGAAAAAGTGAGAAGAATCTCGAGCTGCCAGAGTCACTGGAAAGGGGGTGGGGACTGTTCAGAGAGAAAAGAACTAAAGGAGAACCCGGAAAGATGTGTTAACTCTGCACAAGGGTCCAACTGGCTCATGGATTACAAACGGCAAAAGAGGCTGCAAACATTACAGCCAATGGGAGGAGAGAAGGCAGAGAACTAGGCCAGATTTGTGTTCCAGCCAACTATCAGAGCAATGCTCAATGACATCAAAGACAACATATCTGTGAAGACAGCAATCTCAGCAGAAGAATGACCATAACGCCACCATTTCCACTGAATCGATCTCAACTCATGGTAGCCCTAGGCGTTACAGAGTGAAACCGGCTGAGCTCTTTATGGACCTGGATTGCCAGATATTTCTTCTGAAGTTGGTTCACTGGGTTGGTTCAAAACACTGGTTCAGGTTAGTTAGGCAAGCACAAACCATTTGTGCCATCCGGGGACCTGTAGCAGAACAATAGAAAACAAAACACCATCCGATGGAAATGTTATAAGAATACAATATGTGACATTTAAAATCGATTGGGAGGATTTAATAGATATGCCCGAGGAATGAGTTAGTGACCTTGAAGGCAGGTGAAAGGAAATGATCCCATTGGAAAAGAGATATACAAAAGACTGGGAATGGGGTTCAGGGAGCTTAGGACCCGGTGAGACAAGGGCTAACATTCCTCAAAAAGAAAGGATAGAGATCATGGAAAAAGAAAAACATTCACTAACTCATAGCTGACATCACCTCCAATTAGCATTCTCACTTTCTTCTGACCCCCCCTCCACATGGAGAGGGGTCTAGGACATGGAACTTGCGAGGAAGCTTGGTGAAAGACAGAAATCTTAACAAACACCAAATGACACAAATAAATGCAAAGGAAACTCTTCAGCCTAGGAACATCGTAGGAAAACTGCTAGAATCCAGCCTGAGAAGAAACATCAATGGAAGAAAACCAGTGCATCGCACACAGAGAAATATATGACCCAAAGGACTGCATATGTCTTGCCAGAAACCGGGAAGTTCAGCTCTGGTTCTTTTCTTCAAGAGAACAGGCAAAATGAAGTTATTGACAGATCAAATAAAACTAAGATAATCTGGCCCAAGAACACCTGTAATCTAAGGAAGGCTAAAAGACGTTCTTTAGGATTCAGGGAGATGTTGCTGTTGTCATTGTTGCTGCTAGCTGCTTTCGAGTCAGCCTCCAATTCATGGTGACCCTGTGAACATGCTGCCTGGCCTTGCATTACCCCAATGATTGTTTTTATGTCAGGTTATTGTCATCCATCGCATTTTCCTGGGCTAAATTTTAGAAGTAGGTCACCAAGCCTTTCTTCCTGGTTCATTTTAGTCTAGAAGCTCCGGTGAGATCTGTTAAGCATCATAAACTCACACTCGCTGTCGTGAGTCCATTCCAACTCGTAAGGAAGCTGTAGGCCAGGGTAGAGCTGCCACTGTGGGTTTTCCAGACTGTAATCATTTGTGGGAATAGTAAGTCTTGTGGTTTCAAATGGCTGACCTGGGCTGACCTTGTGGTTAGCAGCCCAGGGCTTCGATTAGCATTACAACAACATGCAAATCTCCAGGAATTAAACCTGGTCTCTCACACAAAACAGCAAGAATTCTACTACTGGATCTATCCACTGTCCACATGGAAATGATTCCAGGAGGAAATTCAGGTGGAGTTGCAGGAAGACAGAAGATCACATAAATAATAAATATCTGGGTAAATATAAAACATGAAAGGCTGTTATTTCCCTCTTGATTTCTTTTCATTCGATGTGACACCCCGTGATGGGTCTATAAAGCATGTGGGAGCACTGTGTGCAGCGAGTCTCGTATAAAAAGGGGAACGCATGTGACTGGAGCTCTGCAGTGACATTCTGCAATAAGTGATCCCATATGAGTTCTGAAGAATTCAGGATTGGTTAGTAGTCAAAGTCCAGTCAGGAGAAAGAAACGATACCAGTAATCCGAGCATAGAAAACTTAAAAACAAAATGATCATTAAGTCGTAAAATGTGATTAATTACTTGAAGGGGTAAAAGAAGGCTTCAATATCATAATAGAGGGAGATGCTACTGCCTCTAAAGGTGAGGGCAGTTGCACATAAAGGAACTAAGAATTTGAAACAGTCATGTCCTTCTCTCAAAGCTCAAACGAAGGCCCCTTTGGAGAGGATATGACCGTGCCAGAGCATGCAGGCTTCTGAAGGCAAAGAAATTTATTAGCATGTGCAGAGCAGCACTGGCCTGAAGGAGCAGCCCACAGGGTGGCTGAGGGACTCACTCACTTGCTAAAGCATAGCCGCTCCAGCGGGTCTATTAGAAGTGGTCCCAGGAGTCCCGCAGGCTGACCTAGTCAGCAAGAAGAGGCCTGCTCTGTGGAAGACAAACTCTCTCAGAGTGACCACCGCTGGGCCCTCTCAGGCTAATAGACTAGCAATCTTGCTACAGAAGAAGAGAGAATGCTAGAACCAGGAAAAGAAGGCTGTCCTTGGCCATGGACTTACAGAGCTCCAATGCCCTTTTTGACAATGTACAACAACACACCATCTGGCAAAAGAACTATTTATAGGGTCCAGCCTGAGAGAGAGAAAAAGGGGATTTAGAAATAAAAAGCAATACATGTATAAATTTTTAATTAGTCCCAATGTATATTCTAATCACTAGAAAAGCCACTAAAAAAAGGCAAAGAGATACAGCTAAAAAGGAATTAGATTAATTGAAATAAAATTCTAAGTTACATACTGGTATTTAAATAATCCAAAAATAGCAAGGAAGATGGAACACAGGAAAAAGATAAACCGAAAATAATAGTAAAATTGGAGTTGAATAATCTCAAAATTCTTGTGTTGTGTGAAAGAAGCCAACTACATAACATCATTTATATAACACTCTATCTCAATCCTCTGTCAGTGTATCATATTGTCGGGGCTTGCATGTTGCTGTGGTGACAAAAGCCACACCATTCTACATTTCAAATACCAGCAGAGGCACCTATGGTGAGCAGATTTTCAATGGAACTTCCAGACTAAGACTAGGAAGGGAGGCCTGGCAATCTATGGCCAAAATCAGCCCCCATATCTTGTGGATCTCAACAGAATATTGCACAATGGAGCATTTGAAGATGAGTCATCAGCGTGAAAAGTCACCCAAAATACACAGAGGTCACATAATCATCTCCAGCATTCTAACAATTGTGGAGATGGAGCAGGAACAAAAGAGCATGCATTTTGCTGTGTGTGTAGTAAATTGGACTAAGCTCAATGACGGCAAATGGACTGCAAGGGGCCAGAGGGAAATTTGGTAGTTAATAGAAGTGTTCTACATTTTATTGGAGTGGTCGTTTTGTATGTACAAAATTTATCAAAAATAAATTCAGTCTTTGTACATGAATTTTATATTGATAAAGATGAAACTTTAAAACACAGTGGACAGTGCAAGATATGACAAAATAACAATTTATAAATTATCAAGGGTTCAGGAGGGAGGGGGAACAGGGAGAGAGGGGAAATATGAGGAGTTGATGCCAGGGGCTTAAGTGGAGAGCAAATGTTTTGAGAATGATGAGAGTAACGAATGCACAAATGTGCTTTACACAATTGATGTATGTGTGGATTGTGATAAGAGTTGTATGAGGCCCTAATAAAATGATTAAAACATAAATAAATAAATAAATAAAAGGCAGTGGGCAATTGTTTTTCATAGGACAGATCTTTGGAAACCAGGAATTTGAGGAAAGAGCTGAACAGTAGCCATTGAATGCCTAGTGCTCGTTCTGTACTGTTCTAGGCAACCCCAATTGTCACCCAAGTTCTTAAGAAACCAGTCCCATCTAGAGTGGCACAAACACTCACAGCATCCAACTTCCAAGACCCAATCCCATACAGTAAAGACCAAAAAGGAAAAGAAAGAAAGAGAGAGAGAGAGAATGAACCACACTGCCATCAAGTACATTTCAACTCATGTTGTTCGACACTGTCAAGTCGTTTCCCACCAATAGAAACCCTAGATACAGTAGAAAAAAACACCACCTGGTCCTACCCCCACTCCCCACTCCTCATAATCATTGCTATGTTTGAGCCCATTGTTACAACCACCACGTCAGTCCATCTTGTTGAGTTTTCTCCTCTTTTTTTGCTGACCCTACACTCTACCAAGCATGAGGTCCCTTCCAAGGACTGGTATCTTCTGATTCCATGCCCAATGTACATGAGACAGTGTCTCACCATTCTCATTTCTAAGGAGTGTTCTGGCTGTACTTTTTCTGAGACACACTTGTTTGTTCTTCTGACAGTCCACAGTATTTTCAATATTCTCCAATAACACCATAATTCAAATGCATCAATTCTTCTGCTACCTTCCTTATTCATTCTAACTCTGTATAGGCTTTCTGAGATTATAAATCTTTATGAAAGTGTACAGCCTCCTCTTTCTCCTGACAAGGAGCTGGTGGGTTTGAACCACCAACCTTGTGATTAGCAGCCCCATGCCTAACTCACACTGAAGGGTAATATTTTGCTATGCTAGACACCTGCTGTGTTAATGATCAGCCAAAGACATCATGAGAGAGGCAGCTCCTGAACAGAGAGACCTGCCTGGGCTCAACCTCTGTTTCAGCCTCAGCCTCAGGAAGTTGGCTTCTACTTCAGTGAAAGATAACTCCAGGTGCCCGGCTATCAAAAAGTATAGCGTCTGGGGTCTTAAAGGCTTGAAGGTAATCAAGCGGCCATCAAGCTCAGAAGCAACAAAGCCCACATGG
>NW_022105908.1:11218897-11219986 GCF_000313985.2 Echinops telfairi | reverse complement strand
GAGGTGGTGCTGACCAACTCAGGGACAGGGGAGCAACAAGTGATCCAAAAACAGTGGCAAGGAGGGTGTGAGAGGCCTAGTAGGGACTCAGCAAGGGTAATGTAACCGAGAAAAATCACTGAAACCCAAATGAAGGCTGAGCATGATAGTGCAACAAGAGGAAAGTAAAAGGAAATAGAGGAAAGAACTAGGTGACAAAGGTTATTTATCAGCATGTTTTTTACCTTGAAATTTCTGAATCTTAACATTGTTGATAAATACCTATCAGTAACATATGCACATATATGAAGTTTCAAAATCCAGTTTTATACTTGTCTTTTAACTGGATAATTTAGTATGTTTGCATTAAATATAATTGCCAACATTTTTTGCAGTTTAGAGCTATATCATATACTGTACATTTTGTTTATTCCACATCTTTTCTTCTCTTTCTTTCCTTTTTTGCATCCAGGTCAGTTGACAATATTTTTATTTCATTCCTTTATGCCTTTTATAGGTTTAGAAATTATATATTCTCTATTCTTTAGAGGATACCTGCAATTGCAACATGCATACTTAAATTCTTGAAGCCTAAAGTTTAAAACTTTATGTTGTTCCCAGATCGTCTAAGAGCTTTAGCACACTGATATTTTAATCATTTTAAATACCACTCTCTTTCTTTTACATTTACTCCTATATTACTCATTTTCGTTGTATTTAATCCCTTCTTTCTGAGGGTACTTTTCACTCCCTTGAAATACTGCCTGGGACGTCTGCTGGTGAAAAAATAACCATAATTTGTTTTTAAAAGCTTGTTGTGTTCCATTCTTGGAAATTATTTTTGCTGGATATAAAACACTAGTTAAGCAATTATCTTCTTTTTTTGCATTTATTTATTTATTTATTTTTAATCAGTTTATTGGGGCTCGTACAATTCACCACAATACATAGATCAATTGTGTAAAGCACACTTATACATTTGTTGCCCTCATCATTTTCAAAATTTGCTTTCCTCTTGGGTTCCTGGAATTAGCTCATTTTCCTTTTCCCCCCTCCCCCCTCCCTCATGAACCCTTAATAATTTATAAATTATTATTATATCTTATCTTA
>NW_022105908.1:11200228-11217803 GCF_000313985.2 Echinops telfairi | reverse complement strand
TCCATTTCCCTCATAATCTTAAGTATATTTACATATGTACATGTCTGTATTTAGGCTTCTATGTATGCCCTTTGCCTCCTACTTCTTTCCTCTATTTCCTTATGCTTTCCTCCTGTCCCATTACCATGTTCAGGTTTCACTAATTCCTCTCAGTTACCTTGCCCTTGGTCACTCCCTACCAGTCCTCCCATCCCCTCCCTACCATTGGTTTTGAACCATTTGTTGTTCCCTTATCCCTAGGTTGGCCAACACCTCCTCCCTTCCCCTACCTCCCACACTCCCATGTCCTTGTGGGGCCATTGGTCCCTTTATTTTCTTCTCACATTTTTTTTTTGTCCAGCCTCTCTTATCTAGGTGGATGTGCAGATATATTAATATGTGAATAAAATTGGGGATGGCTTTGACAGCACAGCACCAAAGTGGCACATAAGAACATGGAGATGACAGCAGCAGCACTGACAAGCTAACAAACAAAAAAGCCACTGACATATAAAATTTAAAAGAAGAGAAAAAAGGAAAAAAACAAAACAAATAGGCTGGAAAAAAATGAAAAGAAAAGAAAAGAAAAAAAAAAGGCCTGTTAGTAGTTCAAGGTCTGTTTGTTGACCTTTAGGAGCGTTTTCCGGATGAGTTTAATGGGGTGCCACATCCTGGCCCCAGAGTCCATTGTTTGTATTCCCTCAGGACCTCCTTGCTCTGCTTCCCTGCTGCTCCATTGCACGCCCCCAGTGTTTTGCCTCAGTGTGGTGAGGTCAGCTCAGTCACCCATCCCACACTGTGTCTCCGGTGCTGTCCCATGCAGGGCCATGGGTCAGCGCAGGATGTCGCATCTCGCCGTGGGGGCAGCTATATGGTCCTCTCTGTACACTGGGCCCTCCGAGCTGGGCTATCGTCCTCTGAGATTGGTGGGCCCAGTTGTGCTCCCTCCTTTCCTCCTCCTTCCTTTGCTTCAGCTTTCTTCTGGGTGTGGTGTGGTAGGCCAGTTCCTTTCTCACACCAGACGATCTATTTCCATTTTCTGTGGTGCTCCCATGGTGGGGGTCAGGCTAATTCTGGTTAGGGCCGGCGTATGGTCCAGTCTCTTTGTGGATTCCTCCGCGTGTTACGTTGCTCTTCTGGTTTGGCATGTCCTGATGGGATCTGTATGCACGCTCCAGTTCTGTGGGGACACAACCAATACTCTCCCCCCTCGATGGGTTAGTGCCCTGTTCCCCCCGTGCCATCAACTCAGCTTCTCCCCACCCTGCTTCTCCCTCCACTTGTCCCCCCTCCCCTTCTTTATGTTGGACTCTCATGTACCTCCCTTGGTGCGGCCTGCCCTCCATCCAACTGTCTAGGCTTCTACCCGTTTATTGCGAGATAGGTGTTTATTCTTCTATTCCTGACATGCTGATTGAATTTACCTCGGGGGACTCATGTTATACCTGCTCTTTTGCTTTTGGCTTACCTGGCTTAGCATAATTCCTTCCAGCTCTTCCCACGAGGTGAGGTGTTTCACGTGATCTACGGGGCTTTTCAGTGCTGCATAGTACTCCATTGTGTGTATGTGCCAGAGTTTACTAATCCACTCATTTATCGATGGAAACTTAGGCTGTTTCCAAGTCTTTGAGATTGTGAATTGTGCCGCAATAAACATTGGAGCGCAGATGACTGATCGTGTTTTATTTGCTGCTTCCACCAGGTATATGCCCAGTAGAGGGATGGCTGGATCATAAGGTAGATCAATTTCCATTTTCTTTAGGTATCTCCAGATTGCTTTCCACAGTGGCTGGACAAATCTACATGACCACCAGCAGTGGAGGAGGGTTCCTACTTCACCACAGCCCCTCCAACACTTGTTGCTCTCTGATTTGCTTATTTGGGCTAGCCTCAGGGGTGTTAGGTGGTATCTCATGGTTGTTTTGATTTGGATTTCTCTTATGGCTAAAGATCTGGAACACTTTCTCATATGCTTATTGGCCAACGGATCTCCTCCCTAGTGAAGCTTCTTTTCAGTTCTTTTGCCCACTTCCTTAGGAGGTCAACTGTTTTCCTCTTTTTGCAGACCATGAGGGTGTTGTAGGTTTTAGTAATGAGCCTTTTGTCTGATGTGTCATTACTAAAAATCCTCTCCCAGTCTGTGGGTTGTCTTGTCACCCTCTTGGTGAAGTCTTTCGAGGTGCACAGGTGCTTTATTCTTACTAAGTCCCATTTGTCGGTACCCTTCCCTACTGAAGTGAGCCTATGAGTTCCCTGGGCCAGTGCTCTGAGGTTAGTCCCAATTCCCAGAAGACATTGGGCCTCAACTCAAGTACTCCCTTAACACAAGAACACTTTGTTCTAACAATCTGGCATTCTGTGATGCTCACCTTCACCACAGGATTGCTGAAGACAAAGCAGGTGCATAAGCAAATGTGTCAAGGGTTTGTGAGGTAAGGTGGGGGGGGAGGGAGCAGAAAGAAATGAGGAGTTGATATCAGGGGCTCAAGTGGGAAGAGAATGCTTTGAAAGCAATGATTGTGCGATATGTGCAAAGGTGTTTAGCATATTGGAGGAATGCATAGATTGTTATAAGAGATGTAAGAGCCCTTAATAAAAGTATTTTTAAAAAATACATGAAATATCCAGTAAGCAAAGTAACGGTGGGCTTACTTGTGCTTACTTATTAATCTGTAGTGAACAGTATTGAAAGCTTTTCACCAACTCAAAGGACGTGGTAAAATCCACTTGAAATTGTTCACTACAGATAATTAAATAAGCACAAGTAAGCCTTACTTTGCTTGTTCAGTAGTCTACCCTTCTACATAGAAAAAAATCATTGCAAGGAAATGGTTCACACAATTGTGGAGGGTGGCAAATCAAAAATCCATGTGTAAGTTGACAGGGAGGGAGAAAAGAAGGGAGAGGAAAGAAGGAGAGAGATTGAGAGAGAGAGACCTCTGTCAGAACATTCAGTTATACATTAGATTAAGGAGACCTGGTAGCATAGTGGCTTATATGTTGGGCTGCTAATCACAAAATCAACAGTTCGAATCCATCAGTTGATCTGTAGAAGAAAGATGTAGTTTTCTGATCCTGTAAAGATTTACTACTTTGGAATTCCATAGGGACCATTCTACTCTGTCCATAGGGTTGCTGTGAGTCAGTACTGATAAGAGGGAATTGCATTCTATATACTAGATACAATTGATTGGCTGCTCACAACAGATCACAAAGTGGAGGATGATTACATGGTGTCTATCAAATCACTGAGAATCATGGTCTAGTTGAGTTGACATATAGCCTTAGCCATCACAGGGTTAACCGGAAGAAAGGAGAGAAACAGTTGCCAATACCTGAGCATCAAGTGAAATAAATTTCATGGTGGCAAAGCACAAGAAAACCCTCTAATTTTGTGAAAGAAAAACAAAAAACACCTTATCTTTAAAGTACAATAAAACAAAGCATAATAAAAAAAAATTTTTTAAGGAAAGACCCTCTAATACAGGCCCCAAAGCAGGGCTTTGAAATTTTGGCAGCACAATAGAATCACCTGGAAACTGAAACCCCTGGCCCTGCTCAAGCCCAACTTTACCAGGATCCCGCAGCAGAATCCCAGCTTCACATGTCACCAATGAGCCATCGAGGTCGAGAAGAAGAAACTGGTTTTGAGATTGTTTTAGGTGCCTGCAAATGAGTCCTGATACTGGAGTGAGGTTGTTTTATCACAAAAAGTTACTGACATTTGATAGACTAGGACTCAAGTCAAAGTCAATCACTTTTGAAAAATTAAACTTTTTCTATGCTAAAACCTGAGGATGATCAATCATATGAGTGACACATAAAATGGAGACACAAATCGCATCTCCCTCCAATACTGGGAGGACAGCTTAAATGAGTGCCGTGGGTGCTTCCTGAGGACAGAAAATCTATCTGGCTCAATGCCTTAGGTCTTACCTTGTTCCAAATAGTAAGCTCCCAACGGTAGTTGTTGAATTACCTTGGTCAAGTGCCATTAAAATATAAATTTAGGTTAAATATCAGTCTATGCTACCTACCATAAGAGAGAGGCTTTCTTTGTAAGAAACCAGCTCCTACAATTATGGAAATCAGCAATGTCACTATCTACCCTCTAAAACCTCCAGCAATCTTGTGTCTGAAATCAGTAGGCCGAGCAGTAGGCTATAAACACCTATGTAGGCTAGAAATGTCTATGTTGCAGACTTCAGGCAAAATGATCCTCTCTTCTACTGATTGCATGAGACCCACCCACACTTTGGCAGGTGTTGTTGTTGTTCGCTGCCATCAAGTTCATTCTAATCCGTAGCAGCCTTATGCACAACAGAAGAAAACCCTGCCCGTCCTGCACCATCCTCATAAGTGCCCCCATGCTTGAGCCCATTGTTGCAGCCACTGGATCAATCCAGCTCCCTTTTCCAAGCATGATGTCCTTCTCCAGGGACTAGTCTCTCTTGACAACATGTCCAAAGTATTTAAGACGAAGTCTCTCCAACCTTGCTTCTAAGAAGCACTCTGGCCTTAATTCTTCCCAGACAGATCGGTTTGTCCTTTCAGCGGCCCATGGTATTCTCAATACTCTTGTCCAGTACATGTACCACAATTCAAATGCAACAATTCGTCTATAGTTTTCTTTATTCGGTGTCCAACTTTCACATGCCTGTGAGACAATGGAGAATAGCATGGCTTGGGTCAGGGGCACCTTAGTCCTCAAAGTAACATCCTTGCTTTTCAATACTCTAAAGCAGTGGTTCTCAACCTTCCTAACTTTAATACAGTTCCTCATGTTGTGGTGACCACCCCCTCAACCATAAAATTATTTTCATTGGTAGTTAACTGTAATTTTCCTACTGTTATGAATCAGGCAACCCCAGTGAAAGGGTCATTCGACCCCCAAAGGGGTCGCGACCCACAGGTTGAGAACTGCTGCTCTAAAGAGATCTTGTGCAACAGATTTACCTAAAGCAACCCATCTTTTGCTCTCTTGACTGCTGCTTTCCTGAGCATTGACTGTGCATCCAAGCAAGAAAAAATCCTTGACAACTTCTGTCTTTTCTCCATTTATCATGATGTTACCTGTTGGTCTAGTCGTGAGGACTTTGTTCTTTATTGCATTGAGTCATAATCCATACTGAAGACTGCCATCCTTGACCTTCATCAGCAAGTGCTTCAAGTCCTCCTCCACTTCAGCAAGAAAAGTTGTGTCATCTACAGATCACAGGTTGTTAAGCCTTTCTCCAATCCTGATGCCATATTCTTCATGTAAGCCAAGTTCTCTAATGGTTTGCTCAACATACAGATTGAATAAGTATGGTGAGAGGATACAACTCTTTTGTAGACCTTTCCTGATTTTAAACCATGCAGTATGCCTTTGATCCATTCACACAACTGCCTCTTGATCCATGTACAAGTTCAACAGGACCTCCATGAAGTGTTCTAGAGATCTCTTTCTTCTCCGTCGTTTGTTATGACCACACAGTCAAATGCCTTGGGATAATCAATAAAGCAAAAGTGAACATCTTTCTAGTTGAAATGGGGCTGTTGCCAGCCCCCCACCACTAATCATGGGTTCATTAAGCACAATTGTACAGTTGAGGTATATAAATATTATATTAAAGTCATCAAGAGCATGAGAGATAGAAGAGAGATTGAAATAATGGAGTCAGACACATTTCATGGTAGCAATGCTCACCTCAGCCCCGCTTGGTGGTCCACCTGGAGAGAGGGGGAAGGGAAGGAGGATAAGGGGAAAGGGAACAGGGGAGCGAGGAAGGGAGAGGTCAAAGGAGGAGCCGAGAGAGAGAGCGCGGGAGCTCTCTATTGCTAACCCAAGCCTATGTACCTTTGGGAGCGTGCAAACCCACTAATTAAAGGTAGATATACATCACAAGAAGGGGTTGCACTATAGGTTATACAGCAATGAGAGGGGGACAATCTAGAGACATACACTCAATCGGAAGAGGAGGGGCTGGGGTATACATGTGACAAAATGGGCGTATCCTAGATACAGGATGACAGTCTAACTTGATGTCATGGAGCTGGTTTGATCTGGTCTCTGGGTCTCCATAGGAACCATCATCAGTAGGGTGCAAACCCCACCTACGGGAACCAAATCAATGACTGCAGGCCTGTCCATTGTCCTTAACAGCAGGGAGTGGGGCCTACCATAGTCTGGTGACTGACTGTCTTCAGGGAGGATACTCAATGTTCTGATACTTTGCATACTCCGTGTTCTGATCATTAGCAGTTTGGGCCCCTGTTTCTCCTTACCTGGAGTTGTGCCCCATCAGCAAACGAAGATCCCAAAGACTCCACTCTCACCTACTTGACCCAAGTCACATCATTATGGTTGCCTCCACTCTGAGGAATCAGCTCCTCTTCAGTCACCTGTTGATGCCCTCAGACGTGAGCACGATCTTCAACAATGTCCTGCTTCCATCCATTAGGCCCTTAGTATCTCACAACGCTTCACCCCTAGCCATAAGGTTTTCAGCAGCTTCTTCCTCTGAAGTCAGGAGTCAAGTCTTTCTTCAGTATCTATTCTTAGTCTGGAAGGTCCCCTTGAAACCTGTTCACTGTGTGTGACCCTGCTGGCTCTTAAAATGCCAATTACATAGCCTCCAGCATCACAGCAACACGTAAGCCACCACAGTATGACAAACTGACAGACAAGTGGTGGCTTTGGCAGGTAACTTGCTTATACTTAAGATCAATTGATTTCAAGGGCTAATTACATGTCCCTGCTTCGTAACAGCATCTGAATTAAGGTTTGATCGAGCACAGGGCACCATAGGCTAGCCAAATTGGCAGAGAAAATTTACCATCACAGAAGCTGACCCCAGGAAGCCAAAGACAGAAGGCGGGAAAATGACGTAAGGAAAGAAGAAAACTGGAAAGAGGTGTTTTACTTTGAGCTACTTATTCCTGGGAGCCCTGAAGAAACAAATCTTAGAACTGTTGGTCCCAGACAGGAGGCTGGACTTTCATGCACCTACTCCACCACCAATGGGAGCATCCACTCCCTCACTCTCCCAGACCCAGTGTATTACCTGAGGCGTTGTCTACCACACATTCCTACCATGGTTGCTGCTGAAGTGGTGTGTGGCTAAGGTAGGCTGTGGACATACAGCTGAGGACACAACAACATCTGCTCCACACCACCCAAAAAATCAAGTGTTCACGGGCATTCACTATGTATGAAGCTCTGTGAGCTCCTCAGGAGAGAGGTGTGATAGCTAATCACAGAACAATTTCATAATTTAAAAGGGATTTGATTCCCCTCTCTGTCTAGACAGAAAATAAGCCAGGAGAATGATTCAAACCCCCTGTGTTTAAATAGTACATTTCTTGGGCACCTTAAGTTCAGCTATGTAAGGCTCTAGTGTGGAAAGTCAGATTAATACACATTACTTCACAGGGAAACTAATTAAATTTTTCTATCGTCTTCCTTGGCCTCTATCAATTAACTGTCATTTAAACTTTACCTTGGTCTTTCCATAGAGGAAATAAAACACACAACTGAAGCCCTGCAAAGCAAACACAATGTTCTTAGGGGGAAACTGTAAAGTAGGAGATAAAAGCCGAGAACCACCAGAGCTTAGAGTGCAGCTGATTTCAAACTCCATTACTTAACCGGTATAAAACCTAGAAGGCACAAAGAACTTACAAAATAGGCGGACACACATTATCCATTTAAAGGGAATATTAATGAAAATACATCTTTCCCAAATTTGAAAACATCGCGCAGAGAGAATAGTGCAAAGAAAGCTATCCTATGTAATAGTGCTCCCTAGGCTTTTCCGTGAATGAGCTCTGCGTGTTTCTGCGGGGTAAATGACGAGCGAGTTGAAGGGATGATCAGAAGGACAGAGGCTACCAGCATATTCCTGAAAGGTGGTGTGGCTGTGCCTCTACCTTTAGAGCCTGTGGGAGATAATGAGATGAGATTAGCAGAAACAGTTCCTTTAGCACTAGTCATGCCTCAAGAGAGCCTTCAAGAATTGGAATTTCTGCCTTTACCCTCCCTGTTTCGCCACTCACATCACTGGTCCTGTAGGGCTCATCCGCCCTGAGGGAACCGATTACAAGGAACTATATGTGACCTCCTCCCTGGGGGACAGACAACCGAAAAGTGAGTGAAGGGAGACGTCGGACAGGGCAAGATATGACAAAATACCAATTTATAAACTATCAAGGGCTCATGAGGGAGGGGGGAGCGGGGAGGGAGGGGGAAAATGAGGACCTAATGTCGGGGGTTTAAGTGGAGAGGAAATGTTTTGAGAATGATGTACAAATGCGCTTTACACAATTGATGTGTGTATGGATTGCGATAACAGTTGTATGAGCCCCTAATAAAATGTTTAAAAAAAAAAAAGAATTGGAATTTCTGAGTATCTCAGGGCATCCCTTTCTTTTGTTGCAGGCATCTTAGGGCTGTGGTCCTTTCCCAGAGCAGCTGAAATCCTAGAACCCGTTAAGGTATCAACGGGTTCGCTCTCCTTGTGCTGTGTTCTGTTGCAGGAGTATAGGAGCACATGGCTCGCAACACTGGCTCAGAGGAGTAGCCTGGTCAGATTTTTATCTCTCTAGCACATCTTTTCTCCAAGGGACTCTGGCATCTTCTGTGAAACTCCAGAAGTCGAGGGTGCAACAGAACGGCAGGAGAACCGAGCGGCAAGGTCCCCAGGGAATGCTGAAGGTGGACTCTGGGGCCAGGGCGTGGTGCCCCAAAAGACTGGACTGGAAAGCACTCCTAAAGGCCAACAAACAGTCCTTGAACTAACCACAAGCTTTTCTTTCTTGTGATTTGGTTTGGTTTTTGGTCACTGGTTTTGTCAGGAGCTTAGGTGGAAAGCAAATGATTTGAGAATGATGAGGGCAATGAATGTGCAAATGTGCTTGACACAATTGCTGTATGTATGGATTGTGATAAGAGCTGTATGCGCCCCGAATAAAATGATTTTAAAGAGAAAGAAAGAAAGAAACTCAAGAAGGGAGACTTGGGCACAAACGAGTGAGAAGCTCTCAAATTCTCCCAACCATTTTCCCTCCTTCAACATCCCCTTAACTTTGACTGGTTCAATTCTTTCCCATGGTTCCTTCTTCCTTTAGATGTTTTGGTTTTGTTTTTTGTCCAGGTGGCGACTGGTCTCTGCAGATGTGCCAGGTATAATTCTGGGTTCCATTCCAGGATTCCCCTAAGAAGAATTAAGCAATTTTTTTTATTTACTTAACTCGTTAATCTTTGTTCTCCCTAATGTACACTTTCACTACCTAATTGTTCAACTACTTTTCACTAGTTCACCATGTTCAGAGAACATGATTAAAATATAGATTCTGATTTACAATGTCTGGGATGCAGCCTGAGGTGTGCATCCTTAACAAGTCCCTAGAAGATGCTGATGCTTCTGATCCTGGACCAAACTTAGAGAATTGAGGCTCCAGGGATCTAAAAAGAAATATCACATAGACCTGGTCCAGAAGATCAGAGTTAAATGAGAAGAAAAATATCCATAGACAGAGTCCACAAAATACAGATGTAAGAATAAATGCCCATTCTTTAACATTCCCACAGTATGGTCTATCAACATATTCTGTATAATAAGCATTCTCTATAACACAGGTTCTCAATGAGGGAAGCGGAGCCAGCAGCTAGGAGAGGGTAGAGATCCTGTGAGTGCTAGAACAACACCAAGCTAGTGGGGAGGGAGCACTAAGAGGTGGAAGAAGGAGGACAGTGATGGCGGGGCAGGAGGAGGCAAAAAGGAAACAGAGGCAAGCTCTCGGAAGCAAAGGCATAGATAGGGATATCAACAGCAATAAAGAGGGAGATCTTCAAGATGGATTGACGCAGTAACTACAACAATGGGCTCAAACCTAACAATTGTGAGGATGGAGGAGGACTGACTGAGCAGAATTTCATTCTGTTGTAATTAGGGATTCTATGAGTCAGAAGCAACTCGACAGCGTGTAACAATGACAAAGAATCACCTAAAAACCTTGTTAAATAGAGATCGCAGGGACCTACCCTGAGCTTCTACTAGAAGAGATCTCCTTGGAGCCCCCAAATCTGTATCTCTCACAAGCTCCCAGGTGTTGCTGCTGCTTCTGCCAGCCCAAAGCCCACAGTCTGAGGGCCCTTTTGTAACCAAGAAGCACTGTCAGGTAAGCATGGACTGCTAACGACAAGATTAGAAAGTCAAACCCACCAGCCACTTCTCAGGAGAAAGGAAGGCTATGTGTTCTAAAGATTTACAGCCTTGGAAACCACATGTAGGGTCACTATGAGTCAAGTTCAGCTCAATGGCAATGGGTTTGGTTTGAGTTCTAATACTGTATTGGTAAATCTATTGAAAGATAGCTTTCAGTTATCACAGTGTAAGAATGAATTACAAATTTGTGTCACCACCCAGCAAAAACATTTAAATCGCTCAGACTGGTCATATCTGCCTCCTAGCATACATCTCACTAGCAAACACACTCCCATGTGTTGTTAGGTGCCACTGAGATGCCTCTGGTCCATAGCAACCCTATGTACAATAGAACGAAACACTGCCCGATCCTGTACCACCCTCACAATGGTTCCGATGCTTGAGCCCATTGACGCAACCTGTGTCAATCCATCTCACTGAGGGCCCTCCTTCTTTTCACCGCCCTTCCATGTTAGCAATCATGATGCCCTTCTCAAATAGTGGTCTCTCCTGACATGTCCAAAGTAGGTACTCGGCATCCTTGACTCTAAGGAGCACTCTGAGCTTACTTTTTCCAATACCGATCAGTTCGTCTTTGCAACAGTCCATGGCATTTTCAGCAGTCTTCTCCAGCACCACACTTCAACTGCACCAATTCTTCTCCAGTCTTTCTGACTCAATATTCAACTTTCACATGCAAACAAGGGGATGGAGAATACCGTAACTTGAATCGGGCACGCTTTAGTCCTCAAAGTAACACCCTTGCTTTCATTATCCTAAAGAGATCTTTTGCAGCATAGTGTCCACCACGTGTCTGTCAGTTTGTCCTGCTGTGGTGGCTCTCTGATGCAGAGATGCTGGAAGCGATGTCACTGGTATTGCCCCTGCTAGCAGGCTCACCCAGAGTGAACAGGTTTGAGCAGAGCTTCCAGACCAAGAACAGAAATGAAGACTCGGCTCCCATATCAGAGAAAAACCTTATGCAGAGCTCCGAAGCCTTGTCAAGTAAGCTCACTAGCACCTTTCAATATTAACCTCCAGCCATGGGTTTAAAGAGAGACTTGTTTTAAACCTAAGTGTTTTTATTTAAAATGAGTTAAATACCACATGGAACCCTGGTGGCATAGTGGTTACGCATCAAGCTGTGATCCTCAAGATCAGCAGTTCAAAACAACTGGCAGCTCTATAGGATAAAGACAGGGCTTCTTACACCAGTAAACCATTATGGTTTCAGCAACTCATAGGGCAGTGCTATAGGGTCACTATGAGTCAGTATTGACTCAATGACGGTGAGTTTACATACAGTTGGGTCTTGTTTAGGGTATCTGTTGATTTTACCTTATTTTTTATTCTTTTGGTAATCTACCTTGACAATTTCTATATTTTAATAGGAGTATTCATTCTATTTGCATTTTAAATGTTGGTATCCCCACCCACTGCCATTAAGTCAATTCCAACTCATAGCAACCCAATGAGATTTCTGAGTCTATAAATATTTACCGAATAGCTTCATCTTTCTCCAAGGACCAGGGGGTGAGTTTGACCAGTTAAAATTTTGGTTAGCAGCCTAATGTCTAGCCTACAGCACCAACTTGGTTCCTTGATTATTAATACAGTTCAATTTATATGTACCATGTTTGTCACTATTGTCTGTTGGTTGTAATTATTGTTTGTTCCTTTTTTCCCCCTATTTTTATTCTTTTTCTGGTTTTGATTGAATTTTTTCTTTTTTAAATCATTTTATTGGGGGCTCATACAACTCTTATCACAATCCATACATACATCCATACTGTCAAGTATATTCGTACATCTGTTGCCATCATCATTCTCAAAACATTTTCTTTCTACTTCACCTCTTGGTATCAGCTCCTCATTTTTCCCCTCCCTCACCATGCCCCCTCCTTCACGAACCCTTGATAATTTATAAATTATTATTATTTTGTCATCTCTTACACTGTCTGACGTCTCCCTTCACCCACTTTTCTGTTGCCCATCCCCCAGGGAGGTGGCTATATGTAGATCCTTGTGATCGGTTCCCCTTTTCTACCCCACTTTCCCCTTACCCTCTTGGTATCACTGCTCTCATTAATGGTCCTAAGGGGTTTATCTGTCGTGGATTCCCTGTGTTTCCAGCTCTGATCTGCACCAGTGTATATCCTCTGGTCTAGCCAGATTTGTAAGATAGAATTGGGATCATGATAATGGGGGTGGGGGGAGAGGAAGCATTAAAGAACTATAGGAAAGTTGTATGTCTCATCGTTGCTATACTGCACCCTGACTGGCTCATCTCCTCCCCAAGGCCCTTCTGGAAGGGGATGTCCTGTTGCCCACAGATGTGTCTTGGGTCCCCACTCCGCACTCCCCCTTATTCACAATATGATTGTTTGTTCTTTGATGCCTGATAACTGATCCCATTGACACCTCATGATCACACAGGCCAGTGTGCTTCTTCCATGTGAGTTATATTGCTTCTCAGCTAGATGGCTGCTTGCTTATCTTCAAGGCTTTAAGACCCCAGACTCTAGACCTTTTGATAGCTAGGCACCATCAGCTTTCTTCACCACATTTGCTCATACACCCTCTTTGTCTTCAGTGATCATGTTAGGAAGGTGAGCATCAAGGAATGCCAGTTTAATAGAACAAAGAGTTCTTGTACTGAGGGAGTACTTGAGTAGAAGCCCAATGTCCATCTGCTACCTTAATACTAAACCTATAAATATATGCACATAGATCTATTTCCCCATCATCATATATAAATATATTTATATATGCCCATGCCTGTATTTAGACCTCTATAAATACCCTTTGCCTCCTAGTTCTTTCCTCTATTTCCTTTTACTTTCCTCTTGTCCCACTATCATGCTCAGCCTTAATTTGGGTTTCAGTAATTTCTCTTGGTTACATTGCCCTTGATCAAGCCCTACCAGGCCTCCTATACTCTCCTCGCCATCGATTTTGGATCACTTGTTGTCCCTTGTCTCTGGGTTTAACACCCACGTCCTTTCCCTTGCCTCCCCCTCTCCTATGTCCCCCCAGAACCATCAGTCCTGTTGTTTTCTCCTTCAGATTGTTTATCCCACCTATCTTATCTAGATAGTCCTGCAGAGAGAATAATATGCACAAAAACAAGACAGCAAAACAAAGCAGCAAAAGAAAACAAGACAACAACAACAACAAACCAATGACAAAAAAAAAAAAAAAAGCCTGTAAATAGTCCAAGGTCTGGAGTGTTTTCTGGTAGAGTCTGATGGGGTGCCAAGCCCTGGCCCCAAAGTCTATTTTTGGTACTTCCTCGGGACTTCATTGCTCTGCTCCCCTTGCCGCTCTATTGCAGCCCTTAGTGTTCTGCCTTGGTGTGGTGGGATCAGATCGAGTGCAATTCCAGCACTGTGTCTCCAGGGTTGTCCCCTGTAGGGCTGTGGGTCAGTGAGGGATGTCGTGTCTTATAGTGGGGCTGGCCACATGGTCCTCTCTGTGCATTGGCTGCTCTGAGAAGGGATATCATCCTCAAGTCTTGGTGGGCCAGTTGATTGAGTATTTAATATTCATTTTATCTCTTAGAGCATCCATTATACTTTTTATATTAAAGAACTATCCATTATACCTTTTTTTAAAATATTTTATTTGTTACCCTGGAGTTTACAATAAACATATTTTAATTAATCTGTCCATTTTCAAATAATGCGTACCTTTTCACATTAGAATAGGCATCTTATAAGACAGTATTCTCAGTTTTTCTTCCCCATACCTTGTAGTCTTGCTGTCATACATTCAATTATTCATATAATTAGCCAATATATGGTTGTTGTTATTACTTCAAATGGTTATCTTTAGATGAATTAAGAATAATAAAAATAAAGCATTTTATTGTATATTCATTTGTCTCATCTCCACATCTCTAAATTTCTTTATGTACTTTCAAGTTTCTGCCCTATATCATTTTCCTTCTCCCTGAAGAACCTTTTAAAAATGTTTCTTGCAGGCAGGCTGCCAGTGATGTAATAACTCAGTTATTATTGGTCTAAAGAAGTCTCTGTTTCTTCGTTTTTTTAAGAATAATTTCACTGGGGACAAAATCTTAATTTAGAGTTTTTGTTTGCCCAATAGTTTAAATATTTCACATCACTCCACTCTGGTTTGCATGCTGTCTAACCAGACGTTTGGGATAATTCTTCTCTGGGTAAGACCCACTCACCAGTCCCAGATTCAGCCAAGATTTTCTCTTTTTTCTTGGTTGTCTATAGTTTTAATATGATACTCCTAGATGTTTCACTATTTTGGTTTTTGGGTTTGGTTTATTAGTTAATTGGTTGGATTTTTTGGTTTTGGTATTTACCCTGCTTGGTGGTCACTAAGCTTCCTGTATATGCGGTATAATGTCTTTTATTGATTTCAGAGAATTATCAGCCATTTTTATATCAAACATTTCCTCTGCTCCATTCTCTCTTTCTTCTCCTTTCCACATTACAATTACATTTTTGCTTTGGTTTAGAATGGATTAGGTTTTTATAATACATTTTTTCTACTTATATTTTAGTTTGGAAAGTTTTCTTAACTGATCTTTATGTTCATTAGTTGTTTTTTTTCTTCAGCTGTCTCTGATTCATTTTATCTCTCTTGTCCAGGCCATTAAAAGCATTTTTCATTTCTGTTACAGTAATTTTTTCCAGAATTTTCTTTCGATTCTTTTTAGAATTTAATCTCTGCTTATATTATTCATCTATTTTTGCATGTGGCTTATGCCACGTGAAAATTAAAATTAGATTCTAATTAGTTCCAATTAACATTAGAACTCTTGAAAATATTGACCATCGATAGAGAGATAGCTGCCATCAACTCCACTCTATTTCATGGTGGTGATATGTAAAGCAGAACAGAAGAGTCTAGGGCCCGTGGCATCCTCATGCTTGCGGGAGCAGGTTAGTCCATTGTTGCAACGATTGTGCCAATCCATCTTATCAAAGTCTCCCTCACTCTTGCTGAACCTATACTTCACCAACCTGCAATAATTTATTCCTCCTATGATGTAGCCAAAGCAAACACATTGGGCAATATCCAGTATGGGTGCATAAGGCGTCATGGGCTAATTTTCTAAAGTAGAACACCAAGTCTTTTTTCCTATTCCTTTGTAGTCTGGATATCCCATTGAAACCTGACCACCTTGGGTAGCAAATGGATATTTGACATCACGGTGGCATCATAGCAACATGCATGTCACCATATACAACAAACTGCAAGAAAGATA
Organism: Echinops telfairi; assembly: GCF_000313985.2. Classification (NCBI taxonomy): domain Eukaryota; kingdom Metazoa; phylum Chordata; class Mammalia; order Afrosoricida; family Tenrecidae; genus Echinops; species Echinops telfairi. The sequence goes on along the minus strand of NW_022105908.1, from coordinate 11,202,392 downwards.
ATAGATACTAATGATAGCGTGGGGTTTTTTTTAATTTCTTGCTAGTCATTCCAAAAGTGTGTCACAACTAAGTTTGACTCTAATGCCTGCTTTTTTATCATTTTATTAGGGGCTTATACAACTCTTATCACAATCCATACATACATCAATTGTGTAAAGCACACTTGTACATTCATTGCCCTCATCACTCTCAAAACATCCGCTCTCCGCTTAGGCCCTTAGCATCAGCTCCTCACTTTTTCCCCTCCCTTCCCGCTCCCCCCTCCCTCATGAACACTTGATAATTTATAAATTATTATTTTGTCACATCTTGCACCGTCCGACGTCTCCCCTCACCCACTCCTCTGCTGTCTGTCCCCAGGGAGGAGGTTATATGTAGATCCTTGCAATCGGTTCCTCCTTTCCACTCCACCCTCCCGGTATCGCCACTCTCACCACTGGTCCTGAAGGGATCATCCGCCCTGGATTCCCTGGGTTTCCAGTTCCTATCTGTACCAGTGTACATCCTCTGGTCTAATTGCTTGCTTTTTTATGTTATTACAAAAAGGTATTTGCTATGAAAAATGAGTTTTGGGGTTTTTTCTGCAAAATTCTATCATACAATTTCCAGCTTCATTTTATCACAAAGCCCATATTTTTCAAATACTATTCCTTGTTGTTTGTTTCCAACTTTTGCATTCTAATTGCCAATAATTGTCAATGCATCTTGATTGCATGTTTGACCAGTTTCTGACAGAAGTCTTTGTTTTAATTCTTCAGTTTCTTCATCACTAGCCTTTATGATTGGTTCATAAGTTTAAATAATAAAATTATATTGATATGCCTTCAAGGAAATCCAGTTAATACCACTGTACTTATCTAATACCACAACAGCATTGTACTCCATGATTGTTTGCGGTGTTCTTTTGGACAATGAACACCCTGATATTCTTTTTTGATTGTGTTATTCATGTCCTAGTAAATCATATGATTTTCTTATTCAAAATGGCCAATACTAATCCGTTTCTACTCATAACGCCTCGAATATCAATCTCTTTCATTTATTTTTAACTGGGAGTAATTACAGATATCATATCATTCCATAGTTCAATCATGTCAAGCAGTATTATACAATTGCTACCACAATCAGTTTCCAAACATTCTTTTCCTTCTTGCACAAATGAAGATCCCAAAGACTCCACTCCCACAGGTTTATCGGCTCACTCACGTCTCCATGGTTTATACCACTCTCACTCCTCAGTCACATCTTAAGTGCCCTAAGACCAGACAGGCCGTTCCTCCAGCACTATGTCGCAACAATGCTCTGCTTGCATTCATCAGGCCTTCCATATCGAACAATGGTTCGAAGCTATGCAGAAAGGGGTTCTATAGAAACAAAATCATAAGGATGAGTTCTCTTATTTGATTCTCAAATCTGACTAATGTTAAAGGCACTGATCATTGTATCTTAATTAGTAATGAGGGTTCTGTTACTCCATGGTGTGGCGTGGAACTATTTATATACAGAATATTGCCATGAATAGATCAATTAACAGTGAAAAAGAGAATCCAAGTGGTCATGCGTTAGATAATTTTCTGCATGTGTTAGATAATTTTCCTATACCTCTGCAAAGGAGGTATACGAAATTTTGGTTGGTTTTACTTACACTAGCAAGAGATGAACTCAGAATTTTGGACTCACAGCTCAAGAGCCACATAAGACCACCCACTTTCACTTAACTTCTGTAAGAAAGTTTCATGTCTTGTAGTAACTGTACCAATATAACTGAAAGTGAAACTCGAATCGTATCTTCAGAGTGACTAAATTACAACCCCAATTGAATTTTTAAACTTAAACGGTGTCTGAATTTAAAGTGAGGGAATTGATTGAAAATTAATGGAACCTTATAGGCAGATAACCAAGAAATTGGCGACAGTGAGCCACTAAATTCCATTGAATTACTTCTGCCCATAAAGCCAGCACTCTTATCTCTAATGTGATTAACAATAGTTCCTCTTATGAGTCATTGTCCGAACTGTCACCTATGGCAGCATCTGAAGTGTTGTCTGAGACATAGCATAAAGAAGATGCCTTACCTTGAAGGTAATCAAGCGGCCATCAAGCTCAGAAGCAACAAAGCCCACATGGAAGAAGCACACCAGCCTATGCAACCACGAGGTGTCG
>NW_022105908.1:11198695-11199671 GCF_000313985.2 Echinops telfairi | reverse complement strand
AGAAAATGTTTTGAGAATGATGTACAAATGCGCTTTACCCAATTGATGTGTGTATGGATTGGGATAACAGTTGTATGAGCCCCTAATAAAATATTTTTTTTAAAAAAGAAGTTGCCTTACAAGATATTGCGGAATGTTCCCAGGAAATATACCTGCCACTTCCTAGAGCTTCCAGAACCCTAGCTGACTTACATCTCAACATGCTCCAGAAGGGGGAGTACCAATTGTGATGCAGGAAGAGGGGCTCTGCACACCAAAGGATGGCTGCCTTTTTTGCAATATGTACAAATTGAAACCTAGAGAACATGTGTGAGGTGGCTATTAAGAGTGTGGGATCATCAGGTTATAAACATAAATTTGTATCAGTCTGAATTTAATATGGGCCCACTGAGCACAGATTCTTCATTTAAAGGTAAGGACAAGATCTAGTAGCTTATTTGATTGGCTCACTGAGCATGGATGTTGTGGTGGCTGGAACTAAAAAATCAAGTTGAAGTACCAGAGCTGCCTTGGTATATTGGAGAAATAGACATTCAAAGGCTTATAGAAATTGTCATGTTAGAGTGATTATATCAGGTTAGATATACAGACCTACATATGCAGGGCCTAGAGGACACATTTTTCTTAATCATTTTATTGGGGGCTTATACAACTCTTATCACAATCCATACATTCATCCATTGTGTTAAGCACATTTGTACATCTGTTGCCTTCATCATTCTCAAAACATTTGCTTTCTACTTGAGCCCTTGATATCAGCTTTTTTCTTGATATATTTTTTCCCCACCTCCCTCATGAACCCTTGATAATTTATAAATTATTATTTTGTCCTAGCTTACCATTTCCGTTGTCTCCCTTCACCCACTTTTCTGTTGTCCATCCCCCAGGGAGGAGGCTATACGTAGATCCTTGTAATTGGTTCCCTCTTTCCAACCCCTCTCCCTCCACCCTCCCGGTATCGCCACTCTCACCACTG
>NW_022105908.1:11183494-11198595 GCF_000313985.2 Echinops telfairi | reverse complement strand
TTGATAATTTATAAATTATTATTTTGTCATATCTTACACTGTCCGTTGTCTCCCTTCACCCACTTTTCTGTTGTCCATCCCCCAGGGAGGAGGCTATACGTAGATCTTTGTAATTGGTTCCCACTTTCTACCCCACTTTCCTCCACCCTCCAGGTACCACCACTCACGCCTCTGGTCCTGAAGGGATCATCTGTCCTGGATTTCCTGTTTCCAGTTTCTATCTGTACCAGTGTACATCCTCTGGTCTTGCCAGGTTTGTAAGGTAGAATTGGGATCATGATAGTGGGGAGAGGAAGCATTTAAGAACTAGAGGAAAGTTGTATATTTCATTGTTGCTACCCTGCACCCTGACTGGCTCGTCTCCTCCCAGCGACCCTCCTGTGAGCAGGTGTCCAGTTGCCTACAGATGGGCTTTGGGTCTCTACTCTGCACTCACCCTCATTTACAATGATATGATTTTTTTTTCTTTGATGCCTGATACCTGGTCCCTTCAAAACCTCGTGGTCACGCAGGCCGGTGTGCTTCTTCCATGTAGACTTTGTTGCTTCTGAGCTAGATGGCTGCTTGTTTATCTTCAAGCCTTTAAGACCCCAGAGGCTATATCTTTTGATAGCCGGGCACCATCAGCTTTCTTCACCACATTTGTTTCTGCACCCACTTTGTCTTCAGCGATCGTGTCGAGAAGGTGTGCAACATGGAATGCCAGTTTAATAGAACAAAGTATTCTTGCATTGAGGGAGTACTTGAGTGGAGGGAGGACAAGTTTTTTGCAACAACAATGAGGGAATTTTTTCTAAAGGGAGTCCCAGAACACTTGAAGACTACTATGATTTCAATTTTATGTGAGAATTGACAATGGAACTACACTAATGACTCAGACCCTTCAGGGATGAAGATTTGGTCACCCCATCAGCTAAAGTTCTTGCTGATGACAAAGGGAATACAAAATGGGTGTCAAAAGAAGACAATTCTAAATGTCCAGTTGCAGAAATAAGCACTGTAATACTATGAGTATTTCTTCCTTGTACATGTGCATCAAATATTTCTCTTTAGTTCATTTATAAAATATAAGATGTAAATGAAGCTAGTGCATAATTAGTTGTATATTAGTTGTATCCTGTGTATATTAGTTGTATATTAGTGCATATCAGTTGTGTCCTGTTATGCTCAAATATGACTTAAGGTTTTTTTATTTAGAAATTATGGATGGTTTGAGGAGATGTGTACAGTTGACAAGGAGTAAACTCCAATGGTTAAAGTTGTGTGTCAACTTGGTTAGGCCACAATTCTCAATGGTTTGGCAGTTAAGATGTATTCATCCCTAAGGCGAAGATATAATGTAATCACTTCCATGGTGAGATCTGCTATTAGCAGCCAATCAATTGAAAGAGTGTTTACTATCAGTAAATCCCTAGACAGGTGGCATTGACCTTCAACTCCTTCGTGCATAAAAAGATCTATCCAGCCTGACCTTGTTCTACTGCTTTAGACTCCACCCACTTTGCAAAAATGTGTTGGTGAATTACAATTTTAAAAAAAAACACATGAAAATACATGTAAAGAATTTACATTTTCACTCCCTAAAATTTAGCAATCTCACTTTTGAAAATGTGTCCTAATTTGTAATAGCGATAAATCTTAAGCAAATTTAGTGGCCTACAATAGATACATTAATTTATGGCACATCCACTCCATGAAATATTAAGTGGTCACTTAAATTAATAATTATAGCACTATGTAGCAACTCAGAATATTATCTATAAGTCAAGTGAAAAAGCCAAGGAGGAAACCACATGTTTGGTATCACTGTAAATATGTAAAAATATGGAAACATACAGAAATAAGACAATGCTAAAAATACGGCAATTTTGTCAATAACATCAGAGATGTTATTCTTTGTTTTATTTCTAGAATATTAATAAAATAACAGAGCTTTTTCAATAAAAAAAGTCCCTTATAAATGTACATACACAGTTGCAAAACCAAAGTTATTCAGCTTCCAGAATAACTTTCACTTTTATTTCTAATGATTTATATTCCAAGCTTAATTTGGCATGCTCAAAGGATGTTCTAAAGGCAAACATTTTTCTTTTCTTTTTCTTTTGGCAAACATTTTCCTTTTCGATAAAAAGGAAAGGAAGATATTTAGTTTACTAAGGAAAACTTGACCTCTGTGTTAAATTAATGTTGTACAAAGATAACGCTCTTTCCTCTGTGAACAGGTCATATGTGTTGCATTGTTTTCCCCCTTTGGGGTTAGATTTGATCTAAGCTATCCACTCTCCTTTCACTTTCACTTTGCTCTCTGTTCAGCTGATGCTGAAGCATTTATAAGACTAGAGACCAGGGGCTAGGCACACTGGGTCACCTAACTGAGCACGGCACATTGAGACACTGTCCAAATTCTCCATGCTCAATACAAATGGGCTGAATTGAAATATAATGATGAAATGCTTGCAGGTAATTCTGTATCATTTAGGTGACGTGTATCCATTGAGAGTAGAGTGAAAAATTGTTTTCAAAACTTCCAGATAATATTGTGTGCATTTGTGTATTTTCATGTAAAACATTTGGTGGAATAAAAGCAATTATACATGTTAATTTATTATGAATAAATATTATAAACATAAGTATCATTCAGATAAAAGGGGGAAAATGCATAACTGTTTCCCTACCTTGTAACACAGTAAATCAATCTATTGATAGGGGAATTACCCTTGGGTGAGTTCTGCATACAGACTGTAAATAGATATTTTGGCAGAACTCTCATTTCGGTCTTTACTCTGCACAATTCTTGCTACCTGGCCTACAAATCATGAAATGCAAAATTACATACATTTCTAAATTACAGCCTAACTAGGGATGTAGATTTGTCAGCTTCCCAGAATTATGTGCACCAGCTCCTTGAAATAAATCTATGCTGTGTCTCTGCCTCACTCCCTCCCCATATGTGTGTGTGTATGTATGTATGTATGTATACATATATACACGCATACATATATAGAGTGTGATACATAAGTATGTATGTATTTATGTATAAACACACACAGAGAAATTTCAAAAAGTTCACGGAAAATGGAAGTGAAAAATAATGGAATTTTTTTCACAAACCTTTTGAAGCCCCCTTGCCTGTGGGAAAGGAGTGATGGTGGTCCTTTCAGGTAAACTTGGATTGTTTGCCTTATTCATAAACACACATACACAAAATACACGAGGCCCCAAGGAACCAGTTTTTTAATTAATAAACCAACAATAAGATCAGGACTTTCTGATTCCTAAATCAGTAGCCATGTTAACTGTTGTCAAGTCAGATGCCATTAATGGTGACCCATGTACAATAGAATACAATTCTGCTCAGACCTGCCCCGTCCCTGTGATCAATTGCAGATCAAACCACTGTGACCCATAAAGCTTAACTGGCTGATTTTGGAAGATCACTGGGAATTTCTTTCTAATATGTCTTAGCCTGAGAGCTTTGCTGAAATTTATTCAGCATAAGAGTCATATGCGACCCTTCACTGACAAGATGGTTGATTGCTGCTCATGAGGTGCATTGACCAGAATCAGAACTGAGTCTCCCAAGCAGAAAAGGAGCATTCTACCACTGAATCACCATTTTCCCACAATTTGTTATATAGGACATTGTTTTCAGCTAATGCATGAAGTCTCACAGCCATAGAATTATCCTTTTGTGTTTCTGAGACTGACTCTTTATGGGAACAGACAGCCTTATTTTTCTTCCATGGAGGGTCCAGTGGGTTCTAATTGCTGACTTTGTGGTCAACAGTCCAAACATGTAGCCCACTACAATACCAGAGCTTGCATGGGGTCACCCGTTCAATCTTATCATCAGCTTCATTGAACATTTTGACTGGGAGTAGCATCCTACAGTGGTATATTGTCACACATGGAGGTGAGGACTCTGAACTAACTTCTCTCAAATTGGAGCACTACCATCAATTCTCATGAGGCCAAGAGCAGGTATGCTGCTTACAAAGTGCCTAATCCTGCTTCTACCAGTCCCATGACAATCCGCTCTAAATCCTAAAATGAAAATTAATGTCACAGAGAAAAATATTACTGGTACATATGAAGCACACTGGTTCAACTTTTTAATATTGTCACAAACAGGACTTGATTCTTTTATTAGTAGTAAGAGAAGGTTGCATTAATATTCAATAGTTAAAATGTGCCATTTTTACATTTTCCATAATTTCCCATGTGGGAGTACATTTTTAAAAAAATATGCATAGTTGGTGAATGAATTTAATAACAAGGTGTCTGTAGAGATGGCTTATATATGACTCATAGATTTATGCTTTGGCAAACAATTGAAATAAATTTTCTTTGTATAGACAGGCGTTGTCAATGCTCACTTGATGCTGATTGAGCTTGGTTAACTCCTTTGAGTTAACCAATGTGTTTTGGCAATTATATGTGTTTTGACAATTCTTTGAGTTCTATAAATACTTGGATCTCTAAGTCCTCTCCTCAAGGATTTACAGAGTAATAATTTTTAGAGAGCAGAAAGGAGAGTACAAACAGATGGACAGGAAGTAATTGAAGATTTCGGGGAGGAGGGGGTAATAAATAGTGTCAAATAAAACTATTTCTCAATCTTTCTCTTTTTCTCTCTTTCTCTTGGCTGCAGAGATTGAAGGCAATCTCTTATTAGAAAAAAAATATAATAACAGAAACTTGAAGTAGCAGAAGGGGAAGCCTCTTGCTCAAGTGAGAAAAAGAGCTACTACTGTAAGCCACAGGTAGAGATAGGCAATTACGGTGGGACAAAAACCCTGCAATTTTATCAAAAGCTTTTCTTCATGGGGTGCTAGAGAGTCCTGTGGAACACTCTGAAGTTCAGGGGCAGGACAAGATGCAAAATTGCCTGGGAAGAAAGGATCATGGCAACTCCACACAAGCGGAGTGATTGACTCGACTCTAGAAATGTCTCAGAATCAAGTAAACCACTCTTTTTCTTAAGAGTGCCAAGTCTTGAAGTAGGAGGCACTTTTTCTTCTCCCTACATCTAGTGGTGGATTTATAGATGGGGATACGATGGACTAGTTATTTCTAGGCGGGGTCAGATTCAAGGGGGGGAAATCAGCGATTAAATAGAGAGGTAATGATCCTGGGAACCCCAAAACCCTTTGTATCTGAAGGCTATCCCAGCAAAGTGCATGCACATAGCAATGGTATTAAAAGTAGTACAATTACTGTGTGGGTACATAAAGATGGAGGGGGCGGGTAAGACAGATCAGCACGAGAGAGCCATAAAGATAGATAGGGAAAAAAAAAAAAAGATAGATAGGAAACAGATGGTCACATGGAGAGACGGGCAGTGATTAATCTACACTCATAGAAAAGGTTCTAAAAATGCACAACCATTGTTTCAAACTTGAGCAATGAATTATGGGTTTGCTCATTTTTTTCTTGCATTTTTGCCTCTGTACAGAATTTACATTTTATAACACTCTGATATAACCTCCACCATTCATTGGCAGCATCGCACAGCATTCTTTCTAGGAAGAAAGAATAAACTGGATGGCCAAATATTCTGCCTGATCCTAGGTTTTTGTAACAGAAAATCAAAGTGAGAATGAACAGAAATCAAGCAGAAATCTGTGGATTTCTAAGTACTTACATTGAAAACAAATAAGCTTTATATGTATATTTCTATAGAAATGTCTATTTTGTTTAACAATTACCTCTACATTTTCCCATACTAGCTTCCCTTGTTATTTTAATCACTCTTAAAATGAGACTCTAAAAATTCAACATTAATTGCTTTCCTATTTTACTTGAATTATACCTTGCATTAATGGAACTCTAAATAAGGAAAAATACATTAATCCTTTATTCAACTCACCAATATTTTCATGCACCCACAGAGAAAAAAAAACCTGTCTAAACTTTTCATTTTTATTTGGGGATATTTTTTTCAGCAAGTCAACAGACTCTTCCAAGCTACCATTACTGACCATAAACTCAACAAAAATACTAATTAAATATCATGATTCCCCAAGGAAAAAGTAGGATGATGAAATGCTTTTATGGTGAAATTATTGAGAGATATAATTCCTCCAAAGGAGTGTGTGTCTAAACAAAGAAGCAGAGCTGCCTGAAATAAGACCCTTACTCCAGAGGCAGGTAAAGGATGCTTAGTGATCATAATCATAAATGCACTATCTTTGGAATGAAAATTGTCATCTGACTCTCATCTATGAAAAGGCATGCAGTAGTTGTGAACTGTTGGATAACTTCTTTAGTTGTAAATAGCCTCAAAGGATGTTGTGTATTTCAAGTGGACATTATTCAACACATAATTCTGAATACAGTCCTCCTTCCTTTTTCAGGAAGACTAGAGAAGGTCTAAAATCTTTCCGCTCTACCTATCAGAAGCCTCGACATTAGAGTTTTTGTCTAGTGTAACCATCCTCCAAGCTTCAAATCCATTTCCAATAATGAATAAAGTAAGAATCGAGCAAAAACAGTACAGGGATGATGAATGAACAAGTGAAAATGTGAATCTCCGCATAAACTGATAAGGTCTAAATGTTATTCTGGTTTATTCGGGACAACACTCAAAAGCATCAACCTTCTGCATAGTCAGGAGTGTTCTCAGAAAATCCACTGAGTGAAGTTCATGTGATAGAAATGCTGCTTCAATGTGTCCTCTCTTATTCTTGTGTTGTTTCCGTTTAGTGTTGTTGGGTCAGCTCCGACTCGTATACCACAGAATAACATGCTGCTCACTCTTGTGCCACCCTCATGGGCCCTGTTATGTCTGAGTGTATATTGGCCATCACTGAGCATTCTGGGTGATTTCCAGACTCAGAAGTTCATTTTCCAGCATTATATTATACAATATCCTAGAAGGAGTCATAAAATTTTTCATTGACTAATTTTCAGCTACATCACCAGACCTTTCTTTCTAATCTGAAAAATTCAGGGAAACTTGCTCACCCTGGGTGACCCTTCTGGTATTTGAAATACTGGTGGCATAGCTTCCGGCGTTGTGAAAACATGCTAGTAACCACAGTCCATCCAGCTGACAATATAAACAGAAAGATCTGCTTAAGATTAGCCTCTCAAATGCTGTGCATCCTCTCAGGCATCTAGAAGGCAGGGGAAGACACAAAGCCATGCTCAGATATTCCCCAGGTCTAATAAAGACAGCCGCCATGCAAATTCATTCATTGAGATGGTGTTAAGCACAGATTCGTTCACTTTCTACTGATGACCACAGCCATGTGAGCCACAGATAAAGTCATCTCTCTGTGTAAAAAGGTGTCAGGAACGTAGTTTTGAGATTCAACAGCAAATTTCAAAATCATCCTATTTGCTAAGGCAATTAAGGTTAGTTGCTGTTGCAATATAGTAAACCTATAAGTGACTTGATTTTCTCTCTTTATTGTGTTATTAACAGCACTGGCAAAGAAATATGCTCCTGATACTTAAAAGCATATTCATATGGCATGCGTTCAAGAAATAAATGCGATGGGAGGTGAAAAAAGTAGTTCTGGGAAAGTGTCAGCAATTCTTCACCAAAAAGTTCTTAGCATGAGCATCCTGAGTGGGTGTTTTGAAATCTGGATGAGTGGGGCGCTGGCAGCTGCTTCTGCTCAGACTCTGCAAAAGAGGCCACTCCGCAATCTGTTGGCAAAAATCCTAGGCTAAGGCCAACTGTCAGGGAGCGTCTACCAATTCTCCATTTCATACCATCTCAAAGACAGTCATACAGGGCATGGTCTTTATTTATCTACCATTTTCTCCTCTAGCCCTACAACATATTTAACCCATTTAGCCATTAAGATGATAGGTAGGAGCCCAGTCAGAATGAAATTGCAGGCCCCTTGTTTAAAAGCACTAAGAATTTCACTATGAGAATTAAATCAAGCAAGAGTTCTTCAAATACACAAGTTATAGACCCATAAAGCCAGCCCTGTCCATCAAAATGTTATTATCTCCCTCCCTCAATTGATTCCAATATCTATTGGCTGCCCATCACTCCAAGATTCTAGTTTGAGTAAACTCTCACTAAGCTAACATAATCAATTCTTACATAAAGACAGTGTGACGTGTGTGTGTGTGTGTGTGTGTGTGTGTGTGTGTGTACCTCATCAAGAATCCCAGGAACTACAAATTTTAAAACAAAAATAAAGAACACCACTTTGTCTCATTGAAGTCACTGCTGGATATTTTTAGGCTTTGGACTCAAGAGTCAAAGCACAAAATATCCACCTATAAATTGTGACTATACATTTTTTTTCAAACATACGTTACCAAAAACATTAAAATAGCAATTATGTTATACACACAACAGACACACAAAAAGAATATTGAAAGAAATACCAGCATTTTAGCTTAGATATATTAAAAAGTTAAAGGAAAGTTAGGCATAGCATATTTTAGATTATGAAATGCTAGTAAAGGAGTACATCTAGTACCATTTGTAATTAATTAGCAGTTTGCATTTAATCAGATATGATTACAGCATCATTTATCCACATCAAAAGAAAGTTGGAATCACTATGAAAAAGTTCCTTATTGTGGAGAGAAAATGTTTTGAGAATGAAGTACAAATGCGCTTTACACAATTGATGTGTGTATGGATTGTGATAAGAGTTGTATGAGCCTCTAATAAAATGTTTAAAATAAAAAATTTAAAAAAAGAAAACCAAAAAAAAGGAAACAGTTCATTATTTTTATCATTTTCTTAATTTGATAGTTTGAATTATCGAGAAGTGTTGAAATGGCCCTATATAAATGAGCATGGTTTTAATGGCCTGTTAGAGATGCTATAAGAATAAATAAAGAAGAAAAGGATCCAGGAATGAAAAGCAAATGGACATCCAAGTATTTGTAGACAAAGGTTTATTCTAAATTGTGAGTTTACCACAACCAGCTAGCACCACCTATAGTAACAAGAATGAAAAATTCTGCTGACAGCAAATAGACTTTTATTGCAACAATTGAATTGGATCAAACATCACAAAGAAATGAGTCAGCAATTTATTTGAAAAACTGTGGTCTTTGTTCAGAAAACAAAGAGAACATACTCTAATGAGCCTCAGGAGCACTGAGCTACTAAAGAGTTATTGGACATAGAAAACCATAGTTCATTATCAAGGCCACTTCCAAGTCCGCTCCTAGCTTATCATAAGTGCAACACAAAAGTGAACGCAACGTAATCATTCTATCAGAGAAGGAGAGTATTCAACCTTTTATTTTAACTGACATGTCACATTGCTAGTGATATCGCTAGCAATCGCTCACTCTCTCTCTCCTTAATTCACATTAAAAAGATATTTGGGGGACCCCTACTTTCTTGCAGGTACTGTACTTGAAAGTAAAATAGTCAGGAGAGGAAAACATCTGCTTCTGACAACTGGGACCTTGAGGGACCTTTAGAAGTATCCTGATGGCAACTGCCATCTTTCCAGGTAAAGGCATGGTTTCCTATGGATGTTTGGTCTCTGCTACGCAGAACTCTGGGATTTACTCCTTGCTGCTGCGTCTTGTTTGAGGTTCCCTCTAACCCTGGCTCAGACAAATTGGTGAATGACCCCCTTACCAACACTTTGTCTCCTGATTCCCTTAAGGAATTCTCATTCACCTCTTCTCGTGACTCTTGGGCGCCATCTATCTTCCTATATTCAAATTTCTAATACGAGGCTCACTCCACTGCATCAGCTGTCTTGATAAAACGGAAACTGTAACACAGACACCGGGCCGCCTCCGACTGTCTGGACTCCCTACCTTGAGCTCTCTGGCCACGTGTTTCTTTTTGATGGCTTTGTGGTATTGAAACTCATTTCCAAGTAAATCGTGCTGGGTGTTCGAGCAGTGCTCCCGGCAGATGAATCCATTTTAACCCTGGTCAGTGCATTCTAGGTCATGAACTTTGGAGAGCGCAAGGCAGCAAGGGAAGAAGCTGGCAGGGAGAGTGTGTGCAGTCCTTTCCAGGGGACTGGGAATCTCCTGAGGGAAGGATTCCTGACCACGTGGCAGTGCACAGAGCCCTCGTGGAGCTGAATAAGGGGGGAATCTTGGAGAAGCCCAGTTCTCATTCACACCAAGATATCATGAGACAAGGAAATTCCATACCTACCAATTCCCCAGTGGGATATTTGCTGAAACACTGAAAGGGACTGGGTTTTGACAACCTCTCTAAGAAGAAGCTGGTGTTCTTTAACCTCACCTGGCCTGAGTATCAACTAGGGGACGCGTGCCACTGGCCAGCGAATGACAGTTTAAACTATAATATCATTTACAACTAGATTTGTTTTTCAAAGAGAAGGAAAGTGGACAGAGGTGCCCTATGTCCAGACTTTCCTGTATTTAGGAGACCACCCCAAATATATACAGGATTAAAAGGAGGCGAACCCTTTCAGGCCAAAGGGTAGCACCCACTTGAATAAACCAGGAAATTGAGATTCCTGCTCCCTGTTCTGAACAAGTGAAATCCCTGTCTCCCACCACTCCAAACCTGCTGGAGGACAACTCCACCTGCTTCGCCCCCTCGCCCACCCACCCCCCATCCCTGGCAGCCTTATTACTATTATAAGGAGTGCCCAGGGCAGGAAGCAGGCCTATGAGAGGGGCAGGTGCCTTTCTTTATGGCACACCTTAAGGCCTCAAAGAAAAGTTGAGAATCGATCATTTGATCCTCTACCTTCATTAGAGAATTCAAGCAGATTACCTTGGCCTTTGATGTAACCTGGAGCAACATGTGCCTTTGTTCTCTCACTGTTGTACCCCTGATGAAAGTTATCGTCTTATTGCGGCAGGGGAGGCATGTGGACACTGCCTCCACATTCAAGAGTCTACCGTTCCCACTGGAAATCAAGCAAGCCCCACTCAAGATTAAAGGTGCAGACAGCATCAGGGGTATTGGGAGCCACCCTAAGGAATCACATGCTCACTTGATTCATAGATGGAATGAAGGCAGTGCAAATAAAACCAGGGAACTTCAGCCAACTTGCTGAACTCATGCAGAAAAGCATGAAAGTCCTGCTATGTTTAGGAGCAAACTAGTAGAGGTAGTGCAGAAGTGTATGAGCTTGAATCCTGATTCCCTCAAGGCAGCTGTAGTTGTAAACACTCATTTTAATCAACCCCTGATATCTGCAAGGATTTTCAGAAAATGGCATTGGAACACCAGGCCTCTGTATCCCTCCTCTTACAAGTGGTGCCCACTGTGGACAATCATCTGGACGTAGAGATAAGGGAGAGGCATCACAAAAAGACACAAATCTTTGTGGCAGACCGTGCTGCACAAGGTAAGCAGGCTGCCTCGGGGAACCGGAGGGGAAATGTGGAGTGCTAGCAGTGTGACAAGACAGGGCACTTCCAATGAAAAGTTTGGGCATTGAGGAAAATTAGCTGCGCTAAAGAAGCATGCCAGTGTGCCCTGAATGCCATGCCCCAAATGCAAATAACTTTGTCACTGGATGTCTGACTACCTCTCATTTTCATGGGAATGTGGAGGAGGTCACAATATCCGGTGGCAGAGAAGTCCCAGGCATGAAAGGACCTGGAGTTGAGAAATGTTTCCCCACCGTGCCATCCCCATATCTTCTGGAAAACCCTGGGGAATCATGGACATAGCTAGTAAATCGGTTGCATTTCTTATTGACACCGAAGCAACTTGTTCTCTGTTTCAATATTTTGGCAGCTTTTTGTCTTTCTCCCCCTGTTATATTGTAGGCATTGAGGGAACCCCAACCAGACATTACAAAATCTGGCCCCTGCTGTGCAGCTAGGAGGGAGTTCCCATATCTTGTCAGTTTTTACAAATCCCTGAAGTCCCAATCCCTTTGTGGGGCGAAATTTCTTAACAAAATCACTTCACAAATACAATTAAGCTATTGTTGCAAATAATATCTGGAATTGTATTTTAAAAAGGCTTCACCATCTATACGCTGGTTTCTCCACTTATTAGGACCCCTTATGGCTGTGGTTTTTCTACTAATGTAAAACTACTAATGTTTGGACCTTACTTATTCAACGTATTAGTAAAGTTTGTCTCATCCCATATACAGGTACTGAAAATCAAGTATTAAGAGACCAAGATGGATCTACTTTAATTCTTACTCAACAGGAGCCCTTAGATCAAACAAGATCTTCCCTTCGCAGTCAGTGGCATGTCTAATCGACAGGGGAATCCAGTCTGCTTAAGGCCAGCATGGGATAGGCAGTGGAGAGACGCCTCAACCACTAAGACCCACTACAGCAGGAGGCAGCTAGACAAAAGAATTTAAGATTCATCACCCATTATCCCAAAAGAATTTAAAGTTCATCTCCCCTTGGCGGGGAATGTTAGGGAAAGAACAGGGAAGTTGGGAAATTCTACTGGAAAAACACCATAAGAATAAGGGCGTCATCAAGAATAATCCGGCTGATAAACAGCAATAAAAATGACTAATTCAAGGACTCTGCAATTAGAGAGCCCTCTCCTATCTTTAGCATTCACGGTTGGGGAGGTAGGGCAGGAATGACCGGGAGAAACCTCATTGCCTGTTTAAGTAAAAATCAGACTCATTAAGACCATGGCAGTTTACCTTTGCCTAGGAGACTGCCAGACTTCTGACCTAACCAAATATGGGTAAGTGAAGGCTAGACCCCAAATGTATCAGAAGATCCCCCAAAACCAATCATGAATATTGTTCCACTTAAGGTGCTATACATGTGTAAAAGTAGAAGCAGGATCTCTACACTGTACCACCCTAGCCACCTCCACTCCATGGAGACTGGCCTGTTCCTCCTTCAGAAGGTACTTTCTCATTGACATAAATACTTGACTGAGGAAGATGCTGTGCCTACGGGAGAGTTTTCTACCATGGTTGGGCCAATGACTCTCCATTCTTTGGAAGGAAGTGGAGCAGGAGGCCAGGGACATCTGGAGAGGCTAGCCCTCTGTCTTCCTGGAACATGCGGTCTAACTGGAGAGGAGGGAGGAATACGCACGTAAACACACATAAGGGTAGCTCTAATAATATTGCTATTCAGGTTCCAGTTCATGCCATCATAGTTTGTTACCCCCCAAAATGCGTTTAAACCTGTCTCCAGAATTCTTGTAGAGGGGCAATAAATTTCTCAGCAATACATCAGGATGCCATAAAAAAAGTAGAAAGCAAATGCTTTGAGAATGATGATGGCAAAAAATGTACAAATATGCTTGACACAATGGATGGATGGATGGTGATAAGAATTGTACGAGCCCCAATAAAGTGCTTTTTTTTAACAAATAAATAAAATTTTAAAAATTAAGCCTAAATGTTCAGTTTCTGGGGTGGTTTGCCTCAGTTCTTGCTTTGCAACACTGAAAGAATTCATGCAGCAGCAGCGCGTTTGTAAATTCAAGTGATTTTGATGAGGAAAGGGAAAGTTTCAGGCATTACAGTCTCCAAAAGCGCACGCTCTGTCTGGGAAAGGATGGCCACTTCAGAGGAGCACGAAAATCCACGTGAAAAGAATTCCAGAACAGGAGCATAAAGCCACTCCTGCAGAACCAAGAGCAGGAAATCCCCAGAGGGGAGGACATGCAGGCCCCAAGAGGACCCTTGGGCACTGACGGCTGCACACTCGGGGGAGATTCCCACCCTCCGCTTGCTGAGCACACGGGAACAAGAGAGAAAGTAAAGGGCCCGTGGCCTGCTATTTATCCCATTTTGCTGGGGAGGCGTGGTTGAGGGTATTGGCCGATCTTATTGACTGAGTTTAGGCGTACCTGGGTGGTGTCACATGCTGGTGCCTAAGGGGGCTGTGCCCAGGTTAGCTTCCCAACCAGTTGGCTTCCCTAAGCCAAGGGATCTGAGCGTGCTCAGTTCTGGATTTTCCCCATAGGTGTCTAATCAGTGTGCCTGATTTCTTTCCAACCTCTTTATGTGGCCTGGGCAGCCAGTTTTTGTTTAGCGCAGGCATTCGGTGGAGATAGCCCTCTTTAGCCCTAATCTAGCCACCTGTCACCAACAAAGCAGTGGTTTTTTATGGGATCTAATGAGCCAGTTAAATTCAAGGCGGTGGGTAAGATCAGCTCAGAAGATTAGAGACTGCTTTAGCAATTCCAAAAGGTTGATCATGAGAGATTTTCTCAAAAGACACACAGCCACCACAGAGGGTTATTGTTAAGACGTTTTAAGAAAATTGAAAACGTCAATGGTGAGGAAAAGGCCAAGACACTGTTAGGAGGAATTGTTTTCTTCAGGACCAAGTACCTGCGCCTTCTTTTGGAGTGGCAAAGACAGTCTTCCAAGAATTTCCCTGGGAAACCTTATCCCATCCACCATGCAGTCCTGATCTTTCGCCCTTCAAACTTATTTTTGTTCTCCAAACTCAAAGAGCATTTCAAGGAAACATCGTTTGGGTCCCTCGAGAATGCCAACCCTGCCATTTTCATCTGGTGTGAATGGAAGAGGGCAAGTGACGTGTGAAACAGTCCCTTCAGAAACACATAGACCAAGATGAAGGATATCAAGAAACAATAGCTTCACCTTTCTGGTGGTTTTATATTTTTAATTTTTTTTAGTAAAAATTGTCATAATTTGGAGCAAAGCTTGAAATTTTTCCTCAGTGTATACCCAAATAACAGACTACAAGGTAGGAAATATTAAGTTCCTGAAAACCCACATAGATAGAAGTGGTATTTTAGCTGGATATAAAGAGTGAGTTTGTTATGAACTGAATTGTGTCCCCAAAATGTGTGTTGAAAATTCTAACATCGATGCCTGTAGCTTTACTCCTATTTGAAAATGTGTTGTTCTGTTTTGTTCATAAGGCAGAACTAGTGAAGTTGTTGTTGTACTTATGTAGGTGTTGGGGCACTGAAGAAACCTCAACTCTCGAATATGATTTAAGGAGAATATTTATTAAGGCTTAAACAAGACAAAGTCAAGAAGAAGAAAAAAAGACACACCATCCAGATGAAAGAAACCAAAATTACAAGGTCACGATGGCAGTCAAGATTTGCAGAGATTAGGATACTGTAAAAAGGACCCAGGACCAGAGGAGGTACACTGGTACAGATAGGAACTGAAAATACAGGGAATCCAGGACGGATGAGCCCTATAGGACCAGTGGTGTGAGTGGCAAAACAG
>NW_022105908.1:11168584-11182546 GCF_000313985.2 Echinops telfairi | reverse complement strand
CAGCGAGGAATTACTAAACCCTAATGAAGACTGAACATGATGATGGGACAAGAGGAAAGTAAAAGAAAATAGAAGAAAGAACCAGGAGGCAAAGGACATTTATAGAGGTCTAGATACAGGCATGTACATCTGTAAATATATGTATATAATGAGAGGGGAATAGAACTATGTACTCATATCTATATGTTAAGAATTAAGTTTGCAGATGGACATTGGGCCTCGACTCAAGTACTCCCTCAATGCAAGAACACGTTGTTCTAACAATCCAGCATTCTGTGATGCTCACCTTCCCCACACGATCACTGAAGACAAAATGGGTGCATAAGCAAATGTGGTGAAGAAAGCTAATGGTGCCCGGCTATCAAAAGATACAGCGTCTGGGGTCTTAAAAACTTGAAGATAAACAAGCGGCCATCTAGCTGAGAAGCAACAAAGCCCACATGGAAGATGCCTGTGTGATCATGCATGCATTCGTCTTCAGCGTTTATGTGGGGAAGGTGATCACACAATGATAACACAATGGTTTTTGTCCTTTGGTGTCTGCTACCTGATCCCTTCAACACCTAAAGGGAAAACGCTTATATATTAACTACTTCAGAAAGAAATCAGATATAATTTAGACATAAAGAAACTTGCAAGAATGTCATTTTCATTGCCATTTTATACTGAAGGAATCAAAATCTGAAAAAACTATGAATTGCTGTATATGAGTTGTTGGAATTATATTTGTCTGACTCCAAGAATAATAGGGGAAATGATCTATCAACAGTAATTTCACTTTCTTTTTCTCTGCCAAGGTGGATAATTTTTAGCTTAGATATTTTTAATTAAAATAAGAAACGTATGCAAAAATAGTGAAATTTTCATTTCTTTGAATTAATTAATGGGTCATATGGACTTATACAACAAGATATTGGAAGAACTGAGTTGTCTATAGAAAGTTCTTCACTATTATAGAATTTTTTACATTTGATTATATTCTGCGGGAGATGTTTATCATGTGTAATCAATTGTGTATGTTTATTGTGTTACCAATGATAAACTCAATGCTGGTATATTCATTTCGTTCTCAATTAGCATATGTACCTTCATGGAACCATTGTTTTGCAATAAATAAGAATTGGTTATGTTCTAAAAAAATTAATAGTTGGCCACTACAATACAGCAATTTCAATATTTGGACAGAACATATAGAAAGATCAACAAAGAAATAGGATCAGTATGATACAATAAACCAAGTAGACTTGTAGACATATATACAATATACCACTCATCCACAGTACAATATATATTTTACTCAAGTGCACAAGAGTAAGTTTCCTTGATAGACCATAAATTAGGTCACAAAATGAGTCATAATAAACTTTAAAGGCTTGACATCATACAGAGCATTTCCCTCTGACCAGGTGGAACAAGCGAGAAATCAATAAGTCTAAAACACACACACAAATATGTGGAAATACAACAACATATGATTAAACTGCCAGTGGATTTTTGTTGACTAACGGCATCTAAAGTTTTATAGCAATACCTTTTTACTTACCCTCATAGAAACCCCAAAGAGTTCGCAAGCAAGCAACTAGAGCTAATAGATGTATTTAGCAAAGTTTCGGGGGATAAAGTCAGCTAACAACAATCATTTTATATATTAGCACTGAGAAATCTGACATGAAAATTAAGGAATTAAGTCCATTTATAGTGACATCTAAGAAAGCAAAGGTAAATTAACATCTCAGGAACTTCTACAACAACAACTATACAACACTGCTGAAAGAGACAAAGGGAGACTTGCAAGAATGGAAAGATGTTCCGTGGTCATGGATTGGAAGACTTACTGTTACTTAGAAGTCAATTTGAAGAGGCTTCAATAAGTTTGTGGGAAAATTCCATTAGTTTTCCATTCCGTTTTCCCACGAACTATTTAAAGCCCCTCTCACAATAACCAAAGCAAGATAGAGATCAACACTATTCCAATGATGATTTTAACATCATTCGTTATAGAACTCTGAGACAGTTACCGATGTGGCTAAATGGTATATGTAGAAACTATTGAATTTGGTGTATGGTTTGCTGTTTATGTTCCCAACAACAAAATAATTAAAATTAGGTAATATAAAAACAATTGATTTAATGGCAACTGGTAGTGGAGGTAGATTACTAAATTATTATCTTGGCCTAATTTCTGTATTATTCCTAAAGCAGTCCAATTTATACTTACAAATTATTTCATCATTGTCATGTTTTAAAGATTTATACATGGCCCCACTGTTAGAACAGAAATAAAAGGACAGAGGAACCGGAGCATGAGGTTCAATGAACAGGTTTGATTAAAGACCTGCCCCTGCCTGGGCGGTCAGATTGGAATGAGAGTAAAGGAGGCAGGGTGAGGGGAGATTGGAAGAGAGCCTAGCTGAAAGGAAGAAAGGGGAGAGCTGGAGAGAGGAAGAGACAGAGGGACAGACGTGCGGCCACCAGAGAAGGTGGCGAACGGTGGAGAAAGAGAGCAAATGAACAAAGGAATCCCGCGTTAATAACCTTTTTGACACAGAAATAAATTAGTATATCTAAAAGGAACCTGTGATCTCACACACACACACAAAATACAACACACACACACACACACACACACACCGGTTGACTGACACCGGAACAGTGAAAGAGGGTTGGGGAGGATGAGAGTGTTCTGTGAGACTTGAGGAGCCCGGTGTCACATTAAGTTTGGCGGGGACAGAGAAGGGGTTAGAGACGTAGGCTATGGCTGAGAACCATGGTGTTACTGCTGGACCTTTTACCCACTTTTGGATTTCTAGTCCTGTGGTCCAGTATTGAAATGGCCAGATACACAACTTTATTACAAGCACCCCTATTATGCCAATAAATATAAAGAAGTGCTAGAATTTGAATTTTTGTTACTTGAAAGGATTTTCATTATCTCTTTCCAAAACTATCAGTGTGTTTTATGCTTGAAGCTGACATATAAAATGAGTGGGGTTTTTTACTCATAAGAATTTATGGACTGAAAAGACAAGCAAGGCAAGATTTAAAATTCACAGAATGAAAAAGAAAATAGTGTTGGTTCTTCTATTTGACAAAAACACTTTGAAATGTGGCAGGTAAGCTTTATCTGGGACTGATACAAAGTAATTCAGCCAGGGGAAAAAAACTATATTTATAGACTAATAGTTCGGAACCATCTGTTATAAACCAGTAAGGAAGATATTACACTGTTAAAATGAGACACTAATCTAAAGTACATAGTGAAGTGGGTTGGGAAGGAAATATTAACAAAAGCAAGTTATAAACATTCAAATGGAAAGTAAAAGTTTATCTTAAACCACTTGTGTGTATATGTGCATGTGTGTGTGTGACATCAAGCCCTACTAGTGTTTGGTTTGCCACAAGAAAAAGCTTTAAATGTGCTCAAAACATCATGCATAATGGTAATTACTATCACAAAATGAGACTCTCACCTTTTACTCCTAATACACAAGTGGATGTATAATGGTAATAACTGATGCAGTATGTTATAGGGAATGCAGGGGTGAGGGATGGGCAATAGGGAGGGAAAGGAAATTTGGGGAGCAAAAAATGAAGGAGGGATGGGGAGGGAGAACTAGAAATGATCGTGATTGCACAACTCATTTTCAAGGCAGTTCAGCGATGCGGGGGGAGTGGGGAATGCTCTAAGATAGATGTAATGGTGATTTTACAATTCCCCTTGATATGATTGAATGATTGAAGTATTCAGTTATATGATACGTAAACTATGTGCCAATAAAACTGTTGGAAAATAATAACGTTGCTATTCATTGCCATCAAGTTGGTCCCAACACATGGTAACCCCATATACATCATAAAAAGACATTGTCTGGTCATGAATCATTTCTATAAACACTGATATGGCCAAGTTCATTGTTGCTTCTATCATGTATTGGGTTTGCTTTCTAACCTAAGGTGCTCATCTTCCAGCACTATAGTAGATCATTGTGATCCATAAAATTTTCATTGGTTGCTTTTGGGAACTAGATTATCAGACCTTCCCTCCTAATTCGCCTTACCCTGGAAGTGCCACTGAAACATGTCCTCCATGGGAGCACCATTTGGGTATTTGAAATACAGTGGCATGGATTCCAGCTTCATAGCAACACAAACCATCACGGTACAACAGAGTGTTGAATTTTTTTAAAAAATCAAATAATTCCTAATGATTGTGCATCTACTATGCTCATAAACTTTGTGCATAGAAACCCCATGAGATGAGTATTTTCATGAGTTGAGGAAATTGCAACACACTCTCCACACTCTCCAGACTCTATGGACTGAATTCTCCAGGTCCTTTGCTTTCTTGCCATAGAGTTAGATTCAGCCAATGAGAAGCACACACAAGTGACTCAGAGGGTGGGTGTGTTAGACCAGATTGACTAGAGAAACAAATCCACTGACACTCAGATATATGTAAGGAAGAGCTTGGTATTATGCGGTCATTATATAACAAGAAAACATTCCAGCCCAGTCCAGAACAAGTCTATATGTCTAATACTAGTCCATAAGTTCGATACTAGTCCATAAGTCCCTCTTCAAACTCACTCAGCCACATGCAATGATGCAGAATGCAGAGAGATCACAGGCTGGCGGGTGCAGGGTCATGTGGATCCAATGGCGGGGTCTCTGGCAGCTCTCTAAGTGACTTGACAGCAGGAAAGTGAAGCAGAGATAGGGAGGGAGGTTCCCAGCACCCTCCTTATGAGGATGTCACACAGACAAGGAGGCACCGTCAGGCTCTGACCTGATTGACAGGCCAGTCTCCACCCCTACACTTCAAGTTGACATGAAATTATATAAGTACCACAATGGGTGACTTGGATCTCCTTGAAAGGTCATGATTGACAGAAAATCACAGTTCCGCTTTTGTGACTCTGCCTTGCAACCATAGCCCTTGCTAACCCTTCCTTTGCCCCTTCAAATCTAGGGAGTTCACAGCTTCCTGTTGCTATTCTCAATGTGCTTTATTACACCTGCTTTTTCTGTTACCCAGCACATCAATTGTCTCTTTCTAATGTGCCATCTGTTTACTACAGCATGCTGATATAAGAAGTGATACTAGGCGTGGCCTCAGGAGACAGATAATCAAAAAAAAGATTCTGAAATTACTCACCTTTTTAATGACAGCCCAAATAACCTTTTCCCAAACTGCTGTGGCATCACAATCACTCAAACTATTGCTGTAGTGGCAAAGAAAGGAATGCGGGACCAGTGAAAGAAGTTGGGAACTTTGGCCCTTTGTTGCTAAGGCAAACATGTGACACTTAGTTGTCAAGGCAGCAGAGCTAGTTGCAAATATTGAGGTCACCTGATTTTTTTCTCAGCATTTTAGAGAGTGACACAGAGAAGAGAACAGGCATAAATGGTGTCCTAAACTTTGGAACCTTAATTCAAGTAATAGATGTGCTATACTGTTCAAATATATCTTTGGATCAAAGAACACCATGTGATGGGTGACTTGACCTAAATATTTAATACAAGACAAAGTAGTTTAAATAAACCAGCATACACTTCCTCTATTTCAGGTTAGCTAACATTACATTACAATATCTTGATTTTTTATGAGTGAGTACAATGAAGAGCAGTATATGGCATATGTTTTGTATCTCAAAAACGAGAGCTAATGGGGCGGGGAGTGCCATTTTTGGAATCAGCAGGTCAAATATGCCCAGAAACAAGTCTTACATTTGAGGCACCAACATGTTTTTGGACAGCGCATTCAGTAAAACACAAGTAAACATCTTTCTGGTATTCTCTGCTTTCAGCCAAGATCCATTTGACCTCAACAATGATATCCCTTGTTCCACATCCTCTTCTGAATCTGGCCTGAACCTCTGCAGTTTCTGGCCAATGAGCTGTTTCAATCATTGTTGGATGATCTTCAGCAAAATTTTACTTGGATGTGCTATCAATGACACTTCTATAATTTGCGGATTCTGGTGGGTCACTTTCTTTGGGATGGGGACAAATATGGATCTCTTCCAGGCAATCGGCCATGAAGCTGTCTTCCAAATTTCCTGACATACATCAGTCAGTGCTTCCAGTGCTTCATCAGCTTGTTGAAATATTTCCATTGGTATTCCACAAATTCCTGGAGCCTTGTTTTTGGCTAATACTTTCAGTGCAGCTTGAACTTCTTCCTTCACTACCATTGGTTTTTGTTCTTCAAATGGTTAAATGTTAACTTGTTCTGGTACAGTGATTCGGTGTATTTTTCTAACTTCTTTTGATCCTCCATGCTATATTCAATATTTTGTCTGGAAAATTTTTTCAATATGATAATTCAAATTATAATTTTTTTCTGGACTTCTTTCAGTTTAGAATATGCAGAAAAAGTTCCTCCTTTGGGGGTTTTAACTCTAGATCTTTACACATTTCCTTGTAATATTTTACTGTCTTCTTAAACTACCCTTAAAATTTTTCTGTTTGACTCTTTGATGTCATCATTTCTCTCATTTGTCTTACCTACTCTACAATTAAGAGAAAATTTCAGTGTATCTTCTGACATCCACGATGATATCCTCTATCTTCCTTGTCTTTTTTGTTTTCTTTATGTGTGATGTTTTTATGTCGTTCCACAACTCATCAGTGTTATATTGTCTTGAGATATTTTAGAAATTCAAGTGGGATCGACTCAAGGTTGTATTTTGGCTCTCGTGAACTTGCGTTAATTTTCTTCAACTGCAATCTTAACCTACATATGAGCAATTCATGGTCTATTCAACAGTCAGCCATTGGCCTTGTTTTAGCTGTTAATAATGAGTTTCTCCATCATCTCTTCCCAAAGATGTAATAAATTTGATTTAATTTCTGTGTATTCCTTCTGGAGAAGTCCATGTGTATGGTTGCCATTTTTATTGTTGAACAAAGATGTTTGCTACCAAAAAGTTGTTGATCTTGCAAAATTCTCTCTTGTGAACTCCAGCTTCACGTATTTCATCAAGACCATCATTTGCCACTCACTACTTTTCCTTCCTCTTTGTTTACAAATTTTGCATCCCAATCGCCAACAATTGCCAATGCATCTTGATTGTGTGTTTGATCAATTTCAGCCTGAAGACATTGGTAGAATTCTTTAATTTTGCATCACTAACTTTAGTGATCAGTGTATAAATCTGAATAATACTTGTGTTGACTGGATTTCCTTGTATATGGGCACAGACAGCATTGTCTTTCAAGTTAGATCTTGAATGTCATTTTTGATGATAAATGCTGCACCATTCCTCTTGAATCTGTAACTCCCAGCATAATAAACCGTAGGATTTTCTGATTTAAAATAGCCAGTGATAATCAACTTCGGCTCACTAATGCCTAGAGTATTGATCATTATGCTTCTATTTCATTGTTGACAACTTTCAATTTTCCTAGGCTCGTATTTCATACATTCCTAGGTCCAATTAGGGTTTGCAGTGGTTTCTTCTCATTTTGAATCATGCCTCACCAGCAAGTGAAAGTCCCCAAGGCTTGACCCCATCCACATCATTATGGTCAATCTACTTTGAGAAGGCAGCTCTTCTTCAGTCATATTTCAAGTGCCTTCCAACCTGAGGGACTTGTCGTCTGACAGTATCTCTGACAATGTTATGCTTCTACTCACTAGGTTTTCGGTATCTGACAGTGTTTTGATGCTGTCCATTAGGTTTTTGGTATCTGACAGTGTTTTGACGCTGTCCATCAGGTTTTCAACGCCTAAATCCTCAGAAGTGGACAGCCTATTCCTTCTTCTTAGTCTGTTCTTAATCTGGAAGTGCTGCTGAAAGCTGTTCACTTTGAGTGACCCTGCTGGTATTTGAAATACCAGTGAAATAGTTTCCAGCATCACAGCAACACACAAAGCACCATAAATCGACAGACGAGTGGTGGTTGATCTCAATAGGATGCTTCAAATTTGAAATTGATCTTACAAGTCATTTAGTGTTAAATCTTTCACTCTTTTCTTTAGTGTTTGCTACAAAGTCTTAAGAAAATCGTTGTACCGACTGTGTCTAAATACTTCGGTCATAAACTATTAGGATTTCAGAGTATTCTGAGTATTAAAGGTTCTTTCTCACACTAAGCCAGTGTTTCTCTTCATATGCATTTCCTCCAGAAAGTCTATAACTTGCAGCATTATGCAACAATTTCTATCTTCTTTAAACACTTGAACACAGCTATCATGAATCTCCCACCGTTCTTTTTTTTTCTTCTTCTTTCAGGTTCAACATGTCTATATTTATCATAATCAAATAGCAGATAATTACTTAATATAGCCATTTCCATCTAGCTCATAGTGGCCCTAAAGCACAAAGCAGAACTACCTCCATGTTTTTCCGAGACTGTAAATCTTTATAAATGTAGACAGCCTCATCTTTCTCCCTCAGAATGTCTAGTGGGATCAAACTGCCAACCTTTCAGTTAGCAGCCCAATGCTCTGCCCACAAGGCCACCAGACCTATTTTTCATAATATAGAAGGCACCTTGCGTGCTTGCTCAGCCCATGCCTTCTTTTCTGAGAACTACTGACGAGAGGGGCAGCCAAGCTCTACTATCTACATGACTCTCACCTTTATTACAGTTATCTGGATCAGAGACGGACCCTGGAAAGGGGAAGATTACCCAATAAACAAGGTAAGCATAAACTTACTTGTGCTTATAAATTCATCTGTAGCATACAAGTTATCATGGGTTTCACATCATTAATATGGCCAACAAGAGCATGTGAAACTGTTCACTACCGATTGTCAAATAAGCAGAAGTAAGTCTCTGTTTAGAAGCTTCAAAGCACAGGAAGCCTGGGTTGAAAGGACAAGCTACACTCCCAACTCTTCGTTCTTGTTGCTATTGATCTCTGCTCACTTGTTTAATCCATTTTATATCTCCAAGGAGATTCCTCTCAGATAAAACCTAGTCCTATATATTTCATTCTGCCTCATCAATGAAGCTGCCTCTAATCCTGCCTTACTAACATTTTAAAGATGAGGATTTATAACCCAACTAACTCACTGCCATGGAATGAACTCTAACTCATAAATATTGTAAGCATCACGGAAGCAGCCAGCCTCCTCTTTCCCCCACAGAGTGGTTAGTGGCTTTGAATTGCTGACCTATTAGCAACCCAATGTCCAAGCCCACAGCACAAGCAAGGTTCCTTGGATTTATAAGACATAATAACAGCAGATCACAAAATGTAAGCTAATTACCTAACACCAAGAATCACGCTAACCAAATGGAAGCATTCCGTTTATAGCCATATGTATCCGTAGCTTCTACATTGCTGGCAGAATGTAACCTTGAGGTTGACAACATTTGGTCTTTCATCCAGAATCAAATGCGGACATGTTTTTGTGTCAGCTGTATAGCGTTCTGAATGTTCTGTTGGGATACACACAGACATACTGCTGCTGTCACCATCACCACAGGGCAGTGTCATGAAGGGGTGCTGACAAAGTTGACCTAACTCACAGCTGCATTCTTGGATTCATCCAGGGCTCAGAGAGTCTAGGAATCTGACATGACAGACTTTAAAACTGAGGGAAAATGAGGCAAAGAGGGTTCTGTACCCTTAGGCCTATTTTGATCTTCTACTACTTAGCAACCATCCTGTGAGTGGTGTCAATATTTCTCTGTTTGGCAACATCCCCATGCTTTCAGAGAGAGGTATCTTCTTCTTGTTGAGAGATGCAGTGAGCATATGAGCCCCCATAAAAGGCATAAGATGAAGCCTCCCTTTTCCCAACTCTTTCACTCAAATCATATCTCCTTATGAAAAAGTCTACTGGCTCAGTGTGGGGAAGGGGGTGTAAATTAAAAATAAAGATTTTTCGCTTTTGTCCCTGGCTCTAATTTTTCTCCACGGTACAATAGAATCACTGCTGCTATACTGGTTACACAATGCACTGCTAACCACAAGGTCAGCAGTTCAAACCCATCAGCTGCTCCACAGGAGAAACACAAGGCTTTCTAATTCTGTAAAGTTATTGTGTTAGTCCAGGTAGATTAGAGAAACAAATCATAGATACTCATATGTGTATAAGAAAGAGCTTTATATAAAAAGCAATTTCACATTAAGACAACATCCCTCATATGTGTATAAGAGCCTTATATAAAAAGTAATTTCACATTAAGAAAACATTCCAGCCCAGTCCAAATCAAGTCCATAAGTCCAATATTAGCCCATATGTCTGATACCAATCTATAAAGTCCTCTTCAGACTCAGGAAACAAATGCAATGACGCCGAATGCAGGAAGATCATAGGCCAGCGGGTGGGAAGTCTGGTGGATCCAGTGGCATTGTAACCATCTCAGCGCCGGCAGGGGTCTCCACGTGGCTCCTCCAGGTCAGGGCACTAGCTATAGCTCCACGTGTCTTGTCAGCTGCAATGTTTCCCAGGGAATCAGCCTGTGTCCTGCCTCCAGCAAGCTATTTAGCTCCTTACCACTTCCAAATGAGGTCCTCGAGCTTCGACCTGACCAACAGGCTAAACACCACCACTTCACTCTTAATCCTCTCAAGCTGACAACAGATTATATAACTACCACAGTTACATTTGCAGAAACTACCAGAAGCAATTCTACCCTGTCTCATAGAGTTGTCATAAGTCAGAATAGACCCAATGGCAGTGAGTTTTGAGTGAATAGCATAGCATTCCAGGCTTAGCCAGCAGGTGGAGGATAAAGAAGTAGTCCACAGCCTATAATAAAAATCATGATGCATATACAGCATTAGGATTCATGATATATGTGTTTTTCCACTATCTGACCTGTTTTAAAACCTCACAAGCAGAGAACCTACAACTTAACATTTCACAATGAGTTTTATTTATTTACTCCTGTCACATGTGTATTTCTTTTCATAGTCTATCTCTAGATTGATTGTGCAATTACCCACTCAATTTCGTTGGGATTATACAGGGTACCTCCTTCATTCCTATCAATTCATTCAATCAGTCATTCAATTCTAAAATTTCCACCTAAGTGGTATATCTTTGTCTTAAACCTTCTCTCTATCCCCACACTATCTTAATTCCAGTCTTTACCATCATTTGCTTGAAAAATTGCAATCATTTCCTGCTGAGAATTTGCATTTCCACTCCAGATATGCTAAATCACATCCACATGTCAAAAAGATCCCCATGTTATTCTTAGATACCCCCTGTTTCTTAGCCCACTGCCTTCCCCTAGCTAATCATGATCCCTCTGTGAACTAGCTAACCGATGCCCCATGTCAGAGTAAACCAGTCTCTGACAACCATGGAGTCCATAGGTGCAATTTTATGATTATAATATATAAAGATCATAGTAAAATCCCAGAAGATGGAAGAAATAAGAGAGAAAGTAAAATAAAGAATTCAGACACATTTTATGGTAGCATGCTCACCTCCATGATGGCCATGATCTCAGCAGCCAGAGAGAGGAGGAGGAGAGACTATATTTCTAATCACAGCATTTATACAATTTCAGGGACGTGCAAACCCCCCTGAATACATCATAATGGAAAGGGGTTGTATAATCAGCAGACATCAATTGGAGGGGGACAAGCTAGGGATATACTTGCAATCAGAGGGGGCGGCACTAAGAGTACACATGTGACAAGATGGGCAGACCCTAGATTCAAGATGGCAGCCTAACCTTGGTCCTCCTTGAGTTGACTCGATCTTGTTTCTGGGCTCTCCTTCAGGGAGACGATCTACTATCCTTATCAGAAGGGAGTGGGCCCTACTTAGAGTGGGACAGATTATAGAGTCTGTTTGCACTAGATGGCTGAATGCACCCAGGGAGATAACCTCTAAGCAGCTGACGTTGACCTCCAAGTGTACAGTCATTTAAAAGCAGCATCTTAGGTCTGGCATATATTTGGGGAACAACCTGGGGAAAACCTTTCTGTATCTCACAGCCCCACAGGATGGCCTAGCTGAATTCAACTTTTTCTCGGAGGTTGATGAATATGTTCTATGAGTCTGTGGTCCCTTGAGTGGGACAAATTCCTGTCATTCAGAGGAGACAGCTTTGAGATGCTGTGGCCCTCAAAAGGACAGTTCTAAAGTGAACTCAGGAATGGAGGTGAAAAAAAGAAGCCACCAAAGGTTTTCTGAAATTCCCCCCTTATGGATACATACGAATTACCTGGTGATATTGTTGATATATGGATTATGATTCAGTCTATCTGGGTAGAAATGCTAATTCTCAGCAGAGAGTCCAACAGGAATGAACCTGTTGGAAGTTCTACAATCAGAAGAAGCTCTCTCTACCCTCACAATGATCCAAGAAGATATCATCCCCCCCCCAAAAAAAAAACAGATGACTACATTTCTACCCTGCTTTAAAACATTTTACTTCTAAGGATACAACAAAGAGAAGATGCTCAATGAGACTGATTGCCACAGTGGCTGCAGCAGTAGGCTCAAAGAGAATGATTGTTTCACTCTGCTGTTTCACATAACATCGCTCTGAGTAGGCAGCCATTCAGTGGCCCCTAACAACATCCCAAACCCTAATCTAAAGGTTTGAAACAAACCTCCCAACCAAAGCAGCACTATGGAAGGGAAGCCTAGCAATGATTATCTGTAAAGATTACATGCAAAAGACTCCTAGAGAAGTCCATTCTACTCTCTAACATGTGTGTGTGTGTGTGGGGGGGGGGTCACCAAAGTAAGAATCAACTTCAAGGAAATAGGTTTGGTTTTTTTGTTTCTGTTTAGGGTGAAGTGGGATGCAGGAAGATCACAGGCCAGTGGGTGCAGGGTCAAGTGGATCCAAGGTCAGTGGAAAACTGGCAGGGTGCCAACAGCTCTCTACACACAAAATCCCAGCCAAGTTCCAGCGAGGAGGAAGGTGAAGTGCCAGGGAGATGCCCAGTGTCTCTCTTATGCTACCGTGTACTCACTCACTGTAAAGGTGGGGCCCCCCGTAAAAACCATGACTTACACAAACTATCCAAACCAAAAACCTTGCCAAAGAAACACATACGTACTGTTGATTAATAACAGCTACAAAACTGCATCCTTTGTTGGCTCAGAGACTGTTGCCTATGGCACCACCCCTGTGGGTCTCTCTTGCAGGTCTATCCTTTAATAAATGGCTCAATGCAATTTTTGACTTCCTAGCCTTTTTGCCGCATGGTAGGCACTTGGAAACCAACAGGAGCTCCGCGGGTGAAAGGCTGGGCTTTCGACTCCCTTCAACAGTTCCAGTCTCAGAAACTCTCAGGAGTCGTGTTGAGTCAGCATTGACTATCATGGCAGTGAGTTTTAGCAGTGCGTCTTGTTGACTACCTGAGTCTCTGAGAGCCAACTGTGGCTTGAAAATATGGACAACTCTAAAAATCCTCCAGGTTGCGCTCCATTCTTGTGTGCCTTTTGTAGATTTCACAGTTTTTATTTTTATTTATTTATTTTTAATCATTAGGGGCTCATGATCATATAACTCTGATCACAATCCATACATACATCAACTGTGTATAGCACATCCGTGCATTCCTTGCCCTCATCATTCTCAAAACATTTGCTCTCCACTTAGCCCCTGGCAGCAGCTCCTCATTTTCACCCCTCCCTCCCCGCTCCCCCCTTCACTCTTTTTAACTCTGGCTTGAGACCCAAACGATCAACTGGCTCCAGTCGGAAACTGCCACAGCTGGAAAAGCAGAAAATAACTTGGTAAGGGGATACATTTAAACCGTTAACACTCCGTCTTTTCCCTTTTTAAGTAAACTTTTGGCGGAGGCGAGAGAAGCGGTTTGCGACTGCCCAGAGTAAAGATGGCAGCAATAGCCTCCCTGCCCATATCAAAAATGGACACGGATTGTGACGCAACGTCCGGTAATCCCTCACTCGCCCCACCCCGCCAGCCCGGAAGCCCGTCCGAAGCCCATTCACCTGTCAGAAGCTCCCTTGCGATTGGCGGTGCACATTTGCTGACTCCGCCCCGGAAATGCGTCATAGAACG
>NW_022105908.1:11159880-11168141 GCF_000313985.2 Echinops telfairi | reverse complement strand
AGTAGAAGTGAGGCTCGCTGCGGGCGTCGTGGGCTGTGGCCGGAGACCCCCCAGCCTCGTGGTGCTCGGTGCTCGGACGGGCCTCAGTGAGGCTTCCTTCCTGCGTGTGGTGTAGACACCTGGGACGCCCCCCAGGTGCAGCTCCCGCCAAAGGCCGCTGTCAGCCTGCCCGCGGCTGGACCCAAACGTGCCCCCTGTGCTGCCCTGTGGCTGAATCCGAGTCTTGAGTGGGCCAGTGACGGAGGGCCGACGGAGCCACAGTGCAGACATGAGCTGAGATGATGTAATGCAGTGAAAGTGCCCGAAGGGCACGGTGTTTTCCCAGAGGGCAAGTGCCCAGTCTGTACATGCTTCATAGATCTAGTGGCAGAGCTGGAAGGACCGTCTGTTAATTTTAAGCCAAGGTTCTTGGCCTTTAGGGTCCCTCCCTCCTTCCCTCCCATGGAGTCATTGCTGCCTCAGCGACCACCCGTGTGTTCCGAGGCTGTAACTGTTTACAAGAAAGCCCAATCTTCCTCCCGCAGCTGCTGGTGGTTTTGAAATGCAGACCCTGCGGATCGCATCCCCGCTGGTAACCACTACACCGCTAGGCCTTTAGTTAGATATTCGTGGGCTCCATTCCATCAGGACTCAGGAATCTGCGTGTGAAAGATGCACCCCAAGTATGTGCAAAGCAAGTAGTTCAGTGGTCAAGACTAGCCCGAGTACTGTTCTGGCCAGTTTACCTATCTGAACAGGTGAAGACTGTTATATCCATTGGGCTATGGTTCACACAAATTAATGGCCGAGATGAGCCTACTGCCCAGATTCCTCTGTTCTCCCCACATACACACCCCACTTGCTTACTTAATCACCTTAGCTTTACAGGAAGGTGTTTATCAGGTTCAGGTTGAAGGGCCATCTGTGCCCTCAGGCAGAAAATCCACTTTGTAACAGTTTTTCTTTGGGGGAGCACTACTGAAAAAGCCTCGCTTGAGTGGAACCTGGGGTAGTGGAGCTTATTTTGAAAGATTAAATGTGTTTTATGTGGGCATAGAAAGGCTTATGCAAAGCCATGGTTACTCAATGGTTAAACCGAAAGGTCAGCGTTTTTAACCCACCAGTCACGACAGAAGATAAGAGTTCTGATGGTCTGTTTTCTGAGATTACAACCTAGGAACAACTGTGAGGTAGTTCTCTGTCCTATAGTGTCACTGTGAGTGGGAATTGGCAACTCACAAGTTAATTTGTCTCGATTATTTTTTATATTTTATCTTGAGGGGAAGTGATATTTGGAATGTTTTACTGAAATTTACTCTTTTTAGTGACTTTGAAGCATTGTTGGCCTCTTCATTAAATGACTATTTTTCTTTTTTAAGTTTATTGTTTGTTAATCGGTAGTTAAGACATATCATTCCATAGTTCAATCAGGTCAAGCAGTATTGTACAATTGCTACCACAATCAGTTTCCAAACATTCTTTTCTTCCTGGATGAATGACATTTTTCATTTGCTTGAAAGAGGCAGATTCTTCCTTAATGGTTGTTTGTTTTGTTTTGTCTGTTTTAGCTAGGATTTCAGATCTGCCTGGCAAACCTAGGATACCACCATGCTGGCTGCAAGGTTTGTGTGCCTCCGGAGTCTCCCTTCCAGGATTTTCCAGCCAGCATTCACCAATGGCTCCCCTCTTCTGAAGAATTCCATCACAAAGAATCAGTGGCTTTTAACACCCAGAAGGGTAAAGATGCTTTGTTTTTTATATTCCCTGTCTTTATCCTTTTGTGCTCCTAGAGACAATTTTGTGGAGTGAGTTTGAAGCTTAGTCTTAATGCTTTTAGTAATTTATTGAAACAATTAGTTTTGATAATATCCCAAAACAGTTTTCTCCCCATTAATTTGAAATAATTCTGGCCTATCCTTATGACATATATAAGGGTAAGTAAAAAATATATAGCTACTAAATTATAGGAACCTCAATTAAACCGCAATATCAGAATGTGAAGTTTGTGTTTATCAGCATAATGTCCACTTGGGGGTTGCTGTGAGTGGGCAGTGAGTGGGGTTTGTTTTTTGGAGGTCTGTGGCGTTCGAAAGGTGTGTTTCCATCTCTACCTTTTCCCTGAAGAATTCTGCACTGTTCAGTTTATACCACATCAAACTGGCAATGTAGCTTTTTTGAGGAACCTGAATCATGTTTCTGAAAGTCTTTCAGATTTGGGGCAGAAGTCTGAAGGAGCTGATCAGGGTGATAGGTCAGATAAGATATGGTTTCCCAGTGAAACTAGTGGAGAACAGCCATTGTTACTCAGAGAAGGAGCAGATGCATTATTTCCTCCCCATTGCTTTCCCAGCCTTTTCTCACCAATGCAGTTTTCCATTGTCTTCAAACAAGCACAAAGTCCGACGTTCGTTGATTAGCCCAAGATTAGCCCTTCGGAATCCTAAAAACAGTTGCCATAACTTTCTGAATTGACCTTTCTGTCTTGAATTTAACTGGCCCAGCAACCCCCTCCTAAACCAGTTTTTTATTGGAATTTGTTTGCAGCATGTTGGCAGTGCTTCTTCCCAAATTATACATTCTATAAAGTGTTCTTTCATCGGCTTCATTTTGCATAAAAAACTAATGGAAAGATTAGCTCTTTGAGTTACATGATCTTCATACAGTTCTTTTGGCACCTATCTAGCCAAAAAGTTGCTGAGGCCAAAATTGTCACTAAAAATTGAAAATGCTGAGCCATGTGAGACCCAGCTACATTCCTTATGTATCCATGGGAAACTTGTTTAAACATGCTGTGTTTAAATTGGGCAGGATGAACTGGAAGCCCAACAGTGGTACTTTTGGGCTTACTCTTTTTTTTTTAATTTAAAGATCTTTTTCTTGGGGGGGTTCTTAAAGATCTTATAACAGTCCATACATCAATTGTATTAAACATATTTGTACATATGTTTCCATCATTATTTTCTAGACATTTACTTTCTGTTGAGCCCTTGGTATCAGCTACTCTTTTTGCCCTCCCTCCCCACCCCCATCCTTCTCACCCCCTGATAAATTATGAATTATTATTATTATTATTTTCATATCTTACACTAACCACTGCCTCTCTTCCCCCATGATTTCTATTGTTCATCCCCCTAGGTGGGGGTGTGGTTATGTGTCAGTCATCAAGATCAATTCCCCCTTCCTCCTCTACTCCCGTTCCTGTTCTGGATTCCGTGTGTTGTGGGCTCTAATCTCTTAGCTGGACCTAGGCACATGCTCTGGTCTAGCCCAGTGAAAGGCAATACTGGGGTCATGATAGTGGAGGGTAAGGTTCCTCAAGGAACCAGAGGAATATTGTTTCATCAGTGCTTTACTGCACCATGATTGACTCATCCCTTCCCTGTGACCCCTCTGTGAGGGGATATCCCATTGTCAATAGATGGGATTTGCGTCTGTCCTGACACCCCTTTCTCAACAATTTGTTTGTTTGTTTGTTTGTTTGTTTAGGGTCTCGGTCCTGGCAACACCTCATGATTGCACAGACTGATGTGCTTCTTCGATGTGAGATTGTTGCTTCTCTGCTAGATGGCCACTTGTTTAACTTCAAGCCTTTAAGACCTCAGAGGCTATATCTTTTGATAGCCAGCCACCATCTGCTTTCTTCACCACATTTGCTTGTCCACCCATTTTGTCTTCAACAATTGTGCCAGGAGGGTGAGCATCACAGAATGCCAGGTTGTTAGAACAAAGTGTTCTTGCATTGAAGGAGGGCATGAGTAGAGGCCCGAAGTATGTCCATTACCTCAGTGTATTACCATATAAATATATGTACATAGGCCAGTACCTCTATTTTTATGAACTCATGTATTTCCATATGAGCACACCCATGCTTATACCTCTATCCATAGCTTTGCTTCCTAGATTGTTCCTGTTTCCTTTACCTTCCTCCTGCCCCACCATCATACTCACCCTACTTTCTGCCTCTTAGTAATTCCTCTCAGCTAGATTGCTGTTGCTCCAACACCGCCAGGAACTCTATACCCTTGTTGTTGATTTTAATTCCCTACTTGTTCTCCTGTTTGTGGCATTGTCTGCTCACTGCTCCCTTCCCCCACCTCCTCCCCCAGACCCTCTGGGACTATCAGTCCCATTGCTTTCTCCTCAGGCTTGCTTCCCATGCATTAACAGAGATTGAGCAAAACGAAAACAAAAGATTGAATACACACACATCCATAATTCCAGGTCTGTCGGCTGACCTTTATGACTGTCTCCCCACTGGTCCTGGGGGAATTCCAGGAGCTGCCCTACCTAGGCTGAAGTCTCTTTGGGCACTCTTCATGGTCTATGTGGCTTTGCTCTGCTCCTGTTGCTGATCTGCTGTGTCTCCCCAGTTTTGTCCTCTGTCGCGGTATGATCCAGTGAGGGGACATCATGTTGTACTTACTTTTATATAAAAGAAAAATAACCTTTATAACGTTAATACCTCAACATTTCACATTCAAGAATGTAGAAAAATTGGTGAAGAATTGATGACTAATTATATGTTGTAGTAAAGATATCTTGAGAAGACCTACAGTTAAAATTAAGAACCCAGAGATAGTAGTTGGCCAATAGTTTTTTAAAATGTTAATTAAAATTATTTCAGATCTTGTTTAGAAGATGAAAATAAAACCTCTCAGGTTAGAGGACAACCCTCTTTCACAGTACCTTCAACATTCAATTGATAAAGAATGTACATTTTGAAATGTTGGTAAATAAGGAGAATGTACCAAAATACCAAAAGTAGAAAGAAACATCCTTTTTTCCTCTTAAATCACATATGTGTGGAGAAATATAAAATAAATGTCATCTTTACTCCCCTTGGTTTAGTGTTACAGAAATAATGCCTTTTTCAAGCCAGTTTCCTACATGACAAAATCTAGCTACAATTAATATTTATTGAGTACATATTTTTAAATATTGATGGCGTTTTATCTTGGTATTTGATTCGTGTTTTATATGCTGTAATCTAGAGTTATAAGTAAAATCAGGTTATGAAATAATCTAAAAGTTAAGCATAAAATGAATTAGTGATTCATAGTTTTCTAGTGTAAAGAAATCCACAGTTCCATTTTATTCTCAACATTGTTTTTGACATGGATGGTATGTATCTTTGCACATATATCAGGAATATGCCACCAAGTCAAGAATTGGAATTCGGCGTGGAAAAACTGGCCAAGAGCTCAAAGAGGCGGCAATGGAACCATCCATGGAGAAAGTATTTAAAAGTAAGTGACAGTCTTTTAGAGAACCATGAACAGCCTTCTCAAAATATTTACAAACTTGTATCTGTGAGGTGGCTCCAAAAATTGTATGGGAAAATGGAATAAACAAGTATGGGAAGAAAGGCCATATTTCTTAGGCTCCTAGGGACCTAATGACTCCTGAAACATTGGTTCTGAGGACAGGGTTCAGTTGTTCTCAGTCACCGTTCTTCACTGAAAACCTTATTTTCACCATTATCATATGAGGAAGTTCATTTGAAGTTGTACAGAAACCCCCCCCCCAATGGTTTTTAGACTTCATCCACATATCACACAATCCAATAGTGTAGTCACATTAGGAAGAGTTGTATCATCTAAAGTTGTATCGAATCTTTATTCAAGTACATAGTACACTTCCTCCTCATTTAGCAACTCTCTCGGTATCTGACGTTTTACATTCATAGCAGTAATAGAAAGATTTGTCCCATTTTGCACATTAACGAGGTGGTGAGTGGCAATGACGGAGTGGGGATGGGTCTTGGGACAATCTTTGGAAAGCTGGGCTGCACCTCTGTGGGCATGACCTCTGGATACACGCACAGGCAACTTTCAGTCAGCAGGTGCCTGCTCTGGATCCCCAGCTTCTATGCAGTCTGTGGTCCTGCACCCCAAAATTGTGAGGTAGAAATGGAAAAGAAAGAGGCATTGGAGAGAGTATTTGAAAAGAAATGTATGAGAATTTCACGATAATCCCAGTTAGCTTAACTGAGTTTGGAATCTCTACCTTGATGAGGCCAGGCTCCTAGTGCCCTTGTAAGATGTCCCCAACATTAGTGACACACCAAGCCTAGAGGGTAGAGCAGGCTCTGAGATTGGGACTAAAAGGAGTGAGAGGAAGCCTGCACTCAGCTCCATGAGAGAAGCTCTAACCCAGCCAGGAATGTCAAGTGGGTAAGCTTGGGCCTTCTGGGTACTTAGCCCAGCTTGAGTCAGCTTTGTCTCCTCCAAGCCTCTGCAGAGAAATAATCCGTATTGCACTCGTCACAGTGGCCGGCACATCAGTAAACCTGCCATTGAGTCATTCCAACGTACGTGACCCTATAGGACACAGTGGCCAGTGCAGCACTCACTGAAATCAACTTGATTCCAATTCCTAGTGACCCTGCAGGAAAGTGTAGAACTGCCTTGGGATTTCTAAGATGGTCCCTTTTTACAAGAGTAGAAAGCAGCCTCATCTTTCTCCTGCTGTGGGCTGGTGTGTTCAAACTGCTGACCTTGCAATTAGCAGCCCAACCTGTAACCCACTATGCCACCAGGACTCCTAGCAGTAAATCCTAGCTCTTAATATTTTTTTCATCAAAATTTCTAACTAACATAATCAGGAAAAAAATGGGGGCAGAAAAAAGGGGGCCTCCATTTTCACATAAATCCAGTTTTCACATAATAACCTGGTCTCTGGAACTGAACAAGATTGACAAGTTATGACTGAGTTTCTTGCTTGTTTCAGAACAAGAGTAAATAACAGAACATAAACCACTGATTTAAAGAGAATTCATGACCACCGATTTTAATTAAAGAGAATTCATGACCAAAACATAACTCTTAGTAAAACCCCACTGTTCAAGAAGGGTTTTCTAACTAGCTAGCCCTGAAGACCTTTTAGGAGGTAGTACTTTAATGAAGTAAGTTTGCCTGACAATTTGGATTTCAGCTTGAGTTTCAGAAACTAAACAAAGCTAATCAAATAACACCACTGCTCTTAACCTTGCAACATGTCAATCAATCTAAAAAACCCTAATCACTATCCCTGTAGGCATTACCTTCCAATTCATTAAAACCAAATTATGTGAATTGTATAATGATATTCTTAGTGAATAGATTTAGACTAAAGGGACTAAGATACTCTTTCTGAATACTTTCCACCAAGTTAGTCATGCCTCTCTCCATACTCTGAAACAGTAACACCGTCTCCTTTGAGTCTGCTGCATAAACACTCTTTACATTTTTATTTGCTCTCCCCTCCTCTTTTTAATCAATCATTTTATTGGGGGCTCTTGTAGCTCTTATAACATTCCATACATTAGACATATCATGCACATTTGTACATATGTTGCCATATCATTTTTCAAAACATTTTCTTTCTACTTGAGCCTTTGGTATCAGCTCTTTTCCCTCCCTCCACCGCGAACCCTTGATAAATTATAGATTATTATTTTCCTATCTTAGACCATCTGCTGTCTCCCTTCATCCACATTTTGTTATTCGTCCCCCTTGGTGGGGGCAAGGCAGGTGTTGCATGTCAGTCATTGTGATCAGTTCCCACTCTCCTTTTTCTTGATCCCATGGAAAACATCTTTGTTAATAGCACTGTAAATAGTGTGATGTGTCTGTTAACTGTTCACTTCTTAGAGAAACATGACAACACACCCTAACATCTCAGTAATAAAGTAAGGTATATCGTAGAAGTGTCCACTAATCATTGCCCCTTTAGCTTCAGTGGTGTCCCTTTCTTCTGGACTTCTTATTTGAGAAGGTTTCTATAACCTCATACATACTAGTTATGGTCATTATTAAGAAATATAGTGTAGAGTTTTATTACCCTAATATAAGTGTCAATGGCTTCATAATCAGTACTTTAGATTTGTGGTTAGCCTAGACTTGTTTAATCTTTTCTCAATTGTGTTTTCTGGATACATTACCATGGGCTAAATCAATAACATCATAAAACAAGAGACACCTTATGCTCCATGGAGATAATATATAAGGTTCTCTAACATAAAATAACAAAGGTGCCCCTAAGGTAAAACAGGCAGATTGAAAACAGAGATACAGGAAAGATTTGGGAATTGAAATTAGTCCTAACTCCAATCTAAGAACAATTAGTTCTTTTGACATGGAACCTACTCGATACTTGCCCTCATGGAGGAAACACAGAAGTGCTACAGCAAAGTGTGGTGAAGAAATTGGAGAGTGCCCAGCTGTCAGAAAAGTAGTGTCTGGACCACATGGCCAACCCCACTATGAGACGAGATGCTCCTCACTGGCCCATGGCCCTGCGGG
>NW_022105908.1:11149784-11158184 GCF_000313985.2 Echinops telfairi | reverse complement strand
CTAATGTCGGGGGTTTAAATGGAGAGAAAATGTTTTGAGAAACGATGTACAAATGCGCTTTACACAATTGATGTGTGTATGGATTGGGATAACAGTTGTGTGAGCCCCTAATAAAATGTTAAAAAAAGAAAAAGAAAAAAAAAAGTAGTGTCTGGAGACTTATATTCTTAACACGCAGCCATCTAAATGAGATTTCAACGAAGCCCACCGTGGAAGACGTGAACCAACATGCGTGATCCAAGGATTGTAAATAATATTGTCCAAATCCAAAGGAGAGGAAGATGGTATCAGTTTGAATTGTGAAATTCTGGTTTGCAGAATATGGATGACAGTGGAAGCCCAAAATACATTTGCAGGATATATGTATGGAATAAGCCTCCAGTGACATCCCTTTGACCATAATTGGGAGATGAAAATAACCTGGTGAACAGACAATATTGTAGAAAATATTATAATCTGAAAAGTTAAAACCTTATCATTTGATCCCCCTTTTGATACACTCTGAGCTGCTAGTTTTAAGTATTTTGGGGGTTTTTTTCCTTTAAACTGGGATTTATCTCTGTTGCATTTTGTCATTGTGGCTAGCCTTGATTCTTTGTTACATATTTTTCTGTTTTTCAGTATATGAAACCCAGGATGGGTGAATCTATATAGAGACAATAACTATATTAAGGGTTCTCAGTGGGCACTGCAGGAGCAGTAAGGGGGTAATGAGGAGCTAATATCGAGGAGTACAAGAAGGAAGGAAGTGTTTTGATTGAAACTGATTGTGGTGGCAGTTGAACAAGACAACGTGATATGATTGAATTATTGAATGATATAATGTCTGGATTGTGCCCTAATGAAATGGTGTGGAAATAATAATAATAATCGTGTTTTGATAGTTCCCCTGCCCTGTCTTTCCTCCCCTGTTCTGCAGTTGATCAGATGGGAAGATGGTTTGTGGCTGGAGGAGCTGCGGTTGGTCTCGGGGCGTTGTGCTATTATGGCTTAGGGATGTCTAGTGAGATGGGAGCTATTGAAAAAGCTGTGTAAGTAAATTGCTTCTAAACAATTTTTACATTAAAGGGCCCATTTTGGGTTTTTTTCCTTTAGCCACTTTTGGAATGATTTCGCTTAGCTCAACTATGTAGGATTTTTTTCTTCTCTGACATGTATTTTTTCAAACTTAAATAAAAATCTATTTTACCAAAGCTATATATTTAAGTGAAGAAGCAGGTGCTTGTATATTTTATCCTATTGCAATTTGACACTAACCCCAAGGTGTGCATAATTCCAAGATGAATAAGACTTAGAGTCATAGATTGATTTGTCTCAAGAGTTAGCCAATTAGTAAATGATGCACATAGAATGCCCACCCAGTTACTTAACCATGTTGTGCTTCTTACAGAATTTGGCCTCAGTATGTGAAAGATAGAATTCACTCTACTTATATGTACCTAGCTGGAAGTATTGGTTTAACAGCCCTGTCAGCCATGGCCGTGACTAGAACTCCTGTTCTCATGAGCTTCATGTTGAGAGGTTCTTGGGTGGTAAGTCAGCTTGTTTTTATTTTCTTTTTCCATCTAAAGTTATAAAGATAAAGCAAAGAACATCAAGGATAGGGGAGTTAAATTAGGGAGTGATGGGAATCTTCATATTTTGAGCTTTGTGTCAGAATAATATATCAGTTATTAGTGCAGCTTAGGCACAACAGGTAGTACTTTCACAACAAGTCATTTATTATTTGTTGAAGGGGAATGCTAATAGCAGCAAAGGGGTTAGAAATTAAATTTACAGGGACATTCCTACCTGTCTAACAGCAGATAACAACCACCCTCTATTTTGTAGCAATTTATTGAAAACAAGGAGGAAGCTAAAGCATCTTGGAGGTTGATAAGAAATACCTACTACACATATTGTGAATGAGGGGGAGTGCAGATTGGGGACCCAAAGCCCATCTGTAGGTAACTGGACATCCCCTTACAGAAGGGTTGCGGGGAAGAGACAAATGAGCCAGTCTCCTGCAGTTCTTAAATGCTTCCCTCCCCACTCACCTCCACTATCATGATCCCAATTCTACCTTACAAATCCGGCTAGACCAGAGGATGTACACTGCTATAGATAGGAACAGGAAACACAGGGAATCCAGGACAGATGATCCCTTCAGGATCAGTGGTGAGAGTGACGATACCAGGAAGGTGGAGGGAAGGTGGGGTAGAAAGGGGGAACTGATTACAAGGATCTACATATAACTTCCTCCCTAGGGGACGGATAACAGAAAAGTGGGTGAAGGGAGATGTCGGACAGTTTAAGATATGACAAAATAATAATAATTTCTAAATTATTAAGGGTTCATGAGGAAGGGGGAGGGAGGGGAAAAATGAGGGGCTGATACCAAGGACTCAGGTAGAAAGCAAATGTTTTGAGAATGATGATAACAAATGTACAAATGTGCTTGACACAATGGATGGATGTGTGGATTGTGATAAGAGCTATATGAGTCCCCAATAAAATGATTTTTTTTTGAAGTATATTATCAGTTGGAACTATTGGGAAGATGTATGAAGGAGACATTGATTTCATTAGAGTCATCAAAGGCAGGCACATTTTATTTTAGGAAAAGACAAGGACAGCTTGGGTTAGCCAAACAGCTTGAGTAAAGCAGGGGGAAGCAGGACAGGCTAGTTTTAACAGTAACTTGTTTGTGTCTAAGATCTGGAGCGTGAGGAGTTCTAAGGGTAGTTGGCCTCCAAGCTGAGGAGAGTGCTTAGGGAGTGGCCGGCACTGAAGATCATTGGAACAGGCAAAATGCAATTGATGTTTGAGTTCTATAAACAGGAAACAGAGACACAAAGACTTCATTTTTGGAAAATCTGAAACAAGGTATGATGGGAACCTAAACT
The DNA here is from genome assembly GCF_000313985.2 of Echinops telfairi. NCBI lineage: Eukaryota > Metazoa > Chordata > Mammalia > Afrosoricida > Tenrecidae > Echinops > Echinops telfairi. The sequence continues at coordinate 11,155,299 of NW_022105908.1, read as the reverse complement.
GGAGCAAAGCATATACAGCTGGAGTGGAGGAAGAAGAGGTTAAAGAGTTTATATAACACTTAGTTATCACATGTCAAATTGAGTTCTCCCCACAAGTTATCCAAATTCATCTAACTTCCAAATCCATACCATTTTTGCTCTGCTGTACTTAACAAATAAGCTAGTTTAACAGTTTTTTTTAACACTTCATACACATCATAATTCCATCATATGAAGAAGTCATACATTACCACATTTGATTCTAGAATATGTTCTTCCTAGTACTCATTGTTCTTTTTTTTCTTTTTTTTATCAATTTATTGGGGCTCATACAATTTTTTTTTTTAACATTTTATTAGGGGCTCATACAACTGTTATCGCAATCCATACACACATCAATTGTGTAAAGCTCATTTGTACATCGTTTCTCAAAACATTTTCTCTCCACTTAAACCCCCAACATTAGGTCCTCATTTTTCCCCTCCCTCCCCGCTCCCCCTTCCCTCATGAGCCCTTGATAGTTTAAAAATGGGTATTTTGTCATATCTTGCCCTGCCCGACGTCTCCCCTCACCCACTTTTCGGTTGTCTGTCCCCCAGGGAGGAGGTCACACACAGTTCCATGTAATCAGTTCCCTGTTTCCTACCCATTCTCCCTTTACCCTCCCTGTTTTGCCACTCACACCACTGGTCCTATAGGGCTCATCCGTCCTGGATTCCCTGTATTTTCAGTTCCTAACTGTACCGGTGTACCTCCTCTGGTCTAGCCAGACTTGCAAGATCGAATTCGAGTCATGGTAGTGGGAGCGGGGAGGAAACATTTAGGAACTAGAGGAAAGTTGTATTTCTCATCATTGTTACATCGCACCCTGACTGGCTCATCTCCTCCCCGAGACCCCTCTGCAAGGGGATCTCCAGTGGCCTACTAATGGGCTTTGGGTCTCCACTCTGCACTCCCCCCATCATTCACTATGGTAAGATTTTTTGTTCTGATGATGCCTTACACCTGATCCCTTCGACAACTCGTGGTTGCATAGGCTGGGGGCTCATACAATTTATCACAATACATAGATCAATTGTGTAAAGCACATCCATATATTTGTTGCCCTCATTATTCCCAAAATTCTCTTTCCTCTTGGGTTCCCGGAATCAGCTCATTGCTCTTTATGTAATTTATGTTTTTCTAATTGTGGCAAAAATATACACAACAAAACATTCTCCAATTCCACCACATTGATAGTCTTAAGATCATCCTTCTCATTTAATTTTAACGGTAGTTCAGAGGTTCAAAAAACTACAGAATAAGCTTGATGTATTCTCACCAGAGACACCAATTTTACTTAAAGGTTAATAATTTAAAATAGTGCTTTTGGAATAAGCATGGTTATGTTATAAAAGATTAAAGTGCACACAAAATTTTAACTCCCAAAATAAAACTTTTAGTTAATGTGCCTCAGCCATACCTCAACCCCCTCTTGGCATACATCCTCTGCTGTTAAAAATACTTGAAGATTTCGAAAGCCCAAGAACAGGTACTTTAGTGCTAAAGACGTAGCCTTTTGGATGTGGCAGACATATACACAGATATGTCAAACACGTTTGTCCCGATGCTTTTAATCGAGAGGCATCTGTCATTGGGCCACGAGGGTGATGCCCAGAGGCGTCTGAGACAAGTACCTCAGAGGGAGGTATGCTTGGGCACAGTGGCAGAGTAAGGAAGCATGAAATGTTAGGACATGTTTATAGCTTTACCGGTTTGTGTCGCTGAAACGTACAGAATGGAAAGTAGAAAACAAAAAGACTAAATCATGAAGGGACCTGAAGGAGTAATCCAATTGCAATGAATGTATTAAAATGCATTGTACAATAGATGTTTAAAGTAGTTTTCAGTAACCTTTCATTGTTAGCAGGAGAAAACACGTCTGTTTCTGTTTAAAGACATCAAGGTTGCAGTTTCTACTTTGGATTCTCTGAAGATTCATAATGCTTACCTTTTTTTCTGAGGAATTAAAGTCTTAGAAATATTTATTGTTTGACATTGGAAATAGTTGAGAGGTGCAGCAAAAGATTGAGGACGGAGTCAGCCATATAGCTAGAAGGATAGAATCTTATTTCACTGTCCTGAAAGTGATACTTTTCATTTTTCATCTTCATCGGTGAACAGGTACCGTGTTTAATACACTCTGTATGCTATGTGCACACACTATCCCTCAAGTCAAGTTGATTCCAATGTAGCAACTCTAGTACAGAGTAGAACTTCCCTCAACTTTGCCCGGAGTGATCTTTACAGAAGCAGGTGCCCAGGTCTTTTCTCCTGCAGAGCCACTGATGTGGACAGCTCTGTGCTTAATCATCGGACCCTGGATTAAGAACGCCTTAATGAAGAATGCTTACTCTGGGATTCTTGTTAGAGGGTCCATTATACCTCTGCCCAGTGAGAACCAAGTTTTTAAAAGATGATGCTGTCAGTCGAAGCTCAAATGGTTGTCAATAACTTTTTTTAAAGTACTTGAAGTTGCCTAAAAATTGTTTATACAGTGGTAGGGGGACTCTCTTGATAGCCAAACTTTAAAATTCAGAATAAGCTCAAAGCCTTTAATATAACAAAAAGATCAACAATTTAGTGTCCATGTATTTTGTTTCATTATTAGAAGTAGCATTGAACGTGGAAGTTCTCCATTTCTATTTTTCTGTTGTATAAGGATCAGTTTTTCTCATACTTGTTTGTGTCTTTCAGACCATTGGTGCCACCTTTGCAGCCATGATTGGCGCTGGAATGCTGGTGCGGTCAATATCCTATGACCAGAGCCCGGGCCCAAAGCATCTGGCTTGGTTACTACATTCTGGTATGTTTTCATTTTAAATTTTTATTCAATACCACCTGGCATATTACCCTTCTCGGTGACTCTGTACACTTACTATAAGTGACACATCATCATTTAATTAAACCTCATGTTTAGAAAACACTTATAATTTTTTTTCAGTTGTAAGATACCACCAAGTCAGTTCTGAATCATAGCAACCCTGTGTACAATAAAACAAAAACTGGCCTGCATCATCAATCTTAAATTCAACAGTGCATACACGTATTCATCCATTGTATACGTGTACACCACTTCAGTGTACACCACTTATTCTGTTTTCTCGTTTCCTGTTTCAGTACCTCTGTCTTTTCTTGTGAGCTTTATCATTGGGTAAATGCTGCACCTTTGATCATGTATCAAAGGGGTTTGTCCAGTTCCAGAACTGAAGCGTGTCGAACAGGCATATATCCAGGTTCCACCAGTCACTGTCTAGCCAGTAAGCCTGATCCTTTATAAGACTGTATGTTTTGGTCCACATTTCCCCCTCTATCTATCCAGGGCCTCTTACCATGCTACCTTCAAGTTCTGATGGTCTCGGGGACTTGGAGACTGGAGATCACATGGACTGTTAGTCCTTTTCACACTGTTTGCTTCCTGTGTATTTGTTTTTCTTTACTCTGCGTTGTTCTAGATGGGAAAGGCCAGTATTTGCACCATTGATGGCCACTCACAAGCTTTTATTTTTTAACCCCAGTGGCTGCTCAACAAAGTAGGGCGTTGTTGACTATCGTCTTTGTGGACTCTACAGAGTGTTATTCCAATGACCTTAGTGTCCCCTCAGACTATGGATGGTCCTGGTGCCCCAGGCCCAATGACATTCACTCACTCGGGGTGTTATCAGTAGGAAGTTTTTCATTTGTTGAGTTGTCATTATATTTTTCCTGTTGACTTTTAGCTTCGTACTGTTAGGGTCAGGATAAATGCTTTATATGATTTCAGTCTTTTTAAATTTATTGAAACTTGGTTTTGTGTCCTAGAATGTTATCTGTTCTATAAAATAATCATTTGTCACTGCAGAAGAAGTGTTCTGATGCTGGGTGGGGTGTTCTGTATATGCTCATTAGGTCCAGTTGGCTTAAAATTTTATTAAAGTGATCTTCTTTTCAGATGTTGTACAATTGAAAGTGGTGTCTTAAAATATCAATCACAATACTATTTTTGACCACTGTTTGGTTCATCCAAAAAGGTCCATTAATCTTGCATTATTTCCTTCTGTCTTTGCTCTGCTCCAGATGGGAGAGACCAGTAGTTGCACCTCAGATGGCCACTTTGGTGGCGTAGGGTTAGGGTGAGGGTTGGACTGCTTACCTCGAGATGAGCACTTCAGAACACCAGCTGCTCCCAGGAACTGAAATAAAGAGTCTCAGGAAGCCACAGGGACAGTTCTTCTACCCTATCCGGTAGGGAGGGTCACTGTGCATCAGGGTTGACTCAATGGCAGTGGGTTTGGTTTTTGTGGATTAGGCTCATGTGTTTAGGTGCATTGTTAGGTGCATGTATACCCGTATACTAATAAGTGAAATGTCTTCTTGTTAAATTGACCTGTTTATTGTGTCATGTCCTTTATCTCTTATAATAGATGTTTATCTTAAACTGTTATCTAATAGCAATATGTTCGCCCCTGCTCTTTTGTTGTATGGAATATTTTTCTTCATCGTTTTATTATCAGTCTGTATGAGTCCTTATGACCAAGGTGTGTTTCTTGTAGACAACAGAAGAATGGACTGCAGGACTTTTTGTTTGATTTGTTTTTGACCTATTCTGCAACTCTGCATTTTTATGGAGTATTTAGACGACATGCATTTAAGGTTATCACTGAAAACAAAGTCCACCATACTCATTTTGTTCATTTGTTTTTAATGCTTCATATTGTCTGTGTTTTGTACTTGCCTGCTTTCTTGGGATGAGCCGTTTTGCTCATTTCCTTCTTCAAATGTTTCTTGGTGATTTCTCAGTGTTACAGTTTTCAACTAAAGCTGCAACAATGTTTATTTAACATGCGGACAATTATTCATTACAATCTTAACATAATAAATCTATTCCTAATAGGCTCTTCCCCTCTTCTGTTGGTGTGTGTCCTTTAGCATCACTACACAACCTATATTTGATAAGTTTACTCTGTACTTATTTCTCACAAGCTTGATGTATTGTTTGTGAGATTTAATCAGTAAGTTTATTTTCTGAAAATAATGCCTGTGTTTTTGTTGTTTGTAGATCTCTTATGGTTTTATTTTTCCCATGTGTAGATAACAAGTATTTTTTATAATGCTCCTGCTTTTCCTCCTAGAAGAATACTTGTAGAGTTGGTTGCAAGAGCCCAGAGCTTCTCTTCGTTTGGGAAGTCTTGAGTGACATTTTTGCTTAGTAAAGAATGCTTGATTGGCAGTTGTTTTCTTTCAATATTTCTGTATGTATCTTCATTGCCTTCTGACTTCGAGAGTTTCTTAGGAGAAATTCCCCCTTGCTATGTAATACTTCATTTTTCTCTTACAGCTTTCAGAATTCTTGTCTTTAGTTTTCAATTTTATTAGGATATGATGTAGAATTGATCTTTTTTTATGCCTTTTCGAATGAGGTTCTTGTAGTTCCTTATAGTTTAGGGGATTCTCTCATATTATCTCTTAGAATATTATCTCTCTGCCTTTATTATTTTCATAGTGTTCTGTAATTCCA
>NW_022105908.1:11147582-11149002 GCF_000313985.2 Echinops telfairi | reverse complement strand
TACTAATTCATGAATTTTGGATGCTTGCTATCTGGAATTGAGTGCACATGCACAGGAGGGGGTTACCTGACTGACTTTGCTGTGCACACACTTACTCTGTGTCTGGAGACATTAGTCTAAAGCATGAGTATGCACATTGCCATCGCTGTTCCTCATGGCGTTAGTGCCCTTCTGCCTTGGACCTGTGAGCTTCAACCTCACCTCTGTGCCTCCCCACACAGTTGCGTAGCCTGTGAACTTTCACAGACAATTTGTGACACCTTAGAAAAACTAGGCTCTGATGTCTTTAGATTCACTCCTCTTTTTTTGAGTATAAAAGTATTTTGCCACTACCTGAAAAGTTCGCAGTTTGAACCTACCGAGCAGAAGAAAGTTGCAAAGATTTAGAGCCTTCGGCACTTGTAGGGCTGTTGTACTTTGCCCTACAGGGTCATTCTGAGGTCAGAATAAACTTGACGTAGGATTTGCCATGCCCCGTCCTAATACATCTGTGATGAACAAGCACTCCTGATGTTAGTGATGTCTGTGCTGTCCTGACTCCTCCTCTCCCCCCAACTCTGTAACACCCCAGCTACTGTTGTGTGATCCCAGAGTTCTGTGATTGCAGTTTGCGCCTGTGGTTGTTGCTCAATGGGCTAGATGCAGGGGAGGAAACGAGCCTCCCTTCACTTGGAGCCTGCATTCATCTTGCTCTGTCTCCACAATTGGGCTTTTCGATTGGCATGTCCCAGGTAACAGAGCTGAAAAGTAAGTGCCCTTGCTTCTAAGGAGCATTCTGATTATGTGTTTTTCAGATTGATTTGTTTCTGCTTCTGGCAGTTCAAGGTATGGTCATATTCTTTGCCAGCACCATAATTTGAATACATCAATTCTTCCCTTTTTCTTCATTGTTTAGCTTTTGTACACATATGAAAATATTGATAGCTGTGTGATTTTAACTTAGAGTAAATATTTCTTCTTGGATCGCTTGGGAAAACTCCTCTGGCCTGATATTATTGCATCAGGATATGTATATATGTCTTAGGGTATCCCCAAGACCACCCACATTCACTGATTTGCTAAGAGAGGTCAGAGAACTCTCATAGAGTTGTACTCACAGCTAAGGTTTGTTGTAGCGCAAGGATGAAACAGCATCAGCAGAGGAAAGGTGCTTCTTTTCCTGTGAGGGCACATCAAACAGTCAGTGAGATTACACCTGACCCTGCCCGGGGAGGCTCTTTAGAGACACAGCCCCAAGGTTTTTATAGACTGCTTGTCACACTGCTTGCTGTACCTAGCAACTGTAAACATTGAGAATATGAGAAAGAAAATTGGTGTTTAGCACAAATAACAAGGCACATTCAGCCCTCCTTTTGGTGCCGGCACAGTTCCGTACCAGGCCTCAGATGTCAGCCAGCGGCTCATTATAAAAGCAGGCTTT
>NW_022105908.1:11122423-11131135 GCF_000313985.2 Echinops telfairi | reverse complement strand
CACTTCCTTTCCCTTGCCTCCCCCTCTCCCATGTCCCCCTGTAACCATTGGTCCTGTTGTTTTCTCCTCCAGATTGTTTTTCCTGCTTATCTTATCTAGATAGACCTGCAGAGATAATAATATGCACAAAAAACAAACAAGAAAAAAACAGCGACCAAAACAAGCGAGTCTGATGGGGTGCCACGCCCTGGCCCCGAAGTGTATTTTTGATATTCCCTGGGGACTTCCTTGCTCTGTTCTCCTTGCTGTTCTGTTGCACGCCCTTAGTGTCTCACCTCAGTGTGTTGGGGTCAGATCGGGCACAGTTCCTGCATTGTGTTTCCAGTGTTGTCCCTGTAGCGCTATGAGTCAGTGAGGGACATCAAGTCTCGTAGTGAGGCTGGCCCTATGGTGCTCTCTGTGCTTTGGCTGCTCTGAGCGGGAATATTGTCCTCAGAGCTTGGTGGGCCAGGATGTGTACCACTCTCTTCCTCTTCTTTCATTTGCTCCTGTGTGCGTGATCAGACATGTCCCTCTCTGAGCTGTAGCTTCAGTGCTGTCCTCTGAAGTGAATTCTTCTGCAGGGAGGGGGGCTGTCCACGCAGTTGGGATTGGGGCCAGCCCCTCAGACCTCTTATTGGTTCCCTGCTTCATGCCAGTATGTTGCATTCACGTCTTGGAGCACCAGGAAGCCTGAGTTTATTATCGTATTTTTTGGGTGGTAAAAACACAAGTCAACATAATTTCAACAATGAGTATCAGGCAGGAGTATATTTAGAAAGGGTGTCTTATTAATTACAGACCTGTCACTAATGAGCTGAGCCCTACTTACAGTGCCCCTGTAGGACAGCACAGATGGGCTCTGTCAGACTTCAAAGGAAGCATGGCTTTGTAGGAGCAGACTGACACACCTTTCCCCTTGGAGCTGCTGGTGGCTCAAACCAATGACCTTTCAACTGCCAAGCTTTTGACCGCTTGGTAGCGGTTTAGTTCATTGTTGTGATTTAGGTTTTTTCTGACTTTGTGAACACAATGAAGACTTCAATCTGAGGCATAAAATGTCCTAAAACTTATCAAAGTCCAGTCTGAGGCATAAAAGTGATTACTTATATAAGTCCTAAAACAGCACCAGAAAGGAAAAAAAAGTCACTCGTTTCTTGGCTCCTAGTAACATACCCTTATTTTTGTATTGTTTTTCTCATCATTCACACACCAAAAAGTGAAGACCAGTTAATTGTTAGGCGTTAGGCAACAACAAAAAAAGAAAGAAAAATAATCCATTTCTCATTTGCTAAGATACCTGAAGTGTTAAGGAATAACAGGTGGTTAAAAATAATTATACCCAAAGGAAAGACTTGGTACTGCTAGGAATAGTATCTAATGAGCATGCAATCCGAAAACATGAGTGCCTTCGCAGTTGAGCAAGCAGGAGCCACGAAAGGCAAAAGTGGCCCATCCTGACAGGGAAGTGACTACTGTCGACATGCAGAGTCAGGGCAGTGAGAAGCACGGTAAGGGCATTGCGCAAAGCAAACTAGGGATGTGGGAAATTCAGCAAAAAATGAAATTGCCTGGAAGCATGGTTGCTCACAAGTGTGTGCTCGAGCCCCTGAACTGTGTCAGGTTCTCTCTGGAAGGTGTTAGAACCTGGGAGACCAGACAGGCATGTTTACCTTGAACTTGTTTCTGATGTGGTAGGTGTGCATGGGTATGCATCGAATAGCTAATGTTTACATTTGAGCTTTGTACATAATTTGTGCTAGCCCTTTAACATGAAGCCCTGTTATACCTAGTCATTAAATGAAGCCAGACATTTTCCTCTTTGTACAAGGTCATATGCAGGGAAGCATAAACTGGTAGTATTGAACTTCATTTATACTGTGAAGTTTGTGCAAAGTTTGTGATAAGTGCTAGAGGGCCAAAATCCCATTTGGTCACAAGAGCACTGTACAGATGAGGCTGGAATCTGATAAATGACAATTCAGTCTTAAAAATCACAGGAACCAGGAATTGTCCGTTAATGTTATTAAAGCATTATTAGTGATTATCATAGGGAATGGATTTCAGTGTCTAGGTGTCTTGAATGCATATATAACAAGGTGAATAGTAATCATCCTATTTCACTTTCCCAAACTCCCTTTCTGTACTCCCCCTCACTAAGAGCTACAAATAATTTAAATTTGCTATAGTCAGTAATATAGACTCCTTCCTACAATTCAACTAGCACTCAGAATGGAAGCCATTTTTCAGGGGAATGAAGCCATGCAGGAAGAAAACCCGCAGTCTTAGCCTTTCAGTAAGGTATGTCAGAAGCAAGCACTAAACCAAGTGGGCAGATGGAGGAGGGGGATAGGGAGCCTTCTGGCCCCGGTAGTGATCTCTCACCCGGCTGCTGCCCATTCACCTGAGCACAGGGCCAACACAGGCTTTTCCTCAGCCTTGCTTGCTTGCTAGCAGCTCATTGTCATTCTTCACCAGTCTTTCTAAGGCACCTTCTCCCGGTCTGCAGTGGTCATAGTGGGTAGTAAGGATATTGGAGCCTCTTTGGATCCTTGGGGCTATAGGATCTGTTTTTTCCTAACAGGACCAATTTGACATTTTCCCTCAAAGTTTAGAAACCGTTTTAAAACTTGATGTTCAAAATGAAAAGCTCCACATTGAGCATCCTAAAAGCTGCATGGTCGCCTTTAAGTGTGTTGTCAGCGCGCTGCCATTCCCCAGGCTGCCCTCCGAGTGCCCGCACACATGGGCCCCGAACCTGTGGCCCAGAGCCATTTTGTAGTCATCACAGCTCACAAGACTACAGGAAGGATGTTCCCTATCGAGTTTGAGCTCGTTCCTGGTGTCTTCAAGTTTATGGTCCTTCTGATTATTAAATAAATCAAAAATCCACATCCATTCAGGCAACCCCAACCCAAAGCAACCCAGTAGGACAGAGCAGACCTGCTCATAGGGATCCAGAGGCTGTAAATCGTTAGTGCGGAAACAGACTGCCTCGTCTTTCTCCCTCAGCGCACCTGATGGATGTGAGTCACTCCTCAGCAGTCCAGTGCCTAACCCACACTGCCCACCAGTGCTGCTTAACAGAGCCACTCAGACTCCTTAATGACATCTAGCCTATGTCTTAAAATCCCTGCATTGAAATGGAGGCAATACTGTACTAGTATTTTCTAATGATTTTCCATTAATACCTAATGGTCTGTTTTCCTGTAGGGACAGGTATTTGTAGGAGGATTATCTTTTCTTGAAAAAAAAAATGGCTGTGGTAATTAACTGATGAGTCAAAGAGGATCTTGCCAAAGAAAGTACAAGCAGGCTGGCCCTGTCTAGTTGTGGACTTGACGCGTGTTACAAGAACTAGCCTGCCAGCATTGGACAATGGCTCCCAAACAGGAATTGGATTGGAAATTGACAGCATATACCTAGGTTATGATGATCTGGCTGTTGATAAGGTGAGTGAGGGATTTAATAGATCCATTCAGTTTGGAACTACTTGAAGGAAGCACCCACCAGAAAACAAGGATAACAGGTGGTTCTCACCTACTCCCGGGCTGGGCACAGTCGAAAAACCCACACCAGTACAACGGGTCAGGGACCTGATGCCCTGGAGCAGGTGGTGCCACGGAGTGCTTCAGGCAGAACTTTGGTTGTAGATGAGGAAATTAGGCCCCAGACATAACACACTTTTAAGAGATCAATATATTGATATGGCGTCCTACGAGTGAGAAATAGAAGCACACGTAAGTGACTCAGATAAGAAGTTATTATCCAGTGACTTCCACTCATGTACTTTGGACCTGTTATCAGGAGAGACCAGTCCCTGTAAAAGAACCTTGAGTTTGGCCAGGTTGGCTAGAGGAACAAACCCAGTAACACTTAGGTTTAAGGAAGAGCTTTAGGTCAAGAAGTAATTATATATCAAGAAAGCAGCCCAGCTCAGTCCAACTCAGTCTGTAAGACCAATGCTAGTCCATCAGTCCCTCTTCAGACCCATGCGGCCACATGACACGATGCAGAATACAGGAAGCTCACACATCAGTGGGTGCAGAGTCATCTAGAAGCACGGCAGGCTCCAGTAGCCTTCCCGGTGGACAACACGCAGGAAGGAGAGGCAGAGCCCGCAAGGAGGCATCATCAGGCTCGTGACCTGATTGACAGTAGGTTACACGCCTGCACTGTTATCTGTCTTAAAGTTAACATAACATGATTAACTACCACAAACCTCGAGCCTGGTGGAGTCAGAAAAAGATGAAGATCATCAATAGATGAAGATCATCAATAAGATGGATTGGCAAAGTAGCTGCAACAAAGGGCAAACATAGTGTGAGGATGGTGCGGACCAGGCACTGTTCCCTCCTCTTGTGCAGAGGGTCACTGTGAGTTGGAACCCACTTGGCAACACCTAGCGTCCAGCAACTACCAAAGAATAATCCAAACTAATTGCTCCAGGAGTTCCGAAGGAGCAGCGGCCAGACCTGCCCTTATGGAAAGGGGATACAGTGCTAGCCTTCAGGTATACAGCCTGGCAAGAGCCCTGACCTACTTTCCCAGATAATTCCAAATTCCCTCCCCTCAGGACCCTGAGAACAATGTGTTTGCTCTTGAAAGGCTATAAACAGCCTGCTCTTATGTTCACAGGACCACATCATGCCACCCTCAACCCACGTGCTTGTTAGCAAACGTACACCTCTGATTGCCTGCCTAGCTGTCATCAAGAAGTCGTGACCTGGTTTTCACAGTGAATTCTGAGTAACGGAAAAATGGATGTTTGGTTTGCTTCTGCCTGATCCCTATGTCAGCGTTTGTTTTGTGTTTAAAGAAAGGCACTTAGGTAGAGAAAGTGAAAACCATTCAAACAATTTGGAACAAGCCCACAAACAAAACGTCTCTCTCCTCTGAGGCCTTTGCATCCCTGGTCTCTGAGCCTGTTAAGTGAGATGTGGAAATGGGCCCAGGGACATGAAGGACCCCACTCTGCCAGACTGACAACCCTGACGCCAGGGTTTGAGTTCACCCAGGTGTACAGCACTCCCCAACAGCATACCCACGGGTTAAGTGCCGGGGGTGCAAGGTGTGGGGTGGACATGAAGAGCAACTTCAATACCTTTCATCGGGAAAGTCTTGTCAAACTTGCAAGCAGGTTCAAGACAGATGACCTAGAGTCCATCCCAACCCTGCCTGACAGGGCTGAATTAAGGATGTGATGGCCCTACAGGCTAGTAATCGTCAGTGTCCCCTCCTCTGCTTATTTGCACATTCAAAAGTGACGTGAGTAATACGCTGTATCTACGTACTCATCTATATGTATGTGTGTCTTAAATGTGCCTAATAGTGAATTGAGTGTGCAAGTGGCAGATACCATTTTAGTAAAGCAGAGGGACTGGATTGTAAAATTTTTCATAGATGCAAGAGACTAATATTTTTACTACATACATTTCTTTTTTTTTAATTTTATACCACATTTCCTACAAAAAGAATATTCTGCAACAAAAGAAAATTTCTGGTGTGTGGGGTTTTTTTTTCCAATGTTGCCTATGTTAGTATCCAAGGTATGCTAGATTTTTTTCCATGTGTATGCCAACCATATTTTAAAGTTTATGTAATTACTTTAAAAATGATAACTATTTTCATTTACACATTTTAAGCCACAATTCTGTGTATACGTATGCTATACGATACAAAAGCACCTTGATTGAATTCATTGCCATGGTCGACTTACTGGTGTTTTCTAGCTTTTGCCCCCTCTCATTGCCCCTCTACCACCCAGTGTACAAGAGCATATACCCTTGTGTGTGTGTGTGTCATGGCAAAGTGCATTACACTGGCCCTCCTGGCCAGAGTTGCTGGGTCAGTTAGCAGGTGTGCCTATAGTAGACGCTTCTCTACATGAATCTGAGACCTGTTATCTATTAATACAGTGGTTCTCAACCTTCCTAATGCTGCCATCCTTTCATACAACTCCTCATGTTGTGGTGACCCCCAACCATGAAATTATTTTCATTGCTACCCCATAACTGTAATTTTGCTACCCCAAAGGGGTCACGACCCACAGGTTGAGAACCGCTGTATTAATAGAATCCATCCTTACCCAGTAATCACGTTGGATCCAGTTGCATATTGGATGCATGTAGCAAGAGTTAGACTCACCATCTCTCCACCACATCTTGTTTATTGGAAAGGAAAGGTACACTCCCCAAAGACCTGCTGAGATCCTGACAATGAACACACTGACATGGCCGGGTCCTCATAGGTTAGACAGTCTCTCTGGGGCACCCTGGTTGCTCTGTGAAAAAATTGTTTCCAACCCGAATATTTTCACACTATGTAGCGCCCGGCCAGTTCCTTACCCCATGGCATTCATTTTCCCTGTATTCTCCCTGCTGGCCATCTGTGAGCTTTGGTTTTGGATAACTGGTGTCCATGTTGTGGCGATTCCCTAAGCAAGGCTTACCTTGCTTATAGGTACCCTACATAGAGGTCACGTGGTGCTAGAGCCGGCGCTGTTGATAAGTGCAAGAGAGGTAGAGAAAAATTACACATGAGCCTGAGTCCCCCACTCCAAGCTGAAACCATGGTGGGAAGAACCCCCAGCGAGGGAGCAGACAAAGGCTAAGGGGCTATTCCCAGTAGGGACTCGAGAGGTAGCTTCATAGGTAACCCAGCGCCACCATGGAATATGTATCACCGACTCAAACCCACTGCTATGGAGTGATCCCAACGCTCATAGGAGGATAGGAAAGCTGGTGCAGCTGGTCTCCCGGGGGACCTTTGTGTCACGGCAAAACCCTGACTGGGCACAGGCCTCTGGAGTAGGCCACAGCTTGTCAGTGGCTGACAAAAGGAGGCAAGGTTGATGCCAAAGCCAAGAGGATAGAAACCGGAATAACACTGGGGGAATTCACGGCATCAGCGAGAGCCAAAGGGGCAGCAGGATGGGCCGGCAAGAGTATAGGTTGGGGGAACCGACGTTGAACTTACCAGCCTTGACCTTGCCAGTAGAAAGCCAGAGGCAAGCAAGAGAGGAGAATCAAATGAGAAGAGTGAAGTGCGGTGCAGGCGCCTGGCCCCTTCTTCCATCATAAACTGCTCTGTAAGCAAATAAAGAAGGGAGAATCATTTCTGATCGGCAACACAGACCATAAAATACTTCAGGCATAAAAGTGGGGCACGGCTAGAGGGGAAAAGCAAGTGCTTCTTCCGGAAAGGGTGGGGAGGCTGCTGGCCTGTTACTCAGGCTGTAAGAATGACAGGTGTGACCTGAAAGTTCGTCTTCCTGGTAAATCCCCCTGTGTGCTTTGGAGCGTCAAGTGAGGGTGTGTCCCTGAAGACAGGTCCTTTCAGAAAGGAAACTCGGTTTTCAATGTTATCTTTGGAAGCGATTCAAAACCTCACATTTGATTATTTTTGTAACCAAACTGCATGTGCTCCCAACTAGCAGGTGTGCCTGTTAAAAATGCTTCTCATTTTCACCTCTCTCAGCTCAACATGAGATGTTGACTATTCTAAAGCGCCAGGGGGGGTTTCTTCCTTTTTGAGAGGAAGAAGTTGGCAGCTATCTTGGAAATGTTAAAAAGCAGCTGAGGACCTGGGAAAGGTGATTGCCCCCTGGGGTGTGGAGCCAGCCCCGGGTGGACCTTATGCTTTCTCCCCCTCGTTCTCTAAAGGATTAATATGATCATGGAGTACTTCACTCATCTGCTTTAAGTATGTACAAAGCAAGTGGAATTCTGACATCTGGATCTATTCTTCCTGTTATACACGGTCTCCCAGAGAAACTGCGAACCTGTGACTTGTGAGCATGGGGGAATGTGTCAGGAACAGGTAGCCCATCCTTCCCGCTCTGAGCTTTAAAGCATCTGCCATGCTCTGCTCCCATGGGGAGGGGAGACAAAAACCATAGTTGAGATCCTAAGTCTATATCTGACTGACTGAGAGGCTGAAGGACCTTGGAAACCGCCAAAGCCCCTGGCTTCGTTGACCAGTGGGAGCAGAACCTCTCTACTGGCCTGAGACGCCTACTTTCGGCACCATTGCTAAGGCTGCGCAGCAGTTGATTCGGACTCCTGCGCTATGCAGGTTTTCTGAGGGTAGATTTTTGAAAGTAGATCGAGCCTTTTTACTGAGGCACCTCGGGGTGACTTGGGCCTCAAACGTCAGTTAGGAGGCCCCTGTGTTAACCATATGCACCACCCAGGCACCTCTCTAAGGAACTCAAGTTCAGCTTTAAGGTTCAGCCAAGTCCCCGGCCCTTGGGCAAGTAGGTTGTTCCTGTACGTTTCCTCTCTGATGATGGTTTGGCAAAAGAAAAAAAAACACAAAACACTCCAATCTTGCCACACAAAGGATTATCATTGGTCCAAAGGACACCCAGGTGTGAAAACACGTATCAGGTGGGTGTCAGCCAGAGGTTTGCTGCTGCGGCCCAGAGGTCTCAGTGGTAGCACTCCCATGTCACCCCAGATGGAAACAAAGGTCCTGGTGGTATCTCAAGGAGCCCTTAGTAATGCAGTGCTTAAAACACTTGACAGCGTGCAAAAGGTCAGTTGTTCCAGCCCATCAGCTGCTTGCTCTACAGAAGGGCATGGCAAGAGGGCAGCAGGACTGGCTGGAAGGACAGGCCAGCAAGGGTGGGTGCTGGGGGGACTGACCTCAAATTTTCCAGCCTTGACTTCATCAGCAGACTTTAGCACCAGCTCCGAATTCACTTAATCCGTAAAGATTGAGGAACCATGG
>NW_022105908.1:11113815-11122323 GCF_000313985.2 Echinops telfairi | reverse complement strand
GGGGGGGGGGGGGGGTGGCAAATGAAAAACCAACTGTCATCAAGGCAATGATGACGCCGAATGGCCGTGTCAGTGGAAGAGTGGATACTGTACGGTCTCAGCTGCTAACCCAAAGGAGAGCAATTCAAACCCACCAGTTGCTTCACGGGAGAAAGGGGTGGCCACCTGCTTAGGTAAAGATGAAGAGCCTCGGAAACCCTGTGGAGGCGGTTCTATGCTGTCCTATAGGAGGGTTCCCAGTTAAAGCTGTCTTGAGGGCACCTGACAATGGAAATGGACGTGGATGGTAACTGCCCTCAATGTGGACCCTGAGTGGCACCTGAACTTGGAGGAAACTTTGCCCAAACATAATCGAAGTAAGAGAGGGTGCTTGCTAGAAAGGGCAGCCCAGGATAAGTGCCGTTCTCTTCCCCGGCTTCCTCCCAATAGCCGTGCCCCTCCATCTCTCGGCCATCAGCACCCACTCCAGAGTGGGCCTGGGTGCGTTCCCAGGTCTATTTGACCACCCCCCTGGTGGTAGCCACTGCCTGATCAACCCACACTTCAGGCGGGTGAGTGAGTGACATCCCGTGTTAAGTGACCCTTAATTCCAAGGATCCCCCAACCAGTCTCTTGCCGTGAATTAGTCTTACCATATGTGCAAATGTATAAAAGCACAGTGGCTGGGTGTCCCAGTAAGCCCTGGCCCCTGACTTGCTCCAGGGCTGTCTGACCGTATGGCAAATTGCTTCTCTACCACTAGAATATGAGCAGGGCTTGGGAAGTGCTGTGTGGGCAAGTCTGCTGAAGGGCTGTCTACAGAGCCAGGTCAGATACTGGTATCTTCTCACATCTTTGATGAGAGGACCTGGTTCCCAAGGCCAAGGAGAGTGGTTACCACAAAGGCAGGGGTCAGTCATGGGTCTGTGCACCACAAGGGGTCCCTCTGTCTGTCCTCCCAGGCTGCTGTCCAGAGGGAGAACGCCTGAGGTTGAGCCATCCTCCTCGGTCGACACAAAATTCCCTTTTCTTCGTCAGCCAAAGCCAGTCTTCACCCTTGCTCAACAGCAGGGAAATCAACGCCTACCTATTTTAATCTTACTTGCCTTGTTGAAAGAGCATGTGCTTATCCCACCAACCCTTGGGTCCTCTAGGTGTTGGCTCATGCTGTGAATCCAGCTCTGTCGCTTCGGGATCATTTCTTCCTGCAAGAATCTTCTTGCCTAAGGTTTCCTGGATGTGACTGGGGGCAAAGGCGGGCAGGGCCCCAGTGAACTTTCTGCATGCCCAAGGCATTTGAAGCTCCAGACCCCACTAAACTGGGTATAATTGTGATGACCCCACAATATCCCTCCCCCTCAGGGGTCTCGTCCATCGCCCGATGTCCCCTTGGAGGTTGGGAGCCAGCACTCATCCTTGACTAAAGGACAGGTGCACCTTTCCCACAGCACCAGCCAGTCTGGTCTCTGTAACACTTCCCCCAGCTCCCCATCCCAAATGAGCAGTTCGTCCTTCGGCACTTGCCTCTGGAGTGCTGGGGTAGAGCAAATCATAATGTGCTCTTCACTCGGTCAGCTACCGACCCAAGGTTGGAGGTTCCAGTCCTCCCCTAGTCCTCAGGGAAGAAAGCCCTTCCAAAAAGGCAGTCACTAAAGCCCCAGGGAGCACAGTTCTCTTCGGACAACAGGGGTTGAAAACGACTCACCGGGAACAGTTTGGGCGTTTTGCACTAATCTACAGGTGAGAACGTAGTACGTAACACACGGCGTGGAAGCTCCTTGCCTGCCTGCTGGCTCCAGAAGTGCTCTGAGGCCAGGCCCAGCATCTTCTCCGGTCTAAGTTCAAGGGCACTGCCTTACCATTAACATGTCTCCAAATGGTCACTGACAACCAGGGCTCCTGGCCCAGGAGGCAGGCCTTTGCCTGCTGGTTGCATGTCTGCCGCCAGGCACTGGCTCATTGGCTCATCACCACCTTAAAAATCCTTCAAGGTTCCCAGCTGTGGGAGTGCCTGCCCCGTGGCAGAGGGGTATGTTTTCTGGGCTGGTGAGAGAGAGTACTGCGTGTTCATTTCACAGATGGGAAAGACTCAGCGGCATCCCACGCCAAGTTCAAGGTCACGCCATTGAAAAATGGCCAAGCCAGAACTCCCAGCCAAGTTCTCGAGTTCTGGTGCCTGCCCTTTCAACATCTTACCCCCAGCTGGCAGCCCTTCTCCCAGGCTGTGCAAAGAGTTTTATGGCCTTTCTCCTGCGCTGCCTCCAGGGAATGAGCAGGAAGATGTGCAGGTGATGAAATGATTGCTGGCCCTAAAAGTTAACCATCAACCCTGGGCAGGGGCTTTGCCCCGGCAGAGAAGTTCCGTCTTGCTGTAAGACCAGCGCAGGTTCCTTTGGGCTGGGCTGCATTTACAGCTCCAGTGACAAATCACTGAAAGTGTTGATCTTCTCGAAAAACTGGTTTATTCCTCCTGGGAGGGGCCAGCTCTACCCTTTAGAATTCCAGGCTGATGGTGCCCTGCCCTCTTGGAAACACCTCTCCCTGTCCCTCTATAAAGGTCCATGGGGGGCGCCTCGGGAAGAACTTCTTGCTCCAGCTCCTCCCCAGCTGCCACCCTTCCCACCATGAGGCTCCACATCCTCACCAACGTGCTCTGCATCCTGCTTCTCTGTTTGTCCATCTTCTCCACAGAAGGTAGGATTGTTCCCCGGGGCGCTGGTCCCTGAGCAGGGAGGTGGTATCTGGGAAAGCTGAAATCAAGCACTGTTGGAGGGTGGGCCTTGGCAACACAGTCTCCATTTACAACCCCCAGCTTCTTGAAACTCACATACACACACACACACACACACACACACACACACAGGAGAAGCGATGTGTGTACCTTCCACGCACACACACATCCTCCCAGCTAGGAAGGCTGCACCTGACCCTGCTAACAGACATGTGGAGCCACCTCTCGGGTCCTTCCATCTTACCTGGAGCAAAGTAACTTTGCTGTATGTGTGACGGAATACATATGCTAATAACGAGGTTACCTGAGTCTGAAGATTCCAAAACATGATGTGTAGAAAGCACCAGGGCAGATGAGGTGGGAGGTTGGGGGGCAGCGGGGGGAGGGGGGGCGGCCCTTGCTGGGGGAGTCAGGATATGTCTCTGTGTGTCTGGACAAGCAGAGATTGTTCCTGGATTACACCTCATTAGATATTCTCTTGCCTGAATCTCTTGGATTTTCATTCTTGCCTAATCCTTCAGAAACGGCGTACTTGTACGTGTTTGGCAGCTGTGGTCATTTTTAACCTTTAAAAAGTTTCATTTGCTGGAGTCTGGAATCTAGCACCGCACATTGGTGGGGTTGATTCCCACAATCCATTTCCACTCAAGCCACCAGACATGTGCCGGACTGAGCTACACCATGAGGTTTGCAAGGCTGTGGTCGTCCGAAAGCAGACCCGCGGGCCTTAGGGAAATGCCTTTGGGTGGATTTCAACTACCAACCTTGCACTTTGTAGGGTGGCACTGAACCATGTGTGCCACCCCAGGGCTCTGTAGAACGAGATAATGGGACAGAAACACCTGCAGTTTTATCATTCAGGGATTGTCCTGCTCATCTTCGAGTTGACCCCCTTTCAGTCCTGCACGCGAGCATTTTTATGTCAATGGAGACCACTCAGTGTTGTACTTTCAGAAAATGTATCATTGTGTTACTTAGCTCCCCAAATGCTTATGGTGGAGGTTGTTACGGGAGGATTCACAGCTAGAATATCAGCAACAGTCATCTTGTGGCATTGTAGGAGGGGTTTTACTAAACCTCACTCAACTTTCTGAAATGAACAGATACCACATGGAGAAGATGAAAGACCATGATTAGGATTCCTCATCAACACAGTGTCCAGCATGCACTTTATCAGACCTTTCCTTTGGGACCTGTTAGAAGTGTGTCGGTGTCACAGAGAAACAGTGATGGGTCAGTGGTGGAGTTCTTGCCTTCCATGTGGGAGACGCAGGTTCAATTCCCAGTTGGTGGGCCTCGTTCACAGCCACCACCAGTCTTGTCAGTGGGACCTTACACATCGCTGAGATGCTCAGCAGGTTTCATCCGAATCTCCAGACTCAGACAGATTCAGGGGAAAGGTCTCTCTCTCACTCTCTGCAAAATCAGCCAAGGAAAATGCCATAGGTCATCATGATTTAGCGCAGTGAGTCAGAAGCGATGCAGCACTCACTGACAGCAACAGAAGTAGCCAATGGAACCTTCACGATGATGCCCATGGGAGAATTTCGTCAGGGCTATTTCTGGAAAGGTCCCCACCATGCAGTCTTTCACATTTGTAGATATCATGTGCCGTTAGGTGGGTGTGCTGTGGTGGATGTGCATGCTTAGACACTAAGACGGTTCACCATTTCACACTTGTATTCATATGTGTACATCTGCTCGTATTTATTTCTGATGCCAGGGGTCATGGTCTTGGGCTAGGTTGTCAGGGGGAGAACCGCCAAGTCCAAGAGCATGACCCGTTCAGAAACAGTGCTGACCTGTCTCTGAGGAAAGGAGCGAGAGTGTGTCGGGCATGATAGCTCCCAACATTGAATTTGCCATTCTGAAAATAAATCACAACACTCTTTCCCAGGCCTCCAACAGCCTGGCAGACCAAGTGTCCTTGAATCATGAACTTGGGTACTCCAGGTTCAAGACACTGTAGCCTTGGGAGCGGAAGCTCACTCAAGCCATGCCGCACAGATCTGCCCCCACCGCTTCCCCAAGCACTCAGGGGAGCTCCACTCCTTCTGTTCCCTCAGGTAGCAGACCTCCCGTGAAGCGTGGGAAAGGCAGGCTCTGCTGCTTCAGACACCGCCACGTGGGAGCAGCACACAAGCAAGGTAAACAAAGACAAAAGATTTCCAAGCGTGGCTGGTTTCAGCCTCTCGCCCAGCTCCACAGTTCCTCCCACTAGAACCAAAGCATCTTTTCCATGTTGCAATCCCTGACAGGGACCGAGTTCTCAGTAAGTGAAGTATGCATGGCCTTACGAGTGTTTACATATACTCTGTAGTGAACTCACAAGTAAGCCTGTGCTTACCTTACTGACTGCCTCTCCGTCCCTACCTGGAGGTGTTTTCCTGGTTCTGAATAGCCTGAGCACCCATCCCTGTCCCACATGGGTGAGCCATGCCCGTGACTGCATTGAAATGCCAACAAGCCTGGTCTAGGTCTTTCTCGAGCTCAAAGTCTAGTGGGGGGAATGGATGCTACACACACACACACACCACCACCACACCTCCTTGCCTCCCAAAAGAAACAATAAATGAATCATTTATTGTTAATACGTTCTGTCAAAGACAAGAATGGCAGGAAGTGCCTCTCAAAGGAGGTGGTATATGGTCAGGTTAAAGATGAACAGGAGCCCACAGGAGGATTGGAGAAGGCGGGGGACCGGGCAGAGCTGCACTAAGGCAAAGGCATTAAAGGGCCAGGGTACAAGGAAGGCAGAGGAGACAGACTGTGTGAGCAAGTTGAGCGGCAGGAGTGAGTGATCTGCAGGTGGTCTCAGGGTTCGCAGCCAAGGCTCCCAGCAAGCTAGCCAGACGCAGTGCTCAGGCTAAAAGTGCAGGCCTTGGCGCACTGGCCTCTGGGCTTACACAAGAATTGGAGTCCTGCCCACCCAAGGAGCTGAGGAGAACAATGGGAGTGTCATGCAAGACAGCACCAGCCTCGGGCCACCTCTGCTGAATCTGCCAGTCCCTCCTCCCAAACTGATATCACCTCCATCTAGGGCAGGGCAAAAATAACCCGCTCTTCCACACCTCGATGAAGTGGAATATGGCACCTTCCCAGGCCTGGTGGAGGAGGAGGGGCCTCCTGACCACCGCCAGCTCACCCCACAGTTCCAGTCTGGTGGAGGAGCACACCATGAAATAAGAAGCCAGCCTGGGGAAGGTCTTCCTCACGGTAATTGGACTTTAGCACCCCCACCTAGCTTACGATGCAGTTGGGCAACAGCAGTCAAACACTTGGAGAGATTGAGGATGTACACAGGCACACATGTACCCGTCCATACTCACACACATGCACCATACCCACATTCATATACCTAGGCTCTCACATACACAAGGTGTAGGAAGCAACCAGATTAACTCCTTTTATAAAGGATAAGAACAATTGGGTTTTTTTCCGTCATGTCACACAATACTTTGGGAGGATAATCTAAGCAAGTCTCCATGTTGAGGCTACATTTCCTTTAGTGCGCATATTTTTTTAAAAAATCCATTGCAGAAATTTGCAAACTCAGGGAGATGGAGATGAGTGAAATCAATCCCTCTGCATTGGGTCCTTATCAGATGATTTTATTCGATCTTTCGAACGACACTAGGATGCCGTTCTTCCTGGTTGGGAAACAGACACAGAAAAACACAAGCAGAGCCAGGAGCCTTGATCTGCCCACCTCTTTCCACTGCAACCAACTTCTTCTTTGATACAGATTTCACGTGGCTCAAGACTGGCACGTGCCTGAGGGGAGAGTGTTAGACTTCTCAGAAGGAAATGCAAATTCCAAATCTGTCACCACTAGCTGTTACCCAATGTTGGATGACTGACTGAACAGGTCACCCAATGTAACGTTGCTAAGCCTCAGCTTCCTCACCTGGCAAAGGAGTCTGATGCTGTCTGAAGAGTCAACGGGGCGGTGCCTATTAAGCATGCCATGTAGTAGTGGTACAGTGTGCCAGGAGAGAATCAGGTGCCCTATGGTTTTCAAGGGCTTATTCTTGAAAGTAGGTCACGAGGACTTTCTTCCCGGGCCCTTTGGTTAATAGCCAACCATGTTCCTCATTTGCATCATCCAGGGCCTCCTGCAACCGACAGCCTTATAAACGGGACCCACTGTGACTGTGGAGGCAACTGAAACTACCCAGGGGGTGATTTCCCTCCATAAGCCCTGAGGCTGCTACTGGCACCCCACAGACAGCCCAGTTCACTGTACCCCGTCTCTGCTTTGAAGATCTGCAAATCCACCCAGTCCAGAGGAATTGGTAGGCCAGAGTCACTGTGGAAAAACAAGCCAAAGAGTGTAGTGATTCCTCCCCTACAACGGACTACCTGCGTCCTCAGGAAGGACAAAGGTTACCCATCAAAAACCGCCACAATAATGATGGGGGGTGGGGGGGTCTGGGCAACTGCGAGTGGTCCTGGGTGACCTGAGGACCCAGGCCATTGACAGAGGAAAGGAAGCTGTGGAGAAGGCGGGCGACCTGTCCTCCCTAGCCGATATTCAGAGGGCCTGGACCCCACGATCTTGCTCCTTGTCTTCAGATTCATTCGCTCTTGCTGTATAAGCAACCCATCTCAAACGTCAGCGCCTCCCGCAATGAGTAGTTGATGTGTCCCCTGAGCCTACTGTTGAGGTGGTCAGATCTAGTCTTGACTGGGCCCAGTCATTCTTGCTAAGGGTGAGGTTCTAGATCTGCGGGTCTTGACCGCGCTGTCCCACATCTTTAGGGTTGAACCATCCTATAAGACTAGGAAGATCTCAGTTGGCATAACTGGACTCTCCTCCACATGGTCTCTCATCCTTCAGCCATCCACAGGACAGCAGCTGGTTCTGAGTGGAAGCACTTGAGGCCTCGGGTGGAGGTTCAGAATTGGCCCAGCCCATTCCAATGGTCAGAGCAAGACATGGGTCAGCCCACACTCAAGGACCAGGGAACTGGCTCCTAGGATGAGAGACGCTGCAAAACCGCATTCAGGGGTGACAGTGGGAATCGGCCATTTTTTTTGCCACCAGCCAACCCTAGTATTTATCATAAAAGCCAGAAAGTAGAGGCCTGAGTTCGAGAAGCAGAAGGGCGACCAGAATCAGGAAGCCATGTTCTCCATCACAAATGCTGGAGAGAAATACTCACCAGGTGCTACCCAGGGGAAAGAGTAGTCTATCCTTGTTACAGCGTCTAGCCTCTACTCTGATGGGAAAATCAGAGCATTTTGAATCCTGAGGGGGGAAAACAAAGGAGACTACATCAACACATCTCTGTGATTAAATAGTCTCTGAACAAATTCTGATCATTTTATTTTTGTATGTTCAGGACAGAGCGCTGGCGACCTGGCGAATTATGATTTGGGCTGTTGACCCCAAGGCAGTTAGAACCTGCCCACTGCGGAGGGAGGCTGTTCCCATGGAAACCAACCCTCAGGGACAGTTCTACCCTGTCCTCCAAAAACGCGATTCAGTCAGACTTGACTCAGTGGCAGTGAGTCTGGGTTTTGTTTCAGTTGTGGTGACTCAACAGTGAGTTAGGTGTTAGCCCACAAAGTCAGCAATTCAAACCCACTAGCTTCTCCTAAGTAGGAAGATAAGGCTTTCTGCTCCCATGAAGATGAGTAGTCTCTAAAACGCTATAGCACAGTTCTCAAGCTGTGGGTCGCGACCCCCTTAGGGGTCAAACGACCCTTTCACAGGAGTCGCCTAATTCATCACAGTAGCAAAATGACAGTGATGAAGTAGCAACGAAAATCATGTTATGGTTGGGGGTCACCAC
>NW_022105908.1:11111160-11112706 GCF_000313985.2 Echinops telfairi | reverse complement strand
CATTGTCTTCCAGGAAAGCAGATGTGTATCTGGCAAGACTGCCACTGTCTGGACTCTCTGTCATATTTGCCACTCAAGGTCCCTTCCAGGTCTCCAGGAAGGAGGGAAACATCAGCTGCTGACTTTGATGTTGAACAAATAGCTGTGTTTGAAAATGAATCTTAATCGTGCCTTCTCTTCTTTCCCTCCCTGGGCTCTGCCCCTCTCTCCGCCTCCCGCTCCCTTGTTTGTCCATTGCTCTTTCCCAGGACATCATGGGAGGCACTGCCGGCCCTGCAAGCCCAGACTTGGGCCCTCCGTCTGGGTGGTGCCAGGGGCCCTCCCACAAGTATAGTCTCCCTATCGGTGGGACTGATTTCAAACAAACTATCTGACTTTTGGACCCACGCTGCCTGATACGTGCCACCTAGGGCAAAGGCTCCACACCACTGAGACCCCTGAAACCAGCATGGCAGGCACCTAGACGCCATGGGACCCTCCTCCTGAGACCAAGCATCCTCCCTGGGCCTTGGCTGTGGAAACCTCTCGTAAAGACCCAACATCTCTGGATGCCTGGACTACTACAAATTCTCTTGATCTCTGGACTACCCTTTTCTGCCTTTTAGAAAAGCCTGGTTCAAAATCATTTGAAAACCATAATGTGGATTCAATGTTCAGAGCTTTGGTGTATGGGTTCTGCTGTGTGAACCTGGGCAAGTAGCTGAGCCTCTCTGGGCTCATAACGTCTAGTAAGGAGAAATGTCCAGCACAGACCTTTCTACCACTTCATTCACCCTCTTCTAACCTTCCCAGCAGTAAGCTGGGAGGTCAGAGGCACATTTCCAGAACTCCATCTTGCTCTCAGCCTGCAGAATTGCTGCGAGCCAGGCCCAGCCCCTCAAAACTCAGTCCTTACCTGGCCCCTCCAGTGCTGCCGGTTCCAAATTCCACCATGACCAGTGGCAGCGACCGATCTTCTTGCGGCCAAGCCTGAGAACAATGTCCAGCAGCAGGCAGCAGGGTGGCCCCAGTGCGCGCACGGGGAGGCTTGCTTCCCTCCACTGCACCAGCCCCACCAGCCAAGAGTTCTGCTGGAGTTGTTTCTTAACTGCCTGTTGGGAATCTGTTGTAAAGGACGTTTAAACAAATCAGTATCTGTATGTGACAGAACACAGTTCTTTGAGAAAATTGGTGACCGGACTTCATCCACAGCTTCCTATGCAAGGAAATCTGCACCCCGAGGCTCTCCGACAGCCCACTTTGTCTTGGCACATGCTACCTGTGCACAGGAAGAGAGTGAGGACTCTCCTCAATCAGAGAAGAGGTGACAGGTCTGGCTTCCCAGCGTTCAAACCCCAGAGCTGCATTGGAGTTTCTGTGTGTCGCTGGACCAGAGGTCAGCACACTGCAGCTCTTTTGGAATGTATATGTGACCCTAAAGCAAAATTGAAAATGTAAATAAAACTATCCTAGATTCATTCATAAAGATTTTAAAAGTTATCATCCAGATAATGGCAATTTCATTTGTTTGTGCAAATATATTTATGGCTCTCAAGTAATTTTTTTT
>NW_022105908.1:11099413-11101215 GCF_000313985.2 Echinops telfairi | reverse complement strand
ATCAAGCTGGGACCTGATCGACAGGTTAAATTCCACCCATGTTTTCTTACAGGTGCCATGTTGGCGCAAAAAAAAAAAACCCCTAACTCTCACAGACAAGGATCCTCTCCTCATGACAGGGGCCACTGAGATAACCACCCAAGCACTTGGCCTGAGCACAGCAAGATGAGAAGAGGCCACATGTCAGAGCAGATGGCTGTCCAGGGCCTCCCAGGCACACTGGACCCACAATCAAAGTACTGACCTAAGAACCCATTGTTATGTAAAGGATGCCCAGCTTCCTAGCAGATGGGCATAGCCATGCCTAGGCTCTGTGGAAGAGCTTTCAGGACTTCAGTCAGGCTGAGGGGGGGTGGTGTCAGCTGAGCTTTGAGCATCGAGGGTCTACCCAGGACAGTTTGCACATCGCAGCCCACTGTGGTCACGTGAGGTTGGACCATCATGTTCAGTCGCAAATCAGGCCCCCTGTCGTCAGGTTGGGACATAGCAACTGGCCAGATGAGCTCAGAATTCCATGGCTATTTTAAGCAGTTAGACAGAGCATTTCCCCTCACGACAGGAAAAGACTGACTACCCATCACCACAGAACCAACTTCCATCTCTAGTTCACAGTCCTGTTTGACCTGTGCCACTGAAGTGTGTGCCCTGGCATATGAGAGGGCTTCAAAAGATTTGTGGGAAATTCCACCATCTCTTTATTCCATTTCCCCACAACATTTTGGAAGCTCTAAGTCGTGAGGCATTAGAACCATGTTCGATGTAGTACTTCTGTGTTGATGGGTCTGTCCCGTGTAACAACCGCTTCTGTGTTGTGGGGTTCAGAGCCACAGAGAACTGGCTCTGGGCACTGTCCACCAAAAAAAAATTTTAAAGGTCATGGACAAAGAGGAAAGTCAACTCCCAGCCTGTCTTCCCCTTCCCAACCACCCTTCCGGGGCAGCACGAGGGTGGAGGAGATCTACTTCAATGGTTGGGGTGCCATGAGGACCAGGGAAGAACTAGGGTGACTGACTTGCCCCAGTTGGCCCCAGACGTTCTTCATTTTAGCATTGAAAGTTCAGCATCTCTGGAAACCCCTCACCCCCAGGAAAATCAAGATGATTGGTCACCACAGCGGAGCCAAGGTGATTGACAGGGCTTGCAGGAGAGGCGGCATAGCTCTTGCTCTTTCGTCCCTTTGAGAAAAACAATGTAAAACACAAGTACAAGGTTGGGGCTATGGAAGGGACCTGTGAACCAGTGGCTGAGAAACTGAACTTCAGCGGCTTCCTGGCCCTCTGCCTGTGCCCTGGACACAGTTCCAAGCTGTGAGCAAGGCTAAGCTGCACGTGACCCAGGGTCTGCCCCTCACTGGCTGGGCAGCCTGGGAAAATGTCTCTCATCTCTGAATTATACCAAATAATTTCTCTGCAAAACCAACAACAAACCCCTTGCCATTGGGTTACTTCTGGCTCATCACAACCCCCGTAAAAACCACTGCCATCAAGTCAGTTCCAACTCACAGCCACCCTACAGAACAGAGAACTGCCCCGTGGGTTCCCAAGACGGTCAGTATTTGCAGTAGAAAGCCTCTTCCTTCTCCAGCAGAGCAGCTGGTGGCTGCAAACTGCTAAGATTGAGGTTAGGAACCCAATGCGGAGCCCTCTGCTGTAACTCTATAAGGCAGAGTACAGTGGCCCCCAGCTGTACATCTTTCAGGAGGCAAAAGGCCTCATTTTTCTTCAAAGACATATCTGGTGAGTCCAAACCTCTGACCCTTTGGTTAGCAAGCAGGTGCTTTTAATCACTGCACAATCAGGGTG
>NW_022105908.1:11094695-11098358 GCF_000313985.2 Echinops telfairi | reverse complement strand
GTATATCCCACCTGAATGGAGAGAGCAGGGCA
Source organism: Echinops telfairi (assembly GCF_000313985.2). Lineage (NCBI taxonomy): Eukaryota > Metazoa > Chordata > Mammalia > Afrosoricida > Tenrecidae > Echinops > Echinops telfairi. The sequence goes on along the minus strand of NW_022105908.1, from coordinate 11,098,326 downwards.
AGAAGAGACTGCACGCTCCTGAAGAAGACCAGATGAGTGGTGGAATGATGACACAAACATCAACCACGAAGAGCGCAAAAGACAGGCCATACAAAGCACAAAGGGTGTCAGAAGAGACGTTGAAACTTGCTATTCCACAGAGAGAACCTACAGCTAACGGAAGACGTAATGAAGTTAGAGAATTGAAGAGGAAATCTCAAAAGCAGCTCCACGAGGCAGAGTGAAGTAAGACGAGCTGGAGTTGGAAAGCCAGAAGGGAAGAATATGCTCCACATCTCTCAAGCTGACCTAAGTGAAGAAAATGATCCAGGTGACTCTGACCCAAACCAGGGTATTTTCAATGGCAGGTGACAGATGCATAACAAATAAAGAAGGCTGAAGAAGAATTGAGACATTGGAATGATGGTGTTAGCAAAGAATATTAAATACACCATGGACTTCAGAAACAACACAAATATCTTAGTACAGTCCGAAAACTGCTTAGAACTGAGGATGGTGAAACGTCATCTCACACACTTTAGAGATGTTTAGGAAGGAGCAAGCCTTGGAGAAGGACCGCGTGCTTTGTAAAGCCAGGGGTCAAGGAAATGAGAAAGATTCTTAAAGAGCTGAATTGCCACAGAGGCTTGAACAATGGGCTCAAACCTAACCATTGTGTGGATGGTGCAGAACAAGGCAGTTTCCTTCTGTTGTACCAGGGCCATTAGCCATTAGGAGTCTAAAAGGGCCACATGAACCTCACAATGAATATATATATATATATAAATTTACATATATATATACCCACACACACATCTCTGCCTCCTGTATGCTCTACTCTACATGAGGGAGTTTCCAAAAATTCATGGGAAAAATGAAATGAAAAGATAATGGAATTTTCCCACAAATTTTAGAGGATTCCTTGCGGTATGAAGGAGTTCTGGTGGCATAGTGGATTATTCTCTGGACTGCTAACCCAAGGTCAATAGTTCAAAACCATGTGGGAGAAAGATAAGCTTTCTACTTCTGTAAAGATTTACCATCTCAGAAACCCCCAGAGGCAGTACGATTCTTTCATATACAGTCACTGTGAGACGATTCCATGACAGTGATTTGGGTTAGGCAAGTTTGCAATAGATAGGTGAGGTAGTTGGTTTATTGTGCCAACCTGGCCAATAAACACATGTGGGGTTAATTGAAAGTCGGAGGGATAAATAGCTCAGTGAGCCTCGCCTTTCAGGTTCTTGGGTCTCTTGCCTTCTGATGGTCGGACCAGGCTGCAGCTGCCTTAGCCAGTTCCCTGCTTCAGCTGGCAATGCTTCACTTCCTGCAAGACATCCCTGAGGAGAAGCCACATGGACCTACCCTGATGCAGCCCTGGGTGCTGGAGCAGCCGTGTGGAGACCCCTGCCAGTGCTGAGATGCTTACATGTTCACTGACTCGGCTTTCCTCCTGCAGTCAGCATCATTGCGTCTGTTTTGTGAGATGGAGGAGGACTTTGTGGATTGGTGTTGGACATATGGGTTAACAGGTTAATGTTGGACTTGTGGGCTTGGACAGCATTGGGTTGGGATGTTTTCTTGATGCACACTTAACCTTTATTTAAAACTCTCTCTTATACATGAGTGTCTGTGGATTTGTTTATCTAAAGTACCCAGACTAACACAATAGGTTTTGTGTCAACTTGAATGGTTAGGCAAGCTTGCAGTACTTGGGTTTTGTGTCAACTTGAATGGGCTGGGATTCTCAGTATTCCATGATGTGACCTAATATAATGTGAACTCCCTGATGGGATCGCTGTGAGCAGCCAAGCACTCCATTAGAGTGCAGTGCAAACCTTTACTCAGGTCACAGCTTGATGACATTCTTGAGGGGATGTGGCCTATATCATCTACACATAGATGCTATGGAAATCTTCTCTTCCTTTTTCCTTGCAGCTAGCATCTCCAGACTTGGCCTGGCAGCCCACCATGCTGCCTGCTGACCTTGGATTCCTTTGACTTGATCTGCACCAGCCTGCTTCCTGGCTTATCAGTCCCGGCAACTGCATACATCAGAAAGGACCTCTTACTTAGCATCTGACTTGAGCCAGCCTGGGCTTGTCTGCTTCTGTGACTGTATAGGCTGCTCTCTCATGACATGGGTTTCTCTCTCATACATATATGTTTCTTATACCTATATGTCACTGGCTTTGCTTCTTCAGTGTAACACACCACTCAGGAAAGAATATCTTTGCAGCATGTACAAATACATGTGTAGAAATGCCCTCTGTCAAACCTGAATGTACTCACAGGTGTAATCCCATTCACTTTGGTGCACCTGTTCAGCATGCATGTCTACCCATGTATCCAATCATAGATAGCTGCTTGTTATCACTGCTATTACAAGATTATGTGTGTGATAGAGTTTACCTTTGTTGCCTTTCATTCTTGCGCACCTCCCAGTGTCTTCCTTTGCCTTGGTTATAGTGTGCTGAACTCCCCTTTATTGGATATTGCTTTTCCCTTCACCCACATTAAATGGCTGTCTAATGTAAAATGTGTCCTTTTGGCCAAAGAGTCAGGCTTGTGGGGATCTGGCAAGAAAGGTTTTGGTTGCCTGGGCCTGAAATACTGAATCTCCGAGGACGACTGATGCATCTTCTCCCTCCTCCTCCCAAAGGCCTAACTATATAGGTCAATAAGGCCTAAACCAAGGATGGAAGGGGAGTGGGGGAATTGCTCCCAGGAAGGTTTCCGGGGTGGATGCCCAGACCTAACCTGGAAACCTGGTCCAGGGGTAGTCAAAGGACGCATTCTCTTGAGGGCATCATTCCAAGGAACCTAAATTGACCCTGAAGTGACCACCTGGTAGCCCTGAGAATGGCCACCCCAGGAGAAAACAAGCCCCGTTCTCTGGGGAGTTTGGGGACAGAAGCTCCGCATCACTGACTCCTCTTGGATGCAGATGGAAGAGCTCCTTGGTCGCTGCGCTCCTGGCTGGGGCCACCGGGGCGCGGTAGGCGAAAGGAGTGCGCTCCTCACCCCTCACCTCCTCCCACCCTCTCGCCCTGCTGGGAACCGGGGCGCGGGCTGGTGCCCACCAATTGGTCTCGCCAGGCCTGTGGCAGGAGCGCTCCACCTGCACATCAGAGCCTCGTCATCCGATTAGCACCCGGGCCCCTCCTCGCAGCCCCGCCCGCCGCCGCCCCCCTACAGGCAGGGGGGCGCTCTCCGCGGTCCTGGTCCGGGGCGTGCTCCGTGCTCCCGAGGCAGCCTGGGCGGCGGCGGCGAGCCGCGACAACCACCGGTAGGGACATGAGGTGTGGTCCGCGGGCTGCCCTGGCCCTCGGGCTGCTGTGCTTCGGCCTGGGTGAGTGAGTGACCTCGGGGCAGGGCGCCCCGGGCCGGGGGCGGGGGCTGTGCCCTTTCAAAGTGGGATTTCCACTTCCACAGGGAGTGGGTGCTCCGGGAGCGCCTCCCTGATGCTGGTGCGCTGGGCACTGGGTCCCCGCTGCCTCCCCAGCCAGGGCGTGGGGGTGGGTAAGGGATGCTGCATGGGGCAGGGAGGGGGGCTGGTCCCCACCCGCTCCCCGCCTGTAGAAGGTGGGAAGTTCGGCGCCCGGGCGACTTTTCGGGCGCCAGATCCTTGTCTATGAACTGGGCAGACGTA
>NW_022105908.1:11083121-11094172 GCF_000313985.2 Echinops telfairi | reverse complement strand
AACCCTCTGCGTGAGCCGGAGCAAAGGCATACATCTTCCTGAGCCGCCTTACGTCTTGGGCTCTAAACTGGCCCAGGAATAGTGTGGATCCCACTGGGATTTGCAGAGAGGTAGGAAGGTGAGAGATTTGCAGCTCCTTGCTCCTTCTAGTTGAGATTACAAGCCGGGGGTGGGGGGTGGGGGTGGGGAGAGAGGATTTGAGGAGGAAAGAGGTGCCTGGTTCAGAAATTTGCCCCCAAGAGGGGCCATGGTGGCACCATTCTGCTGCTAATTCCTTCACCTGCCCTGAGGGCCCTGGGAGCCCTCAACCTTGGCTCTTGGGGCAGGAGTCCATCAGGCCAAAGAGAAAAAAAGGCACAGGAATTAGGCCCTCAGACTGGAACCTCTTGCATTCTGGATTACAATCTGGGGAGGGTCTGCGTGGGCATCACTGACAGGCGAAGGAGGGGAGTGCACAGTCCTACAACCAGGGCTCCCACTGCCCGGTGGGCAGGAAACTCGGTCGTCTCTGTGTAGACACTCAAATCCTTGGCCCAGGCACCGGAACTCGTAGGTATGTGGGGTCCAGGTTCAAGGTCTCTCCATTCTGTGCCCTCCAGGTTCTCACGTGTACACATTGAACGGGACCGACCCCGAGGGACAGCCCGTGTCTTACCACATCAGCTTTGACCCCAGCACAAGAAGTGTCTTTTCCGTTGACTCCAAGTGTGGAAACATCACCTTGGTGGAAGAGCTGGACCGGGAGGTATGGGGCGGGGCAGGGAGGGGCGGGGCAGGGAGAGCCTGCCTCTGCCTTGCACATAGAAGCTTCCCTGTAAGTGGACGGTCTGGTCCAGGGCTACAGCAGGAGGCATTTTGTGCAGCAGAGGCAGATCCCTCCATCACCCGGGGTCTCTAAGCCGCTTCCTCAGAGATCAGAGGAGGCTTAGCTTTCCAAATGAGCAGTGGGACTCCTGTAAGGAGCAGCTGCCAGTCCAGCTAAAGTGCATCCTCCTCAACCCCACTGCCGTCAGTAAATGCCTACCTAAGGGAGGGTTTCTGAGACATTATAGATCTTTTCGGGAAGAGACACCTTTATCTCTCTTCCGGGGAACGGCTGGTGCCTTTGAACCACCTATCTTGCCGTCAGTAGCCCAGTGCCTAACCTGTCACACTAATTTTTAAAGCATGTTCAGTGCGAATGTGTTTGCAGATCGCCTCTGGAAATAACACCGTGGTTTATTTTTGGACCTGTCCTGTAACCCACAGCACCAGGGCTACAAGGAGGGGATCGCAGGGCAGGTCTGAGTGTGGCCAAAGCCCCGCACCCCAAGCCCATCTCAGCCTATGGGTGACAGAGACCAGAGACGGAGATCAGAGACCTGGGCTCTGGGTCCTTTTTGTGGTCCCATAGGAAGCCCTTGGATCTAGCTGGTCACACACTGGAACACCACTGTAGACCTGGAGCAACTCTGGCATGCTGAAGGGGGCCACCACCCCAGGCCAGGGTGGGCAGAGACAAGGGCAGGCCCTGGTAGATTGAGAGGAGGGTCCCAGCAGAAGAGGCTGTCACTGTGCTAACTGTTAACACCTCCCTCCTGGCACCTATGGGGTCCAGGTGAACCCTCCATACCCCCACTCAACTGTTAACACCTCCCACCTGGCACCTATGGGGTCCAGGTGAACCCTCCATATCCCCCACTCAACTGTTAACACCTCCCTCCTGGCACCCATGGGGTCCAGGTGAACCCTCCATATCCCCCACTCAGATCGCCATGTCCTGTGGTCTCAACTGCAGTGTTGGGCCTTTGCAGAACTGGGGGGTATGGAGGAACTAGAGAGAAAAACTGAAGGGAAGAGGGAATCATCCTCCTGGATCCTTGGTACCCCAGGGTTAGCTCTTTTATCACTCCAGCATTTTCTATCGGACTTCAGAAAGCCCTCTGGGATTACGGGAGCCCCACAGAGAGGAGGGAGGTGGCAGCTTTGGGGGGGGGGGCTGGCATACTGTTATCGCCCAGCTCTGGGCCTTCTGGGACAGGCAGGCCCAGTGGAGCAGAGACAACGCTGTCCACACCTTGGGCTCTCTATGGGATGTCAGGACTCTGGACACTCACTTGTCCTTGTGCTTCCAGAGGGAGGATGAGATCGAAGCCATTATCAGCATCTCTGATGGTGTGAATCAGGTGAGTACAGACTTGACCAGCGTCTTGGGCAGAGCAGGGCGAGGGGGAGGGGCTCCCTGGCAAAGAACGGCCACGACCTAACAAAGCTTACCCCAAGGAGCTCACATGCAGGGGCTACAGAGAAGCCAGAATGAAAAGGGAGGAAGGAAAGGAGAAAGGGAAGGGGGAGACCAGTATCTGTCTGCCTGGCTCCTGATGAGTCTGACCCGCCTTCTTTAGATCTTCCCAAACCTGCTCTCCCACCTACTTCTAATCTGGCTCTGGACCGTCATTCATTCGAGCTAAACCCTTGAGTACCCAGCTCTCTCCTTCTTTCCCTTCTCTCCCCAACCACCACTCACCCCCCTCCCCTCCTCAGGACTTTCCTGGATAGATGCAACATCCCCCCAAGCCCCCACTGCCTCCTATCTGCTCCGCCTCAACCTACCTCCACTGGCTGCCAGAGCCAACAAGGTGGGGCAGGCATCTATGTAGCCGCTCTCCGGCTCCGTAAGTGCTGAACCTCAGAGTGAAACCCACGCTCCAATCTGGTTTCCCATGTGACACCTGTCTTCCACACACTCCCTTTTCCTCTCACACCACCCTGCCATTCGACTTTACGCTGATTTATTTGCATGCCTGAGCTCACCATATTTCACACTCCTCTCTGTCTGCACAGTCCTTCACTCTATCTTCCTAGAACCCCTCTCCATGTTGGTCCCTTGCCTCCGGGAACTCCCAGCAGGTTGATTCTCTGGTCCTGCCCTTGATCCTTGATCGCTCTTGGCTGGGGTGAATACCCCTTCCCAGCCTCTGAACACAGCCTCCCCAACTGGACACTCAGATTTCCAGGCATGGATTTGTCTAGATCAGGGGTCCTCAAACTTTTTAAACAGCGGGCAAGTTCACTGTCCCTCAGACCCGTTACGAACAAATTCCTATTCACACTGCACATATCTTATTTTGAAGTAAAAAAACAAATGGGGCAAAAACACCCGGAGGGCCGGATAAATGTCCTCAGCGGGCCGCATGTGGCCCGCAGGCTGTAGTTTGAGGACGCCTGGTCTTGATCATAGCATCCATGTTGGTCCAGGGGCTGAGCCCTGAAGACTCTGCCCACAGAGCTTGACATAGGGCTATTGATGCCCGATCACTTCAATGACATTGCTACTATCCTTCTGTCTGTGTGTCTTGGCCCCTTTCTCTCATCCACGATGACCACCACAAAATCCACTCCATTATAGTCTGAGAGAACACAGTGTTTGGTGTGTAAGGAGTAGAAGAAGGGCAGGCAGGAGGTATGGGTAGAGACAGGTATCTGGGAGCATTAGTGGCCCCTGAGGGTTTCACTGCTTCAAACCATGTTCCCTTGGCCCCTTCTCAGGTGGCAGAAAAAGTTGTGATCTTGGTGACTGATGCCAATGATGAGGCGCCCAAGTTCATCAATGAGCCATATGTCATCCTGGTTCCCGAGGTGAGTGGAGCCCATGAATTCCCCCCAGCTCCCCTCTCGGAGAGACTGTCCCCTCCAGGTCACCTCCTGTCCCCTACTTCCCACTTGTCACCCCCCCACCCCACCCCACATCATCATGGCTGTTTCAAGGGAAAGTTTGCTTGCTATTCTCCATTATAGTAGTAATACATGTATATTATCAGAAACTGAGGGGCAAGATAGAGAAAGTGTTTTTTTAACCCCCCCTTCTCAATTTCTCCAACTTAAGACAAAAGTCTTAAATTTTGGCATATCTCCTTATGGTCCTTTTTGGCAGGGATAGGATTTTCTTTTCTATATGTTTTACACAGATGTGACTATATTAAATGTATGGCTTTTCCCCAGTCCTATAGATCAGTTCATATACAATAAGTATCTTTTTGTCAGAAGCGTAAAGTTGAAGTAGCTTTCATTGTAATGGTTTCAATCAAAGAAGCATCCCGTCATTGGCTGAGTTATTCCTGTTTGTGTCAGTGTTTGGATTGGTAGACCTCTTTTGCCCTGGGGATACACTGCTTATGTGGTGGGCTGCAAACCAAGAAGGTGACGATTGGGGATGATTTTCACTGTGGAAACTAGAGCAATTCTACTCTGGTCGCTAGAAATTGGACTCCACTCAATGGCTACCAGTCTGGTGTTTTTATTTTGTTGTACATTATCTTTGCTACTATGAGCAACTCTTAAATTCTAAGCATCCCTTTCCCCCTTAAATTAGCATTACTTCTTTAAGACATAGCCCAGGATTAGAAAATGTTTAAAAACTCATTTTATTGGGGGCTCTTACAGCTCTTATCACAACCCCTACGGGATTAGAAATTCACGGGTCGAAAACACGAACGCCGATAAGGTGTTGCCAAACAAACCACTTTGCACAGCAGCTCTTGTCTTACAGCCCAACCCACACTGAGGATTCTCCAGTCTCTAAATAGTTACGAATCCCATGGACCAAAGCTATTTCTGGCCCACTCTAACTTGTGTGGACACGATTCCTGATGATGTGATGATTGCCATGTTTCTTGGCCATTTTCTCGCTTGAGAATTGTCTTTCCTGTTTAAAACCCCTTTTCGATTTGCAGTCTTGTGTTTTTCTTCTCCTTTCTAGTTGAGACAAGCCCTCCAGTCATTGTCCATCCATTTTGTTCCTCCTTTTTAATTCCCTCTTCCCCCAATCTCCTTTGTGTGGCCCCTTATAAGCTCTAATCTAGGAGCAATTCGATCTTAGGATGAGGCCCTGCTAGATACTTGTCCTCATGAAGTGACTTCTGAAGATACAGGTGCTATAGCAAAGTGCGGGGAAAACATCAGATGGTGCTGGCTATCAGAAAGAATAGCTTCCAGGGTCTCAAAGTCTTTTCTTAACACCAGCAGCCGTCGGAGTGAGGTGTTAGTGAAATCCACATTGGATAAAGCACACCGGTCAGTGGAGTCAAAGGATTATTAAAAATAAAATCCAAAATCAGAGAAGAGAATTGTATTAGAGTTTAAATTCTGTCACCCATTTTGCAGAAGGCTATCGATGACAGTGAAAACCCCAAATCCATTTATAGAGCCCCCACATGGACTGTCAGCTGAATTCCCTCAGTCCGTTGGCCAAAGATGTGAACAGTCTTATGCCCAGACACAGTGCATTGAAAAAATGGATTATTGTAGATATAGTTAGGTTAAAATTTAACATTTTGCCATTTGTTTTCCCTTTTGAACCATTTTTAAATTGTTCTAGGCTTTATCACTTTCTGATAAATTTTGGATTGAACTTTTAATGTGTTTTATTCTATTGTTGGGTTTTTGTCTTTGTTTAATGCTTTTCTTGATATGAAACTCAAGATAGGTAAATATAGAAAGACAGCAATTAGATGAATAATTTCCTAGGGTTATGGGAGGGGAGGTTGGGGTAGATGGGGAACTAATAATAATGGGTATAAGAATAAAGAAAATATCCTAAAATTGATTGTGGTGATGAATGTGCAAACCTCTTTAATATATTTAAGCCACTGAATTAAATGCCTATAAAAACTGTTTTGTTTTTGTTTGTTTTTTAAAGAAGAACCTCGTAGACTATAGCACTACCTTTCCTACCTTTCCCTTCTAATTCTCCCTTCATCCCACAATGCCCATCCTTCCATGACCCCTTAGCACTCCCAGCATGCCCTGAGCTCCCTCTTATTGCCTCTGGCTGATCCTCCCTATCTCCGGGACTCCTCAGGACACGCCTGCCGGGAGCAGCATCTTGAAGGTCCATGCGGTGGACAGGGACACGGGCTCTGGAGGAAGCGTCACCTACTTCCTGCAGGTAAGATGGGTCACACAGGATACCCCCAGAGGCTGCAGGCAAGAGAAGATTCAAGGCAGCCCCCTCCTGCTTTCCCAAGGCCTTCAGAACACCGTTATGCCGTTGGTTCCAGGTTTTCAGAGAGGACTGATGGGACCCCTTAAAGGTCCTCCGAAGCACAGGGGTAAGGCAGACAGGTAGGGGTGTGACAAGGGCCTGAGGCAAACGCTTTCTGTCCTGGACCGGCTCATGTGGGATGTCTTGGAGTTGCTCTCCTCCTCTCCTCTCTCCAGCATCCCCGATGCTACAAGGTCCTTTACACCCATGTGAGTGCACAAAACCTGCCTGGGCCTAAAATGCTCAAGAAGTAGAGAAAGAAGGGGAATTCTTGGAAAGAGCCAGAGTTCCAAACCACCCCACCCTCATAAGGCGGAGCCTCGTCTCCGCACCTTTGGCCCATCCTGTCTCCCAGGAAGCAGCGGCAGAATTCCCGTAGCCTCACCCTTTTCTTAGCATCTAACATCCTGCACGCACAGATTGCAAAGCAGTAGTGCTTAGGTCGCTGAAAACACAGCCATTGGAGAAATCCTGCCAAGGATTGCTCCTGGGACCACTCTCATTTTGTGTCATTTCCTGGGGCGATTTCCTCCTCTGCAGAAGGGAAACCACAAAAGCTCCTGCTGTTTGGGTGGCTGTGAGCATTACATAGGCACAAAGCCCTTGACCTACAGTGACTTCCCTAGCTGGAGGGGCCTCCCTGAGCCCCCACCTCCCACTCAACCTCCCATGGGGGCTCCCACACCCCACACCCAACCTCCCATGGGGGCTCCTCACCTGCCTTCCTCAGACCTCTTGACCCTCCCCATGGATGCTGCCTAGAATAACTCAAAGCCGCTTCTAAATGCGGTTTGAAGGCTAAGAAGTTTCTCAGTCACTCTGGCGCTCAGCCCTCTGCCAGCCCAGGTGAGAACCCTGTGCTGACACGCAGATAGTTTCATCACCTGGAGTTTCCGGATGGAGGCTCAGCCCAAAGCTGAGATGAGGGGAAAGCTGAAGCCCTGCTGGAAGGAGCCGTTCCGGATTGGGGGTGGAGGTGGTGGTGGTTAGATGCCATCGAGTTCGTTCCGACCCATAGGGATCTTATGGACCACAGAGGAAACACTGCTTGGTCCTGCGGCAGCCTTGCGGGTTATTCGTACGCCGCAGCCAGGGTGTCCACCGTCTCCCCGAGGGCCCGCCTCTTTCCCACTGGGTGGAGGAGTCACAGGGAAATCCCAGAACCTTATGGAAGGAGAGCCGAGGAGTCAGAAAGGCTGAGGACTCTCAGGCCCGGAAGGACCCCTTTTGGGGAAGCAGCCTCAGCCTGCCGTCGCCCTTGCAGAACTCGCATGCCACCCCGTTTGCCATGGACCGCCACAGCGGCGTGCTGCGCCTGCGGGTGGGGACCACTCTGGATTACGAGAAGGCCCGCGCCCACTTTGTCACCGTGGTGGCCAAGGTAACAGAAGGGCGGATGGGGAAGAAACTAGTCTTGCCTGTGTCCTTGTCCCTGGAAGTTGCCCTTGGATGGGTCTAGATTGGAGGGGCACAGTTTGTAGACCATCAGATGTGGCGGGATCAGGGGAATCAGGGCTAGGACTACAACCCACAAAGTTTGGGCGCGTGCCCTGCAGTGATGGATCCATTAGTAACCGCTCCGTGTCGAACAGGGGAGGGAAAAACTGGGTTTTGTTAGGAAGCCGGTACTGGAACATCCTTCCAGCAACGTGGCCCGTGGGTGGGTGCTCAGATTATGTTCATTTCCCACGTGATATTTATGGTGACTCCTTCTAACAATACTAATTGCTATTTACGTATAAGTGGGATATAATTACAGTGAACCTCCAGCTGGCAACTCCTTATCAATCATACCGAATGAGCAAGAAAGCTTCAGGGGACCAATTTCCCTCCCCACAGGGTTCCGATAGCAATGACCATTCTGATTTCTCACTGAATGCCTGGAAATGGACCAAGCAGGAGATAACAAATAACTGACAGTATTGCCTCCTCAAATTTAAATGATGACCTTCTCGCTCACCACTCAAAGTATAGCGGGGTCACAGCTAATAAACAGCTGGTGCCACATTCTAGCCCCCATGCCAGGCTCCAGAGTTCAGCCCGTCTTAGGCCTCCCTGTTGCTCTGACTTTCCCAGGATGGTGGGGGAAGGCTCCGAGGGGCCGAAGTCGTGTTCTCAACCACCACCACCATCACAGTCCAAGTGGAGGACGTCCAAGACACAGCCCCTGTCTTCGTGGGCACACCCTACTACGGCTACGTGTACGAGGACACTCTTCCGGTAGGTGGCTGCGCCGCTCCATCCAGTGCCTTCACAGGTGCCTCCTGCCCTGCCTTCATGTGTCCCGGGGTCCTGGGAGCCCTGCTTGCTCCCGCTGGCTAGGCTCCACTTCTGATTCTAGAAGACACACACTGGTGTCTGAAGCAGGTGCCAGTGTCAGGATGGGGCTAGCCTGTCACTGTGGTTCAGATGTGCCACAGCCCAGGCAGCCAGTGTGGACCCCAAAGGTGTTGCTGACAGAGGGAAGGCGGGCTGATAGAATGCAGAGAGGCTCCGGTTAGGTGGGCAGCCTTCTGGCACCTCAAGTTCAGGGAAAGCTGTGGCCACATGAGGCTGAGGTTCCTGGGTGTCTCCCAGTCCCCAGCCTGCGAGGCCGCTCAGGTGAGCCGTTCTGCAGCCTGGGAAGGCGGCCTTTGCCTGGAAGGTGGGCTGGTGGCCTGGCCCTGGTGCATCCAGCTCAGGGTCCTCATTCTTTGAGATATGTCTCTCCTCTCTGCTCCCAGGCACCCTCTGCAGACCCTGCTCCTGAGTATGTCTTGGGGGGAAATCCTGTGCCCTTCCCCAACTACACTGAACATTGCCAAGGGCAGGGAGAGACAGGAGTCACTCAGCCTTCAGGCCATGAGCTTGCACGACAGCCCTCTCAGTGGGCTTGACCCTCACCCCCAACTTTCCCTTACCCTTTCCCACTACAGGCTTTGTAGAACAGGGCAAGGCAATGACTGAGGCCCCTCCAGGGTGCCAGCATTCCTAGAGGGACACCCTTTCCAGAAGCTGGTCAGCCAGTGTGGGGACAGACCAGGGAAGAAATGCTGGTTTATCAGGGGAGGGGTCACCGGCAGGCTGACAAGGCTAAAATGGGGAAGAGCATCATGGGGGGCGGGGAGGAAGGCCTGGTTTCTTGGAAGAAAGGAGCGCTCAGACAGTGGCCAGAAGTAGCCCTGCACTGTGGCACCTGCCCCAAACCCTTTAAACAGCTCCCCAGGCCCCACAGGATAACACCCTAATAATTCCTGCACTTTACATTTGAGGGCCTCTGTGATTTGGCCCCACGGTGCCCTGCCTCACCACCCTTTCCATAGACTGCTAGAGTAGAAGGGAGGCCACCGATGAGGTAGGGGCGTCAAGAGAGTGGCACGTAGGAGAAGCAAGAGTGAGTGTGGTGTGTGGGGACAGAGGCTGAAGCCCTCGCTGCGCAGCCCATGAGCCCAACCAATGTGGGCAAGGCAGTGGCACCAGCCACGGCAGAAGGTCCCTCCAGCCTGGCGCTTCCAGCTGAGTGGGCAGCGCACACTCCCGTTGCCACACTCTGTCCAGCAACGGGGCCAGCTCCAGCATCACCCTGCCCAGCTTCACCCACCAGCCTCAGTAGGTGCTCTCCCTCCCCAGGGCTCGGAGGTGCTGACAGTGGTGGCCACGGATGGAGATCGGGGCAAACCCAACAACGTTCTCTACAGCCTCGTGAATGGTGGGTCAGGTGGCTTGGGCTGCTACTCTGTCTCTGGGTGACCCGAGGGAGGGCCCAGCCTCTCCAGCCCCCAGTTTCCTGTTTGTAGAATCTGGAGTGTAGGGTAAGGAGTGGCGGGCTGTGCCCTTCCGGAGGTTGTGAATATTCTGGGGTGTGTGCCTCCAACTCCTTGCCATTGAGTCTAGAGTTAGGGAGGACTGCATGGGGCCCAGAATGAATCAGGGGGAGCTGGTACACACCCCCTCTCACCGTGGACATATACACACTGATGAGAATGGGTGGCAACATTGCTTACACTTTAAATGGCTGTATTTTCTCTTTTTAAGGACAGAGTCAGCAGATAGCTGAAATGAAAGAATGCAGTGGCGGCTGGACACCTACCTAGACCAAGCCCTATATATAGATGAGAAAACAGGATCCTAAATGTGCATCCTAAATTCCAAACACTGGGTTTGAACCCAAGTCTGCTAACTTCAAAGTGTATACTATTTCTACAACTGAGCAGGTTAGCCTAGCTGGTCACACACAGGACCCAATCCCACACACGCACCCACACATTTGTGTGCTTCCCCCAGAGCCCCCACCTACTTGACACCTCGTGGTGCCCACTTGCCCTCCAGTAGCTCACACTGGAACAAACTCACCAGCTTTTAAGGCCCCTTTCCCCGGGGACATGGACCCTAAATGGCTCCCCACCCCACCTGATTGCAAAACTTCATATACTTCAAATCATCTACTCCATTCACTCTCCCCCCCTGCCACTTCTCTCTTCTCATTTCTTGCCCTCTGCTTGCCCTTCCCATCTCTCCAGCTCCAGTTTTGTCCACTCCCTCCCCCACCTGTGATTGTTAAGTTTGTGTGTCAACTGAGCTGAGCCATGATTTGTCAGTGGTTTGGTGTTTCTGATGAAGTCATTTCCCGTGATGAGATCTGCGATGAGCACCTGCTCAAACTGAAAGGGAGATTCCTCAGGGATGCAGTTTGCTCATAGATGATAGATAGATGAATTCCATACATGGCCCATCAATGGGTCTCCAGGCCTTCAGACTGGAAGCAGCCACCTGCCTTAATGACTGCTGGTCCTGGGAGTCATTCGCCTCTGAATCAGCAACCGTACATCCTTGAATTCATTTCCCTCCTTCAGCAAGCAGTCTGTCTTTCTGGCCTTTCCATCTTGGGTTCATCAATCTCTATTGCTACCCGAGTTCAGAGAAACCTCCAGCGTGCCACCTGACACATAGACTTGGAACTTGCCAGCCGCTGCAACTGTGTGCGCTATTTCTTTGAGATGATCTCTCTCTCTCTCTCTCTCTCTCTCTCTCTCTCTCTCTCTCTCTCTCT
>NW_022105908.1:11072983-11080483 GCF_000313985.2 Echinops telfairi | reverse complement strand
AAAATGAGAGTACCCCACAGAAAACCTATCCTTAAAGCTCCTGCTACTCTCGAGAGCTTAATTTCCAAGTTGTGTCCCTACCTGTGCTATCCAAGCATCTACTCTGCTCCAGGGAGCCCCATCAGGCCCGGGGGACTGCCTTGGCCCTGAAATTCACCGCTGGGAGGGACTAGTCAATGACCTAGGAGCACCTCCATCAGGTGCCCGCGTGAAGGCTGCACATCAAGCCCCCTGGGGGTGGGAGTGGTGGGGAGGTGAGATGCCATGACCTAAGAATTGGGCAAAGGCCGAAGGGGTGGGATTGACACAGTTCCTTGAGCAAGGGCAGGACCACACAAGGGAGTGGGTGAAAGGGGAAGTTGGTGGAGTGGTCGCATTCTCAGTTACGAAGTCACCCATTCAACTCGTGGTCACAGCGCAGGATAGATTGGGCGGCGGGGGAGTATCGAGTGATGGAGTGAAGAGCCATGAGCCCAGGTAGAAAACGTTGGCTTCCGGGCTGGGGCTGTTCTTGAAGCAGGACTGATTGCATGGGCATGCATCCCCTGCCCTGGAAGGCGCCAAGCTAGGCCGACTGCTCTGCGGTCCCCGTCTTGATCGTCCTAATTTTTGAACAAGGGGCCCCTTATTTCCAGGCGTTGGACCTTACAAACGATTTAGCTAGCCCTTCTCCAAAGCAATAAAGAAACATTGAAAGGTTTTGAAAAGGATTAGAATCACAGGGTAGAAAGTTCACTCTGCCTGCTTCCCGGGCCTCAGAGTTCCCGGGACCCACTCTGGGGAACAGTGATTTAGTGTCTGCAGGAAGCCCCAGCTTGTGCACCATACGAGCTCCCAGGTGAGGCTGGCACCTCTGAAAGCCTAGCATTTGAGAACTAGTGACATAGAGTAGGGTGTGCAGCGAGCTGGCTGAAGGCTACAGGTCATGCCTTTGATCAAAAGGGCATATCCAGAGGACCGAAGGAGCGAGGGCAGGTGGAATGTCCGAAAAAGACCAGTTGAAACATAGTAAGGAGGCAGACTCCAGAGAAAATGAAATCGGCTGTTGGTGAGGTCTAGGAGACGGTGGAGGGAGTCTTGGTGGAATTTGCTATTGGGAACACCAGAGGTGAGTTCACTGGTAGGCATGCCAGCAGAAACGTCCAAACTTTCGTGTATCCGTTTGTAACTTTGTGGTGATGCATGGGTCATATGTGTGGTTGAGGGCCACCAAAGGATGGCTTTGAGGAGAGAGAAGCAGTTGGCCCAGCACACAATTTTGGGGGGGGCCATCAGAGCCTGAGTGGGAGGATAAGCGAGTGAATGAGATCAGAGGTCAAGGAGAATCTGAAGGAAGCAGAGTCACCATGGTTACGAGACTAGAGCCCTTGAGAAAGGATATTGATGCAAGGTCACTGTTCTCTATCACGTTGAGGATGCTGGTGAACCCAAGTGGGACATTGGAAGTAGCAGTAGCGATGATAGGTTCTGAAAAGGCAGAGTGGTGTGGTGCTTTGAGGCCCACGGTGGGCCCTTTAGACTAGGCGTGCCTCTAAAATAGGAGAAAGGGGTCCCTTTACGAGGTACTTAAGATCTTTGCCCGATGATCTTCATGGAGGAGGTACATACAACCTTCAGCCTGGCTGCACAAATTTAGCAACCTAAGAACACACACATCTATCATCTCCCTCTTTTATTTTATTTTTTAAATTATTTTTGTGTGTGTGGACCAGGGGTCCAGGCTCAGCTTAGCTGTTTCAGGGTCTTTTAGGTAGCTGCGGTCAAATTGTCAGACGGGTCTTGGGTCTTGCCTGAAGGCGTAACTGGGGAAGGATTAACTTCTGAATTCACATGATTGTTGGCAAGACTCGGTTCTTTGTGGTTTGTTGACCTCACAACAGCGGTTTTAGTTCCTGGAGAGCAGTTGGCTGGCTGTTACCCTCAGTTCCTTGCCAGTGGTCAACTAGAGTCACAATCAATCCCTTGCTGCCTGGGCTGTCCAATCAATGACAGTAAGGGCAAGATTCTGCTGGCAAAATGGAAATTGCAATCTCATAGCCTACTCACAAAGTGATATCTCATCACCTTCACCATATTCTATTGATTAGCTATAAAGTACTGGGTTTTCCTCCACTTACGGAGAGAGGACTACATACACAAGGCACAAATATCAGGAGTGGGTTCCTTCAGGCAGCGTGGAGTCTGTTTGCTACCCAGCCGTAGCTCCTGTTCTCACCCAGGTAACTGAGATCAGCTCTGCAGGGCAGCCGGCTGCCCACTCCACCGTCCCAGTCACCATCAGGATTGTGGACCTCAACAACCACCCCCCAACATTCTACGGAGAGAACGGACCCCAGAACAGATTTGAGTTGTCTGTATTTGAGCATCCACCCCAGGGGGAGATCCTTCAAGGTCTCAAGATCACCGTCAATGACTCAGACCAGGTATGTCGTCCTGCCCACCCACAGATTGCCGGGGCCCCAGAAGGACCTAACTGCCTGAGCCTTCACTTCCCCTGGCGAGGAACAACAATGAGAGAAGCAAGAGGGTGTGCCCAAGAGGGCCAAGTGGGGGAGCAGCTAACCCCAGACACGTTGCTTCGTTTAAAGGCATTCACAATCGATGAGAAAGGAAACACAGGGAGGAAGTGGGATACGCGAGGTTACATTGTGGGGATCACACTCAATGACATGAAACAAACTGTGTATGCACTGTGAAGTGGAAAACGGATCTGCCCTGCAAACCTTCGGGCTAACTCACAATACAAAGTAACAATCAATAAATAAGATTACTCTACCCAACACCAACCAAAGAAAGAAATAAGAACACCTCTGTATTGGACCCACAAAACTAGTTTGTGAGTGTGCCCAGCCAAACACAGCACATTAGTATATGTTTGTTATTTTGCTTCTCAGCATTACTGGCTGGGTAGGGGGTGGACAGCCTTGAACACCTTCTTAATTGGCTAGGAATCTAGATCCTCTGGTCCACAGAAAGGGCAGTGACACCCATCTCCTAAGGTTAAGGTTGTAGGAAGGCTCCTGGCTGGCTTAGCACAAATACATCATGAACTCATGATCTCATTTATCTCCCCTGTTTCTCTCTCCAAACTCTGGTGCAGGGAGCCAATGCCAAATTTAACTTGCGGCTGGTGGGACCTGGCGGCATCTTCCGAGTGGTGCCTCAGACAGTCCTGAACGAAGCCCAAGTCACCATCATTGTGGAGGACTCGGCCGCCATTGACTTTGAGAAGTCCACTGTGTTAACCTTCAAGGTTAGTGGAGCTGCCATGCGTGAGACCCAGGAGCTCCTAGCAGTGGCCGGATTCATTCCTGAGGGGTCCCTCTGACTCCAGTCCCCTCCTGGTCCAATTCCAGCACTTCTCTCTTCTGCTGTGCCCAACTTGGGGAGCACGATGAGGATGGGGAAGGCAAAAGGGGGCTAGACTGAGCCCCACTGAGTTCCTGAGCTTCTAAACAGTCACATTCCCTAGGAACGCATGGGTGTGGAGGCAAGGTTTCAACGGAGAGCGATTGTCCCTCATGTTACCATGGTCACGGGTTAAGGGAGAGAAAGGGTTGGCTCATCGAGATGGATGTTTTCTCCTATGCCTTTCACATCGGACCTCCACACTGCTGAAAACATAGCAGAAGGAGGGAAGATAGTTTTGTCTATTATTTGTGATTGTTTAAAAGTCTAACCATATGTAAAGAATGCATACTATTTTAAAATGTAAACGCAATGAAGGAATACTCCAAGCAAAAACAAATCCATTGGCATCTATTCTAACTCCAGAGACCCTATAGATGTCTGAGAAAGGCGCAAACCGGCCAATTTTAGAGAAACAGATGGCTGCGTCATTCTCCCTTGGAGCTCCTGGGGGTTCAAACTGCTGACCTCTTGGGGAGCAGCTGAGCATTAAACAACTGTGCCCCCAAGGCTTTTAATATAGTGATAGTCCAGCTGAAATGCTTATTTATATTACGCATGTTGCTATAATAACTTGTAATTATAGACACGGATAGCCAGCATCGTGCTTACACGTGAAAATGCTAATAAAAGCACTCTGAGTGCGGAACAGTGGCCTGCGGCCACCATGCGATTGAGCAGCGTTCCCAGATATGTACCCAGGGAAATTGGATAAAAAAGGAAGTAAGAGGTGCAAGCATTAGAACGGAGACAAAAGCACCATTATTTGTAGTTGATGTGATTGTTGGCTTAGAAAACCTAAGAGAAATGATTGAAAACCTGTTAGACGCATGGCAGAATTGCTAACATGACTGATTAGAGAGTGAATACACAACATACAATAATTTTCACACGTACACAAAGTACAGCAATGAGAAAACATAATGGATTAAGTGACTCTCTCTTATAATAATAATCACAGGAGCAATTTGTTGTCAATTATCATGCCAAGAAATAGGTATTAATCTAAATGACAAAAATTGTAAAATTTCACCGAAGGATATAAAGAAGGGGGGAAAATGTACAAGAAAGACCTTGTTAAAATGAAAAACTCACTCTCCTTAGATTAACAAAGAATTCAAGGCCTCCCCGATGAAATCTTAGTTAGGATTTGGTGGAGGGAGCTGGAAGGGTCTTGGGAAAATGTACCCTGTTTTGTGTATGTGGAGAAATAAGTGGTAAGAATGGAGTCAGACCTTCTCAGGAAAATGAAAAACAGAGACTATTGGGAAGGGACTTACTCTCACAGATGTAGTATTTTAATAATTTTAAAACCGGGACTAAGAAAGACTCAAGAAATAGGGTCAAATACAAATTTGTGCTTGAGTGTCTTTGAAACAGCCTTGCGTGTCAGTGGAGCAAATGAGGTCTTTATCCACGCGTGGCGCAGGAGACACTGATGTTTACAAGAAGAGCTAGCATGTCGTGCAGGTGATGGCAGAAATGGCTGGTCTGCAACTGAGAGTGAGAGACTAGGCACTGAGGGGCTGGCCAGCTCTGGGACACAGGAGTTGGGATTGGACAGGAGTGGGGTTGGGGCTGGGGTTACCTCACGGGCATTGCACCCAGACTGCTCCTGGCTTGCTTGCTTTCTCAGCTCCTGGCCATTGAGGTGAACACTCCAGAGAAGTTCAGCTCTACAGCCGATGTGGTGATCCAGCTCCTAGACACCAATGACAATGTCCCCAAGTTCACCTCCAACTACTACATCGCCAGGATCCCTGAAAATGCTCCAGGGAGCTCCCACGTGGTGGCTGTCACGGTGGGTTGAGAACTGATTCAGGGATTGGGGAGAGAGGTGGATATCCATCGCCGGAGTAGGATAGATCCAGAGTGACCTTGCAAAGTCAGGCAAACTTTGATTTAAATGAAAAAAAAAACAACAAAAAACACCCGCTTTAGCTGTGTTCTTGAACACACTATTCACCCTCTCTCAGCCTTGGCTTCTTAATGGGTGGAATCGGGCTGCTAGTACCGGGCAGGACCATAACAAGAACATATGTGTGAACCCCACGCATGGGGGATGGGACCACAAACTCTTCTATCCCCATTGGCAAAGGAGGAATCTATCTTCCAAGGTCTAAATGTTTTGATTTTTCCCAAGGCCTAAGCAATCTCCTCGGTGGAACCTAAGAGTCCTAGAACAGGTCTCCAGATCAGCGGGCCCCAACTTGGGCCCCCAAATGTCCCTTTGTGTTGGAGGTGAAAGCAGCCCTGGCCACTAAGGGCTGCCACTGTGCCCAGACAAAGGGACCGGGGTCACCGGGAGCTTTCTCTCTTTCAGGCTGTGGATCCAGACACAGGCCCCTGGGGCAAAGTCAAATACTCTCTCTCTGGGACTGGGGCTGAACTGTAAGTAGAGCCAGAAGTTTGAACAGCCACCTGGGTGGGGAATCTGATGGGGGTGAGGGGGGCCTCTGGGTGAAAGGCAGGGGTAAGTTAGCAGGGACCAGAGCCTGGGTCAGGAAAGCGAGCACAGGGGTGAGGAGTGGAGGGGACCGTCTGGGTGAACTGTGAGCACACGTATGGGAGATGTGGGCAAGTAGGAGAGAAGGAAGATCATTAGCTGCAGCATTGGACAAGGGCCCCAGGTGAAGAAGCAAGCAGTGGGGGGGGGGGAAGGGGGGGGAAGGCAGGCTATGGTGAGACCAGAAGGGCTGCAGGTGGAGCGATTGAGCTCACTATTGATGAGTAGGAGACAGAGACAGAGAGAGAGAAGCAGGGTGGAACCTTCCAGATGCTGCATGATGCCTATTGCTGCTTCCCAGAGGCAGCTCACTAATGCAGGCCCACGCGCGCGTGTGTGTGCGTGCATGTGTGTGTGTGTGTGTGTGTGTGTGTAAAGGGTTCGTTTGTGAGCATGTGTGACATCTGGTGTGTGTTGAGTGTGGGCATGTATGCATGTGTACAAAGGGTGTGTCTGTATATGCACGTGCACGCATGTGAGCTGTGTGTGTGTGCACTACACACACAGGCCTGTGTGCTCTGTGCGTCCTGCGGCTGACAGGTTCCTGATCAACCCCTCCACGGGGATCATCTACACCCAGCCCTGGGCCAGCCTGGATGCTGAGGGAACGTCCAGGTATAACTTCTACGTGAAGGCGGAGGACGCGGAGGGCAGGTCCAGCCTGGCTGAGGTCTTCCTCACACTGCTGGATGTCAACGACCACTATCCCCAGTTTGGACAAAACATTCAGGAGAAGACCATGGTGCTGGGGACCCCACTCAAAATTGAGGTGAGCTTTCTTTGGTTATGGAGACTCTTTCTCTGAAAATTTCCAAGAGGAACTGTGGCCCCTAAATTAAATATGTGCACCTCTGTAACTATTTATGTACATCAGCATAGATCCATATAAATATTGATCTATTTATATACATATATATGATGCCTATCATGTGCAAGGAATTTTAAGGTACTTTATAGAGTATAAAGTACTATATACTTTATACTCGGCCTAGAATGAACCTGTGAGGTGGAAGATATTATTGCCACAAGTAAAAACATGCCGGTGGATGAGGCATTCTGTAAGTCCACGAATAGTAGTTTTGGTAGAAGCATCGCGTGCAGGAAAGGCAAATCCATATCCAGAGTGGGTGTCTATTCCAGTAAGAACAAAATGCTGTCCCCTCCATGATGGAAGTGCTCCTATGTAATCAACCTGCCACCAAGTTGCTGGTTGATCTCCCTGAGGAATGGTCCCATATCTTGGACTTAATGTTGGTTTCTGCTGCTGGCAAATGGGGCACTCAATAGTGGCAATGGCCAAGTCAGCCTTGGTGAGTGGAAGTCCATGTTGCTGTGCCCATGCATAACCTCCATCCCTGCCACCATGTCCACTTTGTTCATGTGCCCATTGGGTGATAACAGGAGTGACAGAAGAAAGAGGAGGACCAGTCTCCACAGCGCGTGTCATCTTATCCACTTGATTATTAAAGTCCTCCTCGTCAGAGGTAATCCTTTGGTGAGCGTTCACATGAGATACAATTATCTTTACTTTCTTGGCCCATTCAGAGAGGTCTATCCCCATACCCCTTCCCCACACCTCCTTGTCA
>NW_022105908.1:11066975-11071265 GCF_000313985.2 Echinops telfairi | reverse complement strand
GCACATGGTCCCTCGAGGTCCAGGCCAAGGACCGCGGCTCTCCTTCGTTCAGTACCACAGCCTTGCTCAGGATTGACATCACAGACACTGAGGTGAGTGGAGAACCGGAAGGGGGTGGAAGGCAGGGAGTGGGGCTGGAGAGCCAGCCTACATCTTTCTGCAACACGGCCCACGCTAGACTTCATACTGCCGATGTGGTGATCCAGCTCCTAGATACGAATGACAATGTCCCCAAGTTCACCTCCAACTACTACATTGCCAGGATCCCTGAAAATGCTCCAGGGAGCTCCAGGGATCCCCTCCATGCCTGAAGGCACCTTTGGACACACAGGCTTAGGAATCAGAGGCTCTAGGTTGGAATTCTAGTGTTCTCAACACTAGAATTTGGGCTTTGTGACTTTGGGCTTTGCTAAACTGCCACGTCCTTGCCCATAAAATGGGAATTATGCTGCTCACCATGGAGATGAACAGTAAGAAGCAAAATCATTGTACCTAGTTCTCGGTGCTATATGTAGCAGGAAGACATCACACTAAGGCTTGGGAAGACAGGCTGCCCATAATCGAAGTTAAACGAGATCTCTTAGCTCACCAGCAGTTGAGGTTGTTGACTGTTCACCCAAAGGTTTGAGGTTCAAGTCTACCCAGAGAAACCTCAGAAGAAAGATTCCATGATCTACATCTGAAAGCTAGCCATCGAAAACCCTCTGGGGCCTAGTTCTCTGCAGACAAAGAAAAGATTGCCATTTCTCATAGCAATGCACTAAGTCGTCTCTTCATCGTATAAGAGCAGCGTTCAGCTACAGCAATGTTCTGAATCGGAATGTGGCTGTCGGCCGGACATGTTCATGTGTCTGTGTGCCCTCTCGTGGAGTGCTGCCCACGCTATGTTCTCTGTGTGCATCCCTGCGGTATTGCATGTATCAGGCCCTCTCTGGGTACTGTTTTCAGGAGGTCAGTTCCTAGCGCTCCTGGGATTCTCAGAGAGGCATCTGACCCCAGAAACATTAGGAACCACTATGCTTAGAGAAGTTCACAGCCTGGGCTCTGTGCTTAGGGATTCGATGGGAACTCCTAAATGCAGGGGACACTGTTCTCTCTTCTAGACCCTGTCCGGGCACCCCATGGCCGCCTTCCTGTTGCAGACTAAAGACAACCCCATGAAGGCTGTGGGTGTGCTGGCCGGCATCATGGCGATCGTGGTAATCATAACCGTGCTCGTCTCCACGGCCACCTTTTGGCGCAACAAGAAGTCCAACAAGATTCTGCCCGTCCGGCGTGTGCTTCGCCATCGGCCCCGCTCCACACCCCGTACTGTCCGCACCGAGTGGCTCAAGTTCAGGAGAGCGAAACCTGCGGCCAAGTTTGTGCTCCAAGAGGATACTCCCAATGAGAACTGCAACAACAACAGACTGGGGGGCTCACTTCCCCCCCTAGCTCCAGTCCCCCCACCCCCACCCAGAGTGGTGCCTACCATGGGCACGGCCCCCTGGACTGTGCCTACAGTCTCTGGCTCACTGACCCCCCAGCAGGCCCAGTGGTCACCAAAGCCAAAGCCCCTGGGAAGCTCTGTCCAGTCAGCTCTGGTCTCGGAGCTCAAGCAGAAGTTTGAGAACAAGAGTAGAGACAATAAGGCTTACTTCTAGAGTGTGTCCTGGCCTCCTGCCCCCAGGTGACTGCTCTGCTGCTTGGACCACGATCCCCATCCTTTGCTCTTTAGGGCCCCCCCACTCCCCTGCTCCATACAATGCTGGAGCTCCACTCTGAGAGCCCTGACATCCCTTTTCTCTGACTATCAGGCACAGTTTTCCAGTATTTCCCTGTTACCCACCATGGTGACACTGCCACACGGCTCTCTCTTTCGCAGAGGCTGGGAACCAACTGCGTGTGTCTGCCCTCCCCGCCCTCAGCTCCTACTGGAGCCTCAGCGCCCTTGGTCGGGCAGCATAATGTTAGCCATCTGGGATAAGGCCAATTAGAATCTGGATGTTAGAGGCGCCCGTGGAGAGCAGAGCAGGAGAGGGGGCTCAGTCCTGGCTAAGGTTGGAAGACGGCAAACCCTAAGAACTGCAGAACAAATGTAGAGTGTGGCGGTGGGGGGAAAGGGGTGGGAGAGGAACGTGAAGCCCGGGGACTCCTGCATAGGCATGTGAGGAAGATACAGTTGATACTGGGGCAGAGTATAGGCCCCTGGTATGTCCAGTGTGACCAGGACATGGAGAGTGAAGGCTAAGCCTTGTCAAGGGCGAGAGCCAGGGAGCCTGGCTAGGGCTGTCTCACACCACAAATTTCTACATGGCGGGCTCCTCCCTGCTGAGGTGCCGACCAGAGATCCTTGAAGAGATAGCAAGGGCCTGCAGGTGGATATCAGGATAGAGATCTGTCTCCAGATGTAACATTTGGAATGCCATTCAAATGGCCCACTCATCTTGGCTGTTGTTGTTCATCTGTAAAGGGAAGAAAGGACCTCCCCACTGTCTCATGCGGGTGCCTGGGATGAACACAGGAGGGGGGGGGCGGGGAAATCATGGTTCTAACAAATGCGAAGTGGCACAAATATAGAATGTTCTCCGAAGGTCAGTCCTCTGGGATGCAGTGCTTCCAGAAAGTATTTGGAGCCTCTCAGAAACGCTGGTTAGCACCCGCGAAAGGCTGGCCTCACCCCCACTCCTCTGACTCGTCCCTGTTCACATCCCTGCCTTCCATCCCTCCCATATCCCCTACCCCACGTCGGCCCACCAGCCGCGAGCCATGATCGGGGAAGACCAGCACAGGCAGCCTCGGCCAGCACAAGCTTTCCTTTTGCTGAGCTGAGAATGATGGGTTCCCACGAGAAGAGTGATTTGATTAAAGCCCCCACCAGTCAGAACGGGACCTGGGCAGTGAGCATTCGCTTCCTGACTCCTGGGCGTTTTTCTCTAGCTGAGACCATCCATCAGCTAATGGAGATCTCTCCAAGGAACAAGGATATGGAGACTTCCGTGGTAGGTACAAAGAAGCATAGCGCTACTCCAAGGGAACCTGCCCTAATGTGATTTGGGTGTGTATCCAGAGAGAGAGAAGTAGAACTGTCTGACAGTGGGTCCTCTAGACTACGCCAGTGAACTTGAAAGAAACGTTGCACACGTGTGGTTTTCTTGATCTTTAAGGCTGTTTTCTGAGGTGTTATAAAAATGTGCCAGTGTACAGATCCTTGCTGAAGTTCCGTTTCCTGACCCAGAGTCGTAAGTAAGAGGTAGGTGACCTGTCTGAACAAGCCGGCCTATTCCAACCTGTGCTTTAGGACAGGGCGGCTTGGGATCCTATGTGCCCTCCCCAGGGAACATAGCCAGTCTCACAACTTGCATGCGATCAAACTGTTTGGCAAATAGTAAATAAAATCTGTTAACTGCAGGCCAAAATCTATTCACTCCTAGTGTGTTTATGTGAGCTAATGTAGGCAGACCTTAACTTGCGGGGACCTTGCCTCCTGACCTGGCCACACCCAGCCTGCTCCTGGAGCCTCTGAAGGGGGCTCTACCCCCAATGCCCCATTTCAACTCTGCCCCAGAGAGGTAACAGCCCTGGAACATCTCTTACAGCCACACATGGGTTCATCTACCTGAATGTGGCCATCATGGGCCTGGATTGAGCTATTCAGCCCAGCGAGGAGTTCAGGACTTCCTGTGGAGCAATGGATCTGCAGTTAAGGCTGATGATCTGCTTCTAACCCCACCTGGGTAGGAATTGGGAGGGCGGCCTGGGCCCAGGACCTTGTGGAGTTGGGGGGTGCTTTAGGGCTAGCACACTCAGGCCATCAGGTAGGCCCCAGGAAGGGCTAGGCTCCAACATCAGTCCAGAAAGTTGGACTAAGACAGAACCAAGCTTGCAGATTAGACACATGGGCAGCTCATACAGTGGTGTGTGTGTGTGTGTGTCTGTGTGTGTGTGTGTGAATGCATGAGTGGGTGGAGGGAATGTCAAGAAAACAGCATAAGGCACCATGGTAAAGGGGGGTTGGTCCAATATAAGAGACCAGCAGATGTGGCTGGTGCAGGAAGAGCGCTCAGGTGAGGGCTTTTAGGGGGAGGCCATGCCAAGTCCTGCCATGATAGGGAATAGTGGGATGGAGTGGCTGCCTGCTTAGTGCAGGCCTGACTTGGGCCTTACCTGGGCACAATGTCAGACCTCTCTACAAAGAACTGAGGGGGATGGCTGGGACGGGCTCTCCCAAACCTGGACCCTACAAGTGAAGCTGTAGACCCCAACCAAAATAGGTAGCAGATAAGACTCGAACAACATTACAGAGTCTTA
>NW_022105908.1:11063431-11064847 GCF_000313985.2 Echinops telfairi | reverse complement strand
TCTCTCATGAGCCCTTGATAGTTTATAAATTGTTATTTTGTCATATCTTGCCCTGAAAGTTGCTTGTTTCATCGGTGCTATAATGCACCCTGACTGTCTTGGTTCCTCCCCGTGACCCTCTGTAAGGGGATGTCCAGTTGTCTACAGATGGGCTTTGGGTCGCCACTCTGCACTCTCCCTCATTCACAATGATATGATTTTTTGTTCTTTGATGCCTGATACCTCATCCTATCGACACCTAGTGTGCTTCTTCCATGTGGGCTTTGTTGCTTCTGAGCTAGAAGGCCGCTTGTTTATCTTCAAGCCTTTAAGACCCCAGATGCTAGATCTTCACTCAACTTGCTAATTACAGAAGCATTATGACTTTATTTTAAAAGGAGGTAACTTTGCTTATTATTATCTGAGAATCAAAGGCATGTGCCTTTAAATTGCAAGATGGGCTGACAGGGTGGTTGAAATAAGGGGCTCAAACATAGCAACAATTGTGAGGAGGATGCAGGACCAGGCAGTGTTTCATTCTGTTGTACATGGGGTCACTGTGGGTTGAAATTAATGCAACACAAAACAACAACAAACTTTAACAGATAAATTTCCCATGAGTAAGTGAATCTAAAAATCTAGCATCTTTGAAACATTAACTAGACATGTGTTAGTCCGGATAGACTAAAAAAACAAATCCAGGGAGACTCATACGTGTTTAAGAAATAGCTTTGTATACAAAAGCAATTGAATATTGAGAAAACATCCCAGCCCAGTCCAGATCAAATCCCTAAATCCGATATTAGCCCATATGTCTGATACCAATCTATAAAGTCCTCTTCAGATTCACGAAACACATGAAATGACACCAAATGCAGAAAGATCACAGGCCAGTGGGTGGAAAGTCTTGTGGATCCAGTGGCAGTGTAAGCATCTCAGCGCTGGCAGGGGTCTCCGCGTGGCTCCTTTAGCTACTGGGCTCTAGCGTAGCTCCATGTGTCTTGTCCAGAGGAATGTCTCACAGGGCATGAGTATGTGTCCCACCTCCAACGAGCTATTTATCTCCTCAGCACCTCCTCATGAGGTCATCAAACTGCTACCTGATTGACAAGGTAAACTCCACCCCTTCACTCTTGTCTCAAATTGACAACATATTATGTAACTACCACAACATAACAAGGGATATTGGCATAGATCATGACAGTTCATATATATTAATAGACGCACATGCAATCCTAATAATATCTGATATTCCAAGTGGTTCAGTCTGAGACACATTCCAAGAACAAACTGACGCAGAGATCTAAAGTGATGACAATATTTGTTGTGGTAGCATTTACTGACAGGTTACTGTATGCCAAATACAGTGAACCCTTGCCACTTCGCGCTTCGACTTCCGCGGCTTCACTCTATCGCGGTTTTTGCGTAACAGCTCAT
>NW_022105908.1:11055165-11063070 GCF_000313985.2 Echinops telfairi | reverse complement strand
ATCATCATCACAGTAACTCTCTGAGGAAGGTACCATTACTGTTCCCCAGTATACAGGTGAGGAAATTAATGTTGGAAACATAGCAAGAAACACAGGCATAATGCAAATCCAGGACAGTGCATTTCATAGCCCATGTTCTCATCTTTATGTCAAATTATTTACGCACCCTAAGAATGTCAGCGCAAAATCCTTAGAAAGTACCCGATGCCCAACACACCTCACCACACATTGCTTCCTCTCCCTGCATTTCCATAAACATGGTCCCCCCCTGATCACTGCCATGCTCCTGATGGTCACTGCTAGGATATTCTCGTCTTCCATGACCCTCCCTCCTTATAGCTCCTCAGTCCAAAGCTTACCACCAAACGTCCTTTACCTGAGATGGATGGACACGCTTCCATTTCCATGTCCATAATCTCCTACTTCCAGCTGATGGCACCATTCAACTGCTTCACAATTGCTGAGTTCCCTTACACTTCTAGAAGGAGGCACCGGAAACCCAGGAGCACGAGCTCTTCCCATGCTCTGACCATTTTTCTTCCAAAATCTACCAGGGGACAATGCTCAGAAATAAATTCCTTACGACATGATATCTATTTATGTGGCAGGATTTCTTATGTTGTAGTCTTGAGACAGAATGTTGTCTTCTCTAGTGAACCTCAGTTTTAGGTTTCATGACCTCTTACTGATTGGAAGAGGCCTAACCACATTATGGAGGGTCATTTCTTTTACTAGATGGTTTTAAATACAAATAAAAACCTACAAATATCTCCAGAGCAACATCTAAACTAGTGCTTATCAGGCAACTGGGCACCATAATATGTATGCCTTTTGAAATGTCAAATTGACATGATCTCATTGAGAATTTGCCATTTAAAGGGAATAGCATTTTCACCTTGCCGGAAGTCACAAGAAGACTCAACAAACAGACATTTATTTAGAAAGCAATGCAGCTAGAGTCTCAATTGAGCGGAGCCTCAGACACCTCTAGATGAGTGAAATTGTACAAGTCATTGTAACTTTCCAGGCCGCAGGCGATTCCTCTGTAAAAGAGATAGAATTCCGCTTTCCTCCAATAGAAGCTTAGAAACACAGACACGATACATGTCTTAGCTACAGTGAGAATGGTGAGACTTCAACTCACATGTTTTAGACATGTCATCAGCAGGGACCTATCCCTACAGAAGGACATCATGCTTGGTAAAGTAGAGGGTCAGTGTGTTAGTCTGGGTACTTTAGAGAAGCAAATCCACAGAAACCCATATGTATAAGACAGAGTTTTATATAAAGGGTAAGTGCACATCAAGAAAATATCCCAACCCAGTGCTGCCCAAGCCCACAAGTCCAACATTAGCCCATTAACCCATATGTCCGACACCAATCCACAAAGTCCTCCTCCATCCCACAAAACACATGCAATGATGCCAACTGCAAGAGGAAAGCCGAATCAGTGCATGGGTAAGCATCTCAGCGCTGGCAGGGGTCTCCACACGGGTGCTCCAGCATGCAGGGCTGCATCAGTTTAGGCCCATGCGGCTTCTCCTCAGGGATATCTCACAGGAAGTGAGCCTTACAAGCTAAAGCAGGGAACTGGCTAAGGCAGCTGCACTCTGGTCCGACCATCAGAAAGCAAGAGACCTGAGAACTAGAAAGGTGAGGCTCACTGAGCCACTTATCTCTCTGCCCTTTAATTAATCCCACATATGTTTATTGGCCAGGTTGGCACAATAAACTAACTACTTTAATTGGCAAAATGAGCGTTTGAAAATCAATCTTTGTATGGATTGTTATAAGAGCTGTAAGAACCCCCAATAAAATTATCTTTTAATTAAAACAAGATGAGTGGAAAAATAATAAAATAAAATAAAAAGGAATACAAGCTTATAATCATTAAATTAGAATTTTAACAAATGAAAAAAAAAGAAAATCAATCTTGAAGTAGAATGCTGTCTGTGACAGGATTATACCTATCTGCCTTCAAGGAAATCCAATCAATACAACCATTATTCAAATGTATGCATGAACCACAAAAGGCAGTCATGAAGAAATTGAAGAATTCTACCAACAACTACAGTCAGAGATTGATCGAACATGCACTCAAGATGCACTGATAATTATTGGCGATTGGAATGGAAAAGTTGGAAGCAAAGAGGAAGGAACAGTTGTTGGAACATATGGTCTTGGTGATAGAAATAATGCTGAAGATGGCCTAATAACATATTTCAAGACCAGAGACTTCTTAATTGCAAATACTTTTTTTAAACAACACATGTGACAACTCCACATGTAGCCTTCTCCAGATGGAATACACAGAAATAAAATTGATGACATTTGTAGGAAGAGATGATGTAGAAGCTCAATATCAGCAGCTAAACTGGACCAGGGGTCAACTGTGGGATAGACCATCAATTGCTCATATGTAAGTTCATATTAAAGATGAAGAAAATGAAAGCAATTCCACAAGAGCCAAAATACAACCTTGAGTCTATCCCATCTGAATTTCAAGAACATCTTGAGAACAGATTTGATTAATTGAACAGTAATAACAGAAGACCTGGCGAGCTGTGGGAGCACATCAAGAACATCATTCAAGAAGAAAGAAAACGGTCATTAAAAAGACAAAAATGAAAGAAACGATCAAAGTGGATGTCAAAAGATTGTCTAAAACTTATTTTTTTGGTTTTGGAACACCTTAAATAAATGGAAGAAAGGATGAAGTCGAAGAGCTGAATAGAAATTTTTCAAGGGACAGCTCAAGAAGACAAAGTAAAATATTTTAATGAAATGTTCAAAGACATAGAGTTGGAAAACTAAAAAGGAAGAACACATTCATCATATCATAAACTGAAAGGACTGAAGAAAAATTCAAGCCTTGAGTTGTAATATTGAATGATTCTATGGGTAAAATATTGACTGATGCAAGAAGCATCAAAAGAAGATAGAAAGAATCCATATAGTCACTGTACCAAAAAGAAATAGTTAATGGTCCACCCTTTCAGGAGGTAGCATATGAGCAAGAACCAATGATGCTGAAGGAAGAAGTCCAAGCTGCACTGAAAGCATTAGCCACAAACAAGGCTCCAGGTATTGGTGGACTGCCCGTGGAAATATTTCAACAAGCTGATGAACCACTGGATGCACTTACTCATTTATGCCAGGATTGGGAAGGCAGCGACTTCGCTTCTGACTGGAAGAGATCTGTCTTTGTCCCAATTCCTAAGAAAGGTGACCCAATAGAATGCTGGAATATAGAACAATAACATAAACATCACATGCAAGTAAAATTTTGCTGAAGATTACCCAACAACAGTTACAGCAGTACATTAAGAGGGAGCTGCCAGAAATTCAATCTAGATTCAGAAGAGGACATGGACAAAGGATAACATTGCTGATGATGGATCTTGGCTAAAGGCAGAGAAGTCAGAATGGCATTTGCCTGTGTTTTATTGACTATGTCAAGGGATTTGACTATGTGAATCATAACAAAGTATGAATAACTTTGAGAAGAGTGGGAATACCAGAACACTCCATTGTGCTCTTGTGGAACTTGTACATGCAACAAGAGAAAGTAGTGCTAACAGAACAAGGAAACGCTGCATGGTTTAAAATCAGGAAAGGTGTGCAACAGGGTTGTATCCTCTCACCATACTTATTCAGTATGCATACTGAGCAAATACGGAGAAAAGCTAGATTATATGAAGAATGCAGCATCAGGTTTGGGGGAAGATTTATTCATAACCTGTGATATGCAGATTATACAACCTTGCTTGCTGAAAGATAGGAGGACTTGAAGCACTTGCAAGAAGATCAAGGATTTCATCCTTCCGTATGGATTAAAACTCAATGTGAAGAACAACAAAGTCCTCACAACTGGACCAAGAGGTAACATCCTGGTAAATGAAGAAAAGGTTGAAGTTGTCAAGGATTTTATGGTCATGGAAGCAGCAGTCAAAAAAAATTAAAAGACACATCGCATCAGGTAAATGTCACTTTGTGCTTGATCCATGCCATGGTATTCTCCATTGTCTCATATGCAGGTGAAAGTTGGGCATTGAATAAGGAAAACTGAAGAAGAATCGATGCATTAGAATTATGGTGCTGGAGAATATTGAAAATACCATGGAATGCTAAAAGGACAAACTGATCCGTCTTGGAAGAAGTATACCAGAGTGTTCCTTAGAGGCAAGGATTTCAAGACTTCATCTTACATACGAGTATTTGGGTTTATTGTCAGGAGAGGCCAGCCCCTTGAGAAGGACATGATGCTAGGCAATGTGGAGGGGTATTGAAAAAGAGGAAGACCCTCAATAAGATGGGTTAACATAGTGGCTGCAACCATGGCTCAGGTATAGGAACAACTGTGAGGATGGCTCAGGACCATGCAGGGTTTTTATCTGGTTCATTCTCTTTTGCATAGGGTTGTTATGGGCCAGAAATGACTCTGATGAACACTCTTCCTGATTTTAAACCTCTGAGAAATCCCTTGTTCTGTCTTAATGATTCCTTCTTGGCCTATGTACAAGTTTTGCATGAGCACAATGACATGTTCTGGAATTTCCATTCTTTCTTTCTTTTTTTTAATTATTCTATTGGGGGCTCGTACAACTGTTAGCACAATCCATACATCCACACATTGTGTCAAGCACATTTGTACATTTGCTACCACCAACACTCTCAAAACATTTGCTTTCTAATTGAGCCCTTGGTATCAGCTCCTCATTTTTATCCCCTCCCTCCCCGCTCCCCACTCCCTCATGAAACCTTGATAATTTATAAATTATTATTATTTTGTCATATATTACACTGTGCAGCATCTCCCTTCACCCACTTTTCTATTGTTCACCCCCCAGGGAGAAGGTTATATGTAGATCCTTGTAATCGGTTCCCCCTTTCCAACCCACCCTCCCAGTATCCCCACTCTCACCACTGATCCTGAAGGGATCATCTGCCCTGGATTCCCTGTTTCCAGTTCCTATCTGTACCAGTGTACATCCTCTGGTCTAGCCAGATTTGTAAGGTAGAATTGGGATCATGATAGTGGAGGGGGGGGAGTATTTAGAAACTAGAAGAAAGTTGTATGTTTCATCGTTGCTACACTGCACCCTGACTGGCTCCGCTCCCCCCCGCGACCCTTCCGTAAGGGGATGTCCAGTTGCCTACAGATGGGTCTTGGATCCCCAAACTGCACTCCCCCTCATTCACAATGATTTGATTTTTTGTTCTTTGATGCCTGATACCTGATCCCTTTGATACCTCATGGTCACACAGGCTGGTGTGCTTCTTCCTATGGGCTTTGTTGCTTCTGAGCTAGCTGGCCACTTATTTACCTTCAAATCTTTAAGACCCTAGACACTATATCTTTTGATAGCTGGGCTCCATCAGCTTTCTTCACCATCTTTGCTTATGCACCCGCTTTGTCTTCAGCAATCGTATCGGGAGGGTGAGCATCAAGGAATGCCAGTTTAATAGAACAACGTATTCTTGCATTGAGGGAGTACTTGAGTGGAGGCCCAATGTGCATCTGCTACCTTAATATCAAACCTATAAATATATGCACATAGATCTATTTCCCTATCTCCATATATAAATATATTTACATATGTACATGCCTTTATTTAGACCTCTATAAATGCCCTTTGCCCCCTAGCTCATTTCTCTATTTCCTTTGACTTTCCTCTTGTCCCACTATCATGCTCAGCCTTCATTTGAGTTTCAGTAATTCCTCTCGGTTACATTGCCCTTCATCAAGCCCTACCAGGTCTCCAACACCCTCCTCATCGCTGATTTGGATCACTTTGGTATTCCCTTGTCCCTGGGTTTGTTAACACCACTTCCTTTCCCCTACCTCCCCCTCTCCCATGCCCCCCTCCCCGGAACTTTTGGTCCCATTGTTTTCTGCTCCAGATTGTTCATCCAGCCTATCTTCTTTAGACAGACCTGCAGAGATAATAACATGCACAAAAACAAGACAGAGCAAAAACAAAGCAACAAAAGAAAACAAAACAGCAACAAACCAATGACCAAAAAAGAAAGAAAAGGCTGTAGTTAGTTCAATGATTGTTTCTTGGCCTTTAGGAGTGTTTTCCGGTTGAGTCTGATAGGCTGCCATGTCCTCGCCCCAAAGTCTACATTTGGTATTCCCTGGGGACTTCGTTGCTCTGCTCCCCTTGCTGTTCTCTTGCATGCACTTAGTGTTTTGTCTCGGTGTCGTGTGGTCAGATCAGACGCAATTCCCACACTGTGTCCCAGGTGTTGTCTCCTATGGGGCTATGGGTCAGTGAGGGATGTTGTGTCTCATAGTGGGACCAGCCATATGGTCTTCTCTGTGGATTGACTGCTCTGAGCGGGAATATCATCCTCAAGGTTTGGTGGGCCAGGATGTGCTCCACTCTCTCCCTCCCCTTCATTTGCTCCCATATGCTCTAATCAGACAAGTCCCTCTCCCTGAGCTGTAGCATCAGTGCTGTCCTCTGAAATATATTCTTCTGGGGGGAATTTCCATTCTTTCAATGCCTTCCATAGTTTGTTATGATCCACATAAACAAATTCCTTGGCATAATCAATAAAACCCAAGTAGACATCCTTATGTTATTCTCTGCTTTGAGCCAAGATCCATCTGTCATCAGCAACGATGTCTCTTATTTTACTTCCTTTTCTGGACTCAGTTTTAATTTCTGGCAGCTCCCTGACAATGTACTGCTGCAATCATTGTTGAGTAGTTTTCAGTAAATTTTTATTTGCAAGTCATATTAATGATGTTGTTGGATAATTTCCACATTCTGTTGTCACCTTTCATTGGAATACCAATCCACATTGGTTACAATATGGATGTCCTCCAGCCAGTTAGTCAGGTAGCTAGCTGGCTTTCAGATTTCTTGGCATAGGTGAGTATGTGTTTCCAGGGTTTCATCAGCTTGTTGAAACATTTAGATGGAAATACTTTAGATTATGGAAGCCTTGTTTTAGTGTTGATGTCTTCAGTGTGGCTTGGACTTCTGTCTTCAGCAACATTGGTTCTTTCTCAGATGTATCCTATGCTGGCTTTTGAAATAGTTGGATGTCTACCTGCTGTTTTCTGGTATAGGAACTGTGTGTTTCCTCATCTTCTTTGGCTATTTTCTGCATCGCTTAATATTTTGCCCATACAATCTTTCAGTATTGTAACTAGAGGCTTGACTTTTTTTTCTTCAGTTCTTTCACCTTAAGATAGCCTAAGCAGGCAACTAAAAAGGAGGTGGGGGAAGGAAAAAATATAAATGGGTAGCGGGGGCACGGGGAACTAACCCACCCAAGGAGAGGGCATTTTTTATATCTCCACAGGGAAAGAGGGACCAGACTTCAACCTAGTGCTCCAAGATGTGAATGCAGTGTAGAGGTCTGAGGTGTTGGCCCCAATCCCAAATATGTGGACAGCTGCCCCTCCCCCCAGAAGAATTTATTTCAGAGGCCAGCCCTGAAGCTGCAGCTCAGGGAGAGGGAGGTGTTTGATCAAAGGACACGGGAGCAAATGAAGGGAAGAAAGAAAGAGTGGAGCACATCCTGGCCCACCAAGCCTTGAGGACGATATCCCAGCTCAGAGCAGCCAAACCACAGAGAAGACCACATGGCCAGCCCCACTATGAGACACGACATCCCTCATGGACCCACAGCCCTACAGGGAACCACACTGGAGATGCAGTGTGGGAATTGCTCCCAATCTGATCCCACCACACCGAGGTAAAACACTAAGGGCGTGGAACAGAACAGCAAGGGGAACAGAGCAACGAAGTCCCCAGGGAATACCAAAAATAGACTTTGGGGCCAGAGCTTGGCGCCCCAACAAAC
This sequence comes from Echinops telfairi, assembly GCF_000313985.2. NCBI lineage: Eukaryota > Metazoa > Chordata > Mammalia > Afrosoricida > Tenrecidae > Echinops > Echinops telfairi. Next base: position 11,055,246 of record NW_022105908.1, on the reverse strand, counting down.
TCGACTGGAAAACACGCCTAAAGGCCAACAAACAGTCCTTGAACTAACTACAAGTTTTTCTTTCTTGTTGTTGTGTTTTGT
>NW_022105908.1:11052031-11053594 GCF_000313985.2 Echinops telfairi | reverse complement strand
AAGAGTTGTATGAGCCCCTAATAAAATGATTAAAAAAAAAAAAAAGATAGGCTAAGCTGATCCTTCCTTTTTTTGTTTTCTATCTCTCAGTCTTTCTTGTAGATTTCATTATAATACATTACTTTGTTTTCTCAGGCTACCCCTGGAAATTTCCAGTTCACCTTTTTCAGTTAATAAATTCTTCCATTTTCTAGAAACATAGGTGTCTACTGGTACAAGGAGCAGCACCACACAACCATACCACCATGAAAATTGTTATTGTGACCCTAACGCTGGGTCTGTGCCCCAAGGTTCAGGCAAGCCTTGTACTTAGTGCCCAGCAGCAGGTCTTTCACAGCATATGTGTAGATCCTCTTCCCAATATGGACCACCCTGTTTGTCTAGGTAGACTAGAGAAACAAACCCAGAGACAATCAATCATATGTGTATAAGAAGAAGTTGTATATACAAAGTAATTGTATATAAACATCCCAGACCAGTCCTTAAGTCTGATTTTAGCCCATATGTCTGATACCAAGATATAAAGTCCTCTTCAGACTCACAAAACACATGCAATGATGCAGACTGAAGGACAATCACAGGCCAGTAGATCCAGTGACAGTGTAAGCATCTCGGCTTCTAAACTCTGACTGCCTCAGGGTAGCTTCATGTGGCCTCTCCTCAGAAATGTCTCTCAGGGAATGAGCCGAGAGAGAGTGTCTCCCTCCTTCAAGGAGGAAATACAGAAATTTCCAGAATCTTCAGGGGAAGGCGATGCCCACACAGAGGCCTCGTTGGTTATATCTTGATTGACAAAACAGACTCCACTCCTTCACTACTAATCCTCTCACATGGACACCAGATTATGGAATTACCACACCCACCTTCTTGAGGACCTTGACTTATGTGAAAACATCAGCCTCAGTGAACTGCTCCAGCAAGACACCATACGTGGTCAGTCTGATGCCCCACAGGTCCTTGTAGGCATTGTCACCAGAAGAAGTGGATAGAGAGCAATTGGCAGGCAAGGTAGGGTCATGTGGGATGTGAGAGGGCACAACGAGGCTTCTCCTGATGAGGGGGTTGGAGACCATGTAGGTTTAATTGCCTCCACCTGCCAGATGGGCAACAGGCATGACCGGCTCTGACAATACCACGATTTCCTCTGGAAGAGGCTACCATAGAAGACAGAGGAGACTCAAACAGCCGTGCATCCCTCCACAGACCATTGGAGAGGGCCCAGCAACACCAAGGTCTCGTGAAAAGGCTGGGTGACTGTGTCTTTTGCACGTACTTGGTGCCTTCCGGCACACCTGACACGCTGAGGGAATGAATTTTGAGCCAGTTGGTCTGCTTCCAGTTGAACCAATAAGAGAAATACTGATGTTAACACAAAGGAGATGGAGGATAAAAGAGATTAGTCAACTTGCCTATAATGAGAGATGTTCAGGGGCAGCCCTTGATCCAGAACTGGGCCCATCTGTCTATGGACAGTGCGTTTTTCAGTGGCACTAGCTGCTCCCACTAAACCAAACCACTGTGGCTTTGCCAAGCCTAACACCATGGTGTTTAGGAGACTTCTGC
>NW_022105908.1:11049764-11050816 GCF_000313985.2 Echinops telfairi | reverse complement strand
ATGGGTTAATGTTGGACTTGTGGGCTTGGGCAGCACTGGGTTGGGATGTTGTCTTGATGTGCACTTACCCTTTATGTAAAACTCTTTCTTATACATATGAGTTGCTGTGGATTTGTTTCTCTAAAATACCCAGACTAACACAGTGATCTATTTCCAAAAATTAGCCGAGGAAAACCTTGTGCACCACCATGGTGATCAACAACAGAGCATTGGGTTGGCACAGGGCCAGGCAGCATTGGGTTTTATTGTGCATGGAATCACTATGAATTAGAGGTCAACTCAGGGACGGCTGACAACAAGCTCAAGTCAATATGGTGTGATCAAAATGACGGCAGGAGAGTGACGATTCAGATAATTGGCATTATTTTTATCTATTCAGAAGTTTTTTCATGTTATATAACAACTACTTAGCTGATGGGCTGTGTTCCCATTTTAATTCCTACACTTCTGCTTGTCTTCTAGACAAAACACAGGATAAGATTTGGAATCCACAAAGGCTCTTCTGGCCACCAAGGTACCCTTGGGATAGCTATTCCTGGCTTCCTACCTTATTCACATTAAAAATGACTCCCGCAGAGGCACTAAAGCAGAACACGTGGCTCCAGGAAAGGCAGCGTGGGCAGGAAACCAGAAGCCAAGCTGGGAAACCCAGCGAGATCACTTCTGCCTTCAAGCTCACGATTACAATTTCATCCAATCAGGTGTGATCATCGAAGTGGTGGAAAGTGAGGATTTTGTCAATACCTAGGTCTTCCTAACTTTGCTGAGAGGTAAGAATAAGCATGGGCGGGGGAAAGGGGGGAAATTGCTGAAAAGGATGAATATTTGCTGTACAAAAGCTCCACACGTTCACTGCCCCTGGACTCAGTAGCTCTCAGTTCCTAGGGCAGTGACCCGGACATTTTCTTTCAAACAAGGCAATAAGGCATAGGTCATCTCTTGAACTAGTCACAGTCTGTGATTCCAGGACTTTAAATGATGCAATATAGTGTTTTTCATCCAAAAACTCTTGATGAATGTTGGTTGGTATACATTTCTAGATAAACCATTTT
>NW_022105908.1:11047754-11048574 GCF_000313985.2 Echinops telfairi | reverse complement strand
CCAAAGGAATTCCATGGTGCGTATGTTGATGAAAGTCCCTTAGGGAAATCCAAATTAGGTCAAGTTTATAGTTTTCAATTGCTTGAGTTCTTCAAGAAGGTTCCCAGGATCTTTCCCAAAGAGATACTAATGTACCACAGAGATTTATATAAGAAATCAGAACAACTTTAAGATGGAAACATCAAGAAATTGACAAACCCAGCAAATGTTAATTTATCTCCCACACCAATGGACACTGGACACACATAGCAGCAAATCCGCCCCTCTATTGTTTGGTACTACTACCAAATGAATACAGAAATTGCATTGGTCTCTCTAGGATTCCTGGTGCCAGTGTGTACTAAAATGTGCCTTAAGGAGGAAATCCGCTTAGTAGCTAACCCATGAGAGAGGAAAATGGGTCACTAGCTAAGCTGATTAATGCAAGCTTTTCACCCTGACCTGGTACTTGGCTAGATTTTTTCAAATTTTATTATTATTATTTTAAACCATTTATTGGGGGTTCTTACAGCTCTTATAACATTCCATGCATCAATTGTATCAAGCATTTTTGTACATATGTTGCCATCATCATTTTCTAAACATTTACTTTCTATTTGAGCCTTTGGTATCAGCTCTCTTTGTCCCCTCCCTGGCTAGATCTTTAATGTCACTCTCAAGGTAAAAATCCAAACTAGGAGTATGTTAAGGCTACCAAGTGTAGGGTAGGCATGGAGATGAGCTACCTAGATCTTCCATCTGCTACCTTAATACTACATTTATAGGTTTAATATTAAGGTAGCAGATTGCCATTGGGCCTCTACTCAAGTACTCCCTCAAT
>NW_022105908.1:11018227-11045574 GCF_000313985.2 Echinops telfairi | reverse complement strand
CTCACAAGAGATCAGCTCTGTGGAAAAGACCTATCATCAGGCCTTCGGCAGGGAATGTCCATCCTCTCTGTGCACAGAGTCAACATCTCCATGATTTCCCAGCTGGACGCAAAACCAGCCAGTCATTCTTCTTTGAAGCATCTTGCTGAGTGACGAGGAAGGCTCTGGGACACTCTCAGGAACACAGGTATGTTTCAGTAAGAATAACAAGTGTTGTTACCTGGGGCAGAGGTGACATGTGTGCCTGGCTGAGTTAGGCACCACAGTGCCACCTGCAGTGGAAGAATCCCCCCAGCCTAATAGTCTAAGAGTAAGTGATCAGTGGTATCTTGGCATCAACCAAACCTCTAGAATTTGTTGAAGATCAGATCATCATATCTAAGGGGAATGGCACTTGGGGCAATTAGTGTTGGACTCAGGGAGTGTATTGGAGGCAAGGGTACAGCGTGGGTGAGTGTGTGACTGCAGTCAAGTCTGATGGACCAGTTGTCATGGAGTCCATTTCAATTTATGGAGACCCGCTGTGTGCCAGAGAAGGGCTGTGTTCCATGGAAGTTTCAACGGCTGATGTTTAAGATGTGGATAGCCAGGTGTTTCTGCCAAGACTTGAATCTCCTATCTTTTGGTTAGCTGCAGCCCGTTCACTGGAACCCACAAGTGTGCTGAGTGTGCATGAAAAACTGAAAGGATGATCCGGCTTTCAATGTGTGTGTGAACGTGGGGTGATGAGTGCATGTACAAGTGTGGTTAATACATAGAAAGGCTGCGGGTACGTGCAGAGCTACTGCATGTGCAATCAAGGTACAGGGCAGGAGAATGGTAAGGACTGTTGACTACGGAGCCCACCCAACTGCCTGCCTCACCTTTCACAGGTACCCTTCGCTGGCTGTGTCATCCTGGGCAGATGTGACGGCAACATCAGGTCCTAGAAAGACTTGCTGCCCCACCATCACCTCCAGCGAAAACCTGCCCCTCCTTGCCCTGGTAGGGGTGGATTTGGCTGCATGACTTGCTTTGGCAGATAGGCTATGGGCAGAAATGACCACGTGCTAATCGAAGTCAAGAGCTTAAGGGGCATCACATGTCTTTGCTCATTCCATTCTCCTATGAGATGAACTTTTTCCGGGAAGGCTGACCTTCCAGCCTGGGACCAATGCAACTCATGAAGCACAACCACCTTTCTTAGAAGTAGGGTGCCAGGCCTTTCTTCTGAGACTTCTCAACGTGAGCCCTCAATCTTTTGGCTAATAGACCATGCTAAGGGTTAGCTGCTGGCGTTGCTACTATTACTGTGGGTGAGCGCAGGAGGCCGCACGAACCGGATGGCCTGGGTCAGGGTGGCCGTGGAAAAGGGAAAGTGGACAGACGTCTTCATCGTGTAGGAGAGGGGAGGCAGCGTCCTCAGCAATAGTACTCATGGATACGCCTGCTCCCCAAGGCCTGAGAGTCCAGGCTGGACGTGGACGAGAGGAGCCGTTCGGCCTCGCCCAGGCTGTGCCGAGACCGGTGCTCGGAGCCATCCTCGCTGCAACCGGGCCTGCCGAGGATGCCGTAGGCGACCGCAGGCACCCCGGGACGCGGGGAGCCCCCTCTGCGGCAGCGCCTGCGCAGGGCTCTGCCGCAGACTAGCAGCGTGAGCGGCAGCGCGATGACAGCGGCCACACTGCCCACCACCACGTTGATGAGCCGCTGCGTGCTCTCAGTGTCCGCCACCTCGTCGGTGCTGAAGATGACGCAGTGCTCCTTGCGCGGCGCCAGGCCCCGCGCGCACACGCACGCCACGTACTTGGTCTGGGGCGCCAGCCCATCGAGGGTGACGCGGGTCTCGCCCGGCTGCACGGCCATCCGCAGCATGTCGCGCTGCCCGAAGACCGCGTACAGAACACTGAAGGTCGTGGTGCGCCCCAGCTCGGGGGTCTTCCACACCAAGGACACGCTGTGGTACGTGTCCCCTATGACCTTGAGGGACCGAACCATCCGCTCTTCCTGGCGCCCTGCTGACCCGCTGCCAGAGTGCTCCCCAGGGCCACCCATTGGCAAGCGCCGAAGGGCTTGCTCCTCCTCGTCGTTGGGTGCAAAGGTCCAGGGAGCCAGGGCAGCAGACTTGGGAGCATGGAGGGCATGCCTGGCCGCCAGCTGCTTGTTGTACGCCACCGCTTCTGCCCCCTCCTCTACCCTGGCCCGCGGGACCTCGGGACCTCCACTCTGCTTGGTGAACGCCTGCGCCGCGGTAACAGTCAAGGACATGTGCATCTCAGAGGCACCCAGGAAGTTCTTGGCCTGGCAGATGTAGTCTCCAGAATCTTGGTAGGACACTGCCGGCAGGCCCAGCAGAGCCCAGCTCGTGCCATCCCGGGAGACTTCCTGGTGCACTGTGGAGAGAAAGAGGTTTCGTGGGTCAAGGGAGGGCACCGCCTCAAGTTCCCTTCCAAAGCAAGCCCACAGACCCCACTGAGAGGTCTGGTACTCATAGAAACACTGGCAATCCCTCCACACGTCTATCTGAGAGGAGTTAAGGGAACCAGGATTACAAATGTGGGAGGTCTCTAAAGTGCCAGGTGGGAGCAGAGCCTAAGAATGGTTAACTGTCAAGGTGTGGGAGGTTCAAACTGTTCGACAGAGGACCGGGCTGCCACCACAGTGACTCCTTGGAGCAGGGGGCAGGCGTGTTGGGGATCAAAGGTCAGCAGGATGCAATGTGGAAGGGGTCCAGGGCAAAGTACTCTGCTTCCCTCGCCTCCCCACCCCTGCCCTTCATTCATAGCATCTCCAACTTGCTCTGTTTTACAAGAAGCAGCTTTGCAATTTTGTTTGTAAATTCATTTCAATCCCACATTCCTAGAGCAAAAGAAGCCATGGTGGCATTGTGGGATACTCCTTGGATGGCTAACCTCAAAACTGGTGGTTCAAACCCACCAGCTGCTCTGCAGGAGAAACATTAACTGTCTGCACCTGTAAAGATGTCCAGTCTCAGAAATCCTATGGAGGGTCGCTATGAGTTAGAATCCACTCAATGGCAATGGTTTGGGGGGCGGGGGGACTGGGTGCCTGATCTTAGAGCCGTGGTTTCCAACCTAGTTTCAGGAGACAGAGAAGCAAGCTGGGAGGGACTTGAGGTATTCTGGGTCTAGTGCTAAAAAGTCATTCGATTGTGGAGTGGACCAGGTCTTGGTAGGAACCCAACTTCTCCATCTGTGAGTTATAGGATGTGGACCATGCATGACACATCTCAAAGCTTCTGTTTATTCATGTGCAAAGTAGAAAAGATCAAACTTGCTCGAGTTTAAAGTCCCTATACTCATAATGTACTTAGCACAGTGCTAGAATTCGGTAGATGCTAACTCATATGGTTAATGATTCCTCATGATCACCAGTTGCTGTCAGTCAACCCCAACTCACGGTAACTCTGTGTGTGTCTGAACAAAACTCTGTTCCGTAGGGTTTCAGTAACTGATTTTGGGGAGGTACATCAGCAGACCTTTTCTTCCAAGACACCACTCACTGACTGGATTCAAACTTCCAACCTTTGGGTTAACAGCCAGATCAGGTAACTTTTGGCACCACCCAGAGACTCTTACTGATCCTTTCTTGATGTTTATAATAGTGAGATCTATAGAAAAGTTGGGATGTAAACCATTGTTAACCTTCAACCCACTGCTCGTGCTCTATCCCCGGGTCGTCTGCCCAACTCCCCTCAGAGAGATGGGTGTCAGCTTGCTTAGACCTCCTCGCTGTCCCTGTCCCTTCCCAGTCTGGGGACCCTCTAGTTTGAGATCATTGCTGCTCAGTCTCTATATTCACATACCTGTGCCATTGAGCGGGTGCCCATTGGCTCTCCGCCAACTCATCTCAGGCCCAGGGACCCCAGTGGCTCCACAACGTAGTAGTGCTGTGCTGCCCACAGGGGACTGGAGGCTGGCCACACTCGGGTGGACCTCGGGGCTCTGGCACCTCCTCAGTTCCAACTGATGGAAGGCCACCCCAGCCAGGCTTCGTGGGCTGGCACACCACAGCCTGACCTCAATAAATGCCAGGTGTGGGGCCCACGCATCCAGGAATCGGACCAGGTCATACAGCCGGCAGTCACACACCCAGGGGTTGTCCTGAAGCCCTGCAAGTAGACATGTCACATGCTTACAAGATTGGTGACGACTGCTGTCGTTCTTAGAATGATCTGCTTTCTGCAGTTACAGCAATGCCAAAACCCAGTTCTGAAAATGCCTCCCTGACTCCTGTCTCCTGTCCGCCCAGGATAAATGGCACTTAGAACATTCCTCTGGCAATGAGCGTGGCTGCTTGGAGCCCTGAGCCCTTTGACACAGGCTCAAATGGGGGTGAAAGGAGGAGCAAAAAGGCCATGCGTTCAAATTCTGTGACAGAAAAATGAACATCGCTATCAACCTGAAAACAGGGCATGAGTCCCACCTTGCGGGAAACAGAAAGGTTTCTCCCAAGTCGTCTCCCCCAAATAGATGTTAGACTTAGGACACTGCTTGCAGCGAATGGTAAATGATTGTCAAGTTACCTCCCTGAAGGCAGTCAGTTGCCAGACTACTGTCTGGTCCCTCCACAGGTAGGGCCCGCTCCCTGCTGTTAAGGACAATAGGCTACCTTCTCCCAGAGGCTTGCAACCATTAGTCTGGTCCCTGAGATGAAGCTTACACCCTACTGACAAAGGTGTCTATAGTGAGCCAGAGAACAGGTCAAACCAGAGGCGCAGTGACATCCAAAGTAAGGCTGCCATCCAGAATCTAGGATCTGTCCATCTTGTCACATGTATACCCCAATCCCTCCTCTTCCTATTATGTGGATACCCCTAGATCACCCCCCTCCCATTACTGTATTACCTATTACCCTTTCCTGTGACGTATGTCTTCCCCTGTAATTAGGGGGCTTGCACTTCCCCAGAGAATATAAAAGCCTTGGTTAGCAATAAAGATCTCTCTCTCCACGTGGACCACCAAGTGAGGCTGAGGTGAGCATGCTACCATGAAATGTGTCTGACACCATTATTTCAATCTCTCTTCTATTTCTCATGCTCTCTATGACTTTACTATAATCTTTATTTATTATCGCTGTGCAATTACGCCTACTGGACCTGTGATGATATGTTAGGAGCTAGTAACCCTGACACCACCTTGTCAAAGAGGCTCATGTGGAGGGAAATGGGCATTGTGCCCTCCTAAGACACAATTGCTTGTTACACATTTGCAAATGTAAAATTAATGCACGGAGTGATACCCCACACACACACACAAAGCTGTTATTAAACTGATAGTGTGTCTAGTAGTCCGTGATGTATATATATTTGACATATTTGGAAGGGGAATGTCCAAAGGCTGGGTGGGGGTGGGGACTACATTAAAGATCTGAGGACACAGCTGTGAGTCCCAGTTCCTTCGGAGCACACACAGGAAGGATGCCATTCCCTTCTGCCACCTTCATCCATCCCCTACCCCTGCAGTGTCTCCCTGATAGAAGCTGCACTTAACATTTCATCTGGAGCCTAAGATTGGTCACTGCTTAGCTCTGGTAGTTCTCTAAACTACATGGCCTTCTCATCACAGGGTCCTGAAGCAAGTAATTCAAAAGGCAGAATTAAACAACAGCGAAACGTTGACCTGCAAACTTGTCCAAGGTAAGCATATTGGCCAATTTAATGATAAGCTGCTTTCACTGCTGTTTCCCAGAACACAGAGCAAGGCCCACATGCTGGCAGGCAACCCGGGCGGTGTCCTCTCTCTCTCTACTCTTCAGTGTACTCTCTCTCTCTACTCTTGGGCGTGAGGACTAGTCTGGCCCGTTTAGAGAGTATCAGACTGGCATGTCAATGCTTCCTGTGTACAGTCCAGGAGCCAGTATCTGCACCTCTCAGCACCAATTCTAGAAAGACGTGGGCACATACGTTCTCTGTGACATTATATAGTTGTAGTTCCACAAGGGGAACAACCTAAATGTCCATAAATAGAGAAAGGGCTAAATAAATGGGAGTCTAGCTCTACTGCAAAACATTGTATAGCAATGTTTTTAAGTGGAGCTGGTCCACTTATAGTCATTGAGGAGGATGGCCAAGAGAGATTTGGGGACGGCATTTTTACTGCTGGCTGATATATACAATATAATAAGAATTAATTTAGATACTTTTATGTATGTATGTGCTTGTAAATTAAAAGACAGGAGATATGTAAGCAAGTATGGTAACAGTGGCCACCTTTGGGAGAACGCAAAGGAATTGGAATAGGAAGAAGGGACAAAAGTGGCTTTAGCCTCCCCTGTAATATTTTAAATGGTCGCATCCATCCATGCATGAGCTATACAATTAAAATTGATTTTCCATTACGAGTTATGCCTACGTGTGCTACCATCAGGGCCACATAGGTGTCTTGGGCAGGAAAGAAGATGTGATTTACCTGGGAAGCACCTGATTGTTAGGAAAGGGGGAGAAAGCAAAGAGACAGAAGGGTTAGCTGGTGTCTTATGCTAACCCACTCAACATAGAGTTGTGACACTGAGTCCTAAGGGGTCCTTCCTGCTTACACGACTTTAAAGACCTAGTGCATCTCAGTTTCATCATAATGCTGGGCTGTTGCTCTCACCCCCTGACATGGCTGATGGAATCGAGCTGCCAGCTTTAGGGGGTAAAATACAGGACACCTAGTTAAATTTGGATGCCAGGTCATCCACAAATGATGTTTCTGTATAAGTATGCCCTGTGTGATGTTCTCGATCTGATCCGACAATGCTAGAAAAGGGCCACGCTATTCCATAAGGGCGCAGGAACCACAGTGGAGCCGTGAGGGTGATGAAGAGGAGAGGATCCTGCCTCTATTTCTTGAGTGCTCCTTGTGGGATGTACACAGAGCCTGCCCTGACTCTTATTGGATCTAGCACTGGAGGCAGAGGCTCTGCTGGAGAAAGGTGGGATTAAGGAGATCCTAGGGGTTTTGAGTAGCCCCAGCTCTAAGGCCAGAGACTTTCTTGAGGAGGAGATATTTGGAAAAGCCACTTCTGAAGACAGAGTAGGAAACAGAAAGGCTGGACCTCAAGCCCATCTAGTTCCATTCAACCATACCCAATAAAGCCGCTACAGATGGCGTTATTGTCTCCTTTTCTAATGTTGCCACATAAGATCCAGGACATGGCAAAGGATCATATTCACTGCCATCAAGTAGATCCTGCCTCCCAGCAGTCCTACAGGCCAGAGTAGAACTGTCCCTGTGGGTTCCTTAGACTTCGTCTTTCTCCCAAAGAGCAGCTGGTGGTTTTAAACCACTGACCTTGCAGTCGGTAGTCTAATGTGTAACCCGCCACACCACCAGGGTTCCTTGCAGAGAATCAGAAAACCAAGCTTACTGCCCTCAAGTCCATGTCGACCCATAGCAACCCTATAGAACCCAGTAGAATGGCCCTGCGGGTTTCCAAGACTGTAACTCTTTATGGAAGTAGAACGCTTCCTTTTCCTCCCACAGGGTGGTTGGTGGTTTGGAATTACTGGCCTTGCAGTTAGCAGCTCAATTAGTAACTCCAACTCCCCCAGGACTCCTTTGCAGAGGGACAGAGAGAGCGCAAATATGGCGCCCTCTGATGAACAAACGGCGTTGTGAGTGGTGGACGTGGGTTTACAACTCTGGTCTGTATTTGCGCTTCTACGAGATGCTGTCCTGGGGGTGCAGTGGGCTCATTGTTGGTTCCTAACCACGAAGCTGGTAGTTCAAACCCACATGCCACTCTGCAGGAGAAAAATGACACTGTCTACTCCCATAAAGGTGTTCATCCTCAGAAATCCTAAAGAGTAGTTCCACTCGGTTCTTTCAGGTGACTATGAGTCGGAATCCAATGGGAATTTTACCTCCTGGGATGGTGTTTGAATCAACTTCTGTGAGGGGTGACTCGCTGCCGGGGAGTCAATGCTGACTCAGTGGCCTCTTGTGGGTTTCTGAGACTGTAATTGTTTGCGGGAGTAGCAAGCCCAGGCTTTCTCCCGTGGAGCCGCTGGTGGCTTCGAACTGCCGACCATGCAGATCACAGCCCAACCTGTAGCCATGAAACCACCTTTTGAAAGTGACCTTTAATGTCACACCAACACAGACAGGAAAGAGAGAGCAACTGACAAAGCACACAGACGGCCATCTGTGTAGAGCAGGCAGAGAATCCTCTCCAAGAGGGGCATTCATGTGCTCTGGGTACAACTGAAGCATGGGCTCCCCCAGAAGTGACTCTGAGATAAAGATTAGCATGCACCAAGTGAATTAAGAGGAAGAGGGCCCATAGAATCTGCACTTGCAGAAGGGAAAGGAACTACGGTAGTAAAGAAAAGAAGGGAAGGCTCAGAAAGAGAAGTGGGGCTGTGATGGGGACCAGGTTGACACCTGGGAGCCACTCGGACTGAAAGATCCCACCAGAGGAATTCCAAATGATTGAACTTTCAGACTCTTGTGGTGCTAGATCTTAGATGAGCCCATCCCTGGAAAAGGTATAGTCTTTGTTGAAGGGACTATGCCTCTGAGCCAGCCCCTGACAGACAGCACACCCTGTCCTTTCTGAGCTGAGATCACAACATGTGTCTGTCTTTGGCCATGTGCATCCTGTGTGTTCAGCACTGCCTTCTTCTCTACCATGCCAACCTGTGAGGTTATTAGCATCCTCCCTTAACAGAAGCTGAATCATTTGCCAAGGACACACAGGTAGGAGCGACAGAGCTAGGGTTTGAATCCCAGCCATCTGACTCGGAGGTTGAACTCCTGAGCCGGCCACTCTGTGGCTCCCACTCCATCTCCACTCACACTTGGAAACAAAACCAAACAAAAATCGCTGCCATTGAGTCCATCTGACTTGTGAGGGTTTGCCATGGCTGGTTTCTCAGAAGGAGAGCCCGGGGTCTGTCTTCTGAGAAACTTCTGGGTGGGCTCAAAGCTTCAACCTCTTGGTTAACAGCTGAATGTGTCAACCATGTGCATCACATTCGTGATAGATATAAATTCCATGTTCTGAGTCAAGAACCATGACTCATAGAGGCTCGTGTACCTTGCCCCAAACCCCACAGCTCAGCTGGGTTGTTCCTGGGGAAGAGCAGAAGTCAACAGAATCCTTTACCTAAGACCAGCCTCGCTCGCTGACCAGGCAGGAAGGGTCCCACCTGCAGGTGGGCCCAGGTGGCCAGCAGCTCCTTCGGGAGCCTCATCAGCTGGTTGCTAGAGAGGTCCAGGAAGGTGAGGTTCCCTAGGAAGCGGGTGGCCTCCATCGGCACAGCAGAGAGACGATTGGCCTGCAGGTCCAGTAGCCGCAGTTGGGGTGCATCCCTGAGGGCTGCCCATGGGAAGGTCACCAGACGGTTCCCTGGGAGCCGCAGCTCACGCAAGTGCAGCAGACCACGCAGCATGTGGGTGCTGAGGTCACTGAGGGCATTGTAAGGCAGCCACAACTGCTCCAGGTGAGCCAGTAGGCTGAAGGCCTCCCCAGGGACCCTGTGGATGGCGGTTCGCTCCAGTCGAAGTTGGCAAGTGTCTGGAGGGATGGAGGCTGGAGGCAGTGTCATGTCGGGGTCATTGCATACCACCGTCCTGGTAACAAACATAAAGGACAGTTGAGAAGGGGCCCTACTGAATTGGACGCCCACCCCCACCTCCCAACATCCCACAGAAGCCTCCAAGATGTCATGCCCTAAAGGCCCTGGAGGGTCATCTGAGATCCCAGAGGGTTAGCTGAGGTCCGTTCACTGACGGGAAGGACCTCAAGCTTGAAGCTGATGTCCCATCCCAGGGCCACCCCATCTGTGCTCCCCAGAGAATCAACAGTGAATAAATCCTAAGTTGGTTTTGTGATTAGTTGTGTGCCTTGTACGTGTCACGGGTTGTTAAATCATCCCTCCCTTCTTGTAGCTACTGGGGCTTTTCTTCATTGAAAGCCACATAGATATTAGGATAGTGGAAGCCTTTGGGCCTCTCTAGGCCTGAGAGACCATCGATGATGAGATTTCTCAGAGCTGGGACTTGCTAATCCTGCTGCTTATGATGGAGTCTCTTGGCTTTCTGGCCCTGCAGCCTCTTGGTCTCTAGTTCCCCTTCTTGGTCGATAGCACCTCACCAGGAAGGCATGAAGTTTAAGTTGGATAGGGTATGTGCAAGTTGAGGGTGTCGACAAGCTCAGCGCCATACCCATAGGGTATACTGCAGGAGGCCAGTGATACAGACCATTGGGAATTCTGCACGCCAATGCTCCACAGAGAGAGAGTTCATTTTAGGAAGCGCTCCCTTCCACCTCAACAAGGACTTCCTAGACTTGGTGCTATCAAATTGAACACTGAAAGAAAGCTGAAGCTAGAGAGATCAACAAGAAGCAGCCCCTGCGCTAAACGAGTGTACAATTTAAACATGTGTTTCATATGATCGCCAATGTCAGTTTACTTGCAGAAAGTTAAGACCCAGCCTGAAACAGTCCCAAGAAGAAGGAAAAGCTCAGAGTGGGCGCATCAGGAGGCCAGTCCTTGCCCAGGGACAGTTTCATCTGGAGTACCTCTGTGCTCACCCTGTTTCTCTTTGCTAAGGAGGTCATTCTTTTGTGATGCCATTGCGTATGGCAAACATCAGGCCTTCCTGTTGCAACACACATACCACCAGCATCCATTCACTTTAGCCCGCATCAGGGTCTGGCTTTCCTGTAAACTGGGACCACAGAAAGACACAGATATTCCCCATGTCTGACCTCAGGGTCAGTGGGTCTGGGCCACGTGTTCTAGACACATACATTGAATCCCTCTTCAATGCTGAGGGTGGCAGCCATTCAGAAAGTTATCCGACTGCCCCTCTTGCCATAGGGTGCAATCTAGGTAGAGAAGAAAGAGCAGCTAAGGCACTGATGTTTCCAGAAGAAATATACAGATTTGGGTGCTGCAGGGAGGAAGGTCTGCTTGTAGGGGAAGGGAGGGGATGGATGGGGTTGGGAGAAAAGAGTCAAGGCAGGACTCAAAGGAAACACATAAGAGACTAACGCAAGCATGACTTCCAGGGGGGCAATTGTGCATGAAGAGCACAGAGCTCCCATGGTAACCCCGTGTCTGCAAGTTCCATGCTGCATATGGCAAGGGCCTCTGGAGAGAGGACAGCGGCCCAGCCGGCGCAGACATGAGCACTGGAGTCTCTGAGGGCTCTGGGAGAAGTCAGCCGGATGAAGGCTTCCGGCAAGTTGCGCAAACTGGGCTTTCAGCCAACCAGGGCTTCAGACACCTTGACCAGACGCACCGAGGAGTTGGCCTGCCGCACACCAGGCAGACACTCAACCAGCTCTCATTCCAGGGGTGAGAATGGCCATGCCTGATGTTAGGGACCCCAGGAATTGGCCCTGGAAAGTCATTTTTCAGCCGAAGGCAACCAGCTGCCTGCAGCCATCTCTGGTCCTTGCCGGTGGGAGGAGATGTGGAGATGGAATCCGAAGTCCTGGCTTCAGGACGGGCTCTGCTTCTGAGGCTATGGGACCTGGATGGAGGCCCTTTCTCTGTGTGGTGGGGGTAGGGGGTTGGGAGCCCTCATCGCCTGGATCATGCTGTCCTTGGTCAGGGGCCATTCCCCAGTCACCTCCTCAGGGCTCATCCTTAACCTCACTTGGGGAGATAATGTTTACCTGCCATATTTGGAGTTCGAGCCTTGGACAGGTGGATCAAAAATTGAGCTCTTTTTGTTCTTCAGACCACATGCTAGAAACAGAAGGAACAACTGAACCGTGGTGGGAAATGGACAGTCCACAGCAGCAGCGGCCATCGGGAACGTTCCAGTGGGAGGAGGGCCAGAGAGGAAGGGGCGAGAGGAAATGCTCACATGAACTCAGATTCGCATGGGAGAGGAAGTCAGAGGACCAGAGGGCAGAGAGCATCTGGCCTACAGTGAGTGGTACTCTTGAGCTTGCTGGTCCCACGCCAGAAGAGACCCAAAAGCAGGGAGTACATGAAGGCCTGGGGTAGGAGGAGACACCCCGAATAGGATTGGGTGAAGGAGCGATACAAATAAGAGGATGGAGTGAAAGAAGCCACAGAAGGAAGCGAAAGAGATAACAGAGGGCAACTACCTGCCCATCTCCTGTTTCAGTTCATCAGAAGCCCGAAGAAGGGCTTCCGGAAGGATTTCGGGAGCTTCAAATCCCATGGCCTACACCCATCTGTCCAGGTTCCTCCTGGGAATGGCGCAAACCCCTGCTTGCCGATTGTAACGTCATGAAAACCACTCCCAGAGCACCCCTAAGCCTTTGGGGCAGAGGATAGGGGTCTCACCCAGCCATAGTTGGAGAGCCTGTATTCCACCCCACCCCCTCAGCCCTGCTGGCAGAGCCCTTCCCGGCTCCTGGTGGCGTACCTGGTCCTTCCGCCGTCACCCAGCATACGGAGGCTGCAGCTGCATTGTGAGGGGCAAGAGCCCCAGGCCCGGGGGAGTCCCCAGATGGCCAGAAGCCAGAGCATGCCAACTGCCATCTTCATGTCTCCCAGCTCCTCTCCACCTTGGGCAGGCCTGTCTCTGCCTGCTCGATCTCACCAGCCTTGAAAGCCCAGCTGTCCACTTGCTACCCGGGCCCCACCCGAGGCCATCAGATAAACAGAGCGAGAGGGGGGATTAGGAGAGGAGCTTCAGCCACAGCAGTCAACAGCTTAGTGCTTAGTGCTTCCCAGCATCCCCGAGTCCTGAGCTTTGGAGGGAGGGAGCTCCCACAGCTGCAGCTCCAGGCTTAGGGAGCTCAGGGTGTTTGAAATGGAGTGGGTAGGCTGCCTACAAGGATATGCAGTTACTATACTGACTTCCCACCTGGAATTCTGTCTGGGTTAACCAGGCCAGGGGAAGCACAGAAACAGCCAGGTGCGTAGGCTCAGTGTGGGGTCAGGGGACAGACACAGAGCGCTCCTGAGACCATGAAGTCATTCCGAAGAGGCTAGGTTCTGATGCCAGCCTCTCTGGGTTCAAATCCCAGCTCTTGCACTTAACAGTCCATGGCCTTGAGTGGATCACATAATCTCTTTGCCACATCTGCCCTCATCAGAAAGTGAGAAGTAATATTACTCTCTCCGGGGTGCTAAAGAACATTCAATAACCCAGGTGTCCCCAGGTCTTGACAGATTGTGTGGTTGCTGTTGTTAGTTTCCATAGAGTCAGCCCTAACTCCTGGAAACCCCCAGGTCCTGAATGATCCTCATGATCATTGGTCT
Source organism: Echinops telfairi (assembly GCF_000313985.2). NCBI lineage: Eukaryota > Metazoa > Chordata > Mammalia > Afrosoricida > Tenrecidae > Echinops > Echinops telfairi. Next base: position 11,032,391 of record NW_022105908.1, on the reverse strand, counting down.
CTCCTTAGCCAGCAATTGCATTCTCCCAAAGAAGCTTCCAAAGTAAGAGAGTCAACATCTAGGAATACTATGTGATCCATAGGGTTTCATGGGTTAATTTTCAGAAAGTCTCCAAGTGTTTCTTCCAAGTCGATCTTAGTCTGGAAGTTTTGCTGAAATCTGCCTCCTGTGGGTAACCATGCTGGTACTTAGTACCAGTGGCACAGTGTATCGTAACATGCAAGCCACCGCAATACAGTAAATGGACAAATGGGACACGAATAGTTAGTACTCAAATATTGCTTGTACTTGATGATAATTTGCTCATGGAGGAGTAATAATATCCAGATATTTGGCCATGAATGTACAAATGCGCTTTACACAGTTGATGTATGTATGGATTGTGATAAGAGTTGTATGAGCCCCTAATAAAATGATTAGGAAAAAAAATATCCAGATATTTGGGGGTGGGAGTTGAAACTCAGAGAGTGTCCCATGGGCTCATGAGTTTTCCCAGTCTGCTGGCCAACAGTTGCTCCCCCTGAGTGCGCTGTGGGTCCACACACTCACAACTCGTTTGCTTCAGCCCTTCTGGTAATGACAAACGCACAGGGTATTTCTGAGTGAGGGCAGAAAGCATTTCGTTCTCCATGTAGCACATGGGACAACTGACCACGTGATCCCTGCCAAGATGCTGCCCACTGCTCCAAACACACAGGGGGGCCCAGTGCTCACTGGGCTGGCTGCTCTGCCCTGGAAACAGCCACCCCACCTAGTGCCCGATGGTTGGACGCTCCCCGCCCCTCCCTTGTGTTTTCTCCTGGTTTTACAAACAAGCTGCTTTAGCATTCTGCCAGTGTGCAAGTTTCTGGTTTGTTTTTCGTTTTTCCTACCAGCTGGTTTTCTGTTGCCAAAACCTTGGCCAAAGGCATTCGAAGCCAAACCCCTGAGTAATTAACTTGTCTCCAAAGGCCTTTCAGCAATTCTGCCTTCAGCACGTGCCTGGTCCAGCCAAGGATCCCAATTTCCCTACCACGTCCCCTGAGCCAATTGATGGTCTCTCCTCCCCTTCAGAGTTTCAGAAGGCCACTCGTGCCAGGGGTCACCCTTGAAGGCTACTAGCAGGCCACTCCAAGCTGTAGTCTCACCTTGGGAGGTCTGGTGAATTATGCATGCCAGTAGTTTCCTCCATAGGCCCTATACGGTCACCCAAGTTGGCAGGCTGTCTAGAAAAGTCAGGGTCCAGTTTGCTGCCAGAAACTGGGTCCCCAACCCCTCCCTCATACAGGGGCACCTGCTCAAGGCCCCAGTTTTACGGCATCCTAGTAGTGTGTGTGGAAACTGCGGTAACTGACCTTGATGCATCGAGCTTTCGTGACTTCTCTGCTGACTATATTTTCTAGATGGGTATTGGAGGATCTGCCCCCCATTATATTCTGTCCTTACCTTCTCCCCTGACCCTGGGCACCATTCGCAGGTGAAACTGTGGGCGCTGTTGCACCCAGACCCCTCAGAAGCAGGGCATACAGACAAGCACCCCTGAGAGCTGTTGGGGAGTGTTCCATTGCCACCCAGGACAGATCCGTATTCCACAGAAACCCCTACCTCAGCCCCATGAGAGTCTTTAAGCCAGTAAATGCTTTGACATCATTCCTGTGTTTAAAGTAAACTAGCACCCATGCCTGTCAGCCCTAAGATTTCTTTTCGACACTTCCCAAGACGCTAACCCACACCTCCAAGGGCACTACCACCTCACAGCCTTGCCCCTGTCTCACCTAAACTGTCCACCTGTTTGTTTCTTCCAGAAGTCCTCAGGGTACCAATCTCTCTGAACCCAGTGCGCCAACTCCAGGACCCCCAGCTCCTGGACCACCCCAACTTTGTCTATCAAGGGCCCTGAGTGGACAACCCCTTCCCACAGAGTGTGGACCCAAAGTCCCACTCCGTGGCACTTTTGCCAGCAGGAAGCAGCTAGAGATATCATCGCCCAGTTCCCCAAAGATTTGAGTCCATGCCCCATCAGTGGGGAAATGTTAGGTAGCAGAGCAGGGACCAGGGTGTCCACCAGGCATGCACCAATTCAGACCCCAAGGCGGTGGGGTCCGGGGAGAGGGGTGGGAAGTGGTACACCTAGGTGGCCAGTACACCTGGATTGGCCCAATCTAGGCCAAGTGGGCTTAAGTCAGTCAATGGGGTCAACAAGTACCATCGACCACGCCTCCTAGCAGAAGGTCCTAAAAACCGGAACTTGGAGACCACCGCTCTTTTTCCTGCTACTCCTCTGCCTTCCACTTGGCCATGCTGCGGTCTCTCTCTCTCAGGCCTCAGATCACCACGTGTGTGGGGATGCAGTCCCACGTTCAGCGACTGTAAAACCTTAAACTTCTTCTATCCTTTATAAAACAAAAGCCCCACTTGGATCACAAACCAGGCTTCAGCGTGAATGTTTTCTTGTGTGAAGCCAAGGACCAAGATGTTTCTCACCTAAGGAATCTAACATTCTGATTAGTTGTTATACTTGGATATAGGTACAGCCCCTCTGAGAGGAAAGCCATGCGTCTGGTAGTTACATCATTGTCAATTTAAGGATTAAGCATGTAGGGTGGAGTCTAGCCTGTCAATCAGATCATAGCCAATGAGGCCTCTGGGTGGGCATGGCCTTCTCCTGAGAATTCTGGGAAATCCGGTGCTTCCTCCTTGGAGGCAAGAGACACTTCTTTCTCTCTGACTCCCTGGGAGACATTGCAGCTGACAAGACACATGGAACTACCCTAGTGCCCTGAGCTGGAAAAGCCACATGGATGCAACCAGACCTCTGAAGCCGGAGAAACCACAGAGAGATCTCTGCCAGCGCTGAGATGCTTACGGTGCCACTGGATCCAAAGATTTTCTACCCCATGGTCTGTGATCGTCCTGCATTTGGCATTATTGCATGTGTCTTGTGAGTCTGAAGAGGACTTTATAGACTGGTATCGGGCATATGGGCTAGTATCGGACTTACGGCCTTGGACTGGACTGGGTTGGGATGCTTTCTCAATGTTCAATTCCTTTTGTATATAAAACTCTTTCTTATACATATGCGCATTTCGGTGGATGTGTTTCTCTAATGTACCTAGACTAACGCAATGGGAAACAGAGAGCCATTGACGGAACACAGTGAGCTGGTTGGCCCACACAAAGTCAGAGGGTGCTGATGAAGGTGCTAGTGCCCAGGCACAGGAAATGGGTCATTTGTGCCAGCTCTACCCTGAGTCACAAGGCAACCTCAGGCCAATTCTTAATTACTTGAACCTCCATTTCCTCGCCTAAAATGTTGGGCTTTACTTCATGAAGTTGCTGTAGGAATTATTATGCAATCATACAGCATATGGCCTGACCCATTGTGAGCATTTAATAAGCATGATTATGCTGCCTTCTATACTGCCCTGCCAGTTTGTTGTATTGTGGTGCTGGAATGTATGCCACGAATCTTTCAAATACCAGCAGCGTTACCCATGGTGGACAGGTCTCTGCTGAGCTTCCAGATGAAAACAGACTGGGAGGAAGAACTGCCCAACTGGGAGCAGAAAAGGTTTTCTATTCCTGGGAAGACTTACAGCCTTAGAAGTGCACAGGGCCAGTGCTACCCTGTCCTGTAGGATCGATCTGAGTCAGAATCAACTCGACGGCAGCGAGTGAAGTTTTTGTTTTTCTTTTTTTTCTAATCGTTTTATTAGGGGCTCATACAACTCTTAGCACAATCCATACCTACATCAATAATTGTGTCAAGCACATTTGTACATTCATTGCCCTCATCATTCTCAAAACATTTGCTCTCCACCTAAGCCCCTGACATCAGCTCCTCATTTTCCCCCTCCCTCCCCAATCTCCCCTCCCTCTCCCTCATGAACCCTTGTTAATTTATAAATTATTATTTTGTCGTATCTTGCCTTGTCCGATGTCTCCCTTCGCCCACGTTTCTGTTGTCCATCACCCAGAGAGGAGGGTATCTGTAGATCCTTGTAATAGGCTCCCCCTTTCCAACCCCCCTTCCTCCCCCCGTCCCAGTATCTCCACTGCCACCACTGGTCCTGAAGGGATCATCTTTTAAAGAGGAAGAAAGCTGCAAGCCACTTCTGTGTAACTTGTCGTTGGAAACTTGCTGAACAGCAGCAGGTCATTTTCTGCTCTACTGCTGAAAGAAGAGCCCATGCGGTTGGAAGGCACTCAAAATACAACGGGGGGAAGCCGCCTTCTCAAAATAGAGTCGACCTTCATCAGGTGGGTGCAGCAAACTTTGGGGACCTTAATTTGCTGATGAGGCAGGACTCAAAATGAGAGGAAACAGCTGCAAACATCCACTAATAATTGAAGCTTGGAATGTGAAGTAGGAATCTAGGAAAATTGTAATCCATGAGAAATAAGAGGGTCCACATAAAGATCAATATCCTAAGCATTCGTGTGGTCAAATGGACTGGTATTGTACAGTTTGAATCAGACCATATTCTGGCCTAAGAGACTGGGAAGGACAAATTGAAAAGGAATGGTATCACACTCATTGTCAAAAGGGTATTCCAACATCTATCTTTTTTTTTAACCATTTTTAACCCTCAAGCTTCCTCCAACACTTGTGATCATTCACTTTATCAGAAGCGCACACCACATACACACCCAAGAACATACATTTGCACATGCTCACACACATACATAAATCTATACACACACCTGTATGCATGCAAAGCTCACATTTACACATACATGCTTTCTGGTGCACACATATGCATATGCACTGAGGCTCAGCTTGCCAATGCCTGCGAACATGGACGAACCTGGCTCCTACCCAACTCTCAGGACCAGCTGCAGCTCAAATCCCTCATTCCACTCTTTTCTTGGCTAATTATGCAACTCTTTTCCAATTCTGCTATTTGGACTCCTGCTTTTTAATCCAGTCTGGTGGGGCTGAAATGAATGAGACAGGACTCCATCCAGGTTCACAAAGGTCTTATTGTTCAACTGATGAATGAATTCCTTCTCTTCGGGCCAAAACTTTGAAGGGCGGCAGCAGGGGTAGCCCAAGATTCAGCATAAGAAATGGGCTGTATGTGAGCAGCCCTTTAAAAGGGAAGCCTTACTTGAGGATCCAGAGAAGAGTGAGCCAACAAGGGTCGGAGTCAAGCATGGTAGAGCCCAGAACCCTGCCTCCTGGTTTCGGGGAGCTTGAAGTGCTGGCTGTGGGCACAGTGCTGCTGGTGGAAGGTGAGTTGGGCCAGACAACAAGGACAAGAACCCTGTGGTTCTCAAGAATCGAGTCACAGCTATCATCCGGCAAGTATTTTCCCCCAAACCAGGCAGGGTGTTGCGTCTTCTTGGCCACCTGATCCTGGCACAAGACCAGGGCCAGCAGAACTGCTGTCTCTATGAGGTGCAGCTTGAGGTGGGGACCCAGAGTGTAGGGCCCAGCTGGAGTCGAGGAGGGAGATGTTTCTGAGAGGGCATTTGACAGAAGATGACCAAGATTAAAGGCTTCTGACTTTTTTTCCTGTGTCCTTCCAACCAGGAGGAAGTTTAACTCACTCCCAGGAGGTCCTGCTGAGACTCCTGTAAAATGCCAGACCCTTAAAAGCTATGGTAAACGCTATGGTAACGGTCTGTGTCAATGTGACCAAGTCCCCGCAGCTCATGTCGTCTAAGTGCTGGCACACCACAGATGGTTAGGATAGCTTTGTATAGACACAAAGTGCTTGCCTGTGTAGACACATGGGGGGGTTAAATTGATCTGTTTCGTCTGTTCTAGCTCCATGTGTCTACCACCCCTCACCCCCCTAAGTCCACTGACAGACAGTCCAGCCCAGGATGTGCCTGTGTCCACTTAGATCCCACACCTAAGAGGCTCATTGAGACCAGAGTCTGGACAGCATAGACAGTATGGCTAGATCAGTTGAAGAGTGGATTGATGGGGATCCAGCCCTTATTCAAAGCAATTGCAGAGAAGTGATCCACACACTTTCTCACCCGATGAGAATCATAGTGGAGAGGGAATGGTAGCCACAGGCACAGTCCCAGTGCCCCCTCTTCCAAGAACCTTGCAGCCTAGCCTCCCTCCAGTCCCCAATCAGGCCATGACATTTTAGCACGCTATATCTTTTTCGGGAATGCTCCTCCATTTATTTCCCCTGTAAATGCCCACAGTTTTCATTTAAGCGAGAGAAGCTAAGGTTCAGAGATTTGAAGGAGTCGAGTCAGAGAGTTCGAAGGAGTTTGGTCGAGTCGAAACTCTAGGTCGAGCCTCTCTGAGCTGGAGACAGCTCATTTGAAGCAGACCTCCTGCCTCCCATCCTCACAGCACCTTCCACACTCTGCCTCACCCAGACTCTCCTTGACTCTGCTCCCATGCCCTATTGGGAAAAGCAGGTACTTTGGAATTTAAGAGACCTGTGTTCAACCAGCTTCCCCAATGACTAGTTTTTGATCAGATCCAGGTAGCAAGTCTCTCTGAGCCTCCATTTCTCACAATACATGGGGAAGACTAGGGTACAGAGCTCAGTGGGTGCCATATCTATTATCATAGCATGAACCTCACTGTACTACGCTGTGTCCTTGACTGTCTCACTTTAGACAGTGAGTGCAGAGGTCAAGGTGTGTGCCTCTGCTGTCTGTGTCTAAGGGTCAGCCCTAGGTATAGAAGAACTGTGGGTGAAAGGAAGCTGAAGCTCCACCCACCACGAGGCACATGGGTTGGGTCCCAGTGGGCTCACCAACCTTGATGCCACACCCTACTCTTCCTTTCAGCACTCTCCGGCCTCAGTCTCAATGGCCTGACCATCCTCTCTTTCTGCAAGATCCCAGCGATCCGGACACCTGGCCACCTGTTGGTGCTGAGCTTGGCCCTGGCGGACAGTGGGATCAGCCTGAATGCCCTGGTGGCAGCCATATCCAGCCTCTGCCGGTACTGCCTCTGTCTGTCTTGTCCACCCTCATGCATCCATGCGTTCCATGGGCTTATAGGCCCACCCCAGGGCTAACCTCTGGGTGCGGGACAGCAGCATCAGAACAGCAGGTTCAAGGCCGAGTTCTTCCCACAGTGGAAAGCTAGCCTGTGAGTAAATGATGGGCAGGCTGTGCTAAGCTATGTCTGGATTGCAGACTTCCCCTTCAGAGTGGTTTCTGAAGGCCAGGAACTGTTCACACTTGGTCAACAGAGAGGGTACACTATAGAGATTGAGAGCATGGACTACCTCTTCACAACTATTCTAGGGACCTAGATTACCTGGGTTTGGGACCCGGCTCCATAGTTTCTAGCTCTGACTCTCCTCGGTACATGGCATGTTATCACCTAAACCATATGGGTAGGTAGAAATGCAGAGGGGTTAGCTGCAAGTAACCTCGAACAGCGCTCAACACATAACGTTGTTGTGTGCAACTGAATCAATTCTGACTCGTGGTGACCCTACCGAATGGTCTAGAACTGCTCCATAGGGTTTACCAAGCTACGATCTTCACAAGAGCAAGATGGCTAGATCTTTTCTCCTGCTGCCAATTCAAACCATTCATCTTCGGGTTAGTAGCTAAGTGTTAAACCATTGAGCTACCAGTGCTACTTGCTCAACACATGTAAGACTTAAATAAGTGTTTGTGAAAGCAAACAATGTTTTATCAAGTATCAGGGCCTCCTTCTTGCAAAGCGCAGTCTCGGATCAGGGCTGCAGAAGGGTTGCAGAAAACAAACTCACTGGTTTGTTTTCTTAGGAAGACTAACTATTCCATGTTTTTTTGTTTTGGGCATTAAACTTGCCATTTCAAGACCATCTGTCTAAATTTGAAGAGCTCTTCCATTAATGCACCCTAACCTTCTACCCCCCTCCTCTCCTTCCACCCAGGAAGGGCAACTGCAGCTTCACCTTTGCTTGGCCCATGGGCTTGAGAGTTGGGAAGCCTGAAGTCTTTGACTTGACCTTCATGCTCTGCATAAGGCTCTCTGAGGCTCACTTACCCGTGTGTCAAATACAGCCATGAGCACTCTGAACCCATTGTACTTCTTGTGACACCAGCATTGGGCCACACAGGGAGGATAACACACAGATGCTTAGCTGGGAGAGCTTGCCTCCAAACCCACCTCTTCCAGGGAGAGGCATGAGCTGTTCAGCCCCAGTCTTCTTGTGGGAAAGCGCAGCTCCCTCGGGGCTGGTTGTGGCCTCCAAAGTGATCATGGGAAGTGGGGGGCGGGGGGTAGAGAGGAGGGGAGGAGTTACTGGTACCCAGTGTCCCTATCCCTACAGGCATTGGCCCTATGGCTCAGGCGGCTGCCAGGCACACGGCTTCCAAGGTTTCACGGTGGCCCTGGCCAGCATCTGCAGCTGTGCAGCCATTGCCTGGGAACGCTACCACCATTACTGCACCCGTACGTCTTTGGGGTCCCAGAGCAGGGTAGCCCATCCAGATTGGGGAGGGGGAGGAGCAGGGAGGGAGGGGTGGTCAGGATGAAGTCCCCATCAACGGTTCCTGGCACCGGCGAGTTTGGGTGGGTGTCAGAGTGCGTGAGTGTAGCACTCATGTCAGGACAGGACGGAGATGGGAAAGTGCGGAGGTATGACAAGTAGAAGCCATGGAAGGCTCCCTTTGCCATCGATGAAGCCCCAGACAGATCAGGGATCCTCCCTGAACCTCGGTCTTCTCCTCTTGCAGGGGTGGGGGTGGGGGGGTGCTTTTTATAACCAAGCTCACAGTTTTATGTTAAAAATCAAATAAGATCCTGAGTACAGAAGATGGCCCCATGGGTAGGCAATGTTGGGGGGCAGGGGCAAGGAAGAGGATGTGTACAGTGTGGAGCTGGGGCCTCACCCTTCCCAGGAACTTTTCATGGTCAAGGCTCCAGGGAGACCAGTGCAGCTTCGATTCCTCAAGCAAAATGATCTCATACTGTCTTCAGCATGTTGGCTGTATCAGGGTACCATCTGGCCTGTCCATACAGATTTTTGTTCAAAAGGACTCACTTGTGAAAGCTAGACCACATGTGTTAGCCCCACTCTAAACAGTATCTGTGAAATCGTTGGTTTAATGCATTATTCTAACTTGGACACACTCTAAGATAAGAGCCATTAAAATAAAAGCATATTCATCCATAGACTGCCTGGCCGCTCTGCTCCCCACCAGGGTGTGTGGATTCAGTATGGGAGCTGTGATTGGCCCACCGCCAGATCAAATCCTTGGTTTGCAGATGGGAAACAGAAACAGAGAGTGGTTCCGTAGCTTGTCTGGGGGTCACACGGCCAGTCCGGTCCAGAGCTGGTGTGTGCTGATGTCTTCCGAGCCTTTTATCTCTTAAACCGAGCTGCTCTGGAATTGCTCACCTTAGGAGTGGCCCCTGTGGATCTCTCCTCAGATGCCTCCCTCCAGTCCCCTCCCCGGCCAAAGGGCTTCCTTCTTGTTACCTGTGACGAAAGTGAGCCACTCCTGCCTCCTCTTAGAGCCCCTCTCCCAGGACTCTCAGCTCCTCCCAACTCCCCAGGTTCCCTCAATCGGTCACTACCCTCCCCGCAAAACTCTCTGCCTCCTGCAGTCCATGCCCGCTTGCCCTGTCCTATCCTGAAGAGAGCGAGCGTGGTCACAGGAAAATTGAGTTGGGGGCAGACAGCAGTCTGAGGGGTCTCCTCCATCCCTGGCAGCCTTGAGCATTTCACTTTGTTCATCCATTCCAAAGCCTAAAAGTCAAAGTGGACATTTAGTATTGTCACAGCCAAACAAATGCTATGTGAACCCGATGCATGGAAGCAAACCATCAGGTAAGTGAGGGGTGGTCTGCTCTTTTCTGCTGTTGAACCACACAAAATTCCAGTGCCCCGGCCTGCACGAGAAGAGATATCACAGGAAGGAAGTCTGAAGGCTGGGCCCAGGGCTCCCTACGATCTGGCCTGTCAAAAGGTCATGGGTGCAGGTGATGAACACAGACGAGGTGAGTTCAGTGGAACTCATCATACCACAGGATGTTGTCAGGACCCCTCCCCTGCCATGTGTACAGAAAGGGCCCTTGGTCCTGATTCAGGAGTTCTCAGAAGTATCCGTGAAGCAGAGATGGTGGATGCTGAGGAGCAAGATCCCAGAATAGTGACCCGCCTAGGCTCCTGCCTGCCTTCCTGCAGTCCTCCTCTGAGCAGCCCTCACGGGGCCCTGGATCACACAGTCATCCCGCGCCCCTCCCTTCATCTCCCTAACCTCTAAAGACAATGGCGTGGGCCTCTGCTGGGCGCCCTTTACCCTCCATGATGTCTTTTCTCCTTCTGGCAACTCTCCACGGGATGGGTCATCCTCTTCATCGTTCAGAGGAGAAGACTGAGGCTCAGAGATGCTCCCCCACTTGCGCAGGCTCCCAGTAGTTAAAAATGGGAGAGGGATTTAGGGGACCCTGTGCATGACCAGGAGGCTCACTCGCTTTCCGTTGATTCTCCTCTGCTCACCCTCACTGTCCTTCTGCCATGCAGGAAGCCAGTTTACTTGGAGTTCAGCGAGCACCCTGGTGCTCTTCATGTGGCTATCTTCTGCTTTCTGGGCAGCCCTGCCCCTCCTGGGCTGGGGGCACTATGACTATGAGCCACTGGGCACGTGCTGCACGCTAGACTACTCCAAGGGTGACAGGTAAGGCCTCAAACAATGGGTGCCCCCACTGCAAACCCATGTGTTGAAGTACCAACATTTGCCAGCCAAGTTCAGCTCCTGAGTTACAACTCTGAGAGCTGGCATTGGACAGAGAGTCAAATCTGAAGGCTGAGGGATGGGGACGTTTTGCAGGTCCAGGATCACTGCTCTGCCCATGGAGGGGCATCAGACAGAGAGCTGTGTCTCTGCCACTGGCCTGTGTCAGCTGCAGTGGTCACAGCGCTCCATAAACCCTTGGTTGTATCCAGCAGTCCATTGTCCTGATTATAACATCCGCATCGCTGAAAAGACCAGGTCCTTGGTTAGAGTTCAGTTCCTCTGAATTCCCTGGACCCAGCACTGAGGAGACAACTTTGAGTGTGTGATGGCCCCTGCCACAGAGAGGGCACACTCTGGGAAACCAGGACGCTGAGAGCCCCTTTAGTGGCTGTCACGTTAGTGGCTCATGTGGACCACATCCTCCCCCTTGCTTCCCCTGCAGCCTGCAGTACATGCCACGTGATGCCTCCTTATGAACCTCCTGTCCTTGATGGCAGGCTTCCGTGGTGCAGAGCATTGGCCCAGCCCACATCCACCTGGAGCTCTCCCACAGGTGTTCCCCAGGGTGTCCAGTCCCCCCTTGAAGGCCTTCCTTTTCGTTCTCCCTGGTGGACACCCAGGAGAGCAGGGCAATTTTCAGAAAGCATGGCTGGGCCCCTGAACTCAGAGCAGCACTCCCCCCGCCCCGCCCCCTCCCAGCTTCCTAGTTCCTAGAGTTACACGAGGGCCTACGCCCTACAGTGGTTCCTGGTTCCAGAGGGGGTTCATCACACTGAACACCGGCATCTGCCCATTTCAAAGACCAACCTAGAGCAGAGGCAGGTGGCTCTACGAGTGGAGCCAGTCACCTGAGAAACGACCCTCTCTCCCGGCCTGCAGAAACTTCACCAGTTTCCTCTTTACCATGGCGTTTTTCAACTTCCTCCTGCCCCTCTTTGTCACACTCACTTCCTACCAGCTCATGCAGCAGAAACTCAAGAAAAGCGGCCCCCTCCAGGTAAGGACCCAACTTCCAAAGCTGGAGAACGCCCTCTCTCCATCTCAGCAACACCTGGGTGTGGGCTGGAGGCTGGGGCGGGGTCTGAGCACTGTGCCCAGAGTTATCAAGGATGTCTACGATCTCCAGGTGAGGCGGCCTCTCGGCTAAAGGGCCAATTTCTACTCTGGCCTCAAGCACTTTTTTTTCTTTTGGGATGGAGGACATTACAAGAGAATGTGTCTCTCAGCTGACTCGTGTTGAAGATATCAAATTGGGATCTATAATTATTCCATGCAGAAGCGGTCTCCTCGTTCCACTTGCGTTGCCGTCTTTGTTGGAGCGAAGCAATGAGAAAGCACCCGTGGCTGTGGTCCAGCACCCTGACTGGCGCTGACCCGTGGGTATCAGAGTAGAACTGCCCCAGAAGGTTTCAATGCTGGGTTTTAAAGGAGATCACCAGGCCTTTCTTCCCAGGTGCCTCCGGGTGGCTTTAAACCTTTAGAATTTTGATTAGCAGTTACATTAGCGCTAACTCTTTGCACTACCCAGGAACTCTAAGGAGAACGTGGTCACTAATTTTTAGCATTAATACATTGTAGTATCTGAGAATATGTGGGAAGCAGGAACTAGGGAGATGTCCCAGGAGACCAGATGGAGTGGTAAGTTATGTGTTGGGCTGTTAACCTCGAGGTCTATGGTTCAAACCCACCGGTGACTCCTCGGGAGAAAAATTAGTTCCCTCCGGAAATTAAATTGCAAGTTGTGTTTCCTTGGTGACCCCTGGGATAAAGGGATGTCATCACCCTAACCTGGACGAGCTCTGGTCCCTGGTTGTCATCTCACATTGGGAGATGGAGCTTTTGAGTAAGGACACGGTGATCTCACCAGCTGGACTTAGGACTGAGGTCTAAGCTTGGAGGGTAACTCAGCCCTGGATCTTGTCCACATAACCCCACCCACAAATGGAACCCTAAGATACCTCATTACAGAGCTCAGACCAGAAGGTAGCTTATTACCTGGTCCAGTCCCAGCATCTAGGTAAGTTGTGTATGATAAAGCAATTTTACTGATAACACGTGTTATCAGGCCATATGCAGGCAATTGAAGTGCAAACCACAGGCTTAAAAATCCCAATCTGAAAGGCCAGAGAGGTCTCAGAATCTTTCCCAACTCCAGGACAAAGTTCATCTGGTGTCCAGTTACCCTGTGGCATCTTCCTGCAGCCTGCTCTTACTGCCTAGCACCACTGGGGGCTCACCTGGTTTCCCAGGCGACTCAGGACTGCTTGCCGCTGATGTAGGGGCAGGCCTCCTACCACCATTTCTCCCCAGGTGAACACCACTCTGCCAACCAGGACACTGCTGCTGGGCTGGGGCCCTTATGCCCTCCTGTACCTGTGTGCAGCCTGTACAGATGTGACCGGCATCTCCCCCAAACTACAGATGGTATGGAAATGTCCAACCCCCTATGTTAGAGCCCTCCCATCCCTACCTCTCCCAGTGGCTCACCCCCCTCTCTTTCTGTCTTATGCCCTCCTTGTCACTCTCTCTTTGGCCAAGCAATCGTAGCACACAGGGGTTTTGCTCCCCCTCCCACCCACCTACCCTGGGCCACCTGAGCATACTGACTGGCATTGCCTGTGCCTTCTGAGAAATGACAAGGTTAGACAACCAGATGGCAAGTGCATGCCCTGCATGATTAGTATCTGTGGCTAGGGAGGATGTGCGTCCCAGGAGGAGCAAGTCTCACAGGGCTTCAGAAGCCAGGCTGTGCTTGCTCACTAGCAGGGGCAGCCTCAGAGCTGCAGAGTAACGCAGAGAACAGAGGAATGGCGGGGTGAGATTCGTGGGGAGGACTAGGGAGAGAAGCAGAAGCATGAAAGCCTCTTTCCTGGATGCTTCTGCCCCAACAGGTGCCTGCCATCGTTGCGAAAGCAGTGCCCATTGTCAACGCCTGCCACTACGCCTTGGGGAACAAGGTGCTCCGCAGAGGGATATGGCAATTCCTTTCTCAGCAAAGTGGGCGGCCCCTCAGTTCTCAGGACCGAACCCAGTGAACTCTCCTTGCAGCTGCTCCAACCAGGCCTGCCCTTCACGCCATGGTGATAGACTTAGCCCCTGCCGGGAAGCTGCACCCAGAATCCGGCTCTAGTCACTGACAGCCAATCGCTGACGTCTCGTGGCCCAGACAGGTCCAAGTGTCCAAGTGTTGGTCCTTGATCTCCACATAGAAACTCCAGGACCTCAGGAGAGCCAATATGACCTGCCCAGCTTCCTGATCCCTTTGTAAGGATCTTGATATGCTTTCTGCCGGGTGGTTGAAGGCTTGGACACACACACAAAATATGTACTCCTCATGCACATAGAAAATGCTCATTAAAAACAGCTATTGTTATAAGCAGTGTCTCTGGGTGGTACAAAGAGTTAATATGCTCTGTTTGTTTGGTTTGGTTTTTCATCATTTTATTGGGGGCTCGTACAATTCTTATCACAATCCATACATCCATCCGTTGTGTCAAGCACATTTGTACATTTGTTG
>NW_022105908.1:11014888-11017403 GCF_000313985.2 Echinops telfairi | reverse complement strand
AACGCAAAATTTTGAGGTTCAAATCTACCCAGACACTCTTTGGAAGAAAGGCCTGGTGATCTACTTCTGAGAAACCAAAAATTGAAAACCCAATGGAGCACAGGTCTACACAGACACACAGAATTAACTTGTCCCAAACCAGACATTGTTATCATTTTAAGACTTGTCAACAATTGTTGTTGTTAGCTGTAGTCAAGTCAGATTCTGACTCATGGCGACCCCATGTGTGACAGAGTGTAAGTTCCCCGGTAGCATTTTCTAAGTGTCCTGCTGGTATAGTGGTTACGTATTGGACTGCAATCTGCAAGGTCAGCAGTTTGAACCCACCAGCCGCTCCTTAGGAGAAAGATAGAGCTTTCTACTCCCTTAAGGAGTTACAGTCTTAAAAACTCACATGGGGGCAGTTTTCCCTGTCCTGTAGGGTCAATCTGAGTTGGCATAGCTTGATGGCAGTGAATTTGGTCTTTGGGGTTTTTAATCTGGTATGTTAAGTTACTTGTTGTGCTACTAACTGCAAATTTGGCGGTTCAAATCCACCAGGTGATCTGAGGGAGAAAGAAGAGGCTTATCTGCCCCTGTCAAAGACCCTCTCTAGAGTGCCTATGGGTCAGAATGGACTCCATAGCAAAGGGTTTGGGGTTTTATTTGTTTGCTTGAATCTTTATAGAAGTAAGTCTTCAGTTCTTTCTTCACCGGAGTCACTCAGTGGGTTGAAACTGCCATCTTCCTGTTAGAAGCTGAGCACCAGCGGCTGCAGCACCCAGCTTCCTAAGCCTTGTATATGCCCTCCGGGACCTCTGACTTCCATGGAAGATGCCCAAGTACAGTGGCCATGCTGCCAATGGTCAAATGCCACTTATTAGGTGTTGATCTGGGACCAGTGACCTACTCTACTCACGTAGCATCTCTTTTAACTTGTAAAATGTGGTGGTGGTGATCGATGGTCCCCTGACTGTGCTGACAGTACTGGGCATGATCTGACAAATTTCTCAGTGCTCACTCGAGCCAATCTCAGCCAATGGTCACATGGGGTTTGGCCCAAACATAACCTAAATTTTTTTTTAATTAATTGTCAACACTTTAAATGAGGATCCTATCATATCAACAGGTTGTGGTTACACACTGTCCTGGAAGGAACTTGGGAGTCAAGATGGGTGATGAGGTATGCCAAGGACTTGATGGAAGAGGTAGGCAGGAACCTGAGGAAGGAACTGATACATTTCAAGGAGGGACTTCATGGGGAGTCCCAGTGGACAAAGGCCTGCCCGTCCATTTGCAGATCCAGAAAACCTAATCACACAGATACAACCCCAAGTGGACCTTGAGCAGGTCTGGTCATTTTACAAATCTGATTGGGAGTGGAACAGTGCAGCTTTCTCCATGGCATATTCCTCTAGTCTGTATGCTGCGCCAGGAGCAAATGAGCAAGACGCCCCTTGGCCTCACTACAGGACCCACACAAGCCTAGCTTCAGCTAGGCCCTGGAGTAAGATCAGAGACTATCCCTGGTCCCTGAGCCAGAGCTAGGTTTACACATAGGTTGGGTCAGTCCCTAGAAAGTGTCAGGGTCCCAGTCTACAGGTAACAACCCACCCCAGCAGCCCATTGCCCTCAAACGTCTATATTGGGGACCACCCTTAACTCAACCACTCAACCATACAACAGGCCTGACCACAAACATGAGAAAGTGATGGAGAGAAGAGGAAGGGAAGACATGGAACAAGGAGAGTTGTGGTTTGCTTTTCCTGAGAACCATTGCCTGAGTTACACCAGGAGAGAGTGCCGAACAGATCAGTACCCCCGACCCCCACCCCACCCCACCCCCGCCCACTTGTGCTCAGAGGACAGTTTCAGGGATGCAGGAGTCCAGAGTTTTCCAGGTCACCTCACCCCCAATTCTGTATCCCCTAGGCTGCCAGACTATAAGAATGGCTAGTTAGGGCATCTGCATTCTAGCCAGGTGTGTTAGACAAGGTGGACTAGAGAAACAAATCCTAGTGACACTCATGTGTAAGAGAGAGCTTTATATCAACAAATAATTATATACCAAACAAACATCCCAGCCCAATCCAAATCAAGTCCATAAGTCCAATACTAGTCTATAAGTCTGGTACCACTCTCTCTTCAGACTCATGTAGCCACGTACAACGATGGGGAATACAGGAGGATCACAGGCCGGTGGATGTAAAGTCTTGTGGATCCAGTGGTAGTGGCTGCATCACAGGGCTTGCAGGTCTCAGAGTGCCTTCTCAACAGGAAGGGGAAAGCAGAGAAAGTGTGTGGCCTGCCTCAAAGAGCCATTTATCTCCATCGCCAGCTGACTCCCCTAGGTTAGTATTTGTTAGCTGACCACATTCAAACCTGTCATTCCACCTACTGACCCAAAAAGTTTGCAGTGATCTGAGCATCTGAGTTAGACTGAGGCCTCTGTACTTCTTCCCCTTACTATTATGGTCATTGTTTTACTTCATTAATCGTGTTAGACTTGCATATGTTCATTTGTATAATTAAGATC
>NW_022105908.1:11008859-11013800 GCF_000313985.2 Echinops telfairi | reverse complement strand
TACCCAGACTAACACAAATATGTTTTTTGATCTCTTGGCTGCTGCTTCCATGAGCATTGATTGTGGATCCAAGCAAGACAAAATCCTTGACAACTTCAACCTTTTCTCCATTTATCATGATGTTGATTGGTCCAGTTGTAAGAATTTTGGTCTTCTATACGTTGAGTCATAATCCATATTGAATTCGGCAATCCTTGCCCTTCATCAGAAAATGTCTCAAATCCTCCTCAATTTCAGCAAGCAAGGTTGTGTCCTATACGGCAGTTGTTAACAAGCCTTCTTCCAATCCATATGCTTCATTCTTCTTCATATAATTTGAGTTCTCTGATTATTTACTCAGCATACACACTGAATAGGTATGATGAGAGGAACCCTGATGCACACCTTTCCTGATTTTAAACCATGCAATATTCCCATGTTTTCTTTGCAAAACTGCCTCTTGAACCGTATACAAGTTTCATAGCAGCACAATAAAGTGTTTTGGCATTCCCATTCTTCTCCAGGTTTGTTATGGTCCACGCAGTCAAATGCCTTGGCATAGCCAATAAAATACAAGTAAACATCTTTCTGGCACTCTTGTTTTCAGCAAAGATACATCTGACAACAGCAATGATATCCATTGTTCCACTTCCTCTTGTAAATCTGGCCTGAACCTGTTGAATATGGATCTCTTCCTGTTTGCTGGCGAGGTAACTGTTTTCCAAATTTCAAGGCCTGCATTGTAAGAACCTCTCGTGCTGTATCCATTTGTTGTGACCTCTTGGGAGGTAGGCTCTCAGTTCCTGTAGCCTTGTTTTTCACCAATGTATTCAGCGTTATTCTTCCTACAAAATGATCCGTTCTTGATCATGTACTACCTCTTGAGATGGTTGAACACCAACCACTTTTTTGTGCGCAAGCATCTCCCTTGATGCTTCTTGTGCCATTCAATATTTGGCCCATAGAACTCCTTCAATGTTGCAGTTCAAGGCTTAAAACCATTCTTCAATTCATTCAGCTTGAGTAATGCTCAGCGTGTTTTTCCATGCTATCTCCAGATCTTTGCACATTTCATTATAATACTTAACTTCGTCTTCCTCAGCTGCCCTTTGAAATCTTCTGTTCGGCTCTTTTATATCATTTCTTCCTTTCCTTTTAGATATTCTGTGTTCAAAAACAAGTTTCAGATTCCCTTATGACATCCATTTGGGTCTTCCCTTTTTCCGTCTTTTGTCTGACCTTATGTTTTCCTTGTGTATGATGTCTTTGATTTTATCCCACAGCTTTGCAAAAGGCTCATTAGTGTTCGATGCATCAAATCTATTCTTGAGACGGTCTCTACATTCAGGTGAAATATATTCAAGGTCATACTTTGGGTCTCGTGAACTTGTTTTCATTGTCTTCAGCTTCACATTGAACTTGCAAAGGAGTAATTCCCCGGCCTTATTCTGACTGATGATATTGAGCTTCTCCATCGTCTCTTTCACAATACACAAATATAGTTGATATGTGTATTCGATCCAGCAAATATGATTTGTAGTCACTGCTTATTTAAACGAAGAATTTGCAATGAATGAGTCATTGGTTTTTCTGAATTCTATTACCAGTATGTCCTTTCTATCACCAAGGCCATCTTTTCCAACTGTTGATCCTTTTTCTTTGTTTCTAACGTTCACATTTCCATCACCAGTAACTATGAATGCATCCTGATGTCATGTTTGATTGATTTCAATCTACAGAAGTTAATAAAAAATCATCAATTTCTTCATCTTCGACATAAGTGGTTGGCGGGAAAATTGGAATAATAGTCTTATGGATAATATCTATCACTGACAGCATTGTACTTCGGGATATATCTTGAAATGTTCTTTTAACAATGAACTTAATGCCATTCCTCTTCAATTTGTCTCTTTCAGTATAGCAGACAATATGATTGTTTAAAAATAACCAACGTGAGTCCATTTCAGCTCACTAACGTCCAGTCCAGATATAAAGAGCTTCCAATTATCCTAGTTCATACTTTATGTGCTCTACATTTCAATGATTAATGGAAGTTTGCAGCAATTTCTTTTGAGTGGTATGGCATCAGCAATAAGAGGTTCGAAAGCATATCACTAAAGTCAACTCTCTTTTGACGAGTTTCCCAGTTATATCTTGAGTAGTATGTTCCACCCTGAGGGGCTCATCTTCTTGCACCATATCAGGCATTGTTCTACGGCTATTTTAAAACCTTTCAGCGACTAATTTTTCCAAAATAGGTTGGATCGTCCTTCTTTCTAGCCCGGAAGCTCTGCTTCAGCATGTCCACTATAGGTGACGCTGCTGGGATTTAAACTACCGCTGGCATAGCTCCCAGCTTCATAGCACTACACAAGCCACTGCCGTAAGGCACACTAACAGACACATGGTAGCATGAGTTACTGGGTAAATGAAATCAAAACCACCAGGAAATAGAACTTCAAGCCAACAAATAGAGCTGTGATTTCAAAATGGAAAAGAACGGGATGTAAAGAAATCGGAACCCTCATCCATTGCTAGTGGGAACGTAAGATGGTGCATCCACTGTGGAGAAGAGGATATGGTTCATTGCAGCATTTTTACAATAGTCCAACAATGGACACGACCTAAACATCCAATCAACAGATGTTTGGATAAGCGACGCGTGGTATGTACATTCAACAGAATATTACTCAGTCATAAGTAGGAAGGAAGTCTTGATATATGCCACAATTTGGATAAACCTTGACAGCATGTACTGAGAGAAATGCAATGCAAAACACAAATATCACGTGGTTCCATCGATATACACTATCAAGAGTAAGCAATTGTCTGAAGATCAAAATTTGTCCGAGGCTAGCAAAGGCAAATGGGAGGGAAGAAAGGAGAATTCTTTACTGGAGGGACACAGAGCTTCTGTTAAGAGTGACAGAACATTTTAGAAGCAGACAATGATGATGGTGGTACAACACAATGCATAGAGTATCACCGAATTGTACTTGTAAACAATGCTTAAAGGGAAAATTTTATTACATCTATATTTACCACAATAAAAAAAAATAAGAATCTATGCCAAACTCATTATTTAAAACAAATGACAGTTGGCAGACAAGAGCCTGGCTGATGCCACCTTCCTCTCAAAATACTCAGGGACAACTCTGCAGAAAACCACGGCTGAAATTTAATAATACTTTATACAGTTCTATGCAATTTGCTATCTAAAAAATCTCAACATTCTAAGTATCATTCAATCCAGAGTTTATGGAAGGTTTTTAATAAAGAACTAAGAGTAGAAAGAATGATAACTTACCACTCTCCTCCATCTTTTTGTTGGGAAAAATGGGTCTGCCGATTGCCAAAAGGACTTGAATCAAGATCACAAATAAAATGCCCAAACTACAAAGCACAGTACTATAAAATCAGAAGTCAACTACAAGAGCAGCGAAGGGGAAAATACCAAATACATAGATAGAAAATAACACAACGCCTGAAAATCGCTGGGTAATAAAAGAAATAAAAATTTTCTCGAAGCAAGTGAGAAGGAAAATACAACATAACTGCACTTTGAGATGCAGAAAAAGCAATACACAGAAGACACGTTGTTGTAGTAAAAACACTCTTCAGAGAAAAAGCCAAAACCAAGACTTCAATCCAACAACTCTCACAAGTGAAAAAAGAAAAGTAGCACAAAAGCAAGAACCACCAGAAGAAAAGAAATGATAACAAAGCAAGCAAAAATAAATGAAGCCAAAAGGAAAAAAAAATCAACAGGAATAGAAATAGTTTTATAAGGACTGATAAAATTGACAAAACACCAGCGTATAAAAAAAAGGAAAACAAAGAGAAGAAACAAATGTTATGCATACAAAATGAAATAGTTAACATCAAAACAGAACCAACTGCCCCGCCCCCAGCCCCTGCCCCCCCCCAAAGGATGATGCTAGAATTACTATGGAGAACTGTACTTAAAAAAAAAAAAAGCTTTGAAAATCTCAAGGAAATAGACGGAATGCTAGAAACACATTATTTATCCACGCTGACATAGACTGAGAGAAAAACTTTAAACCTGCCTACAGCTTGAAGTGATCAGAACACGATACCAAAGCCGGGCAAAGATACCAGCCAAAATGAAAAATTATTCATCTATCAGGACCCTAGACACAAAAGTTCTCAATAAGGGACCTGGCAAAGTACCTGCTAATCATCTAGTAGGGGGCTTTAGTTCCCTGCCAATCTATAGAATTATTTAAATATTCCAATCATATCTGTCTGCCAGAGCCATGAGTCACCTCATCCCCTTGTCACTACAAGGCCTGCCTTCCAAACCTCCTGTTTGCTCATTTTGTTCCTGAGAGTAACCCAGAAGTGGCCTTGGGTGACACTGTTTTCTCTGTCTGTGAGTATTGATACTCTGTCTGTGAGTATTGATACTCTGGCTGTGAGTATTGATACTCTGGCTGTGAGTATCGAGAGCTGGCTCTGCTATCGTCATCATTGTCTTTATTGATATCATCGAGTCAGTTACAACGCATTGTGATACTATGTACGACAAAATTAAATGAAACACCACACCATTTTCCTAACCATTGCCATCTTTGAAAACAATTCTCAATGAAAGTTTAGCCAGTGAAATCTATAACAGTATAGGAAAAACCAAAACAGCAACTACATCTTGGCCAAGTGGGATTCACAATAGTACGCCAGGATAATTCCACCTTAGAAAAACATCCAACATAAGTAAAACACCACATAAATAAAGCACAGGAAAAGAACTACGTGCTATCAACTGATATGCCATAAAAGCATCTGACAATATTCAACCCCCATTCCTAATAAAGATTGTCAACAAAATAGAAATAAAAGCGAATTTACTGAATATACTTCAGTGCATAAAACTATGACCAACATTAGCCCCAACAAAGAGAGACTGAAAGTATTCCCCGTACAAACAGGAATCAGATAAGG
>NW_022105908.1:11005271-11006902 GCF_000313985.2 Echinops telfairi | reverse complement strand
TTTTTAATTATGCTGGTAGTAATTGTACAGTCATGCTTGATCTAATTGAATTATGGATTGTTATAATATCTGTAAGAGCTCCCAATAAAATGATTTTGATTAATTAATTAAAAGGGTATATGAAATGACCATAGAAAGAATTTATGTGCTCCACCAAAATCACAATAAAGAGGTGGAATTCCTTTAAAGAAAAAATATTTTCGCATGCGCATTTAAAAAGAGGTAAAAAGGCCAAGTTGTCTCTAAGGTGAAGGAGCGTAGGCCTCCCGCCCCATCCTGAACACCTACACGGAGACAATGTTCCTGGGTCACGAAAGGTCTGTGTTCCTGACGGAATAACCAGATGTAAATATAAATTAGATCGTTTCTAAAATCTTTCTATTTTTCCTCTTAAAGGTGAGACTATTATGCAAATTCCCTAAGTAGATGAATAAATGCAAGGATAAGAAATGTTGTCCAATGTATCTGTGTCTCTCATCTCACCACGCCATTTGCAGGATTTCTGCCGTTTTTCCGGTCAGAGACACTCATAGTTCAATTTGCTCAAATACAAGTTTCCTCTTAATGCCACTACATCTGCTCGCCGTTTTACAGTTTTCATCAAACTAAAGAGACAAAGTCGCGTCAACCTTCCTAATGACGCGACCCTTGAGTACAGTTCCTCATGTGGTGGTGACTCCCAACCACAAAATTATTTTCGTTGCTACTTCATCACTGTCCTTTTGCCACTGTTATGAATCGTCATGTAAATATCTGCTATGCAGGATGTATTTTCATTGTTACAAATTGAACATAATTAAAGCATAGTGATTAATCACAAAAACAATATGTAGATATATATTGTGAAAGATTTATTTCTAATTACAAATAAGTGAAATGTTGTCTTTAAGCATGGTGGAGCATGGGTCTTCACGCCGGGTACTCGTATGTGGGCGTATCTGCATGTGGGTGGACCCGCCTGGAGACAGAGGAACGTGTCTCGGTTCCTAAGACCATCTTGGGGCGACCCCTGCAAAAAGGTGTTCGACCCCCAACGGGGTCGCGACTCACAGGTTGGGAACCAATACTCTGCAGGTTGGTGTGCTGCAATGTTCAGTGTATACCACAAGGTGGTAGTGTAGCCTCAATGATAAATTCATCTTGTCCACTGGCTTGGAGCCTTTCTATAAGGCATGCGCTTTCCTGTCATGGCCTTGTGGGTGAGTTATTGATACTGGCAAGATGTCTGACAAGCTTTCCTCTGGCCACTTTTGTAAAAAAGCCAGAGGTCTAGGCCTCTCTAATTCAAATGTTGATGCAATTTCCACAGCTCTCCTTGAAAGAAACAGAATTGCATCCCTGTTGGCCAGGGAGTCCCGGGGGGGGCCCTATAGACCCCTGGTTTTGCTGTCTGTCACACCGCCATTGAATGTGGAAACCATTTGCATTACGTTGATTCTGATTTGTGGCAACTACACATGTGTCAGGGTAAATCAATCGCTGATTTTCCCAAGGTGCTGCTGGGTTAACTCCAACATCCAAACTTTTCGCATTCCTCATTTGCACTACCAGGGCACTTATGAAAAGTCTGTCATTGTACCGTGCTGGGGGGGTGGGCCCCGTCATAACAACCCATTCACACAGCGCAAGAC
>NW_022105908.1:11000564-11003598 GCF_000313985.2 Echinops telfairi | reverse complement strand
AAAATATAAAAAAAAAAAAGAATTCTCCCACGGAACCACCACTGTTCCCATGGAAAGTCTACCAGGGGTCCTCAAACTACGGCCCGCGGGCCACATGCGGCCTGCCGAGGACATTTACCCAACCCACCAGGTGTTTTTGCCCCGTTTGTTTTTTTTACTTCAAAATAAGATATGTGCAGTGTGTGTAGGAATTTGTTCATAGTTTGTTTTTGTTTTTTTACTATAGTCCGGCCCTCCAACGGTCTGAGGGACAGTGAACTGGCTCCCTGTTTAAAAAGTTTGAGGACCCCTGGGTCAGAAGACTCCCTGGTTAGGAGATCTCTCACCGAAAAAGCTCTGACTTTGTTTTTTTTTCATCTGGAAAGTGAAGGTAATCACCACTGACCCTCTAAGTACATACCTGTGAGTACTCCGCAAATTCAGGGCTATGGGAAGGGGAGCATTGCTTTCATTCTAATTGCGTGGCCGTTGAGGATTCTGGACGCAGGGTTTAGGGGCATAGCCAGCATCCAGATGCATAATTGATAGGGGTGTCCAGAGAGGTCTGATTAGCATCAAAGGTAGAAATAAACCCAAGCTTTCCCTCTCCTCTTGACTGAAGGAACTGAGGGGCCTCTCTTAAATGTCCCTCTGGTCCACGGTTACAAACTTCGCCACCTATCTGGCTGCCCCTTGGCCTCCACGGTCTCTCTAAATCTCTCTTGGAGCAGCTCCACATCTGCTAAGTCACCTGTCTCTGCCCACAGTCCTTCACTCTACTGTGTGAAAGGAACCAAGACCCTTGGACAGCAAGGGGCCTGGGTGTCAGAAAGACGTAGGCAGAAATCAATCCAGGGTTTGCCACTAACTCGGTGCCTTACCTCAAGCAAACTTACCTGAGTTTGTTCCAATCCATTAACTGGGCTTCATAAATGTGGCACATTTTTAAGTTTCTTCTCAAGGAAAGCTCCGTTTTTGCTCTTAAAGTCATTGATCTTACGGTCCTTCGCTGTTTGGGTGAGGCTCACTCATATTTTGCAGACTAACCTGTAAGTCAACTGCTGTAAACGCAAATCATACCTACAAAATACCTTCAGAGCAACATCTAGAATGCTGTTTGACCACACAACCAGAAAACACAAGCTAGCCAAGTAGATACATCAAAGTAAACATCGAAGGGTGTCGAGGATTATGGTGATTAGCAATCCTGACAACATCCTAACAGCATCCTCAAGAGTTTAGGTCTCCACTTGGCCTGCACAGTCGAATCACCTTGTAGACCAGAAGGTATCTGTGGACCAGAAGCATCCAACGCACCCAGGAAGATGTTAGAAATGCTCATTAGATGTCAGGGTCTCGGGTACACTCCATACCTTCTAAAGTGGAGTCTTCATTTTAACAAGATCCCTGGTGATTTATGGGTACCTTAACCTTGAGAAGTACAGGCAGGCACACACACACACACACACACACACAACAGTAGGATGATGATGATGATGGCGCACAGCAACCCCATAGATTACAGGACAGAAATGTGCTCCAGGGGATTTCCCTTTCTTGGTTGGAATCTTCCCAGAAAGAAAATCCCCGGGTGTTTTCCTCACTGCGCTGCTGGGTAGGTTGAAACCATCAATCATAAGTGCTGTTGTTGCTGTTAGTGCCATCCAGTTTCAACGCCTATCAACCCACATGAAACACGGCTCGATCCCAGCCACCCTAACCATCACTGCTACAACTGAGCTTGTTGTTGCAGCCACTGCGTGAATTCATCTCAGGGACCGTCTTCCCCTTTCTCACTGACCCACGAATGTACCAAGCAGGGTGTGGTTTTCCCCAGAGACTGATACATCCAGATAACGGCCAAAACCAACATCTCCACTTCAAAGGAGCATTGTGGCTGTGTTCCTTCCAAGATAGACTTGTGGATTCTTCTAGCAAGCCATGGGATACTTGATATTCTTTGCACTGCTGTCCTTCAGATGCATCAGTCATTCAAATATTTCCTTATGCACTGTCCATTTTCCACATCCATGAGGTCATTGAAAATACCAGGAGAAGAGGTGGAGAGGAGGGGAGGAAGTGGGAACTGACCGACAAATAACCACACACACCCCTCCAGGGAGACGAACAACAGAAACCATGGGGGAAGGGAGACAGGGGTCGGTATGAGATATGAAAATAATAATAATTTATAACCCATCAAGGGGTCATGGGCGTTGGGGGTGGAGAAGAGGAGCTGATACCAAGGGTTCAATAGAAAAGAGATGTTTAGAAAAGAATGATGACAACATATGTACAAATATACCTGATACAACGGATGTATGGATTGTAATAACAGTTGTAAGAACCCACAATAAAATGATCTTTTAATAAAGTAAATAAATTTTAAAAAAAAAGAAAAGAAAATACCGTGACTTGGATCAGTAAGGTGCACCTTCTCCTCAAAAGCACAGCTTTGCTTTTGAAATCTTTAAAGAGGCCCATCGCAGTGGAGTTGCCCAACACCATGAGTCATTTTGCTTCCTTGACTGCTGCGTTACATGAAGGTGGACTGTGGATGCAAGTAAAAGGAAACCCTTGGCAACTTCAGTCTTTTCTCTGTTTATCATGAAGTTGTTTATCGGTCCGGGTGTGAGGAGTTTCGTTTTCGGTTGAGATGTAATCATGTTGAAGGCTGCGGTGTTCAATCTTCATCGGTGCTTAGAGACCTCTACACTGTCAGCAAACTGTGTCATTTGCATGTTTCAAGTTGTGAATGACTTTCTCCGATCCTGGTCCCGTGTTCTTTTGTATGCACTACGGCTTCTCGGAGTATTTGCTCAGCATATACATGAAATAGGTACAGTACAAGGATATGACCATGACACACCTTATTCCTAATTTTAAACCTTGTTCTGTTTCAACACCAGCCTCTGGTTCTATGTGTAGCTTCTGCATGAGTACAAGGGAGCGTTTTGGAATTTCCATCCTTTGCAATGCTATCCTGAGTTTGTTATAATTCACACAATTAATGTCTGGGCGACAACCGAAAAGTGGGTGAAGGGAGACGTCGGAC
>NW_022105908.1:10995240-10999562 GCF_000313985.2 Echinops telfairi | reverse complement strand
ATTTCATTGATCACGGTAGGGTCTAGAACCGATTAACCTCGATAAACGAGGGTTCACTGTACTACCTCCTGAAATGGTGGAACATCAAGCAACCCTTTTGAAAACATCTTTCCTCTTCCCTTGAAGTGATCGGCATCATTCCATATTCAATCAACGATGTTAGGTGCCATCGAGGTGGTTCCAACCCTTAGTGATTCGATGCACTACAGAATAAAACATTGCCCAGTCCTGCCCAATCCTCACAGTGTTCCGATGCTTGAGCCCATTGTTGCAGCCACGGTGTCCATCCATCGCCCCGGAGCGCCTTCCGCTTTTTGCTGCCTCTGTACTTTACCAAGCATGACGTTCTTCTCCAGGGACCGGACTTCCCTGACAGCATGTCCAGACCTTGTAAGATGCAGTCTCACCATCCTTGCCTCTAAAGAGCATTCCAGCGATACGTCTTCTAAGACTGATTTGTTTGTCCTTTTGGCCGTCTCTAGTACTTTCACTATTTCTCACCAGCACCACAACTCAAATACACTGATTCTTCATTGGTCTTCCTGATGCAATGTCCAACTTTTATAAGCGTGAGAGGCAATTGAAAAATACCAGAGCCTTGGTTAGATGCACCATCGTCCTCAAAGTAACCTCCCTGCTTTTCAAGATTTTGTGCATAGAATCCTTTAAGATTGTAACTCATGGTTTGAATTTACTCTTTAGTCTTTACAACTTGAGAAACTTTCAATGCCAGATCTTTGCACATTTCATCATAATACTTTCCTTTGTCTTCTTGAGCTGCCTTTTGAAATCTTCTGATCTGCTCTTTTACTTCATCATTCCTTCCTTCACTTTGGCTATTCTGTGTTCAAAACCAAGCTTCAGAGCTTCTTTGACATCCATTTTGGTCTCAAATATTTCTTGTCTTTTTAATGACCTTGTGCTTTCCTCATGTACGATATCTTTGATTTCATCTGAGCGCTTGCTGGTCTTTGATCATTAGAGTTCAGTATAGCGTATCTATGCTTGGGATGGACTATGAATTCAGAGGAGACAAACTCAAGGCCGTTCCTTGGCTCTTATGGACTTGGTTTAATTTTCTTCGGTTTCAACATGACTTGCATGTGAAAACTGAAGGTCTGTTCCACAGTTGTCTTCTGTCCTCTTCTGACTGATTTCTCCATCCTCTTTCTGTAAATGTGGTCAATTTGACTCCGCTCTGTATTTCATGCACCAAAGTCCATGTACAGTCACCAATTATGTTGTTTAAAAAAAAAAAAAGGATTTTCCAAAAGATAGATCTTGCAAAATTCTATTGTGTGATCTCCAGCATCCTTTGTATCGCTTACACCATATTTTCCAGCTACTAATATTTCTTCTTTGTCTCCACCTTTTGCACTCTAATCACCAGTAATTATCAACGTATCCTGATTTCGTGTTTAATACATTTCATACTGCAGAAGTTAGTAGAACCTTTTATTTCTTTGTTTTTTTGCATTATGGGTAAATATGTCAAATTTTAATACCAGTCATATCCACTAGTCTTCCTTGTAAGCATATGGATATCATCCTATCCTTGACAGCCCTGCACACGTCAGAATCGATGTTGAAGTGTTCTTTTTGATCATGAATATGTGGCAGCATCCTTTTCATTCTGTCATTCCAGCATAGATGACCACGTGGTTGACTAATTCAAAGCGGCTAATACCGATCCATTGAAATGTATGAATGCCTAAGATATCAATCTTTATGTGTTGCACTTCATTTTTGATGGTGTCACACTTCATGCATTCCACGTTCCTATGTTAATGCAGGTTTGTACCTGTTCCTTCCCATTGCGAATCACGCCGCATCAGCAAATGAAAGTCCTGAAAGCTTGACCCCACCCACATCACTAAGGCCAAGTCTTCTCCAGTGGCTTTTCCAGTGTTTCCAATTTGAGGGCTCGTCTTCCAGAGCCATAGCAGACATTGTTCTTTTGCTCCCAGAAGGTTTTCAGTGGCTAGTTTTTCCAAAAGTAAATCACTGGGTCCCCCTTCCTAGTCTGTCTTAGTTTGGAAGTTCCACTGAAGCCTGTCCACCATGGGTGACCGTGGTGGCATCTGAAATACCAATAACACACCTTCCAGTATCACAGCAACACACGAGCGACCCAAATATGACAAACTAACAGGGACGTGGTGGCGTTATTACAGAACTTGCTCCTTTCATCCACAATGCTCACTTGATGACTTCTTTCTACTGCTTTGTCAGGGGGGTTAAAAGTTTGCCCTCAAACAGTACTTTCTACCTGCTATTCCAACATCCAGACTTTTCTATTAATCACATAAGCCGATATCTGAAAACGCCAGTTTTGGCTTCTCTCGGCTTAACTAACTCCTGAGGCAAGTCTAATAAACAATCTGCCAGTGTGATGGTGGAGGCTGGTAATGTGATAAGTTACTCCCTCCATGTAATCGATTCATATTTTAACCAAGCCTTCCAGGCAAGCAACCTCATATTCCAAAGAAAGTCAGAAAAATGAGGGGAACTTAATCACAGTTTGACCCTCCCCCGCCATCCAGGCCAGAATTAATCCGCTTCGCTGCGTACTTGCTGCATGAATGTGTCATCTTGTTCGCTACAGTTAGGGTAAGCACCTGCAGTCTATATCCAATAAGAAAAGTAAGGCCCTTTGGCAGTGGAGCTTAGTGAAAGACAACTTGAACTCACTTCTCTAACAAATATTTATTGAACTTCAACTGTTACCTCAAAATGGTCTCTGGTCCCAAAGAACCAGTAACTGTGTACAAAACACTTTTGCTAAGGTTGCAGCATCTGCAAAGTCCTAAGCCCACACCTCAGCCATCCACCTGGAGCTTTCTCCTACTGATCATGTCAAATGTCAAGCTACTGGGGCACAGGCTGTGGAGGGTGGTTATAAAAGCCAGCAAATCCTACATTTGTGGGTATGGATCAGAGGTGAGCCTAGAGGTTTCTCCTGAATCATGTAGCTACAAGGGAGGATATGTCCAAAGTCAGCGGGTCTAATGGCAGGCTGCTGGCTCACGGATTGTGGAGGTCAAAGATTTCCAAGAACAGAAGATCAAGTGAATACAAACCCTTTGCCTGCCTGGGAACCTGAGACACTCAGTGAGGGCTTATAAATCACAGAGATTCTAGTGACTTTGGTCTGGTGTGCTACCTGCCCTTGAGGTTTGGGAAAATCCTGGCTGACTCTCATGTGAAGCCAGAATTGAGAACCACTGCTTTTGAGGACAGGGTGAATATTTCCATTTGAATGAAGAGTGATTTGGCTGAAAACATGATAGCGTATTAGGCTAGTTTGTCTAGAGAAACAAAACCAGTGATACTTATATGTGTACAAGAAAGGACTTTATATCAAGAAGCAGCTTTACCTCAAGCAGGTGCCCCAGTCCCGTGCAACTCAAGTCTATAGATCCGATGCTAACCAGCACCCTCTTCAGACTAATGTAGCTACAGGCCATTGACACTGAAAGGGGAAGCGAGAAGCAGGAAGTTCAGAGGCTAGTGGGTTAGGAGTCACGTGGATCCAAGGTTGGTGGAAACATGGCAAGGCACGGACAGCTCTCAGGGGAAGGCAGCCCCCACACCCCACCCCACCCCCGGAGGCAGACACAGAGTCCTGGCAAGGATAAAAGCAAAGGGCAAGAGAGATAGGGAGACATTCCCAGTTTCTTCCTTATAAAAAGGCCAGGGCCCCAAGGAGGCATTATTAGGCTGTGACTTAATTGGCAAGCTGACCTCTTCCCTTAGCCAGGAGTACCTAGTTAACTTAATACCTAACCGCCACAGATAGCATTAAAGTTTCTTTTCTACTTTTAGGTAATCTCTGTGGTCATTTTGTTTTGGGGGGTTTTATTTTTATTTGTTTTTGATTCTGTAAATCCATGTATTCTTTATTCACCTCGTCTGGTCCCATGTCTTTCTCTCATTGGTCTCTCATTTTCAAAGTTCTACAGATAGGCCAGAAAGAGCTCCTCACACCAAAGCTCTTCATTTTTCATCATAATAATATTCACAAGCTAACACGACCAGCCAGAGCTTTTGACTGATGGACAGACTAAGGCACAACGAGGGTAAAAATATTGATTAAGGTCATAAATAAGTAGTGAGGCCTGGCTCCTGCGTTCTGGCCCTGGGTTTTCCAATAACAATTCAGGCAGTACGTGCAGGATGCTACAGAGCAGTGATTGCTACTCAAATCATAAGATGAGCACAAATCACGGGTGGGGTGGGGGGTCTGCTTAAATGCAGACTCCGATTGAGTAGGTCTGGGAGAGGGCCAAGATGCTGGTCTTTTAACAAGCTTTCAAGTGAAG
>NW_022105908.1:10990210-10991571 GCF_000313985.2 Echinops telfairi | reverse complement strand
ATAGTGGGATAAGTATAAGGGAAACCTGTTAGGGCCCCAAATCACCCACTTTGTGTGAACAATGCTTGAATGGAAGGAAAGTGAGAGTAAGGGAAATGCATCCAGGAAGAAGAACCAGCAAGGAGATGGCGCCAGGGTGGGAAGACGAAGTAAGAGGCAGGAGGCTGGAGCAGAGGGGGCTAAGGAGACGTCATGGCTATTAACGTGACCATATCCCACAGCATGGAAGGCCGAGGGAGGGATGCTTGGTTCTTATTTTACAATCAAATAAAAGCCTTGGCAAAATTTTATTGGAAAAGCAAGTAGATCTTATTTCTGTTTTCAACAGCTCTCTATGGCCTGTGTGTGGAGGCTAGATTGGAGTAGCCTAGAGTAGGAAGATGAAACAGAGGCAGTTATGTCTTATATATATCATATATATCAATATGTATGTATCAATATATCTATATCTATATCTATCTGTCTATCTATCTATCTATCTATCTATCTATCTATCTATCTATCTAATGTTCAGGCCAGAGATGCTGCCTTGAACTAGTGTGGTTGTCATGATATTAATGAGAAATGGACAGGTTTGGTACTGGATTTAAAGACAGATTCAATTGGGCTTGCAAGTAGTTTGAATAAGTTTATCCATTTGCATGCTATTGCTTATAACATTAAGAAAGCCCCATATTAATTGCCTTTAAAAAATAAAAACAACTTATGATTTGCACAAATGACAAGCATGGTGAAAGATGGACTTGAGACAAAATTAATGTGGGCCATGATCTTATTTGTCCCCTTCTCTCAGTCCTGCCCCATCTTTCACCTTCCTTCTCTTTGTCACTGTATCCTTATGTTGTCCTTTTATCCACAGGGCCGCATGATGGCTCTGTTCACAAAGAAGTCTGATTTCTGCGGAGAAGCAGCAAGCATCATTTGCAACAATAATGAAAAAAAAAATTCTTGAGCTCGAGCTTAAGCTCAATTGGGTCATTTCTAAGCAAGCCCAGTTGCCAGGAATTAGTCAGGCTGGTTTGTTTAATACCTTCACGACATTCCCTGTTCCTAATGAACCAACCGCTGAGACTAAGGGAATGAGATTCCCTTGCTTGACTTGATCCTATCAAGGGCCATCTTGAAAGCAGAGGTATGATCATCAACCCTATGCAAATGGCATAAGGCATAGCA
This sequence comes from Echinops telfairi, assembly GCF_000313985.2. Lineage (NCBI taxonomy): Eukaryota > Metazoa > Chordata > Mammalia > Afrosoricida > Tenrecidae > Echinops > Echinops telfairi. The sequence goes on along the minus strand of NW_022105908.1, from coordinate 10,990,398 downwards.
TAATATAAGTACCAAAAACGCAATGTATGTGATGTGGACGATATTAGGTTTGAAGGTCATGGAGAGCCTAAGAATAACCTTTAGACTATGCTAAAATGGGGAACATGTACAAACTTGTGAGGGAGTAAATCCAGATGCCTCTTAGACATGCAGGTATTTGTACCAGACCTAGTGGGCATTTGGAAATG
>NW_022105908.1:10984135-10989499 GCF_000313985.2 Echinops telfairi | reverse complement strand
GTTGGACTTGTGGGCTTGGGCAGCACTGGGTTGGGATGTTTTCTTGATGTGCACTTAACCTTTATATAAAACTCTCTCTTATACATGAGTTTCTGTGAATTTCTTTCCCTAAAGTATCCAGACTAACACAGTGAACAAGAGGATTTGATGAAAATTAGGGTTTAAAAATGTGTTCATGGTCATGTGAGTGTGTTGTCTTGCAAGATTTGCATATGGTGTCTTTTAGGTTCCCCCCTCTGTATCCCTTAGCCCCCATGTAGAGGACTGTGAGCATTAATGTGGACATAATCATTTGCATTGGAATTTGATGTGTTGCACCTTTCCAAAGTTAACAGATCTTGGGGTTTGGTTCCTAGGTTAGAAACTGTGGAAGTTTGCCATTCATTGTCCAAAAAACTTCCTTTGTATTTCTATTGGGTTTGATAGGAAAGAAAGTGATTTTTAAAAAATCATCTTATTGGGGCTCATACAATTCATCACAATACATAGATCAATTGTGTAAAGCACACCATCTAGGTATTTCCAGGACACTTCATGTAAAGTTCTTTCTTGGATATTCTATCCAATATATATGGATATTCTATATATATATATAGAGAGAGAGAGAGAGAAACCCTAGTCTTTCTCCTCTCCTGTTACGTAGATATTCAGATTGAGATAAAGATGATATCGATATAGAATGGAATTCAGGACAGTAGCAAAGACCCATTTGAGATCAGTCATCATTTCGCATTTCCAGTGTTAGCAATCAGCACCGTTGTTTAACTTCCTCGAGCAGTTCTTGGCTGCTCAGGTGAAACCTTGAGATGGAAGCTATTTGGGTTCGTGCAGAGTTTAAAGCCATGAATGTGTTGGTCCACCGCATTGAATCTGAATGAGAAGGCTAAAGGTGAACAGAGCTGATGATTCCAGCAGACAGAGGACCCCAATGAGGTCAAAGATCATAGTGGGATAAGTATAAGGGAAACCTGTTAGGGAGAGATGTGTAATGAAAAACTGAGTGTGAAAAACCTTAGAAGTGGGACATGTTCAAGAATGACTGTGAGAATTATGGAAAAGGTAGAGTGGACAAGAAATTCATTATGGATAAAGATGTTCAAGAAAGGGAGTCCAGAATATTAGATGATGAAATTATTAGATTGATGGACAGATAACAAGGAACAAGACTATAGAACAGGCACCTAACACTTTCATGAAACCACAGGTGTATTTTTTTTTTAACACTTGACACATCCATGCAGGGGCGGCAAACAGCTCTCCGGTCATGTCATTTATCTGCTGGCCCGCTTCGGTGACACAGGTTGGCAAGAAACCAGCCAGCAACTATTACATCCTCCCATGAATCTTCTTGCCGCTTCAACTCATGGCGAGGCATGTGGTTAGCTCCAGAGAAAGGGCAGACACACATTCAAAATTAGAAGTGGTGAGATACTAATGTCAGCTCCGAGTCTTTGGTGGCGATGCCAGCTCATGCCCCCTCCCCCGCCCCCACCGCCCCCCATTTTCCATTCATCTTCCATTCCTTCCCCCTCCTTTCCCAAGCTGGACTGAAAAACTCATGTTGCAGTATCAGATACGAAGCTAAGCCTGTAGAGATGGTTTATCCAGCTTTGAACATAGTTAAATAACTTGTCAGCAACATATGATACATGTATCACATATGACAGCAAGTCAAAAAGTATTGTTATAAAATCATAGAAACTTTTATTAAACAAAAATACCAAATACGTAACTATTGTTGTGTGTGTGTGTGTGTGTGTGTGTGTGACATATCCTCCATATAGGTCTATACACTGCTGATGGTGACGTTTCCATCTCTCTAGCCCAAACTCATAAAAACGAAACTCACTACCATCGAGTTGATGCTGGATGATAGTGACCTTCTAGGTAGGGCCCAGTAGAACTCCCTCTGTGAGTTTCTACAGGAGTAGAAAGCCCCTTGCTGCTCCCACAGAGCAGCTGGTGATTTCAAACTGTAGAACATGCATATCTCAACCCCATGCATAACCGCCAGTCCACCCGGCTTCCTTGCCCCACTGGGTTCAAAATGGGAGAGACCTTCCCCTGTGGGACTCTGGGACAATCCAGAAAGGCTGTAAGAGAAAATATCTATGCTTTATTCTGGATTATGGTCTACAAATACTGAAGTTTTTCATTGTAGGAGGGCACTGAGTAATTTTTTTTCTGAGAAGGGAACAATGAGCTAAGTAAGTTCAGGAGGATATGCTCACGCCCAGGGGTCGACAAACTTTCGAGATGGAAGAGCCAATCCTGTCCCTCACAACAAGTTCAAAAATATATGGGAGCCATAAATATATCTTTGCAAACAAATGTAACCACCAGTATTTGAATAAATACTTTAAATTTTTTAAATGTTTACTTCAGAGCCATATGCACATACCAAAAGAGCTGCAGATGGCTCAAGGGCCACAGCTTGCCCACCCTGTTCTAGTCCAATGGCCCTAGCTGAAGAATATTCTAGACTCTTTGATTTGCATCATGTCAAGCAGCAATTTCCACATCTCGGAGGAAGTCAAATCATGCTCCTTTTAAATGTTCTTTGGATTTGGGAAACAAACAAACCCCCAAAGAAGCTCTACAGGGGCAAGATGAGGGCTGGGGTGAGATGAGGTGATGTTTCCCAGTGGACTTCTCATAGGACAGCCCTTCCGTAATGTTTGATGGCTGAGCAGGTGAATTGTCATGGTAGGAAAAAACAGGCCTTGGTGTCCTGTCCTTCGCCTGTCCCTCATCCATGCAGTTTTCCATCTTCTTGGAATTCCTTCACAATGCATGCCCTGTGTCCTTCAAGGAAAATCTACCACGTTGGCCTCTTTGGAATATAACACATGGTCACCATTACCTTCTGAACTGACCTCCCGGCCTCAAATGTAACTGGCCTGGCAGATCCTCTCATCAGGCGCTGTTGGATTGGGTCTGTTTTGAAGGCACTCTGGCCAGACGAAGGCAAGCATATTCCTGGGAGGACTTATCTGCAGCCATCCACGTATCACAGAGACATGCTTAAACAGGTTTTGTTTGGAAGAAGACCATGCGTGGCAAGCATGAAATGGAGCCCGGGACTCTAGCTATATATAGCGGCTGAGTTCCAGTTCATATATACAATAACTAGATGTCAGTGTGTGTTTGTGCATGTGGGCACACGTGTGCTTGGGGATATATGTATGTATTTATATGCATATATGTATATGTATGTGTATATATATATATCCCCAAGTGATTCTGCTTTTGCATATTAGTATCTGAATTTTTGACATGATATATTGAACAGTTTATGAGAGAGAAAGTGAATTATACTCATTTCAGGGATAGAGAGATCCTCAACCGGGCCCTTTTCAAAGCAATCTATTCTTGCTCTACAATATTGCCATATGGCCTCCATATACCATTTCCATCTTCACAATCATAGGAATACCCGCATGGGGTGCCTGGATGAACACCAGATAATCACCGTCTAAAGCAAATCTTTAATTTTCCTGCTGAAATAAAGGGGGAAAAGGATCCCTGGTGGTGTTACTGAATAGGCATTGGTCTCCTCACCATAAGACCTTCACCCAGCGCCTTCAAGGCAGAAAGACTTACAATTTCAAAAACCCGCATAAGCTCACTAGGAACCAACCCAATGGCAGTTGGTTTCATTTCTGTTAAGGAAGCAAAGGGTTCCGTTGTTCCTGGTATACCATATGCTGGGTGTGGTTTTCCACACATTGTGCTCCTAACAGGTGAGCTAATTCACAAGGAAAGTTACATTCAAAGCATTTTGTACCAAGTAGAGTTATCTTGGTTGGAGAGGAAAAAAAAAAACTTTATTTATTTGAGGATCTTTGGATGGTTTTCCATTTAAGGCCTTGAGAGTGTAGGGAGAAAATTAATGGTTTCTGCTTCCTCCACATCTTTGCACAAGGAAAAACATTTATATATATTTTGTAAAAGATGTATTAACTGCTTCTGACTTTGAGCTCTTTTCTCTGAAGTTTTAAATGACAAGCACAGCACAGACTATCAAGGAGACCACATCACCTTTCCTTGACACTCCTTTGTGTCATTTATATTATCAAAGCATCAAATGTTAATAACCATGAACATTTTGCAATAAAAACGGCCTTCGTCTCTTTCCTTCATTGCACACTTCTTGGGAAAAGCTTCCAGCACTTCCCAAAGCAGCTGCCTTGAGAGCAGTCACAGAACATTTCCCTTCAGCCTGGACATTAGCCCAGCGAGTAATAGCTTCAGCATTAAGCACCTGTGATTAGCCCAACGTGGTAAAAGCAGTATCTACTCTTGGCTCCCCAGCAAGGAAGCAACGAATTCTATTTTCCACATCAGCCTTGTTATTTTCCCTTTCTTACTGCCCAGAGAGCAATTCACCAGCCCAGCCCTGACCCATGAAAAGCCTATCTGTCTATTCAACCAGAGTGACAAAGTTGGCTTGTACAAACCCAGCATATGGGACACAGGAGCAAATTCTTCTGGTTAATAAGCAGGGAGAAGCCATGTAGAGACCGATTATATGGTGGGCACAAGAGAGGTTTATTGTTTAGGAATGTATACTTGTAGTTGTTATTTGTTTGCCTACCCAACAAACATCCCCCTTCTTTATTGACTAGGGAAAAAGCATTTGCTGCAGATATTAAGGAGGTGGCATTATACTTAAGAAAAAATGACTCCTTATTAGCCCAGAAAAATAAATGAATTCCAATTTCTTTATTCTAGTCAGCCTCCAAGATTTCTCTCATGGTCTGGGCTACTGGTATTCACACTTTCCCTAATATTGTATTGGGCTAACCTGTGTGATCAATAGAATACTGTAGAAATAGAGACTACTTTTGAGGCTAGGCTATAAGAGGTGTTGCACCTATTACCTTGCTCTCTTGGACCATTCGCTTTAAGGAAAGCCGGATGTTCTTTTATAAAGTCCCTCAAGCCACCTGTGATGGTTAGGGTTTATGTCGACTTGGGTAGGCCAGGATTCTCCCTCGATAGGATCTAACCCAATTTGGTCAACTCCATGGTAAGCTCTTTTGTGAAGCCGCCAAACAGTGGTGGGGAGGAGAGACATCCTCAATCTGGTCACATTCCTGATACAATTGAGGGAGGTTTCATTCAGGACGTGATCTACTCTTGGTATAAATTGACAGTGTGTGGAAGCCAGCTGACTTCTACTGCTGGATTGGAATCCTGCATCTGATACATCTTGTGACTTTGCCCGCTAATCCTGGGAGCCATCAGCAGACTGCTAACCTTGGATTCATTCAGCCCATTCCCAATTCATTCAGCTTGGCATCTACCAGCCTGTGGCCTTCCTGTTCCCTGTTCTTTAGCCCCTGCAGCTACAGGAGTCAG
>NW_022105908.1:10960470-10983063 GCF_000313985.2 Echinops telfairi | reverse complement strand
AAAATTTAAAATTAAAAAAAAAAAAAAGAGCCACTCTGAAGGTGGCCTTGTTGACATTTGAAAATACCAGGGACTTAGCTTCCAGCATCCCAGCAGCACTTGTACAAACCACCTGAATATGACAAACTCACTGTGACTGATGGCTCTCCCTCTCTTTCTTCTTTTTTTTAAAAATCCTTTCATTGGGGGCTCTTACAGCTCTCATAACGATCCATACATCAAGTGCATCAAGCACATTTATGCATACATTGGCATCATCAATTTTAAAATATTTTCTTCCTGTTTAAGCCCTTGGTATCAACTCCTCTTTTTTTCCCCTCCCTCCCCAACCCTCCCACCCTCAAGGACTCCTAATAAATTATAAATTATTATTATTTTCATATCTTATACCGCCCACTGTCTCCATCCATGTTACTGCTATTCGTACCCCTGGGGATGGGGTGCGGGGACTTATGCCTCATTGCAGTCGGTTCCCCATTTCTCCACCTTCTTCCCCCACCCTCCCCCTACCCTCATGGTATTGCTACTCCCATTGCTGTTACTGAGGGGTTTATCTGTCCTGGATTCTTATCTGTACTCGTGTACATGCTACAGTCTAGCTGAATTTGTAAGGCAGAACTGGGCTCATAATAGTGGGGGGAGGAGCATTGAAGAACTAGAGGGGTGTTGTGTGTTCTTTTGGTGCTGTGCTGCACTCTGGCTGTCTCCCTTGATTCCTTTCTACCCTTCTGTGAGGGAATGTCCAATTTTCTACAGATGGGCTCCTACCCCCATCATTTGCATCGATATATTTGTTTGTTTGGGGTCTTCTGATGCCTGATAACTTATCCCGCATCAGCACCACATGATCACACAGGGTGGTGTGCTTCTTCCATGTGAGCTTTGTTGCTTCCCTGCTAGATGGCCAATTGTTTAGCTTCAAGCCTTTAAGACCCCTGACACTATATCTTGTCATAGCCAGGCACCATCAGCTTACTTCATCACATTTGCTTATGCACCCATTTTGATTTCAGTGATCATGTTGGGGGTGAGGATCCTTGAATACCAGGTTATTAGAACAAAGTGTTCTTGCATTCACTATCTCTTTTTTCATCAGCCGTCTTAAATGCCTTGATACACTTTCAGTTCCCATGTTGTTACTTATAGTAAGTGCACGATTTAAAAATAAAATGTATCAAATTACATCACCTTATTTAGACTTTTTCTAAGTTACAGTGAATCATTTTAACTGCCGTTTATCAAATACTGTGGTCTAAATGCTCTCACCACGGATAATTTTATGCTGCCAATTTGATGTCGGTGAACACAGAGGTAAGATAAAATGTGCACAATGGGCTCTCTCACCTTATTTTTAGCAGTTCCAGCCCTTCGGTGGATTAGGCTCAAAAGAAATAGAGGGACCAGCCCATGAGATCAAGAGTCTTACTGACCTCTGTGCACATGACAAAAGGTATCTCAAGAAAGTACCATAATGTTGACAACAGTATTAGGAACAAGACTTTGGGATCGAATTGTATCTCTGCTACTTACTGGCTAAGTAGCTTCCATGTTCATGCATGGGGTTTCCGATTCTTCACTTGTAAAATGGGATGAAAGCATCCACTCATCATAGTTTTGGGAAAATTAAATAAAAAACCATCACAATAACAACAAAAGCAAGTTATTTTCTGCTTACTGTACACCCATTTAGGCTTCTTCTATGTCATTACTTTATTTAATCATAGGCATAAAGCACCAGATTTAGTTCCGGGAGCATAATAAGTACTCAATAAATGCTAGCTGTCAGCATTGTTACTCTCATTACAATCCGGAGCAGGAAAGCAGTTATTAGGTTGAGCTCTGAATCAGAGAGTGTTGGGATGGGCCTGTCTCATAATTCCCAACCTGTCTCAGCATCTTCCTGGCTGGATAAATTACTCTAGAAAAGAGCTGTGGAGGTTAACTGCAGAGCCTGACCAGGAGCCAGGTCCAGACTGGTCACAAGCCCTGTAACCTGCTCCACAGTTGGGAAGATTTGCTTCAATAGCATAGCTAGAATTTAATCCCCAGAATCGAAATAAGGAATCCAAGAGAGCAGAGGCGGTTCCCGACCTCAGTGCTGAATTAGCCCACTTATTCCCCTGAAAGAGAATCTGACTTCAGCCCAGTAGCAGCATAGGGACCCAGTTCCCTTTTAGAGACCACTAGAAACACTCATTAGCAGAGCTGGGAGCCATAGAAACAAAAATTCTCCTAAAACACAATAAAATAAAATGAATCAGCCCAAACCTCTGGCCCAATGTGAGCTTCCTTTACATCCACATGCCTCTTTAATGAGGAAGAATGGGATAATAGACATTGTTAGGACTCATACTCTGTGTCCATTGCAGAGCTAGATGCTTTATAAATATTATTTCATTCAGTCCTGACAACCATCTTGCTATGGATTGGTTGTGTCTCCCAAAAAAGATATGTTCATGTCCTCACCTCTGTACGTCTAAATGTGGTCTTCAATGAAAATAGTACGTCTAGTCTATCATTTAAGTTAAATGAAAGGGCTTACTTGAATGGGCTGGGTCCTAATTCCTTCTGAGTGGTAACTTATAAGATAGGAGAACAAACACAGAGAGTCACACACAGGGGAAGATGCCATGTACATATCTATGAAAGTTAGGCTGTAGGTTAACTTAGGTGGGCTAGGATTCGCCCATGATATGTTCTAACCCAGTAAGACCAACTCCATGATGAGACATTCTGTAAAGCAGCCAAGCAGTTGGGGGGTGGGGGGGAGACATCCCTAAGCTGGTCACACTCACTCAGGCTGCAGTCTACTTTTAGTATAAATTGACAGTATGTGGAAGCTAGCTTTTACCACTTGATTTGAATCCTCCCCCTGGTTCATTGACCTCCTGGTATACCACCTGCCCATCCCAGACTGGGATGCCTTGAGCTGATCCCAGCTCCATTCAGCCTGGCATCCGCCAGCTGTGGCCTTCCTGCTTTATCTTCCTGCTTCCTGTTCCTCAGCCCCTGCAGCTACCGGAGTCAGGAGAAGCCTTGAGCTTACATCTGACCCATGGACTTGAACTGGACTGGACTCTTACCCTCTTTTATTACCATGTGAGTCATTTCTCAATATGAATATCTTTCTGCATACCAGCGGTTCTCAACCTGTAGGTTGTGATCCCTTTGGGGGTCAAACAACCCTTTCACAGGGGTGGCCTGATTCATGATAGCAGCAACATTACAGTAATGAAGTAGTAACAAAATGATGTTATGGTTGGGGGGGTCACCACCACACGAGGAACTGTGTTTAAGGGTCACGGCATTAGGAAGGTTGAGAACCACTGCTATCTACATGTACAAACAAGTGTCACTGCTTTTGCTTTTCTAGAGAACCCAGCATAACACAAGATCCCCCTCGAGTCAAGATCCACCAAGAAATGCCCAGAGCTGCTAACAGCTGAAAAGACAAGACAAGATTTTCCCAAACAGCCAGCAGAATAGAGCACAGTTCTGTTGACACCTGATTCCAACTCCTACCTTCCAGAACTGTGAGACAATAACATTCTGTTCTTTAAAGTTATTCATTCTGTGGTAATTTGGTATGACAGTCTTAGGAAACCCAGGCAATTATGCAATGTTTCTATGTTCTATTGATGAATATCCCAAGACTCAGAGGATTTATGCTAAGCAGCAACGGGGAAGGAATTTAATTCCAGATGTCTGTCTGCCCAAAGTCCCAGCTTCATGTACACTGGATACTGCTTTTTCCAAAATTACAATAATACTCAGATCCTGGATCTAAGAACGATTGCTATGGTTTTTAGGTGTCACCAAGCTAGTCCTGACTCATAGCAACCCTGTGCATAAAATAACAAAATACTGCCTGGTCTTGGGTCAGTACTACAATCCATTTCTCTTGCATTCTTCATATATGCTGTTCTTGTTATTATTTCACTGTGCACACTGGCCCACAGGCAGCAGGTTGGAGCAGTGTTCCCTCCTGGAGCAGCACAGCGCAGCAACACGGTCCACCGTTGGCCAGGTGGAGCAGAGCACTGCACAGCCCACAGGTAGCAAGCACACGATTGAGGCAGAAGCAGCGTAATGGTCCAATCACGAGGGAGAGAGGGGGAAAAGGCAGCCTTGGCGAGCCATTGATCTTGGTTGCCCTCCAATCAAGCTGCGACCTGATGAAACTCTGCCCACATGTTCCCACGGGAGCCTAGTTGGCACAAAAAAACTCTATCACACCAAGTATAGAACAGACTATCAACTGCTCATGTGCAATTTCAAATTGAAGCAGAATAAAATTAAAACTAGTCCACCACAAATACATCCTTGAGTAAATTCCACCTGAGTTTAGAGACTATCGCCAGAATCAATTTTATACCTTGAACTAAATAAAGCACATTAATAAGTAATACTCATTGTTTATTAATAAATATTAATAGCAGTAGCAAGCTGGAAACAGCAGTAGCAAAAATTATAATTTAATAAATCACTAACACATATGATTTCTTTTTGTAGGTGTTCTGTTTGAACTTGGGGATGTTTCTTCCTATTTACCCTCATACTTCAGCCTTCGGAGAAATTTCTCCTGGAAATATTCCAGGGAAATCCTTAAGCCAAAGTACTTGACCACAACTTGTAGAGTCCTGGTGTGTGCTTAGGAAACATATTTTTTAAAAATGGACTTCTCATACTCCTCATTTGAAAGTCATGACTAAGATGTGATCGGGGTAACAGTGGCCACACTTTTAGATGAACTTTTTGTACTATAATCGTAGCATGGTGGTTAACTGTCCACTTCCAACTTTAAAGACCGAAGGTCAAATTAACTTTCCGCTAACTGTGTGTTGTTACTGTTGTTAGGTGCTATCTAATTGACTTCAACTCATAACCACCCTTTGTACAACAGAATGGGCCCGCCACTGCCCTGTACTGCACCACCTTCACAATAATTCCTATATTTTTGCTAATCGTTGTAGCCATTTTGCCACTTGATCTCATCGAAGGTCTTCCTCCTTGTTACTGCCCCCTACCTTACCAAGCATGATGTCCTTCTCCAGGGACTGATCTCTCCTAATAAGAAGTCCAAAGTACATGAGAGGTTCATTCCAAGGAGCTTCCTGACTATATTAGAACTTCGTCCAAGAAATGTTTGTTCTGTCTTCTGGCAGCCCCTGGTACATTCCATATTTCTTGCCAATGTTTGCTGTTAGTGACCATGGAGTTGGTTCGAACCCACAAACCCACAGTGACTCTATGCACAACAGAACAAAACACTGCACGTTCCTAAGCTATCCCCACAATTGTTCCTGTGCCTATGCCTGAGCCCCCTTTTTTCAGCCTCTGTGTCAATAGATCTCATTTGTAGCTGCCCCTCCATTTTACGAAGCATGATGTCCTTCTGCAGGGACTTCTGACAATATGTCCACAGTGTGGAAGACAAAGCTTTGCCATCCTTGCCTCTAAGGAGCAATCTGCCCATACTGTTTCCAAGACAATTTTCTTTGTCTTTTTAGCAGTTCATGATACTTTCAATATTCTCCTCCAGCACAATTCAAATGCATCCATTCTTTTCCCGGCTTCCTTATTCAATGTTCAACTTTCACATGCATATGAGGCAATGGAAAAATACCCTGGCTTAGCTCAAGATTCAATATTTCAATATTCTAAAGAAGGCTTGTGCAGGAGATTTGCTCATTGCCCTGCCTCTTTTGATCTCTTGACTGTTGTCTCCATGGCCACTGATTCAAAAGTATCGATTCGTCTCTGGTGTTCCTTATTCACGGTCCGGCCTCACATGCATACAGTTTTCACGTCTGTAAAATGGAGTTGATAAAAGGGTTGCCTTTAAGCAATGTGCGTAAGATGCTTTGCCTAGAAAAAGTTTTCAGTAAGCTTTAGCTATAGGCATTAGCTCATGATCATTACCATGCAGTGATGCAGGTCACTGGAGGCAAAGATGCAGATCATCAACAATTAAAGGGAGACATTCCTTTGCTTGTCCCGGATTTCCCAGAAGGAGACCTAAGAAGACAGGATGAACTCGATCTCACTGCCCCAGGCCCTCCCTGCTGACGTACCTCTTCTGGTGCAGCTCCACCCACCTCCCAGACATTTCTAACCCAAACCGGAGGACATCAAAGCCAAGACCCAGCAGCTATGCCACGCCAAGCCTCTTTCTTAGTGCTTTTGAGTCTGGCCCGCCCTTTTATCTGCTCTATTGTCCTTATTCATCTGGCCTCCCTGGCTTCTGGCTGGTTTTCTCTGCTGGACACTTGTCTGTGCCTGGATCCCCACCTGATTAGTGTGGCCCGGGAGGAACACTCCCCATAGCCTAGGATGACAATTAAGGACATTCCTTTTGTGAGTGTACTGAGTGACAGGAATGGCGGTGGCATGATCTGTTTACCTGGCTTGCTGGCACTGTAAATCCCCTCACGCAGTTGAGCGCTGTGATCCACTTCTCTCCAGGGGGTGCGCAAGTCTTGCCATGTCTTAATCTGCCTTGCTAATCTTCTCCACAAATCAATATCCCCTTAGGTCTCATAAGTACACAAGATGTCACTGTACGAAAATCATCATGGTTCCTGGGCATTTCCGTACTCTAGACAGCTGCCAGCTCGCGACTCTGTCACTCAGAGAAACCATCATCTGTTCAGGATGGTGACCCTCCCCTGAGGACAGGCCAGTGGCGTACAGTGCAACGGAATGGCTGCACCTCAGGCAGGCTTGGTGCGCAGCTGGATTTCAGTATTTGCTTTGTGATTGCTATGGAGACACGGGAACCGGCAGTGGCAAAAGTGATTGAGCTTGGTTCTGCAACATTACGAAATCCTTATAGGCACTGCTCTCTCTCACTTCCCCGGTCCTGCCATAAGAAAAAAGATACAGGGGGTGACTTTAAAGAACAGACCTTGCAAGTCTGGCTAGACCAGAGGAGGTACACTGGTACAGATAGGAACTGAAAACACAGGGAATCCAAGGTGGATGAGCCCTACAGGACCAGTGGTGTGAGTGGTGAAACAGGGAGGGTGGAGGGAGAGTGGGTAGGAAGGAGGGAACCGATTACAAGGAACTGTGTGTGACCTCCTCCCTGGGGGACAGACAACAGAAAAGTGGGTGAGGGGAGACATCGGACAGGGCAAGATATGACAAAATAACAATTTATAAACTATCAAGGGCTCTTGAGGGAGGGGGGCGCGGGGAGGGAGGGGAAAAATGAGGACCTAATGTCGGGGGTTTAGGTGGAGAGAAAATGTTTTGAGAATGAAGTACAAATGCGCTTTACACAATTGATGTGTGTGTGGACTGTGATAAGAGTTGTATGAGCCCCTAATAAAATGTTTTAAAAAAATAGTGAGGATGAAAAAAAAAAAAGAACAGGATCCCCCCACACACACCCCCATAGTTCAGGAGTCCCAAAATCGAAATTTAGGGTGGGTTCTGGAGGGGAGGTCTTTCCTTGTGTCTATTAGCGTCTAGTAGCCAGCAATCTTAGAGCCTTGGACTTGTGAGTGCATCTGCTTCCAATATCGGGTGGTGTTTCCCTCATATCTGTGTATCTCTGTGTCTATGCTACCCTTATTTACAAAACTCAGTGGACAGCTTATACCCAGAGACACGCTGAGCTATGAACACTTGTTCCACTTGGCCTCTGTCTGCTGGGAGATGAAGATCTGAGGCACGTGAGAGTTAGGTTTTGTATCAACTTGACTGGGTCAGGATTCTCAGTGGTTTGGCAGTCAATGCTTACTAATCCCCCACAACCTGACCTAACACAATGTGATCACAGCCGATCAGTTTTAAGAAGATCAGGGTGGGACACCACACCCTTACTCAGGTCACAGCCCTGCTGCAATCAATTGAGAAGAAGTTTCCTCAAGGGTGGACAATCAGCACGCACACTGTAGGAAAGCTTTCTTTGCTTTTTGCTGGGCCTCATTATTCTTTGGACTTCAGCCAGTGCACTGCCATAGTGCCTGCCAATCCTAGGAATTATCAGCAGCCTGCCATCTGATTTGTCGACTTTGGATGCATTCACCTCTGCTGCCCCAATCCTGACCTGTTGACCTGGGGTTCACTAACCTCTGTAGCTGACCCTCAGCTCCAGAAGCGATGAAAGTTAGGAAGGGCCCTTAAACCTAACAACTGATCTATGGGCTTAGAACCTGCCTGAACTTTGATTTGCCTGCTTCCTCAACTCTGTGGCCTACATCTATCTCACTGGTTTTGCTTGTCTAGTGAACCCAGTCTAAGACAGGGCATTGCCTATGGGTGCATCACCTAGAATGGATAAAACCTGAGCTTGGCACCAAGAGAAATGGATCACAATAATAGCACTAATGTAATATAGACATTGAAATGTCCACTTTGAGGTTGGAACAGGGAAGGATTTATCCACATTGTTAATACTTGAGGAAAATCCCTTTAATCGTTTGTCTGTTTCCCTAAAACTCTCTGGGAAATGGAGAGGAATCCCTACCCCTTTCCTCCAGCTAGAAGATTGTATGAGACCCCAGTACATGCTCAGCTGCTGCATTTTAATCACACCTGTCCCTGAGTTTAAAGACCCCTGGTGCTCTGGTGGTTAAAGAGCTCCAACATGCTAGCTCTGTTTCTTGGGGGAAGAAAATGTGTCTCATTCAACTTCAGTAAAGGCTTGCACTCAGGAACCAGAAGTAGTGCAGGGCCTGGGAGGTACAGGGACAAGGAAGACAGGCCGACCCTCTGGACTGGAGCATCCCCAATGCCTGACAGTCCCTCTCTGGACCACTGAGATATAAATCTAGCTGTGTGAACAAGAGCATTGCTCTCCCCCAGTTAGAAAGATATGAAAAGTCTCTGCCAGCCATGCCATGCCCATCACCCAGGACAATGAAGGTGCGGCTGCCTGGAAAAGGGGCCCCAACTTGGGGAATGACATGAGAAGGAGAAGGAATTTGAAACAGGGCCCAAAGCTTTCCAGGGCTACAGGGGGAAGGTCGTCATGGGGCAAGACAGGACAGACAACTCGTCCGAGGGCCATGGGTCCCCGTCACAGCTCTGCAGATGCTCTTCGCAAGTTAACCTGGTCCAGGGCTTTGGAGGCAAATGTGATGTGCAGATAGACAGAATGGATCCATCGGCTGTCAGCTTTGAGTACTAGGGCAAGAAGGAGAAGCCGGCCTCCCAGAAAGACTATGTGAAAGGGTGTGGAGGAAAGTTTGGTGTGCAGACAGACAGACCGACAAGACAGATTTGCCTCTGGCTGGGAGCACCAGAAGGTCCAGCTGCATGAGTCTCAAAAAGATTGCAGGGCCGTTTTGTTCCAGAGGCAATTGTGGTGTCCAGTCCCCGAGGCAGGACTCCTCCTGCCATGGGCTTTGGGGACGAGGAGAAAGACTAGATGGAGAAGAATGTGTTCACCTTTGAGGATGGTGCCATGGGGCCCTCCACTTTGCAGAAGACTGTCCCTGTCAATGCGTGAACAGCAAGACAAGCAATGTACCGGTGAACTTTGAGAACCTGGCCAAGGAGCGGGAGCAGGATGGCGAGCCGAAGGTGGCGTGGAGCAGAGGATGGCAAAGGAGGAGTACAAGGGGGCTGGACAAGCAATGAACACCACCAGCATCCTAGTCCCTCCAGTTGCAGAGAGGGCACCTGAAAGCATGGTCTACAAGGACACAACTCCAATCCACGTGGAGCAGAGCCCTAGAGACACTGAGCCCCAGCTCCATGCACAGTGAAGACGCTGAGCCCCAGCACAGCCGGTCCACGCACAGTGAAGACGGCTACTGTGAGCACAGCAGCCCGCAGGCCCCGGTGTACCACGAGGCCCCTGAGGCTGTCAATGAGACCACTGAAGACGCCCAGGACCACTACCAAGCAGAGGACAACCCCTATGACAAGCATGAGTGTGACCTCAGGATCACACCTGGTACCTGTCCGCAGGCAACGATGAGACCACCTTCCATCCCCATAATATCATCACCATTGGCAAGGACCATTATGGGCTCTTTTAGACCAGCTGTGTGGAACTACAATCTGCATAGTCGGCAGTTTGAAACCACCAGCAGCTCCGCAGAGGAAGACTGGATTTTCTACTCCTGTAAACGGTTACAGTCTCGGAAACCCACAGGGGGTCACTATGAGTCAGCAGTGACTTGATGGCAATAAGTTTGGTTATTTGGGACATGCCTCTGCAGCGAGGTACATCCACCTGCTGCCACTGCCTTCAAACCCCCACCAGGTACCCACAACTGCCATGTGTCATGTGTCTCAGAGGGCGGATGGGAGCGCACACACGGCCATCAAATTCAACATCTCTGTTGATGCTTTTTGGCAATGTCGATGCCAGAGAATTTGCTAATAATCATGTTCCTTCACAAGTGGGGGCAATTACTGGCATTTGAGGTCTTTCCCAATTTCTGGTTGACGAAGTGGCCATGATGTAAACCCGTCGCAAGGCTGGTGGTGTGTGTCATTGACCTCAGACCCATCCACGGGTCACCAAGTCCCCTCCTGAGCACTACGGTGGCCAGCTCAGGGGTGTCATTAGCAGCTATTCTTCCTAGAATGAAGGGTCCGGCTCCTGGGTGGGAAATCCAGCAGCTTTCACTTCCGACGGGAAGACTTTCCCTGGTAAGCTATTGCTGTTAGGTGCCGTATAGAATTGGTTCTGACTCCCAGCAACAGAACAAAGCACTGTTGGGTCCAGCACCATCCGCACAAGTGTTGTTATTTTTGATCCAATGTTACAGCCACATGTTAATCCATCTTGTTGAGGGTCTCCCTTTTTTCATGTCTGGAGAAGAATATTGAAAGTACCACGAACTGGCAAAGACCCAACAAACCCGTGTTTGAGGAAGTACCGCCAGAAGGCGCCTTAGAAGCATGGGTGATGAGACTTGGCTCACATATTTCGGACATCTTATCAGGAAAGCCCAAACCCGGGGAAAGGACCTCATGGTTGGTAAAGCAGAGGAGGAAGACAAAATCCATGACAACGTCAATCTTTTCTCCATTTAGCAGGATGTTGTCTAGAGTCCACTTGGGAGCATTTTAGTCTCCTTTACATTGAGTTGTAATCCAGACGTAAAACTCAAGAATCCTCGGTCTTCATCAGCAAGTGCTTCAAGTCCTCCTTACTTTCAGCAAGGAAGATTGTATCCTTTGCCTATGGCAATCCTGGTGCTGCCCGAATAGAATCCAGCTTCATGTATTCTACCTTCTCTGGTGATTTGCTCAGCATTACAGAACAAGTATGGTGTAAGTATACCACCCTGACATACATCTTTCTTAATTTTAAACCATGCAGGATGCCCTTGTTTTGTTTGTGTGGTTACATATGTTGTCAAGCTGAGGCTTAAGAGTGAAGGGGTGGAGTTTAGCCTGTCAATCAGGCCGCAGCTTGATGATCTCATTTGGAGATGCTAAGGAGATCGATAGTTCATTGGAGGCGGCACACACACGATCCCTCCCTGTGAGACATTATGGACAATAAGCCTGATGGAGTTACTCTGATGCAGCCAGAGTTGAGCTGGAAGAACCACAAGCAGACCCCTGCCAGCGCTGAGATGCTTACAACCCCACTGGATCCACAAGATTTCCCAGGCCCTGGCCTGTGAGCTTCCTGCATTTGGCGTCATTGCATGTGTTTTGTGAGTCTGAAGAAGACTTTATAGATTGGTATCGGACATAGGGGCTAATGTCAGACATAAGGACTTGATCTGGACTGGGCTGGGATGTTTTCTCAATATTCATTTGCTCTTGTATATGAGGCTCTTTAAAAATTTTATTTATTTATTTATTTTACTAAATACTTTTATTGGGGGCTCTTACATCTCCCATCACAATCCATACATTCATCCATTGTGTCAGACACATCTGTACATATGCTGCCATCATCATTTTCAAAGCATTTTCTTTCTACTTGAGCCCTTGATATCAGCTCATTTTTTCCCACCTCCCTCTCCCTCCATCCCTTCCTCATGAACCCTTGATAAACTATGGGTTATTGTTTTCATATCTTATGAAAATAATATCATTTGTCACCCTTCACCCACTTTTCTATTGATTCCTCCTTTATCCCCCCACATTCCCCTTATCCTCCTGGTATCTCTATTCTCATTGTTGGCCCTGAGGGGTTTGTCTATTCTGGATTCCCTGTGTTTCGGGCTCTTATCTGTAGCAGTGTGCATGTTCTGGTCAAATCTAATTTGTAAGGTAGAATTGAAGTCATGATAGTGCGGGGAAGGAAGCGCCAAAGAATTAGAGGAATGTTGTGTGTTTCATTGGTGCTATACTGCACCATGACTGGCTCATCTCTTCCTTCTGACCTTTTTGTGAGGAGATGCCCAATTTTCTACAGATGAGCTTTGGGTCTCCACTCCACGCCCTCCCCTCCCACTTTAACATTGGGTAGAATTTTGTTCTGGGTCTTAGATGCCAGATACCTGATCCCATCAACACCTCATGATCACACAGGTTGGTGTGCTTCTTCCATGTGGGCTTTGTTGCTTCTCAGTTAGATAGCTGCATGTTTATCTTCAATCCTTTAAGACCCCAAACGCTGTATCTTTTGATACCCGGGCACCATCAGCTTTCTTCACCACATTTGGTTATGAACCCATTTTTCTCTTCAGCCATCGTTTCCAGTAGGTGAGCATTACAGAACGCCGGATTGTTAGAACAAAGTGTTCTTGTGTTGAGGGAGTGCTTGAGTCGAGGCCCAATGTCCATCTGCAGCCTTAATTCTTAACATATAGATAGAAGTGCATAGATCGATTCCCCTCTCATTATATATAAATATATTTACAAATGGACAGGCCTGTATTTAGACCTCTATAAATCTCTTTTGCCTCCTGCCTCTTTCCTCTATTTCCTTTTACTTTCCTCTTGTCCCACTATCATGCTCAGCCTTTATTTGTGTTTAAATAATTCCTCGCTGCTACATTGCCCATGATTACGACCGACTAGACCTCCTACGCCCTTCTCTCCATTGATTTTAGTTCACTTGTAGTTCCCTTATCCCTGGGTTGATTATCCCCACCCGCCACCTTCCTTTCTCTATGAATTTGTTTCTAGAGTCTATCCAGACTGCCTCTTGATCCATGTACAGGTTCCACATGAACACAATAAGTGTGCTGGGATTCCCATTCTTCTCGAGGCTATCCATAGTCTGTTGTAGGCCACACAATTGAATGCCTTTGCATAGTCAATAAAACACAGGCAAACTTTCTAATATTACAGGAGCTCCCCAGAATTGACGAGTTTGGGGTCTGACCCCTTCCACTCAGAGCACAGACCCCGGTCATTGCCCCATGTCTCTCTTCCCGGCTCTACTTGCCTCTCTGCTCCTTAGTCCCTGGCTTCTGGACATCCCTCTTCAACCTGGTTGTTGCCAGGTCTGTCCCATAGCTCGAAGCTCTAGGGTTTTGTTGGGAACCGGGGGACTATCTGCTGAACAAGAGCATCCCAGCCATGGCCACAGCAAGCAGACCCCACAGGGAGAACAGCCACCAAACTGCCAAAGGAAGTGCCTCTCTGTCATAAACTGATGGAAACATTCACCCTGGGAAGCGCGAGCAGCAGCGCTTGCCAAAATGTCAGGCTAAGCCACAGTGGCAGTTGACTGATGGGCCAGGCTAAAAGAGGGAAAGGACCCCGTGAACGTTGGACTGAAGCCCCTCCCATGGGACCTCCTGGTGGACTCCTCCCCCTGCTGAGCAAGGGTCAGGTCTCTTGAGAACCCAGAGGCTGGGTGGTCCTTTAAGGGTACATCTTCCAGGACCCAGCATGCCCCGGGCACCTATGTTTTTTTGGAAACACACTGAGCTTCTGATGTCTTCAGATTGGGCAGAGGTTTTATAGGCCCTCTATTGTATCAACATTTCTCTAGCACACTTCATAAGTAAGATTGTTTAAATCATTTTATTAGGGGCTCATGCAACTCTTATCACAATCCATACATACATCAATTGCATAAAGCACATTTGTACATTCATTGCCCTCATCATTCTCAAAACGTTTGCTCTCCACTTAAACTCCTGGCATCAGCTCATTTTTCCCTGCCTCCCCGCTTGCCCCTTCCTTATGAACCCTTGATAATTTATAAATTATTATTTTGTCATATCTTACACTGTCCGATGTCTGCCCTCACCCACTTTTCTGTTGTCCATCCCCCAGGGAGGAAGTCACATGTAGATTCTTGTAATCAGTTCCCTCTTTCCACACCACCCTCCCTCTACCCTTCCGGTATCACCACTCTCACCACTGGTCCTGAAGGGATCATCGGCCCTGGATTCCCTGTGTTTCCGGTTCCTATCTGTAGCAGTGTACATCCTCTGGTCTAGCCAGATTTGTAAGGCAGAATTGGGATCACGATAGTGGGGAGGAAGCATTTAGGAACTAGAGGAAAGTTGTATGTTTCATCATTGCTACACTGCACCCTGACTGGCTCGATAAGATTTAAAAAATTAAGTATTCCAAATAAACTCTCTTGATTCCCCCACCCACCTACCTCTGGCTCCCCCAAAAGGGACTTCCAGTCTTGGAAACCTAGCACAGTTCTACTCAGCCCTATAGGATCATTATGAGTCTGCATTGACTAGACAGCAGTGAGTGTTGAATTCAAATGTTAATTGCTGCTCTCTGCCCCACCTGCTCCACTTGACCACTGCTTCCCACAAAGTCCATCCTCCCTGAGAAGTGGACGGGCTCCAAGGAAGCTGGGGCTGGGCATTCAGCCCCTGCCTTCTGCTTTGCAGTTTTCTTATTGCGATTAGAAATTGGGGCAATTTGTCTTTAGGATGACAGCTCTCCCAATTTTCACTTGCCATATCATGTTCTCTAGAAGCTCAGACATAAAAGGCTGGGCTAAAGGATAAAGCCGAGAGGTGCCAGGGCCAGCTTCCTCACTGAGGACTGAGCTTCTGGATTGGGTCCTGTCCTATTGGCTGGCATTCCTCCCTCTTCCTGGGAAAGCCCCGCCCAGCTCCTAATGCTGGGAATGGAGATGTGACTAGCACAGTCTTGATTCTCCCAAGTGTTCGCTCTTGCAGAGACCTCTGCTCCCATCACATCACCACTCAGATGTGTCCCAGTAGGTGTGTCCAGAAAGGCTCTTACCCCTGCTACATTATGCATGATCTTTTGCATTTTAAAACATTTGGTAAATAGCACTTATTGGTAGATAGGATTTTTAGAAACAGGGAAAGGCAACAAATTGTGAGAGGGAAATATTGTCACTAATCTAGTGATAACAATTGCTAACATTTGGGTGTGTTTCCTTGAAGATATAGATAGAAATTTAGAAATGGATACAGATATACGTGTGTATATTACATTTATACACGCATGTATCCTTGGAAATATGTATAATTGGAAATCTACAGCACATCCTTATAATTGGAATAAGTGCATTTTCTCCCTTTCCTCCTGATGGATTGGGGGAACAAAAGCTCTTGGCTGAGAGTGAAATGAGGTCTTCATTAGATGGGTCATTTCCCAACGCCTCCAGGGTAACCCTTCTGAAGGACAGCATAGCTCCTTTATTTCTTTGGCAGTCCCTACCGCAGGCAGGAAAGAAACCAAACAAACAGCCACCGTGTAACCAGGCGGCTTATTGAGAAAGGGGAGGTTCACCTCTAATTACCAGGCTGTTAAAGGACATTGTCTCTTCCACACTCTGGGTTTGGGCCCCATCCTTGACAATGAATCATGTTTCTCCCTGGAAGAGATGCTTGGTTTTACAGGCAGTGCGTCATTCAAGGAAGCAGATAGCCTGAGGTTCCCACTGGTGGGGGCGGTAGAGTTGCCAGCCCAAGCTGAACACCAAGAAATTTGGTTGAGGGGAAGGGGAAGGGAGGAAGGCTTCTCTACCATTCAATTGAAGCGAAGGAGAGCTGCTTGGGGTGAAAAACTCAGACTTGGGGAAAGGTACTGGAGCTGGATAGAGACTGGGGATACATGAAATCTTTTACTTCTGGAAAGACTTGTGTTGCCAAAAAGGTAAAATCAGGCATGAGCAGTGAAGTCAAGCGGTGGGGTGCAGAGGTCTCTTTAGATAATTTTACCAAAATATCAGTTCAACTACACAAGCCTGGTGTGTTACCTTTTTACTTTACCTGTCATGGTACTATATGAAAAGTACAGATGCTCCTTCTTTGCTTTCATTTCTATTGCTCTGTATATATGTTTATAAGCCTCGTTGACTTTCCTTCTCTAGAGAACCCAGCCCAACACACCATGAAAATTGTGCTTGAAATCATGTTTCCTTCCGGTTTCTTCTTGTTCTACACACAGCAGAGTAACATCACATAGTTAGCCTTGACCCATGGAGGCTCTCAAATTATAACGTATTCGATTATATTTCTTGAATGGCCTCTCACAGCTGTCAATGAAAACTGTGATGGTTAATAACAACTACTCGGAAGCAGCCCCGTTCAAGTGTCACCCAGGGTACATGTCCTATGTGATTGTAAGGATATGTGTCAACTTGGCTGAGTCAGGATTCTCAGACGGTTGACAGTTAAGACCTCATACTCCCCCATGGAGTTGCAAGACACAATAAACTCAACTTCACAATGGGCTCTGTTGTGAACAGTGAAGCAGTTGCAAGAAAACGAGCATGGAGTGCAACCCCTTACTCAGGTGACAGTCCTGAAGAGATTGAAAAGACATTTCCTCAAGGTGTGGCATAAGTCCTATCCAAGTGGACACGGTAGGGGACTTTGCTTGCTTTTATGGTGGATCTGGGTCCTGCATCTGGTCTCTTAACCTCTAGTTCTTAGGACTTGAGCCAATGGCCTGCCATACTGCCTGCCAATCCGGAGTCATCAGAAACCTGCCTTCTGATCTGTTGACTGTGGACTAATCCACCTCTGTCGTCTGTGGTGTTCCTGCCAATCCTGGCTTCCTCAACTGCTCAGACTACAATAGTCAGGTGAAATCTCGATCTTCATATCTGACCCACAGACTTGACAACGGGCTAGACTTTCCAGCTTCTACAACTGTGCAAGCATTTTCTTGATCTAACGATTTCTCTGTATATATGTCTATAAACCTCATTGACTTTCCTTCTCTAGCGAACCCAGCCTAACACACCATGCTTGGTACACCATAGATATGCCTCCATGGGGGTGCCCCATTCCTTCCACGGGATCTTCTCTCTGGTTGCTCCCTCCAGCAAGATTAAAGTCTGAAAGCTATTGAGGTGCTTTTGAAGGGTGCTAGCCTTAGAAGAATCAATGCGTTTGAATTGTGGAGCTGGAGAAGATTGGTGAAAACCCCATGGACTGGTTAAAGGACAAACTGATCTGTCTTAGAAAAAGTACAACCAGAGTGCTCCTTAGAGGCAAGGATGGCAAAGCTTCTTCTTACATATTGTGGACATGTTGTCAGGAGAGCCCAGTCCCTGGAGAAGGGCATCATGCTTATTAAAGTGGCGGGCCAGCGAAAAAGAGAAAGGTCCTCGGGGAGATGAATTGACACACAGCGGCTACAACAATGGGCTCAGGCAGAGGGACAACTGTGAGTACGGTGCAGGACCAGGCAGAGTTTCCTTCTGTTGTGCACAGAGTCCCTATGAGTCGGAAGCAACTCTATGGCAACAACCTAATGACAACAAGAGTAACTTTAGTTGAGCACTAAATTCAACAACCCAAAACTCAAACCAAGCTCATTGCCATCAAGTCAATTCTGGTTCACAGGGACTCTAGAGGCTAGGATCCCTTGTGGATTTCTAAGACTGTAGCTCTTTATACAAAGCCTATCTCTTGCTTGAGGATTGGCTGGGGGCTTTCAACTGCTGGCCTTGTGGTTAGCAACCCAATTCATAACCACTATGCCACCCATACGCAGTAAGGGTCACAATTAATTTGATGAAGAAATAGTAAAGCAAACTAAATACTAAGAAGTTAACATACTCTTCTATGATGTTAGTTGCCACTCGGTACCACAGAACAAAACGCTACCCCACCCAGTGCCAGCCTCACTATCTCTGCTGTTGGACCACATGGTGAAAGCCACTGGCAATCCATGTTATTGAGGGTCCTCCTCTTTTCTCTGACCCTCTCCAAGATAAAGAATGATAACATCCTCCAGGGATTGTTCCTTCCTGGCAACATGTCCAAAGTACTTGGAACAACGTCTTGCCATTCTCAATTTTAAGGAGCATTCTAGCTGTACTTCTTCCAAGACAGAATTGTTTGTTCTTTGGGCAGCCTGTGGTAGTCAATAGTTTTCATCGACACCATAATTCATATGCATCATTCTTCAGTTTTCCTTGTTTATTACCTAGCTTTCACATGCCCATGAGATCGTAGCTGTACATTTGGCAGACCGTGGTATGGATAGTCAGTATTCTTCACTAACACCCTTCTTCAAATACATAAATCCTTTCCAAGTCTTCTGTAGTCATTTTGCAGCTTTTACATGCCCAGAAGGAAATTCCAAATACCAAGGCTTGGTCAGGCACACCGTAGTCCTCACACCGATACTTTCAAGAGGTCTTTTGCAATCGATTGGCCCAATGCAGAACCTCAGTTTGATGCTGCTTCCTCTTGATGCCACTTCCATGGGCATTGATTGTAGATCGAATTAAAATAAAAGCGTTGACAATCTCTGCCTTTTGTCCACTTAGGATGTTGCTTCTTGGTCCGACTGAGAGATTTTTTTGTCTTTATGTTCCGTTGTAATTCATACTGAAGGCTGGTTCAAATCCTCTTTGAGCAAGTACGGAAGTGCCAGCTGCAATTGCCGGGTTTTTGTGAGCCCTCCTCCCAGGTAGATGCCACGTTCTATGGATAGCTCAGCTTCTCTGACTACTGGCTCAGCATACAGATTAAGTAAGTACTGGAAAAGACTATAACATGGATGCACAACTTTCCTCATTTTAAACCATACAACCCCCCCTTTTCCTGATCAGACTACTAGCTCCTAGGATGTAAGTTTCACATGTGCACAAGTACCATGTTTCCCCCAAAGTAAGACATCCCCCGAAAATAAGACCTACTTACAGTTTTGCCTCTAGCTGAAATAGAAGGCACCCCCGAAAATAAGACCTCCCCCAAAATAAGGCCCCCTGAACCTACCGTAACTCTGGACTCTGGACCGTAGCGGTGGATGCCGCAGCACAGCTCACTGTTGGCTGCAACGCAACTGGAGCAGACAGGAAGTGCACGGTCTCTTTTAATAAAACAATAAACAATAAATGTGTACCATATTCTTCTTCATGGAAAAATAAGACATCCCCTGAAAATAAGACCTGATTGTTTGGGAGCAACAATTAATATATAAAACACTGTCTTATTTTCAGGGAAACAGAGTAAGTATTCTGGGATTCCCGTTCTTCACAATGGTATCCATAATTTGTTATAATTCACATTATCAAATGTGTTTGCATAGTCAGTAACACAGGTAAACATCTTTTTGGTATGCTCTGTTTTTAACCAAGATCCACCTGACATCAGCCATGAAATTCCTCTTACTATGTCCTCTTATGAGCCAAGTTTACATTGCTTGCAGTTCCTTGTCAAGGTATTTCTGTAACCATTTTTATCTTCAGCAAAATTTTACTTGCATGTGATATTCCTAGTTCTTTGATAAGTTGCACACTCTATTGGATCACCTCTAACTGACATGAGCAAAAGCTGTCTCCCAAAACGATGCCCCCTGGCGCAATGGCATACACAGACAGGGAGAAGCCCTCCTGTGGAAAATGCTCTCATATTTGATAAACTGATTTCATTTTAATATGCCAACCACAGTCCCCCAGTGTGCTAGGCATTCTTGAGGTCCCTTAGAAGGCTAAATCCTAAGTGGGACTCTGTGAGGGGTCCTGAAGGCGACTTGGCCAGAAGCATGCCACTGAGCCCTGCACCAGGGAGGCAGTGGAAGCTCTCGTGAAGTGTTCATTGACAAGAGCCCATGGATGTTTTCCTCAACGACAAGTTTTATTTGGAAGAAGTAAAACAAACAAGTAGATTGTATATGTGTGGGTGTGGATTTGGCCGACAATTGGCTGTGGGTGTGGATCTGCCAGAGGTGTGAATATATCTTCCTGTTGCCCTGGTACTGTCCCTCTCTGGGGAAAAGTACTACTGCCCCCTTCTCTGGGAAACCTTCTTCATGAACTGACCTCTCATAGGCCCTGAACAGCAGCCTAGATTCGGGGTGCACAGACAGATGCTGCTGAGAGGGGAATCTCCTCATGAGGCAAAGGACAGCACTTCATAGAATGCCTCCTATCAGAAGTCTTTTTTATGGTGATTATTATATAACGGACAGAAACAAACAAACCAAGTTAGAACCCCAGGAAAGGCCCTGTAGTAGTTACATCATCTCGGTCAACTTGATAAATAGGGTGAAGGGGTGGAGTGTCTAGCCTATCAAACACAGCCTGATGATGCTTCCCTGTGGGCGTGGCCTTCTCATGAGGATTCTGGGACCTTCCTCTCTTCCTCCCTGAAGGTGAAACTCTCTCTCACTCTCCCTTCCCTTTCTGCTGTTGAGACACTCAGATTGCCGGAGACTGCGCCAGCATTGAGATGCTTCTACTGCCACTGGATCGATAAGACTTTCCACCCATCAGCCTGTGATCGTCCTGCATTCAGCATCATTGCATGTGCTGCATGAGTCTAAAGAGGAACTATGGACAAGGATTAGACATATGGGTTAATATTGGAATTGGACTTGGTCTGGACTGGGCTGGGTGTTTTCTCGATATACAATTGCTCTTTGATATAAAGCTCTCTCTTACCCATACATGAGTGTCTCTGGATTTGTTTCTCTGGTCAACCCAGACTAACACAGGCCTAAGCTAAACAAGTAGGGAAAGACAGTGATAACATATGCCCTGCTTCTGAAAAAAAAAAAGGATTAATATAGACACAGTCAAGTGGCAACTGTTGATTGGATTTAACCTGAAAGAGTACTAATAGAAGTATATTTGGAGAGGAATAGATGAGAGCTAAACCATTATCTATGGGAAGAAAAAGAGATGATATCTAAAGTTAATAAATTACGAAAAGCAGACTATCTGAGTTATTTATAGATATGGACATAAGGCTAAGAAGAAACAAGAGACTTTAAAAGCATTTACTTAGAGAGAGCTGGACTGTGTTCAGAGGTGGTGTAAACTCTGTAAAGCATAGCCTTATTATTATTTTTATTACCCTTTTAGAACTTTAAACGAAGTTAGCATGTAATTTTTATTTAAAGAATGTATAACCGATGAGGAAAATCCAATTCCAGCCATTTAGAACAATAAAGTGTGACACCTCGACTGCATGACCGAGGGAGGGTGGTTCCTAGGACTGAAGGGGTCAGTTAGGGATTGGCCTCTGCTTTCCTGCATGGACCTGTGCGGCCTCGCAGAAGGACCAGAGGCAGCATCCTGAGATGGAGCCACAACCGACTTCCAGGGCAGAGCATCTGACGCTGACCACTCTGTGGGAGGGCCTCTGCTGAGAAGCATCTCAGAACCTTTCTGCCACCACGATGGGGAAGGAAAGGGAGACAGCCCTATTTCATACCCGTCTCTGTCCTGCTTTATTCATTTAACGTTATCTTATGGGCAGCCCCACCCATGAAATCCATATCTTGGGGACCTAAAAGGTATCTGGTCCCATCAGGTGAATACACCAGGTTAGTAGCAAATCTCAATAAACACATAACACTGCAGTGGTTAACAGTGTTTGAGTCTGAGCTTCTCAGAGGACTAGAATCCTAGTCCTGCCACCAACCAACGGTGTGACCTTGGGGAGGTACTTATATGCTCTGTGGGCCTCCGTTTCTTCAACTGTAAGATGAAGTTGTGAGGCTACCTACTTTAGAGACGAGTTTCCAGATGAAAATAAATGAATAGATGCAAAATGCTTCCAGCAGGACCTATCCCTCGGTAAGCACTCAATAAACTCTCTTGTTCTCAGCTGCTCCTCATGTGCAATGGAACATGTATGCTGCCAGGCCCTGTGCCACAAGGCAGGTTACAGATGGGACCTGGTGATGCAGAGTTTCACTGGCTGATTTCCTGAAGGAGATCATCAGCCTTCTCTGCCTTTGTCCATCATAGTCCAGAGCTCTGTTGGAACATGTTCAGCGTCTAGGCAACCCCAAAGCCCCCACTAACAGATGAGCAGTGACTATGTAGGAGGTACATGGGCCACAAATCAAACCCAGATCTCCCGCAAGGAAGCAAAGATTTCTACCAAAGGATTGCTATTGCCCCCTGCCCCACTAAATTCTAATTATTACCATTTGTTAAAACTCTGGCTATCATTATTTTGAAATGTAGTGTTAATGTTCCTAAAGCTCACACTGATAGACATTCTTGTATAATTGTGTGAAATTTCGTTACACCAATAACTCATGTTCATTATACTAAGGTAAGTCAAAAGTCTTGTTATAAATTCACAGAATCCTTTGTTAAACAAAAATATCAAAATGTACATAACTTTCCTCTAGTGCTTAAATGCTTCCCCCACCCCCCCACCTATCATGATCCCAATTCTACCTTACAAATCTGGCTAGTCCGGAGATGTACATTGGTACAGATAGCAACTGGAAACTCAGGGAACCCAGGACAGATGACTCCTTCAGGACCAGTGGTGAGAGGGG
>NW_022105908.1:10942629-10959501 GCF_000313985.2 Echinops telfairi | reverse complement strand
TGGGAAATCTGGTACTTCCTCCTTGGAGAAGGCAGACACCTCTCTCTCTGCTCCTCCCTGGGAGACATTACAGAAGACAAGCCACATGGACGCAACCAGACCTCTGAAGCCGGAGAAGCCACAGAGAGATCCCTGCCAGCACTGAGATGCTTACACCACCACTGGACCCAAAGACTTTCTACCCACTGGCTGTGATTGCCCTGCATTTGGCTTCATTGCATGTGTTTCGTAAGTCTGAAGAGGACTTTATAGATTGATATTGGACATATGGGCTAATATTGGACTTATGGACTTGATCTGGACTGGGCTGGGATGTTTTCTCAATGTTCAATTGCTCTTGTAACTTATATACATATGCATGTTTATGAATTTGTTTCTCTAGTCTACCCGGACAAACACCCCCCCACTTAGTTATAAATAATGTCCCTGAGTTCTGTGTGACCACTGCAATCAAGTATCAAACTTAGCACAAGGGAGGAAAGATTGGTGTCATTATAGATGAAGAAGGATGGATCATGGAGGCTGGTCTGCCTCCTGCCTCCTGGGAAGACAATAGGGGAGCCAGAGCACGTCAGATATGACCCTCCACTGCTGTTTACTACAATTGTTTTTTGGCATATCCTTCCTCTATGTCTAGACACATATGAAAGTCATGTTTTCATCTTTCTAGCCCCTCCCCAAAGAATTCTGCACTCTAATTTATACCATGTCATATCAGCAGTTTTGATATCCTTAAGGGACTTAAACCACGTTCCTTTTAAGTGTTCTAAGAGTTTGGGTGGGGTGGGGGCTCTGAATGGCAAGACCAAGCCTAGAAGGTGGATGGGGTAAGGTTGCTCATTCACATGATCTCAGGACAGCTCCCGCTACACTGACAAAATGAGCAGATACATTGCCATGATGGGAATATTCCCCATACCCAGTTCCAAAGCCTGTCCTTATGACTCGGTCCTCCTTGCTGCGAACTTAGATTCTAGCATGTTGCTTTTAGGTTGTTTTTGAGCAATCATTTTTTGAAAAATTATTATTTGATCGTCTTTACCCATTTCCTCTTTGAACAGCGGTTGTATGCACCTGATCAAACCCTGAACCAGTGAGCGGTATCTCCTGTCTCTCACACTCCCCTTGGGGACTTGCACCTTCTGGGGGCAACGCTCCCTGGCTTTGTTGCCAGCGTTGCAGCGGAATGACCCGTCCGAGGCACAGCACTTTTGTTTCTTCCCTGGAAGAGCTGAACTGCCACAGAAATGGACTCTTTTTCCAAGGGGGTTTGTGGACCTTCAACAATGACGTGCTGACGCCTGGCAAGGAGCCCAGCTGCAGAAAACCTTTCCAGGCGCATCAGACAAATGGCACTTAGGCTGCAAGGCGCAGCCACAGCAAATCAGCAAATCGCCCTGCTTTATATGCCTGTTCCTCCTTTAAGATAAGCCAGGGGTCACTTCACCAGACAAGCAGTCAGCATCTTTCTCAGGACTCTGGGGCTGCATGATAGCGCACTTTCTGTGCCCCTCGGTTGTGGTGTACGAGCTGTACAGTCACAAGCACAGCCTCTTGGCAGGTTGGTGAATCCCTGCGTCTTGCAAAGTTAGCTTTGGTTTCACTGATTCAACAAAGATTTCTTAAGTGAATGCTGATTCTGTTTCAGGTCTTCTCTGTTTAGGGCATGATGCGGTTGTTAGCAGTTGGCCCTCAATTCATGGCAACTCCATGAACAACAAAGAAGCTGTCAAATCACGCACCCTCCCCAAGACTGGTTGCAGATGAGACAATAGTCTGTTGTAATCTACCGGGTTTTTATGGCTAATTTTTTCCCCAGTAGATCTCACTTATTGTCATTAAGTCAATGCTGACTCATAGCAACCCCTATGGGTTTCCAAGACTGTAACTCTTTATGGGAGTAGAAAGGCCAGTCTTTCTCCCTCAGAGCTGCTGGTGGTTTGGAAAGGCCAACCGTGCGGATCCCAGAACAACACGTAACCTACACCACTAGGGCCCCTAATTTGAGTAGATCACCAGCCCTTTTTTCCTAGTCTGTTTCAGTCTGGAAGTTCCTCTAGCACCTGTTCAGTCTCATGTCACTGTTGTTAATAGGTGGGATCCAGCCAGTTCCACCTCATAGCAACAGAAGAAAACACAGCACCATCCTTACAATCATTCTTCTTAGAGTTCATTGGCGCGGCCATGATGTCAATCTAGCTTGACGGTGGTCTTTCTTTCTTTTTGCTGACTGTCGACTTTACCAAGCATGATATCTTTCTCAAGGATTCTTCCCTCCTGATGATATGTAAAAAGCACAAGAGACAAAGTCCTGCCATTCTCTCTTCCTGAGAACATTCTGGAGGTACTTCTACCAAGACTTGTTCACTCTTTTGACATTCCATGGTATATTCAATATTCTTCACCAACACCATCATTCCATTTACCTGGCAACTTGCTTCTGAAACGACAGACCGACAAACACCCCTTGAATAGTAGCGTCAAAGGATGAACCCCTCAAGGTGGAAGGCACCCCATGTAGGGCTGGGAGAGCTGCCTCTTCAAATAGTTCAACCTTCACGATGTGGATGGAGTAAAGTTTTCATTTGCCCACCTGGCATGACTCCAACGGAGAGAAAGCAGCCGCAAACACCCCTCAACAATTAGAATGTGCATTGTACAAACGGGACAGAGGAAAGTTTGAAATTACACAACATGCGATGAATGCAGAAAGACTAATATCCTAGGCATTGGCAGGCTGAAACAGACTGATCTTGACCATGGTGAATCATAGACTCCTATGGTCTACTATGCCAGAAGTGACAATTTGAAGAGGAATAGTGTTGCATTCACTGCCCACAAGAACACTTCAAGATCTATTGAAGTATAGTATAGTCAGTGATAGGATAATATTCATATGTCCACAAGGAAGACCAGTGAATGCAACTAGGATTTCAAATGTTGCATTTATTCAGCATCACAGAGATAAGCAGTCCAACACTGGCAGACATGTGGTGACAGTGCATGAAGTGTGTTGTCTAAGCACTGAACCCAGGTCTCCAGCAGGCAAGAATTCTGCTATTGAACCACCACAACCTGACTGTATTCTAGGCACCGAGAATACACTTGCACACAGGAAGGCTGGATCCCTGTTCTCAATCCAGCTTATGCTATTTTCTTCTCCAATCTTCCCTCCTGTATACACTGGTGGCATAGTGGTTACTTGTAGGGCTGCAAAGTGCAAAGTCGGCAGTTCAAAACCACCAGCTGCTCTATGGGAGGAAAATGAAGCTTTCTTCTCCTATAAAGAATTGCAGTCTTAGGACCCCATAGGGGCAGTTCTACCCTGTCCCATAGGGTCGCTGTGAGTTAGAATTGACTTGATGTCAGTGGGGCAGTAGGGGGCTCAGAAACCTGTCTGCTTCATTTATAACTTTTGCATTGGACAATACCTTGAAGCATGACAGACGGAACAGTTTCATTGCTGGTCACTCGCCCAGAAGTTTCCTGGCCTCACTGGTGAAGGTGCCCTGGTAATCAAACGAATGCTGCAGAGAGGGGTAGAAGTAGGAAACAGACCTCGCGCTGAACT
This sequence comes from Echinops telfairi, assembly GCF_000313985.2. Lineage (NCBI taxonomy): Eukaryota > Metazoa > Chordata > Mammalia > Afrosoricida > Tenrecidae > Echinops > Echinops telfairi. Next base: position 10,955,930 of record NW_022105908.1, on the reverse strand, counting down.
CATCGGTGTCAGGAGCTGTCCCCTGATGGACAGTCTCTTTCTTCAGGAGCCATAGTCTCAATACACAAGGCTGGGGCGAAGAGCGAACACACTTGGAAGCCCTTCCCCCCCTCCCATATCCAGGTGTGGGTGTGGCCTGACAAGAGGTAAGGGCAAGTGCCCTGTGTCCAGTTTCAAGAACTCTCTCGAAGAGATAGCAGCATGAGCCCTTTGCCTCTTGCTGCTTTCCTTTCTCCACCCTGCTGTCTGGAACTCAGGAGCTGATTAGACCTTGAGGGTAAAGGTCACATTCTAGAGATGGCAGAGAGACCTTAAAAACCTTGATGGAGCCAAGCCCCCATACCAACTTTGGACTACATTCCTCCTGAATTCTCATGAAAAAGAAGTAAATTTGATAGAGCTGCAGCCACTTTTGAGTTTTGCTATTTTTAAAAAAAAATAAAAACTCCCCATTGACTATTTTGTCCAACCCTCTGTCTCTGCTGGGCAAGGCCCGGTCACTCCAAAGTGACAGGCCATCACCTGAGACTTGCAGGGAGGATGGAGACTGGCTCAGATCCTTCCAAACCAGCATCTTGAGCCCCAATGAGGAAGGCCATCTTAGAAATGAACCTCAATCCACTTCCTGACAGATTGATTTGAGAGCCTGGTAGGTCATTCCCCAAACAGTCACACAGGGCTTTGTCTTCTCAGACCTGCAAGCGGACTGAGGAGAAGATGAGATCATCTCTCATCCTTGTTCCCACCCAGCCCTCCACTTGGCTTTTAGAGAGGTCCAAGTGGCAGTGGAAGTAACTTTCTCAATAAATGGTCTCCTCTCGAGCTGTACTGTGCTTCACAGGTTTGCATGAAGGGGAGCCACCATCCCTGATAGTCTGAACCGAGTCCTCCCCCAGAATACAGAGGCAGGGTGAGAGGGCTGCAGTGATGTTTGAATGACCCGAACCCTGACCCTCACTGCTCCAGTCCAATGCTCATTCAGGTAGGGGTCATATACTGCCCCCTGGCCTGCGGACACACATACCACCACTCAAGTGGGGAGCTTGAGTTTTATATGTGAGAAATTAATTTTTTATGCACTTGCTTGCAATCAAGTGGAGCCCTCCTTCCTGTCTAAGCTAAGGGGAGACCCCAGATTCTCCTTATGGCAAGAGGGCACAGGGCCAGTTCCATTACACCAATACCCAATCATGTCCTCCCTCTGGCCCTGGACCCCCAATATGTCCCTCTCCCTAATTTACTTCTTGCCCCACCTAGGGACAGACTCCCTCCACTTTATTCATCCTAGGAGGTATCCCACCCAGTTTGGGATGGTAGCATTAGAGGTGGGGAGGGGATTGCTCATTTCCTCTGCATTTGAGTAGGGGAGGGTGGGTGGGGGAGAGGCCCTGGGGCAAGGGGGATGGTCTCCCCACTGTAGAAAGTAGAGTAAAATTAGGGTAAGATATGATAAAATAATATAATTTGTAAATTATCAAGGGTTCAGGGGGAGGGGGGGAGCGGGGAGGGAGGGGCTCAAGTGGAAAGCGGGTGTTGTGAGACTGATGCAGTCAACATATGTACTAATGTGCTGGATACAAATAACGTATGTACGGATTGTGATGAGTTGTATGACCCCCTAATAAAATGATTATTTAATTAAATAAAAAGATTATGTTCAGAATTAATTCGAGGCATCTAGTGAAGACACATATATATTATCTGCAGAGAACTTACCCATGGAAGTCAACCCCCACATCTACCTTATACTAAACAAACCCTGGTGGTGTAGTGGTGAAATGCTTGACTGCTAACTCACAGGTCAGTGGTTCAAACCCACCAGCCACTCCTTAGAAAGATGTAGCTTTTTGTTTCCATAATGTTGCAGTCCCTACGGGGCAGGTCTACTGTATGGATAGTTAATTGACTCAGCTACAATGGGTCTGATACCTTGGGAAGTTCTCTTCTGTCCTACAGGGACAGCAAGTGAGTAAAATTTACTTTTGCAGCCCGCCTGGATCATTCCAGCATCTCAGGGGGTGGCATACACCCACTTTGGGAAGCAAAGTAGATCTTTTTCTTTTTAAATCTCTTCCAGCTCCTTTGAAACCCCAGGCATTATTTGGCAAGGAGATGAGTCTTTACCTGGTCTTCTTTCTTCTGTCTTTCTGTCCAGTCTCCTCTTTCAAAAGAACATCGCCATGAGTAGATTAGCAATCACTCTACTCCGGTGAGGATGACTTCGACAAATTACAGGGGGCTATACAAGTTAATCTATAACATGTGGAGATCTTCCCCAAATTAGTTCAAAGTCCCACAAAAATCTGAGAAAGAATCAGCATAGGAAAATGTGAGGAAGATCACTCTGCGGATGGTTTTCTGTTGATCATGTCCTACTAGGTTGAATTATACAGCTGGAAACCCAGTATAATTTATCTAGTTTCTGAAAGAAACTTCCTGGGGTCACTGACACTCCGCCCCCTGCCCCCCGTCTAGCTCTAACCCAGGTAGGTCACTTGGCTGCTGCAAATTGTCTCGGAACGCCCCATTCATTGGAAAAGCCTCCTCTATTGCGTCAGTCTGGTGTGACTATCAGGTTATACATAATGCATCTCCTATTCGCAGTGCCCACAGTACACTAATTTCCAAACCCTTTCTTTTCTATTGGGGGCCCTCCCTATGATGGCCTCAGGCCTTAGGATCAACTAGCATCCCTGTGCTCATTGGTGAGCTGCTGGCTCAACTGTCCAGGACAGAACGGAGTGGGGTTGCAGACAGACTTCCGAGGGGTCTCTTGTGTTGGTGGGAGATGAGGATGTAGTCACAGAGCCCTAAATAAGCCAAGAGAATATTTCTCTGTTACCACAGGTGGAGGTAGCTTCTTTTGAGAGAGGGGAACAGGGACATTGAACACATATATTTAAAATATCAGTTGTTGCTGATAATTACCAACTCAGAAGGAACCTGCCCTTTCCTGCACCATCTTAAAGATTAGGCTCCGTAAGCTTGAGCTCATCACAGTAGCTACGAGGTCAGGCCACCTCCTGGAGGGCTTCCTTTGTTTGCCCAGGAGCCTCACATTACAGAACATGATGTCATTGCTTAGCACACGGTCTTTGCTAATGAGATGTCTGTCCAAAGTGAGTCAAAGCTGCCCTGTTCTTGCCTTGAGGGATTTTAATAGCTTCCACCGTCTCCATAGATACAAATGAACAGAGTGGCTACTAATAGACACAAAGTATGCGCCTTAGGGAAGACGACTGCCTCTTGAGACCCCAAACAGTTATCGATTCTTTTAGTGGGGAAAGGAGGAAGGATTGTTCACTGATGCCAGCAAGTCTAGAATGGCCTTATCAGGAGATGGTCACTAGCCAGAGGGCTGTTCCCTTTTACTACCCTTGCCCCCTTTGATCCTTTTTCCTGTATTCTCCTTCTAGACGTGCTGTTGGGCATTTAGTCATTGTTGCGTGCCAGTGTTATGAACCCTCGGAGAGAATATCCTTGGCATCCCTCACTCATGGTGCTAAGGGGGCAAGCTGGGACGTGATGGTAACATTCCCACTCCAGGACGGGAGCCTGACTTCGGAGACCCTTGGCTGATGGTGATGTTTGCTGTTTTTTTCATCCCTGTCCTGTTTATTCTGTGAGTGGTCTGTTGATCATGCCATTAAAGAGTGTCTGATCTCTGCTTTCCTTCGGTCTTGAACACTAAGAACTCGTGAACTTGTCACACCTATTTACCATCCTTCTAAGGGATAGTCTGGTTGTATTTTTTCCTAAGATGAATATGTTCATTCTTTCGGCAGCCCAATAGTCAATATTCCTCACCAAGTTCAAAGACAGTGAATCTGCTTCTGTTTTTTTCAGGCTCTGGCTTTTACATAAACACACGAGAACTGGAAAGGCCATGGCTTGATCACATGAACTTTAATCATCAAAGCGGCATCTTTGCTTTTTAAAACTTCAAAAAGTTTCATTATTTTTTCTTGTAACAGATTTTTTTCCTCGTGCAGCAATACATTGTTTGCTACTTATATAGATGTTTATACATGTAGAATAATACCTTCAATGTTTATTAATTCAGTTTTGAGGATGTTAATTTTCTTCACATCCAAATTGAATGACTAAGTGACCAGTTTTTCCATGTTTTAAATAGATTGAGATTTCATTTCATTGTTTTGTTCTTCAAACAATTATTAAATAAGGATTCAGGATAAAGGCCAAATTAAATTAAATCATTTATATTCATTTACATATATGAATAACAACATAAATATATTTTATCCCTATGACATATTTAATTTTAGAATATATGGAACATGCTATAATATCTAGTCCTTCATTAGCACTTCCAGTATGACAGACACTGGTCTGAGTGCTGACATAACTTGATTCATTTAATTCTTGTAACAGCCCATTTAATCACCATTTACAGATAAGATAACTAAGGACAGAGCAATAAAGGATCTTGTCCAAAGTCTCACAAAATACACATGGCATGAGACTAAGTCAGGACTCAGCCACACGGGTGGACTCTGGACCCATGTTCTTCACCAGCACAAGGACTTATTGTATTCCCTTCAACAACACACTTTACCAATCACAGGTTTCCAGGTCAATAAGCATATACCTCATGCATTTGTTTTAAAAGTCATCTAATAGACTGCATTGTGTTCCAGGGTAGAGCAAATCTATATTGGAGTCTTTCCTGCTTGAGCAAGTAGCCTCTGTGCCCTCTCAGGAGCAGAGGTACAGGGAAAGAATTTCATCTCCTCAACTCGGGAAGAAAGATTAGCCCCTGGATTTCTAAGGACTGATGAGAGCTCTCTTGACTTTAGAGATGGACACTTGCATTGGTAACAGTGTTGTTGTTGTTGTTGTTGTTGTTAGGTGTTGCCAAGTAGGCTCTGACTCACAGCACCCCTTGCACACAGTGTAAAACACTGTTTGGTCTTGTGCCATCTCACAATGGTTGTTAAACTTGAGCCCATTGCTGTCACCACTCAGCCAATCCATCTCATCGCGGGTGTTCACTTTGACACTGACCTACCACTTTACCAATCACGATGTCCTTTACTGGGGACCAGTGCTGAGAGTGGCGATACCAGGATGGTGGAAGGAGGGTGGGGTGGAAAGGGGGAACCGATTACAAGGATCTAAATATAACCTCCTCCCTGGGGGATGGACAACAGAAAATTGGGTGAAGGGAGTGGGTAAGATATAATAATATAAGAAATAATAATACTTTGTAAATTATCAAGGGTTCATGAGGGAGGTAGGAGCGGGGAGAGAGGGGATAAAATGGGGAGCTGATGCTCAAGCAGAAAGCAAATGTTTTGAGAATGATGATGGCAACAAAGGTACAAATGTGCTTGATACAATGGATGTCTGTATGGATTGTGATACATCCACAGATGTAGAAAGGCATCTGACAAAAGCAAAATCCTAATTTTTTGACTTTTTATTTCCTCAAAACACTCAATAAACAAGGAATTGATAGATATGTCCTTAGTGTGATGAAATAAATATCAGAACCAAAAAGCCATCCTCTTGCTAGCTTTTATGCTAAAGTAATGGATATACCAATGATGCTACTATATTCTGTACTATGTAACAGACCGTTGGAAGTTTATATCATTTATCCGGTTATTATTATATCTGGAAACCCTCAAGAAGTAATGAAAAAACTGCAAAGAAGATCATTTATCAAAGTATCAAAACTTTTAAACAAAATAGCATATAAAATAAGACTTTTGAAACAGCAAGAAACAGCAGGAAATATATAATAAAAAGATTCCACGTATTGCAGCATACATGCATGCTGACACACAGATACCAAGGCAGGAATATGATATAGCATTCATAACAGGAAGAGTGTGAAATAATTCTGAAGCCACAAAAGAGAATTTTTAAAAAGTGGACAGTGATGAGAAGCCGCCAGAGGAAAATCTCCGACCTCATAAAATGTCAGTTCCTTCTAAATTAATGTAATTCCAATAGAAACACCATCTGTTTCTGGTAAGTTAATTATAAAATTTATTTGGAAGAACAGAAGGAAAAACAACCAAGAAACCCCTGAAATAAACAAAATCATGTCAGAGGTGGGGGCTAGGCTTACGCGGCATTAGCGTGTATTACACAGCTTCTATAATTAAGACACTTTTTATTGGCTCATTAATACATAGGAAGACCAAGGGAAGAGAATTTGAAAGTACAGAAATGGATTCAATTGGTTATGGAAAGTAGTATATGGTAAAGGTAGTATCTCAAATCAGTAAAGAAATGATACTTCAAAATGTTTTTTAAAATTGAGATATAATTAGCTTATAAAATGGACAGATTTTATTCATACACTTCAATAGTTTTATACAAATTTATACTCCAAATAAAGCCAGCACGTCAAACAAGACAGCGAATATTTCCAGGACGCTGGAAATCACCACCAATCCTTTGCAAGGCAATAGTTCTGCTGACTTCGACTATGATATGCTAATTTTCCCTTTCCTAGAGTCTCCTGTAAATGAAACAGTACAGTATGTATTGTTATTTGTCTGGCTTTCTTTTGTATGAACCAGTAGGTCATTCCTGTCGAATGCTCATCATTGTTTGGCTATAGTACAATTTCTTTATCCATTCACCTGTTAATTGTCCTATGATTGTTTCCAGATTTTGGCTTCTATGAAAAACCTTGTTAAAATTTTGTTTGCTGTTTTTTTGTGTGCGTACGTGAGAATATGTGCTTGAATTTTGCTTGGATAAATGCCTGGGAATGATGTTGCTGGGTCACAGAATTAACTTCATGAGGCTACTTTCCAAAGCAGTGTGATTTACATTCTCTTCAGCAGACTATGAGCACTCGAATGCTCCTCCCCAAAATGGAAGGTGTGAGTCTTTTGAAGTTTAGCTATGATAGTGGGTGTGAAGTGATATTTAGGTAGATTTTAATTTGTGCTTGTGGTGACCAATGATGCTGAGAATCTTTTCATGTGCTGATTCACGTGTCTGCTATTGGGGAGTGCCTATTCATGACTTACCCATTTTAAATTTTGAATTGTTTGTTTTCTCTATTAATGATTCAAGGTACTTATTTTTCATTATGGTAAGCATCTACATAGAATAAAACTGTTTCCATTTCAATATTTTTACATGCATGTTTCAGTGACAATGCTGTGTTTATCATGTTGTGCAACCATCTACTTCCAATTGTTTTTTAGTCAGTATCCCCTAAAGAGTGATTCCCTCTTTTGCCCTAAATAGAGTCAACCTGACAGCAATGGGTGTTGTTGTTTTTTGTTTTTTTCACATATGTCTGATGAATTATTACCTCCAAATCTGACTTGCCTATCCATTTCAATAGTATCTTTTGATGAATAAAGACTTTTAATTTTGTCCAGTTGTCCAATTGGCCGATTTATTCTTTTATGATTAGTGTTTCTTGGTCCCTATGGTGGAGTGAAATTTCTTAATACGGTTCGTCTACCTAAATGATTAGGTGGGACTGTGCAAACAGAGAGTGTGTGAAGCCCTACGAGAGATAATTGGTCAGTCTTCATTGCGATCCCCCGGCTGTTAGGATGAGCCATCTTTGACGCAGCAGAGAAGACAGAAACCCAGAAGACATTGGAAAAGCAGACTCAAGACCTCTGTCTGAAGTAGCGGAGGCTTTTGAGACAAAATGCATCATTGACTGAACCACTGAGACTCAGAGCAGCAGTCTGGAGACTATGGGGTCCCTTCTGCTCATTTGGTCCGAGACTATGGAATTGTGGGACAGAGTGACATGCGGGCTGACTTCCTGGCCCATGAGGGCAAAGGCCAAGGGACCATGTGGCTGAGAGCCTGAGAACCAAGGAAAAGACTTGGCTGCTGGCTGAGGAGACCAATGACCGTATCCTTATTATTTGCTGATCTTGACTTGTGGTAACCTATCAACTTTTCTAATAACACCCCCCCCCTTTTATTGTAAGTATTGTCTATGAGTTCTGTGACCACTGCAATGCATTTTGGAGACCAGCATAGATGTAGAGTGGTGTAGGAGGAAAGATTAGTGTTAGAATAGGTAAAGAAGGATGGACCATGGAAGTGTGTCTGATACCTGCCTTGTAGCAATAAAGTAGCCAGATGAAGGAAGAAAAAAAGTAAGAAAGAGAAAAATTTAAAAAGAAGTATTTCAGAGAAATAGCTCACACAGTTGTAGAAGTTGGTAAAACCAGTCTGGTTCAAGTCTGTGGGTCAGATGCTAAACTGAAGGTTTTTTCTTGACTCACTTAGCTGCCATTGCTTATGAATTAGGAAACAAAGGTAAAACAGGAAGCAGAAAGACCACAGCTGTGTAGAGGAAGAGGCTTGCAGTGGGATAGTTGGGTGAATCCAAAGTTGGCAGGCAATATGGCAGGCTGCTGATAACTCCCAGGGTTGGCAGGCAACAAGATTGGTTGATGAGTCAGATACAAGATCCAGTCCAGCAAGGGAGAAGTCTTCAGACAAGAGTCTCCTTCTATAGGAATAGGCAACACCCAAGAGGAAACTTCCTTTCAATTGTATCAAGGCTGTGACCTGAGTAATGAGGATGCACTTCTCCCTAATCTTACAACTGCTTTGCAGTCTACAATAGATCCAAACCTGAAATTGACTACACTGTTAGGTTACATCTGAGGATCCTGGTCAAGCCTAGTTGACGTAAAACCCAACTATCACAAGGGCTAAAACATAAAAATCTTCTCCAAATAAATACCAGAAGTCTGACAGAGGATCCAGCAAGATTGTCAACCTTGAAGACCCACTGTGTTCTTAGTTTTGCCATTGCTACAGGGCCAGAGAAGGGCAGTACTGCTTTACCTCCAGGCTAGCCCTATGTATTTCTTTGGAACACCGATGAATGGTGGGTGGAACTGGCTCTCACTGTCCTTTGAGAGCTCACTGTGGACACCTCTTCCTTACTCCGCTTTTAGTGATGTCACATTGGTTGTACAACATTGACCAGGGCTGGTGTACTTAAGAATAGTTTAATGGGGCTTCAGGATGGAGAATTAGACCTGAATGTCTAGTTTGCCTTGTTCATCAGGAATTCTGGAAATGAATTTTTTTGTGGCTTTATGATGGTATGTTAAAGCTCTAAGCTTATGTTACTTTTTACAACTGGGTTGTATAGCTACTAGAATGCAGCTATCTGATTTATAATTGGTCACATCTTAACTAAAGGATGGCTGGAACATTAATGCTCTGGCTTGTTAGTCTCAGCTCAAGAAATACGTTTGGCCAGTAGAAAGAGGCCATGGGAAGTCATTCAAGCTAACTGCCCACCTAGGGGTACAAACAGTTTATGAACTTAGCTGGTACCTGAAAAGTTAAAGATACAAGTTCAACTGCAGGTACCTCATGAAACAGGTTTGTGATCTGCTTCTGAAAAATAAATCACTGACAACAACACTGCGACACATATGGTCAGCCATGAGTCAGAATTAATTCAAGAGCAACTGGCTAACAGGTTATGTGACCTTGAAAACATGAAATAACTCGCCTTCATACATTCAAAGCCGAATATCCTTGATTGTATCAACTTTTTGGAATACCTTCATCAGTTTCCTTTAGCATTTGTTTTTAGATTCCCGATCCCATTTACCTTGGAGGTAATTCAGTGATTTTTTTATTTTTTTTTGCGGCGGGAGGGGCGTGTATGTTTCTTTCTTTGAGATTATTCAATGTGTAGAGCAAGTATTCCCCCAATTTTTCTACTAATTTAATCCTTCTGTTTACTGTTAGCCCACGTGGTTACATTATGATTAAACTAATTGTTTCTTATGTGGTATATTCATTAAATTCTTAAGAGAAAAATGCTTCTTAGCTTTTGAGGGCCCTCCTAAGTCATTGTTAAAGGACTAAGCAGTTTATATACATTACATATTATGCCTAAAACATACTGATGAACACGGAATGAGATTAGGGAGCATTTGGTCCTATTGTATTTGGCATCACCATGCTTGGAAAATTTCTCAACAGCAACTCACAACATTATAATAACCACCTACCACAAAATGTACTACAACTTAGAGTCCTAAGTTTGCTGGCTTGATGTTTCTTTATAAGAGAGTAAAATCTACAACCAATGTGAATTATCTATGAAGTTGTTCAATTTAACCAGTTAAACACTGTGGCAAATCGCAGGACTTATAGGAACCCAGCAAAGGTATGAATGGAGTCAAATATAAGACTACAGGGCTCTGACAATTGGACAGAATAGGACATCTGGATTTTATGTGAAATTTATTACCTCCAAAATATTTTTAAAACTAGGCTTGGTGTGTGTGTGTGCAGCTGCTGGCTGACTTTGAGCTGTGCGTCAGTGAGAGCCAGGAATAAGGGACGAGTGAAAGGAGAGGCCTGCGCACAGGCATCATGGTTGCTATGGTACCCCTCTTCTTCAGACCTGGGGCAGATATAGATCTCAAAGAACGAACTGAAGAGATTCTCTCCACTTCCATCCCTTTTCCCATCTTTACGTGAGGTAAGTAGGCTTTCTCCATTTTCACCTGAGTATCTGCCCCTTAGAGCTGGATGCTTCTTGCCAGATCTCAGATAGGCCTGGAGGCACCTGAAGACAGGGATGTAGGGCAACAAAGACACCCCTGTCTGACTATGGGATTCAAGGAGTTTCCATCTCACCACTCTCTGGAGAGACCTGGTGATTTCTTTCAGCAAATCAACCATACTAAGTATCGTCCTTGCTCAACTTAATACTATGCACCTCTAAGTGATTGTCTGGCACATAGTAGGTACTCAGTAAATATTACTGGAAGTAAGACAATAGGGTGATCTCATCAGATGCTCGTTGGTTGCATTTTGGGAAATATCCAGAGCATTTCATGATTCTGCTTTCAACTGGGAACTGGAGGAAGCATTCCATTGTTCTGTTTGTCATGAAACCAAAAAGCTTCCCCTAAAGGTCAAACAGGTCCCAGCAAAAGTTTCAGGATGCAGGCTCATTTCAGATTTCTGACCTTCAGAATTGTACGATAATAAATTGTTATTGTTTAAGTCATCTATAAAACAGGAGAAGTCATGAGAGTAGTAACCCCAAACAATGAAAATGTATCAAGATATCTACACAAAATCCAAACACTACTGGGGCTGTATTAAGTGTGTGTATGCAAGAAGGAGCCCTGCTGGCACTGTCAGTGGATGGCTAACTGCAAGGTAGGGAGTTCAAAACCACTCGCTGCTGTGTGGGATAGAGATGAGGCTACCTGCTCCTATAACAGTTTACAGCATTGGGAACCCCACATAAGCTCACCATAAGTCAGCATTAACTTGATGATAGGGGGTTGGTATTTTTTGGCTTGGTGTATATAAGAGAGACTTGTAAGCAAAGTCTTCTATATTTATACTGCAGATACAGTTTCAAAAAATAACAAAAAGTAGATTTGAAAAATGTTTACAGTATGCCCTCTGATTTTCTCTAGATTACTCAAAGAGATTCCTGATAAATCAGACTCTCCTGCTCTGGACATTCTAGGATATCATACTTTGCGTTTCTTAACAAGCAGGTCCAGACTGCAACTCATCTCCCTGACCTTTACCTCTTTAAACCTACATGTCAATTTATGTATCCAATTATTTAAAAAACCCCGAAAAACCTCACTGCCATCAAAGTGATTCTGAGTCATAGCAACCCTATAGGGCAAAGTAGAGTAGAACTGTCCCTTTTAATATATTTTTTTATTATATTTAAGTTTTATTTTATATTTAAATTATTTTATTTTATATTAAAATGTAAAGTACAATAATTTTATATATCAAATTAATATATTTAAATTTAAAATATATTAAAATATATCTAATATATTTTACTACATATTATAAATATTTTTTAAAGGTAAAATGGCTATTCTTTTATATGATTGTACTAATATGGAGCTCCTTATGGCTCAATCTTTCTCCATCCCTAAAGTGTTTAGTAAGAAGACTCTCAATCCTATAAGCTTACAAATAATCCTTCATCGCACATCTGTGTATTTTGAGTCCCTCTTCCTGAGGTTAGATCCTAAAGTTGGAATTCCTCTCCAGGGTTGCTCTAGGCCTGACTGTTCCAGGTTTCAGTGCACCCTGTCTGGCTATTCGACACCTGGCTGCTGCTCCAGGTCTGATTGCTCCCAACCTGACTATTCCAACTCTGATTGTCCCAGGTCTGGCTGTTCCAGCTGATTGCTTCCCATTGGAAGGTTTCCAGAAGGGAGGCCTCATTGGCGATAGGAAGCACCGAGGTCCAGGTATCTGTAGGTGCAGACCATCGCAGTCTCACACCATGGTCATTCTTTGACTCGCGGGGAGATTTCTGCCCCCTCTTACACTTCATTCTCTGGTTCTGGAAGCAGGGCTTAACCTGCCTGTAGCTCAGATTCAGAAGTTCGCAAAGTTCTTGCAATCTGTTGGAGTCTTTCTGTTTCTGACATCGGTCTTCGAGTAAGCACAGCAGGGTCTGAGAGGACATAGTTAAGACTTTGTTTCTTGCCCTGGCCTTTATTTTCCTTCTTCACTGGGCTCTTCTCCTCAGAATCGGGCAGTCGTACTTTGGGACTGGAAGAATCGGGGCTCTCCTGAGGAAGCAGGTCCACGGAGGAGAGAAGTGGAGAGATGATGCTCTTCAACCCCCACCCCCACCCACCCCACACACACCAATCCTAGTCCCTAGCATCGGAAGCTTTGGGGAGAAGCTACATCTTCATTCATGTTGTTGAATGGGAGATGAGACAGAGGCAGAGAGAGAGAGAGAGAGAGAGAGAGATCCCAGACAAATACACAAAATCAAATCCCTAGATTCTGCAGAAAGCCAAATCAGACTTAAAGGCTTTTTGAATGGATAACAGAAAGATCTTCAGATATAAAAGCATTAAAGGGCTTAAGTGAAGGGAAAATGCCTCAACAGCAGCAGGAGGTGATCAGCCCAACCCAGCAACAACAACCAACCACAACGACAAAGGAAAGATTTTGGAGTCTCCCACCGTAAATCTTTACAGAGTCAAAAACCTCCTCTGTTGTCTGTGGAACGACCAGCATCATTAGCAGCCCAAGTAACTCACTGCTCCACTTAGGCTCATGCGGTATCTGCTTACAGATTCTTATTACTGTTACTGCCAGCTTGCGGATGTAATCATGCTTATGTTCGTTGCCTTTTTAAAATTCACACTGTGGAGTGGGTCAAGGTTCCTAGCACAGATCATCGGTTTTACATTCGACAACTCACGGACAGTTGGCTCATCTCATTTGCTGCAGTCTCCTCAATGTAACAGCATGAAACCTACTTCCTCCCTGTATTTCTTTTTTTT
>NW_022105908.1:10935916-10940300 GCF_000313985.2 Echinops telfairi | reverse complement strand
TATATATTTTGCTTCCTGTTCTGGAAATCGAATCGCACATAAGTTATTCCTCTTGACGGCATCCTATATAATTCTTAAGATTTCTTTATTTTTGTTCTTTTTTCTTGATTGTTCTCTACTAGATTAGTATGCAGAGATTTGTTAATTTCCCTCATTCATGTCCCTAGATTTAACTACTACTTTGTCCTTAAATGCATTCTTTATGAAAGTGCTTTAAAAAGTTCATGGAAACATGGACTTAAACGATTATGGAAAATTTCCATGAACTTTTGGACTGTTTCTGAATTTTCAGTGTTAATCTTCTGGATTTCTAGTCACTTTTTATGATTTCAAATTTCCCGTTTACTTTGGCAAGTTGTTCTTGAATTGTCATACTGCTTTTTTTCTAGCATTTTCACTGTGTTTTCCATTGATCTCAGGGTTCTAAATGCGTGGGGGCTTTACAATTTTCATAGAGAAAAATTCCATTATTTAAAATTCTATGTTCCATAAACTTTTTGAAGAATCCTAATAGAATTCTTTATCAGGTAGTTCCAGCACCATTTCTATCTCCACCCCCACCCCCCGAAAAGTTTCTGGCTCTAATTTTGGTCACTTGATTGAACCACCCTCTCTTGTTTATGTCTGGGATCTGAGGCTCTCTTTTGTCTCAGAGATATGGTGGTATTCTTGAATTTATTTGAGGATTGTATGTTGGTATATACCACCTGGTTTTTGGGGTTTTTTTTTTTTGCTATATTTTGTTTTGACATGTCTGGGTGGACAGGTGGTCATGTTACTTTGGTAGCACAGGGCACTCACCCCTAGTCTCCTGGTGAGTGTGAGAATGCATGGGACTGTGTGCCCAGATCTCTGTTTTTGCTTGTGTGATGGAGTGGAGGGCAGGATGGGCTGTTGCTGGCCAGTTGTGTTGTCAATCAAGTGGTATAGGAGCAGGTGATGGCACTTATCCAGGGGGTGGGGCACAGGAGGGACAGATGTAGCTGGAAGTGTGGCTGCAGTTGCTGTCTTCAGTGGGGGCTGTGTGGGGGGCATAAGGGAAGGGAAGATAATACAGGAGAAAGAGAGGGATGAAAAGAACAGCAGAGAGAAAAAGGTAGAAAGTGGAGATGGAGGGGTCATGGTACCCTGCTCACAGTGGCCTGCCCACTGCACTATTTTTGCCATTTGCCTCGAACCATCTATCTTCTTTATTACTGTGCCGGTTTAAGGTGCTGGGACCTGCCTAGGCTTCCTTGACTCTGGTCTTCCATGCTTTGTCTGTATTGAAAGTTACCACGACTATGATTTTTGCTTATGTGACAGTCTTTGACACTTGCCATCTCAAGGGTCCCTACTGTCTGGGTGGGATTTGTTGAGGAGGCACTCAACAGTGGTTCTGAAAGTGTGATACTTGGAACAATAACAACCAGTGGGGATATATTAGAAATGCAAATTCTTGGACCCTTCCCAGACCTATTGAATTAGATACCCTAAGGCTAGCGCCTTAGGTTAACAATCTATGTTTTGACAACCTTTCCAGTGATGCTGATGCACACTGGAGTTTGAGATTCCCTTCTTGGCTTTGTCTTCTTTCTACTCTTAACTTCAGTCTTAATCTCAGCTTTCAGAATCTTAGAACGAAGATGGATTGTTAGTTTCGTACAGTTGGATTGTCAGATGGATCATTAGTTTCGTATAGTTGTGAAGATGTTGTAGGACTAGGCAGTGTTTCATTCTGTTGTACATAGGGTTGCTATGAGTTGAAACTGACTCATCAGAATACAACAACAACAACAACAACTACTACTACAGGTATGTTGGATGTGCTATCAGGAGAAACCAGTCCCTGGAAAAGGGCATCATGCTCAGTAAAGGAGAGGATCAGCAAAAACGAGAGACCCACACTTCAGTGAGATGGACTGACACAGTGGCCACAACAATGGGCTCAGACCTGTAACAATTGGGAAGAAGGCACCGATCCAGGCAGTGTTTTGCTGTGTTATATGGAATGCAGCTATGAGTCAGAACCAACCTGAAACCACCTACTACAACAACTAGAACAACAGTCATCAAACTGATTACAACTCACAGTACTTAGCAACTGTCAAAACGCTAGAAACATGGATCAACTCGCGAGTTGAGGCAGGACATAAAAATCCAGCCGCTTGGGGAAGCTGGTTGATGAATGGAGAGATCTTCTGTTCCTTTCCCAGATTCTCATATCAAGACCATTAATGGGACAGCAGCTTTCCCAACCCCCCAGACAAATGGTAGGGGCATTGCTTGTATCAGTATCAATTTTGCTGATGATATAAACCCAAAGGCACATTGAGTAAATGCATCTCTTCCAGGAGAAGTGCTTGTGTTCTAAAGTGTATTTTAGTGTTTGTCTTTCTAATTACCTGAGTTAGTCCAAAGATCAATTACAGTGTTTAAACCCAGTCTTTGTAAACACTTTAAACAAACACTCTATGATTGTAAAAGCTCAATTTTTATTTTTTGTCGTTAGAATGTAGAAAATGACTCTTTATGTTCCCATATAAAAGTATAAGCAGTTCTCAGGTAACAAACATTTGACTTATGTACAATTCCAGGAGTTGGGAACCAACCCCCACTGATTAGCAGCAATAAGTGGGTGCTATGTTGGAACATGCCATCAAATATTAGCATTATTACTGTATTATTTTGTTAAACATATTTTCATGTATCTGGAAATGTTTTCTTTTTCTTTTCTTTTTAAGATTTTTCTCACAGAAAGGTACAGTATATACTATAGAATAAGAAGACAAACTTTTGACTAAGTGGCATGAGATACTGAATTGGTCCACCTTATTAGAAATTTGGCTAAAAGATAGATTTAGAAATGAAATACCTTTGACATCCCCTTGCAGAAGGGCTGCGGGGAGGAGACGAGCCAGTCAGGGTGCAGTGTAGCAATGATGAAATATATATGTTTCCTCTAGTTCTTGAAGGCTTCCTTCCCCCCACTATCATGATCCCAATTCTATCATACAAATCCGGCTGGATTGGAGGATGTACACTGGCACAGATAGGAACTGGAAACACAGGGAAACCAGGACAGATGAACCACTCAGGACCAGTGGTGAGAGTGGCAATACCGGGAGGGTGGAGGGAAGGTGAGGGAGAAAGGGGGAACAGATTATAGATTACAAGGTCTACATATAATCTCCTCCCTGGGGGGGACAGACAGCGGAGAAGTGGGTGAAGGGAGACATCGGATGGTGTAAGACATGACAAAATAATAATAATTTATAAATTATCAAGGGTTCATGAGTGAGGGGGGAGCAGGGAGAGAGGGGAAAAAATGAGGAGCTGATACCAAGGGCTCAAGTAGAAAGCAAATGTTTTGAGAATGATAATGGCAATGTATGTACAAATGTGCTTGACACAATTGATGTATGTATGGATTGTGATAAGAGTTGTACAAGCCCCCAATAAAATGATTAAAAAAAAAGAAAAGAAATGCCTTCATAGTTCCCAACTGCTCATGTATCATTAAGTGAAATGTGGCTTTATAAATTACACATGTCCCCTCATACCAGTATTATTTACTCCCTTTCCTTCACCCAGGAAATAAACAAACAGAAACAAAAACAAAAGACCAAACAGTCCTTTGCTATCAGGCCGATTCCAGCTCACAGGGACCCAGTGGGACAGTGTAGAAGTGCTACATAGGGTTTTTTAAACGGTAAATCTTTAGGGGAGCAGGAAGCCTCATCTTTCTCAGTCGATAGGTTGAGGGGTTGGAACCACCGAGCTTGCAGTTTGCAACCCAAAGTAGTTAAAAGCGCCACTCAGAAGACAAAAGTAGTTGATTCAAGTCGCCAGTAAGGATTTAGAGAGCAGCTTCCCTTCCACAGATGGGAACAGCCCCAGGGCTGTAACATCAGCCTGTATCAGTGAGGTGACTCAAGGGAGGGGCTGGCCATCAGCGAAGATAGGAGCCTCTGACCCAAGATCCCTGCCGCGGTGGGTGCGGCAAGCAATTGGGGATGCTACAAAGGAGGGCAAGGAACAGAGATGGATCTGAGACACAAAATGTGGGTGATATTTAGATCACCAAGAGTTGAAAGGTATGTGTGTACAGCGATGGGAGGGATTCATTTTACCCCTGATGCTCAGATCACTGCAAACTTTTTGGGTCAGTAGGTGGAATGACAGGTTGGAATGTGGCCAGCTAACAAATACTAACCTAGGGAAGTCAGCTGGCGGTGCGGCCAGAAGCCAGCGAGCGTCCCAGGCCAAAAGCAGAGGTGAGTCACGGGGCAAGGAGGCAAGGTCAGTAAAGGGGCGTGTCTGAGATGGGGGCGGAGCCTGAGGCGGCAGGCTGGAAATCTGCTGTGCGCGGAGGCTGGCGCTGGGCGGCGGGGCGGGGCTTGGG
>NW_022105908.1:10896419-10935642 GCF_000313985.2 Echinops telfairi | reverse complement strand
GGGCTGCGGCCCAGCTGAGGCAGCGCGACCTCTGCGGGGTGAGAACTGACTGGACGTCGGGGCAGCGGGGGGCGGGCGCTGGCGGCTGTGCCCCGGGGCGGGGGGCGCGGAGGTCGAGACCTCGGGGAGGCGGTGGCGCCGGCGTCCTCCAAGGCGACCCCTGCCTTCGAGCCGAGCCGCGCGGGGCAGCGTCCGAGGGACCCGGGAGGCCGAACGCTCCCCGAACCCCGCCTCCCGGGCCGTGACAGGCGAGCCGGGCCGCGAGGCCGCGCCTTGCTCTGAGGAGAAACGGGGCGAGGCCGCGGTGCGCTGGGATTTCCGAGCCAGGATGCTCGCGAAGCCCGAGCGCGGAAAGTACCGAGGTGCCCAGCCGTGGCCTTTTCTGTTTTCTGTATTATTATTTTTTAAGTGTTGTTCATTGCTAAGCCCAAACAAAGACACACCTTGAACACCTCCCGAGACTGAACTTTCCTGGACCACATGGTTGCCATAGGTACAGATGCTCTCCTCCCCCGCCGCCCCCCCTCTTTCGGCATGTTATTTTTATGAGACTGTTTTTGGTTTGTTTGTATTTAGTGCATCCGCTTTGTTATCAGGAGGATAGGCGCGCTGATTCCTGTAGAAAAACGTTCTCGGCTAAGCTCGAGTTTGAATTTTTCAGGAACTGCCAATTCGTCTCTGAACTACCCAGCTAATTTAACTTTCAGTTACTAGACGAGGGCCTGGGCAGTCTGGGCAGTACTGATCTCTGGACTCCTCGTGGCCCCAGATTGGCATCTTGAGTGTTTCATTCTTGTAGGTGAGATAGATTGAGTTGTGAACCTTTTATTTTATTTATTTGAAATTTTTCTTTTATTACAACGAGGATGTCGTCTTGGGAGAATTGTTCGACTTTTAGAAAGAGCTGTTTTTAAAGGCATTTCTTACCCCCCAGTAGTAAAATATTAATGAGACCTATTGACTTTGGCAGTTCTTTGGAAGCATCGTTTCTTTTTCACCTGGTTTTAAAGAGATTTAGTGGTGACAGCTCTTCAGCCTTACAATACTCTTTCTTTGTAAACGTCATTAAATGTGTCTTGCTATCTGTAATCAATATATAATAAGGATTCACACATTTTCTAAAGTCAGCCAAGTTCTTAGACCTTTTTTAATTTTCTCTACTCGTTCCTTGTTTCTTACTTGGTTGTTTTTTTTAGCGTTCCCAACAGCATTGACTTTAAATAGTCTGGATAAAAATACACGCTTTCTCTTGAAACATTTTCTTAAAACCTAGATCAATATTATATTAATGTGCCATGGTAAGAAGCTGCTAGAAGTCATCCAAAGAGCCGGACGCCCCTCCTGTTTTAAACCACTATTCTCCTTTTCCAAACCCCAGACCTTCTTTCATTTTGTTTATTTGTTCATTATCTTGATCCATCTTCACTGACTAGTAGAAGAGGGGGACTTTGATTCAATGTTGAAAAGTCCTTCCTTCCATGACTTTCTGTGTCATGTGTTGATTGAATTCAAAGTTCTTCCCAATTGTGGGACTTGCCTGCATTTTCAGTTTCATCTTCTACCAGGATACTCTTCCCATAAGGATACTTGGGAGTTTTTTTGTAGATGATCTGTTCTTTTATGGCTTTACTTAGCCTTTTCCCTTTCCTTAGAAATTTCTTTTTCTCTATCTTTACCTGGTTGACAACTCTGCCTCCAAGACCTAACTGAAATATCACTTTATGATTGCTCTAGACACTTCATCCTCATTGTCTTGACTAGTAAGAGAATTGCCCTATACTACATCCAATTGTATATTGTTCATTCCCCAGTTAGCATTTGTCAGTTGATAGTGTGTGCTCCACCAGATTTTGGGACTTTTTAAAAGAAGTTCTTTATTTGCATTGTTAGCACAAATTGTTGTGTGGCATAGGTGCTCAAAATTAATTTATTGAATGATTTACTTCTTTTAGGAGTGAGAATATTTTTTTTTGGTGGGGGAGAGGAATTTTGTAATAGCTCCTTAAAATAAACTAGGCATATTGTGTTTTCAATGAAACTTTACAGTTTCTACTTGACAACTGATACATAACAGATACACTCAGTGATATTAGTTGTAATTTTTACAGTTGGTCAGCATTTTCTTTAATTGTATTCTGGTCATTTCCTGTCCTATACTCTAGTTTCCCTGCCAGGTCTCATTGGTTTTTTAATGGGGCATTATACTCACAGGCACAGCATTATCCTGTGAGTACAAGCTTTTCTCAGAGATATAGTGAGTTTGGGTCGAGACCACTGTAATAAAGCAAGTCGTATGAATTTCGTTTCCCTATTTGTGTAAAAAGTTACATAAACACACTGTACTGTAGTTTATGATGTGTGTAATAGTATTATGAAAAAGCTTAAATATGAGAATTATGAAAATGTGACAGACATGCAGTGAATGCATGCTATTGGAAAAATAGCACTGGCAGATATGCTCAACCCAAGGGTGTTATTCACCTTCATTTAGTAAGAAATGCAGTATCTGTGAAATACAGTATAATAAAAGGCAATAAAATTAGTTTTTTTGGTGTGCCAATTTATTAATTTCTCAGAAAGATAACATCTAGATAGTTTTGGTTTAAGAATTAACGAGAACAGCAGGATGCTACTATCAGCAAGTCCTTTAGTCTCAATTGGTTCAGTCAGTCTGGAATTTCAAAGAACTTGAGAATTGTCAAATTTTCGGTGAATTGTTGTGTGTTTTTCTTTTATTCTACCAGGGCCCAGCTATTGTGGCTCTGATCAGAATGGTAAGTAGTGGTAGCTGGCCACCATTTGGTTCTGCTCTCAGGGTAGAGGAGCCTGTGGCTTCTGTAGGCTTGTAAGCCGTAGACTAGATTCATCTCTGAGACTTGGCTTTTTTTTTTTTCTATTTTGTTCCAGACAAGAAGAGACCAATAGTTGTATTTTAGATGGCTACTTTCCAGATGCTACTCATCTCAGTAGAATGCTGAACATGAACTTTGTGAACTCTAAGAATGATTTCATTCTTGAATATGGTGTTAAGGTCAGCTAATTCTTTGATCAGCCTCTTTTCATTATCTGAAAACTTATAAAAGATGAATTACAAGGTTCTTTTGAGTTTCCAAGACTGAATGAAAACTGTTGCTGGTTAGAAATGAAACCTGTTAGGGAGAAAAACCCAACCATTTTTCAGTGATGAGAATAAAAGGGATGACCAGTAATAGCTGCTTCACTGATCCTAAACTTTACCTTGCGGAGTGATTTTCCCCAGTAATGCAAAGAGAGTTATAGGGCTGGGATTACAGTCCATCACCATCTATGTATTTCAGTTTTGCTCCCCAGTATCTTAATTATAACTCTTAATGATGAATTTGTAATCTGCGACAGTATTTATAGGTTTCACAATGTGGACTTGAATTAACAGATTATTTGGTTCGATTTCAAAATTTTTATCATTCAAAAACCAAAGCTAGAAAGTAACATGTTTAAGGTTTCTTAGGGGCAACTGTTCCGTTCCTCCCGGCCTTATATTTATTCACTTTTGCACGCTGTGGGGGAAAATGAGAACTTTGCCAATTTTCAAGAGGCGGAACAAATTTACTTAAATTTTCTTGCTCCATAAATCCTTAGCTGCTACTTTTAGGGGTGGCGTAGTGGATTTCACATTGGGTTACTAACTTCAAGGCCAGCAGTGTGAAACCACCAGCATCTCCAAGAGAGAAAGATAAGTATAATTCAGTGCCATTAATAATACTCTTCATATTGCACAACCATCATTGATATCCTTTTCCAAATTCCTAGATTCTTTTTAACCTCAGTGCTTGGGGACCTCTATTTAAATACCCCCTTTTAAGTGGCTTATGCTCACCATATGGAGAGCCCATATACAATTGAATATATTTTCTTGCTAAAAACAAGGTTCCAATGTAATAAGGTTACAGCTGGCTAATAGTATGTCTAAAATTACATGTATGACTATCCTGTACTGGAGGGTATCCCCTTTGATTGCTTCTATGCCATATTTTTTGGGGGATGGGGGAAGAAAATAACTAATTTCAAGTCTTTGAAAGTCATTTTAGAAATGTGCACTTAGTGTAGCGGGCCATGTAACCTCCAAAAAGCTTTTTATTGTCCAAATGACATAATAATCAAAGAAATAAACAAGTAAAAGTAAACAAACATTTCATATATATATAAATGGTTTTATAACATTTACTACATTATAAATCTAATCAAAGTATATATACGATGAAAAAAAATGGTTCTAGTGGTTATACTTGACTTTACAACAACCACATGGGGCATGCTTTCTTAAAATCCTTATTTAGCAGGTAAGAAAATGTACCGAAGAAAGGTGACTCCGCTAGTAAAGAGTGGAAGTGGAACTTAACCCAGACAGCCTGCCTGCTTTTCATTGTCCTCTGTTCTATGTCTTAGTTTAGCAGAGGCTTCATTTGTAAATTTTTTTTTTCAAAGGAACTGTTTCAAAAGTGCCCACTCCTCACCTTTTGACATGGTTAGGTTCTAAAGACCAGGCCATTATATGAAAATGCAAAAATGAAGGATGACCATTTCTAAAACTATCAAATTAAATTATTATGCCAAATTATATCATTACATAACAGCCAAACAATTTGGAATCATGACCCAGCTAGTTGACACATAACCTAGAGTATCACAACTAGAGTTACTTTTACCATGTTATTCGTTATTGCTGGACAAAGTCATTACTGCACAAAATAATTGAATAGCAGATTTTTTACTAAGGCTGCAAATAATGTAAAATGCTGGAGGATGTAATAGTAGGTAAGTGAGGAATTGTTGCTGCTATTAAGTCAGTTCTGACTCATAGTGATCATATTTTCAGCTGTGTGAAATACTGTCCAGTCCTTGAAAATTTGTTGTAGCCATTGTCGTCAATCCATCTGGTTAAATTTCTTCCTGTTTTTCAATGCCCCTATACTTTTCTAAGCATGGTGTCATTCAGGGACTGGTCCCTCCTGTTAACATGTCTAAAGCACTTGAGAAAATGTCTCCCATCCTTATTATAAAGAGCATTCTGCCTGTACGTCCTCCAAGATATAGATGCTTGTTCTGGTAGTTTTTTGTATCTTTGAAGCATCTCATTTGGTATTTGTTAATTTCTGGTGCCTTGATTTTTACCCATGATTTCAGTGCAGCTTGGACTTACTCCTGCAGTACTATCAATTCTTGCTCATTTGCTACCTCCTGAAATGGCTGGATGTACACCAGTTCTTATTTGATATACTGACTTTGTATTTCTCTCATCTTCTTTTGATGCTTCCTGCATTAAAAATATTTTGAGGAGCATGTATACTGAATTACTTTATTTGTTGTGCTAGGGAGTTGGACGTTGTTTCTCAGGCACTGGTAAGATATTAGGTGTTTCAAAGCCAGGGAAGGCTGGTATGTTACATGTTTTAGGGAGATGAATTGTGGCAGTGTGGGAAATAAACTTGTTTATGATATCAAGGGTTTGAAATACTTATAGAAAATACAAAGACTGGGATGGTAAGGTGGTGTGTTAGCCCGGGTAGACTGGAAAACAAATTCATAGAAACTCATATGTGTATGCGTTAGTTTATTGTGCCAACCGGGTCGATAAACACGTGGGATTAATTGAAGGGTGGAGAGATAAATGGCTCCGTGAGCCTCACCTTTCTAGTTCTCCCGTCTCTTGCTTTGTGATGGTCCCACCAGGGTGCAGCTGCCTTAGCAGTTCCCTGCTTCAGCTTGCAAGGCTCACTTCCTGCAAGACATCCCAAGGAGAAGCCACATGGACCTACCCCGATGCATCCCTGGGTGCTGGAGCACCCGTGTGGAGACCCCTGCCAGTATACATTCACTGACTCGGCTTTCCTCCTGCAGTCGGCATCGTTATGTCTGTTTTGTGAGATGGAGGAGGACTTTGTGGATTGGTGTTGGACATATGGGTTAATGTTGGACTTGTGGGCTTGAGCAGCCCTGGGTTAGGATGTTTTCTTGATGCACACTTAACCTATATATAAAACTCTCTCTTATACATGAGTTTCTGTGGATTTGTTTCTCTAAAGTACCCAGACTAATACAGTGTATAAGAGAGAGTTTTATATAAAGGGTAATTAATTGTACATTAAGAAAGCATCTCAACCTGGTCCAGTCCAAGTCTCTAAGTCCGATATTAGCCCTTATGTCCAATATGAATCTATGAAGTCTTCTTCAGACTCACGAAACATGCAATGATGCTGAATGCAGGACGATCACAAGCCAGTGGGTAGAAAACCTTTGGATCTAGTGATGGTGTAAGCATCTCAGCGCTGGCAGGAGTCTCTACATGGCTTCTCTAGTTCCCAGGGCAGCATCAGGGTAGCTTCTCCTCAGGGATGCCTGGCAGTAAGTGAAGAGTCTCTCCCTCCTCCAAGGAAGAAAAACCAGATTCGCCAGAATTCTCAGGAGAAAGCCATGCCCATACAGAGGCCTCATTGGCTATGATCTGATTGACAGACTAGACTCCACCCCTTCACTCTTAATCCTCAGATTGACAAACGATTATATAACTGCCACAAGTGGAGTGGAGATAGGGGATATTATGGAAAGTTACAGAACTGATGAGTTAGAAGGTTGAGTGTAGAAGTGGAGAGCAGAGCACATCTTCAGTAGATGGTAGTGACAAGTGAATATGTATTTACAGTGCTTTGTTATATATACTTCCATAGCATTGATTCTGATGTACCCAGTCTAGTTACATATCTACTTCCCCTGCTGGTTTGTGACTTTTCAAGGACAGGAACTAAGTAGAAGACATGCATAAGTGGATGCAAGAAGAGGACAAGTGACTAAGCAGGTATGAGGAAGAGCAAAAACGCAGAGTGGGTAAAGGAGAAGGAGCCCGAGAATGTGACAGCTGGCAGGGATGAGGAGGAACTTCATCAGTGGGGAAGCCAGAAGTTGAGATTTGTTTCACTAAGAGGGGGAACGATCTCAGGGAGAATGGAGGGATTCCAAGGAAAGAGGAGGGATATCAAGGAGAGGGGTATATTAGCACAGTGTGTATGTATGTAGAATGCCACTTCTGACTACAAATAGTTGTTGATAGTTTGTGCTAATGTGATGTGCACATGGTCAGTTTGTATTGAGCAAAATTGTCTTTTCTTTGCTAATGACTTCATTTTCCCTACTTATCCTTCTCAGAGTATCCTGTGCTTTCCTGCCACTTGGCTTCTAACCTTTGCCACATGTGCTGATGATGAGGGCATGACTCAGCCTATCAGAACACTCCTTTTTAAAAAAAAATCATTTTATTGGCAGCTCATACAACTCCTATCACAGTCCACACATCCATCTATTGTGTCAAGCACATATAGCTGGGCTCCATCAACTTTCTTCACCACATTTGCTTATAGACCCACTGTGTCTTCAGCAATCCTGTTAGGAAGGTGAGCATCATGGAAAGCCAGTTTAATAGAACAAACTGTTCTTGCATTGAAGAAGAACTTGAGTGGAGGCCCACTCCTTTTTAAAGTGAATTGATTATATAATTATAGTATATTTGGTGTAGTTTTTAGCTTTTGTTGAGTTAATTGGTTTTGAATGCCCCAGAGTTACACTTGTATGTAAAGCTTTGATTGGTTGTTTTGAGATGTAGAGTTATTGGGAAGCCCTACCCAGCCCAAATCTGCTGGGCAGTCCTTACTAATGTAAAGTTCTACCCTAAACTAGAGTAGAACTGCTCAGAGTTTCTAAGGCTGTAAGTGTTCAGGGCAGCAGAATTTCTCCTATGGGGCGACTTGTGGGACTCAGACTTTGAACTGAGCACTGCTCTGTTAGCAGTCAAGTGTTTGACCCTTGTGCCAAAAGACTGGGGCTCCTTGGAAAGCCAACTGATTGAAAGCTGAATCCATGAAATTTGGAGTCTTTCACCTGTTTCTTTTTCCATGTTGTACAATTAGGCTGGATGTATAGTTGATCATCTTTGTGTGTTGTTGATCCCCGATGGTGTACCTCTCTTTAATAATTCAATAAATAAATCCTAGTCCTGTTTCTAAAAATGCCCTAGGGCCATCATTGTAAATAATTAGAATCTCTGTTTTCTTTGTGCAATTGTATAGTTAAACCAAGTGTAGAAGTTCTTTTTTAATTCCTTTGATCGGATTCTAACTTACTTCCTTTTCCTCTGTCTGTCTTCTAAAACTAATGTTGGAAAAGGTATTGTTAATTTCTTCTCCTCCCATTTACCTTAGAGCATCTTTACTTTCCAATTTCTGCTTTCTCTTTACCACTTTTTATCTGTAATCTTTTTTTCAAACCTGGTCAGCACAGTGGGAGGGAGGAAAAGAGAAAAAGGTGTTTGGGTGTTTACTGTTCCCTTTTTGTTTTTCCTGCCCCAGTCACTGCTGAGAGCATTTCTCTGTGCCATGATCTTTATTCCGTATCTGCACTTCTCTTCAATTCTCTTTGTGGAAAGAAGAGATACAAGATACATTTAAAAATCCTTAACCCAGGAACATTGAATATCTTTGGTGAGTTTCTGAATTGGTATGGTCTTGAAAAGCCCAGGTGACATCTTGTGCCTTAGCAGATTTCTCTTCCCTGGCAGTGTGCTTCTCTTTACAATGCAGTAAATATTTAAATAAGTCCCAGCTCTGTTTCTTTGAATTATTCTCTTTGTCTCATCCCACCCTGACACCAACATATTGACATCTTTGATGTTGATATCTGAGCCCCTGAATATACAAGGGATAAAGGAGAGCAAGGAGACACTAGAAGGTACTTTGAATTGTTGCTGTCATTATGTTAATGATATTTGGTTTGCAGCCTGAGTGCTTTGGGGACATTTGAGAGCCTTCTCTGAGCATTATGTTTTGGCACTTAGTGTTAGGTTTAGAATTACAAACTGTACAGTAGACCATAGCATAGAAAAACAGGAAATACTCATAACAGCTATTTAAGTGCCCAGAGTGGGCCTGGTGATATTTTGATTAGAGTTCGTACACCAGCATTACAGGGAACATTTCTGGTAGTATTTTTTTCACCCGGTGAAGAGGCCATCTCCACTCCCCC
This sequence comes from Echinops telfairi, assembly GCF_000313985.2. Classification (NCBI taxonomy): domain Eukaryota; kingdom Metazoa; phylum Chordata; class Mammalia; order Afrosoricida; family Tenrecidae; genus Echinops; species Echinops telfairi. Next base: position 10,926,594 of record NW_022105908.1, on the reverse strand, counting down.
TTCCTCACTTTATTTTTAAAACTTTTATCAAGTTTATTAATAGCATTTCATCTCAAATAAACTCTTATTTATTATTGGTACCAACTAAAATTATAGATGTGGCCCTTATTATGGCTGCTGTTGAAGTCCACATGTTTCTTGGCCCTGAGCTGTTCGTTCTACACGATAAATACCTGCAGTCGTTATCCTGAGTCTTGATTTTCGCTGCTCATGCATTTATCCAGTCAAAGGTACTCTTTAAACACAAATTTCCTGCCTTAAAAGAGCTTCCTTTCCAGTGACAATATACAGAAAATAAACACACAGGTGTTTATGTACAACTATACATATACAAGTATATTTATACATGTACATATGCACAAGTATGCATATTTGTACAAGTCATATGTTTGCTGTCTTTAGGGAAAAGCCATAATAAAGGGGAAAGAGCATGGTTATGTGAGGGATATATTGACGCTTTTGAATGAGGTGCCTATGAAAGGCCTCAGTGATGATTGATATTTGAGCAGATGCCTGAAAGAAGTACTAATGTGATATTTGCGATATTAGGGGAGAGTTCATTTAAAGAAAATGGAGCAGTGAATGTAAAGGTCCTGTGGATAAAGTCTGTTGGTTCTGTTTAAGGAGTAAGTAGGTAGCTTGGTGGAGGCATAGAGGTTACAGAGAGGTTGAATGGAGGTTGGCATATGATCATCTGAAAGGGGCCTCAAAAAGCTAGTGGGAAAATGTCATTACCTTTTAATTCTATTTTTCTATGATCTGTTTGAAGCTTCATGTAACGTTGTAGCAAATTCTACGACGTTGGCTTTTATTCTGAAGGTGGAATACTATTAAAGCTTCATTTATTTTTAAAAAATGATGGCAATGGCTACTTTTCTGAAATATAATTTTGTTGTTGAGAATTACTTATGCTTAAGCCAACAGTTTCTACATGTAGCATATAGTGGCATTGATTACATTCCTCAAGGTGTGCAACCATTCTCACCCGGCTTTTCTCGTTGGGTCCTCCCTGTGAACATAAACTCAAAGCTCCCTAATGTTCCTGTCTAATCTTTTGAATTGCTGTTGTCATTTCCATCCTATACAGATAGTTGTGAAATGAGCACAATGTTGAAGGCAGGCATTTTTTACTAGTTAAGCTAAATTGTTGCTTGTTTTAAGAAGATTGCATGGGGTATTTTTGGTTTAAGGATTAAAGATGAACTCAAGGTAGTAGTTCAGGTCTCATCCAACCTTCATGGCTCTAGAAAATTTGTACTCATGAGAATTTGAAATTGTCTTCTGTATTCCCCCCCTTTGATCAAGATTTTTTTTTTTAACATTTTATTAGGGGCTCATACAACTGTTATCCCAATCCATACACACATCAGTTGTGTAAAGCGCATTTGTACATCGTTTCTCAAAATATTTTCTCTCCATTTAAACCCCCGACATTAGGTCCTCATTTTTCCCCTCCCTCCCTGCTCCCCCCTCCCGCATGAGCCCTTGATAGTTTATAATTTGGTATTTTGTCATATCTTGATCAAGATTTTTCAATGGAGTTTTTGATCAAAATGATCAGGAATGGTAGCATGCACTTTCTAGTTCTTCTAATCTCAGCAAAGAACGTAGTTATTCATGGAGAAAATTAGTCATATTTTCTCCACATATTTTTTACTTTCCTTACTCTGTCCAGGTGAAAAGATACCAGTTATTGGATGCCTGCTTGCAAACGTTTAATACCCCATGCATTACTTAGAACAGAGGCATGAAACATGTTATGTCAACTGAGATGTCTCAAGAAACCCTGAGCCTAATCCTCCAAATCTCATGAGATTTTTAGATGTATATAAGCAGTCACCGTAGCTATTCTTGTCATCTAGCACACAACCTTTAGGCAATGGGGAGCTTTTATTATTTAAAATAATATGAGGGGACTTCAAAAAAATTCGTGGAAAAATAGATTTAAAAGATAATGGAAATTTTTCCCATGAGCTTTTTGAAGCCCCTCCAAACAACAAATTGTCAATTAATTTTAGAATAGCAGCATAGTCATCTTCTGAACACAATTTAAGGAAGAGAAAAGCCTGCTGACCATCTGGAGACTCCATCCTTTAAGACCTTTTAGCCAATAGGGTATGCAGACAATTTATGAAGATTTTGCCCTACCACCACGTGTGGCCCTCAATTCATCTAGTACTGAAGTTGGTTGAAGTCTGCAGCATTGCATTGTAGAATTGGACTTATTTTCAGTAGATTTTTTCAGCATCCATATAGGGAATAAAGAGAGTGCAGTGATGACGGCAAAAAGATTACTTTGTGTTGTAGCAGTGATTTGGGTGAGTGTTAGCAGTGAAGAGGGTGAGAAGACCTTTTACTCTGTGTATTTTGAAGGTAGGATCAACAGAATTTTAAAGGATAGGTTACATGTGGGCTGTGGTTTGGGGCCTGAACTGGAAGAAGTGAAGTTGCTGTTTGCTGAGATAGGAATGTCTGCAAGAGAAGCAGTTTTAGGGAAGAAGATAATGGGTTCAATTTTGCCATGTTAGAATTGAGATACTTGTTTGAAAACTAAGTGGAGATGTTGTATAGATAGCTGAGTATTCATTTGTGTGTAGGTCGGAGCAGAGGTTTGAGATGAGATAGATAAACACTTTAGAATCACTGGTATAGAGATAGTGTTGGATGCCATGAAGTGGACACAACCTAGTGAGGGAGTGTGGCTGAAGAAGTGCAAAAACCGCTCTGGGGTCCTTTTCAGTCTGCCTAGGTAAGAAAAAGAAAGAACAACAGAAAGAGAGAAAGAAAAAGCACTCCAAAGAAAAGGAGCGAGTGCCTTCCTTAAAGCCAAATGTGATATATCTTTGAGAATGAGGGGGTGATCTATTGTGTCAAATGAGGTCATATTAAGGACTAGAAGGAGACTTTGATGTAGCACACTAAGCTCTTTAGTGACTTTTAACTATTTGTTTCTGGAAAGCATGGTAGAAGTGAAAACTTGATTGTAATGGGTTTAATGAGAGAATTGAATGAGAGTAATTGGGCACCACAGGGATAGACAGTTCTTTAAAGGAGTTTGCTGTAAAGCAGGGGTGTCAAACTCAATTAAAACGTGGGCCATTTGGTGCAACAGGCAAGATTCACACGGGCCACATCACATTTACAAATTTTGTTAAGTTTATATTTTGAAGTGAGGATTCAGGAATATGGATAGGATAATTAAAACACTATATAATTGCTTTTATTTAAACATTTATTTAATGTATTCATAAAACTAAAATTTTTTTTTACCTGAAACTTGCCAGTGCTTTCCTCCTACTAGTTTTCACTTCCTCTTATTTTGTGACCGGAAAATGTAACAAAGTAACTAATAAAAACACAAAATGTTGGACAGCTCATCAACATGATGCACAATCATAATGGCTTCCCTCTAAAAATGTTAACTGGCGCTGCTGCTAGGTGAGATTCATAACAGCACAACCCAGAGTGCTCTTTTTAACCCTTTCGGGATCTGTTTACATTACGTGACACTGAGAGTGGCAGACATATCACTTCCAAATGTCGCCGGAACAGAATCAGCGCATTTATACACATGCACAGGCCCCCAGGAAAGACACTGGGCCATGTGTATACTCGTCTTCAGTAGTTAAAGGGTTAATGAAGGAATTGTGTGTACAGTATTGCCTTGATCCTCCCCTAATCACTAGTTTCTTCATAATAGTTTTTTCTACTTTCATTTTATTTCAGAGCATCGCGGGCCACAAAAGATTACCTTAGGGGCCACATGTGGCCCGTTTGACACCCCTGCTGTAAAGTAAAACTGACAAACAGAATGATAGTTGAAGGAGACTACATTGAAGGGGTTTTATTTTTTAAAGACTGATACTTTTCTAGCATATTTGTATAGCTGATAGCATGATCCCCACTCGGGACAATTACTGGAGCCATGCTCTCTGAAAAGTAAACAATATGATTTTTTTCTGAAATTATGTAGACAAGATCCCATTATTAAGATTGTGTTTGCTTCCTTATGCATTCCGATATTTCTTTTAAATGGTGGCAGTGATTGAAGGACACTCCCACCCATTATTTTTTAGTACATAGTAAATTTTTGTCAGTTCCAGTCTGTAGGTTTATATGTAAGCATATTATTGGGAAATGGGTTAGATGGCTTCATACTGGCTATTTATTTTTCCTTTGGCTTTTCTCCATGGATCATTCTCAGAAGTTTTACACAGTGCTTGGCTTATGCTTAGTTTCAAATGTTGATCTGGCACACTCTGTCTGAAATGCTAGCTTCATTAAAAATAATTTTAAAAAAATTTTAATCTCCAATTTTTAACTGACATTTAAATGAAGTACATTTAAAGTGAAAATTTGATGGGTACTCTTTTTCTCTGAATTACTCTCTTCCTTTTATTTGATGCCTTACCACTTTTTGACTGTAATTGCTCTTGAGTATTGAGTTGCTATCTGGAGAGTTCAGGACCTTAGGTTGAAAGCACTTATTACAGTTACAGCACTTTATATGTCTCTCTTTGTGGTTCATTTTTGTTTGACTAAGAAGTAGTCAGTATTTAGTGCTGCAGCATTATTATAATAACTTCTTCATCTTCATTGATTTACACATGAGTTTTTCCTCTAGCTGTGATGTTGGCCAGCGGTTCTCAACCTGTGGGTCGCCACTCCTTTAGGGGTCGAACGACCCTGTCACAGGTCACCCGATTCATAACAGTAGCAAAATGACAGTTATGAAGTATGGGTGGTGGTTCACTACAACATGAGGAACTGCTGTATAAAGGGTCATGGCATTAGGAAGGTTGAGAACCACTGATCTAGGCTGACAACTTTTCCTTTTCAGAAATACGTATATGATCAGTTTGAGTGTAGTTTGAAAGTCGCCTGTGGTTCCTTATTGTCTGCAGAATATTTTTCTGCTCCTTGCACACTTCCTTTTGGTACATGCTCTCTGTTTTAGGAAGCTTGGAGTGCTCCATAGAGGCTTCTGATGCACATGTGATGTTTTCTACTGTAAGATAACGCTCAGATCTTTGTCAGTTACATAGGCTTCTCTTGGGCTGTGGCTTCCATCTTTTGTCATGGTTCTGTAAAGATAAGGAACATAGATGTGTCATAGGCCTCTGCACATGTTATGGTTATTATTTTAATTTTCTAGCATACCGTTGAGCTTCTTATGTATCTCATTAAATCAGTTCATCTTTTTAAAGACCCTGTCTTTGTCTCATAGGGTCCCTATGAGTCAGAATTGACTTGATGGTAGTGAGGGTTTTTTGTTTTGGTATTGATATCTTGAGCTTTAAGGCATATTTTTTACCTTGCTTACTCTATTAATAATTCCATGTCCTATAATTTTTTCCACTTAGTTTTTTGTAGTATTTATTGCTGTTTATTTGCTTTGGTGGCAGGTTTCTGTTGCCCCAACACAAACTTAGAGTCAATTTAATGGATCACCCCCCTTTGATGATTTGACTGAAAGTTTACCGAAGAAAGTGGTTTTCATTCAATATTTTGTGCACATTTTGTTTTGTGACGTTGATTGCATTCCCCACAGTAGAACAGCATTTTTCCCATTTTGTCCTCTTTTTGCATTTCCATTTGCCCTCTTTTCTGTCCCTTTTCACCTTCTGAAACTTTTACTTTGGTAAATGCTGTTCTTTGTTCTATGTTTGTTCTAAGGAATGCATGCCTCCAGTGGTGTTATTGTCTACCTTGTATGCCTGTCTGGCTGAAAGTTGAGCTGTGGGGATGAGTTTAGTTCCAGGCTTAAAGGGTGACTTAAGCACATAGTCTTGAGGATTCTACCAGTTTCCATGAGACTAACAAGCCTAGTGTTTAATATGATTTTGAATTTTATGGTATTTTTTTCTCCCACTCTATCTCCGACCCTCTGTTGTGATCTCTTTCAGAAGAGTCATCAGGGGTAGCTGAGTACCATCTAATTCTCCTGGTCTCAGGGCCCTAAATGCTGAGATTTTTCTGGCTCATTGTTCTTTAGACTAATTGTTTCCATGCATCTTTGATTTTACAGTAGACTCCCAGACCTTGATGCTAATCCATTCTAGAAGGAGCATCTAGATGTGATGCAGTTGAGTTTCTGAATCAATTTTTCCCATAAGAAATAACTGAAAACGTATTAAACCGTTCCTGACCACCAAGTTTTTACCCTAACCTGGCCTTTTTATACAAAACATTAAGCAAAAATTTCAAAGTAAATAAGTTCAGAGTTAAATAATATAATTTAAGTAAGAAACACAACATTTAAAAAGTTTTTTAACAACTATAGTATGACCCATACCTTCAGATTGATGAGGATCTGGATCTGTGGCCACAGATGTGGTGGAGAGAGGAGGGATAGGGAGAGAGAGAGTCATTGTTTGGAAGGGGAATCCCCTTTCATAAAATCAATTGGGAGCTGCTTTTCAGGAGTTTTTTCCCTTCTATGTCTTTTTTCACTAGGACCTGGTTGGCTTTCTCTAAAAAAAAAAATCTGTCTAGCTTGGTCTGCTGTTGGTGTTTCCTTTACTGTTTTCTAAAATGGTTTACTAAATTATCAACAATATCGATAACGCCGTTAACCAGTTCCTTATTATGATGATTCTTTTCAAAAAACTCTTTCTTACGACCCATGTTTTTTTATCTAAAAACAGTACCAAAAGGCACAAAAACTAAGAAAATTATGGCAAAATGCTTGGAACACAGCTGCAAAGGTTTAAACCATGCGTACCAACAACACCAACTAACACCAAGTGACCAAAACATGAACTGCTTTTGTTTACAATAATCACGTGTGTCAGGTAGGATTCTGATGTTTGTTCGAGCTCCGAAGCAAAATTTTCTGGATATTTTGCGTCGAAATCTGTTTAGGTCAAGTTCTGATGCGGTCGAGGACCAGGGTTATACTGTATTTCTTTTTCATTTTTATTTTTTGGACAGTTGGAGAATTTTATTAGAGGAGTCTAGGAGGGAGAAGCCATGAGAATTACCGTACCTGCTTCCTTGAGCACCTGTATGTGGAAGCTTTGATAGGATTCCCATGAGGTGTGAGGGATTCTGGGAGCTTTAGTCAAATAAGTATATTTTGTTCCTACTTGGGTGCAGGGACTTCTGGAGAATGTAGTCTCAAGGATGACATGTTGTCTACAAGATGTCGGTCTATGAGACAGTGTCTTGGGAAAATAGCCTAACCTTTCCTTTAACTTTTCCTCCATACCTTATTAACTACCAGTAAACATTGCTCTCTATACATTTGCTTGTTTTTGTTTTATATAAATGAACTTACATAATATTTGTCTGTTTGTGATTGATTGTTTTCATTCAGTGTTTTGTCTTCCAGCCTTTCCCATATTTCAGCATGTATCAAGACTTAATTTCTTTTTCTGGCTGAATAATATTCCATTGCTCTATGTGCAAGGGGATTTGTGGAAAAAAGAATTCAATCAATTTTTTTGTAGCTTTCTTGTATGTATCACATTTTAAAAAGTCCATTCATCTCTTGAAGGCCGTTTAGGTTGCTTCTACCTTTTGGTTCTTGTGAATCATGCTGCGTTGAATATTGGTACATACATGCTTGCATTGTTGCTTACAAATCCATGGGTTATATTTCTAGTGTGTAACTGCTGAGTCAAATGATAATTTTATGTTTAGTTTTATAAGAAACTGTCACCAATTTCCACAATGTCTGTACCATTTTGCATTTCCATTTGGCACCAGTTTCCAAACACGTTATTTCGCCTTATCTGACTTCTTGCTTTTTTCTTCTGCTCAGTTTTCTCTTGAGCTCTCCCATCTTTAGTTTGTTACCTAGAAGGACCACTTAAATGTCTAGCAGGAAACCTGATACTTGATACACAAGTATTGTACATTATCGTTTCCAGAGCCATATATTTAACCCCATTTTCTAGCTTTGTGATGCTGCCGCCAGTCTCTCAGTTGCCCAAATTACAAACCTGGAAATTATCCTGACTTCTATTCTTTCTCTTCATTGGTTTCACTAGTTTTCAAACTCTGAGAATCTATCCGTACCTTGTTCATTCCGACTGTTGTTTCTTTGGGTTAGGTTCTAATTTCCCGAGTTGCTGTCAATTGCAACTGAAGCAGCTTTGACTCTAAGTGACTGTATTATACGTATAATAGAATGAAATGTTGCCAAGCCTTGTACCATTTTTATGTGTTCACTGGTGTGTGTACTAGGGGTTCTCAGACTATGGCCTGCGGGCCATATGCGGCCCACCGAGGACATTTATCCGGCCCACTGGGTGTTCTTGCCTTGTTTTTTTACTTCAAAATAAGATATGTGCAGTGTGCATAGGAATTTGTTCATAGTTTTTTTTTTTAACTATAGTCCGGCCCTCCAATGTGTCTGAGGGACAATGAACTGGCCCCCTGTTTAAAAAGTTTGAGGACCCCTGTGTAGACCATTGTTGTGGCTCTTCTCTAGTGGTTTCCATCCAGGGGGATTCACCTTTTGCACTGTTTTAGACAGCATTCACTTGTGATCCATAGGTTTTTGCTGATTTTTAGAATTTAGATTACCAAGCCTTTCTTCTTGGCCTACCTCGGGTTGGAAACTCATTTGAAACCTGTCTACCATAAATGACCCTGATGGTATTCAGCAAAACTTCCAACATCACACAGTACAACAAACTGAGAGATGGGTGGTAGAATTTCCTGAGTGACCATTGTAAAAAACCCTTTCAAAGTAAGGCTTCTGCCTGGTCCTATATATTCAATGTAATGTGTTTGTACTCAGGAAGCATATGTTGGCTATATCCAAATGCAATACTAAAGACAAAATAGTTGTGGATCTGCCATCCTAGATTAGTGCTTGAAATGTGGGCTACTACTTGTATAGCCACTGAAAGTCAGTTTCTGAAGTATCTCTGTTACATGAATTGTTCTGAAATAATTTCTGTTTTCCACAAGAAGTTTAGTTAAGGATTATGAAGATTTGTTAGGATTAGAACAAAAAAACAAAACAACACAAAAGACACATGGAAATGGATCTGACTGGGATGAAAATTGCTGGAAATGATTTATATGGATTTTCTTAATGAACTAAAAATTAACTTGAAAGTTTGTAAGTAACACTTGGTGTTCTGAGTGTCCAATGCCAGTTAAAGAGAAAATAACTTCAGGAAGATTTTAAGACTCTGAGTAGACAAAATGAGAGCTTTCATGTGGAGAAGTATAAGCTAATAGATATGAGTATAGATGTTATTTAACACTCTGCTTATACTCTGGAGATATCATTTTTGCATGTTCCTGGAAGAGTGATGTAATATGCAGACACTGCGGTGTGGTAGCTTTATCACCGTACTTCTCCATCATCTGTTTCACAAGGCTTTGAGATTTTCTGAACCCTGTATATTAGTACGGTCACCTGGAGTTAGAAGTAACTTGACAGCAGTGTTTGGGCTTATATAGTAATAGAAGAGCTCTTGACCTAGAAAAAAAAAAAAAAAGAGAGATCTTGAGTTTTGTGAGCATTTCTTAGGTTATTATCAGTAGATCTTAGGATAAAAAGACTCTGCATTTGCAGCAGAAAATACGTATATGCTTTATATTCTGAATGATCTGCTCATTTCAAAACAATCAAATTTTATTTTGTGACTATATCACAAAAGTTTTAGTGCATTTTGCTGCTGATATATTGTTGATCTGTATTCATTTTCTTAGGAATTTAGGGCTTTATGAGCACTAGATTTTCTAGCACTAGATTTTCACTGGAGGTTACATTTGTAAATCTGTTTGAGCCCTTTGTACTGTAGCATTTGAAGGCGAGAGTAGGGGTGCGTGTGAATTATTTTGGTGGGTAGGGAATTTAAGGAGGTGTGAAAGGTAGGAAAGAGGGTTCAGTGAAGCTGTCACGGTGAACCAAGATAAAGGGAGTAGCGTTTTGAGTGGCAGGAGTTGTATGTGCTTTCTTAAGGAGTCAGAGATCTTACTTAGGTGGCTCAGTGTGACTGGAAGGTAGAGTTTGTTGAGTTTTGGTGGGAGAGAGCCTCTACAAAGAATTACCAAGCCCGGTTTTTAAGACCTTTGCAATCTTAGCTATATTACCTATATACAAGCTGTGTGTCTATGACCAAATTATGTGATTTCTCCCAAGTTTCAATTTTTGTATATTTGCAAAAGGAGAATAATGAAAGTATCTACTTTGTAGGATTATTGTGAAACGTGCTCAATAGATAATCACCTGCTGTTATTAATGCTGTTTAAAGGCATTTATGCTTTTTAGAGCCATTGAAGGACTTTAAGTTGGAGGGGGTGACATGATCAGATTTACAATACAGGTAGGCTCAAGGTTACTGATCCCATTTCTATGCATTTAAGAATTTGCAGATAAGTCTAGTCAGGTGCAACAGCTCTTATGTAGCCATACTTTAGTGGAAAAAAATAGATTCTAGGCCTTTCTGATAATATAATGACTGCATATTGGCAGTGAGTTTGGCTCTTTGATTATGCAGCCAGTGAAGGTAATGTGTGATGAAGAATTTGTTGACTGGTTCAGTTTTTTAAAAGTGAGGGCAAATTTACATAACATGAAAGGGCTTCCGGACTGGAGGAAAATTTATTAACAACCTTCAATAGCCTTGTTTGCTCAAAGCCAAGAGGACTAAGCACTTACTGATGAAGATCAAAAACTATAACTTTCTGTATGGATTACAACTCAATGTAAAGAAAACAAAAATCCTCACAACTGGACCAATAGGCATCATGAAAAAGGGAGAAAAGATTGAAGTTGTTAACAATTTTATTTTGTTTGTATCCACTTGTATCCAATGCCCTTGGAAGCAGCAGTCAAGAAAGCAAAGGATTTATTTAGTTCACTGGGCAGATCTGCTACAAAAAACCTCTTTAAAATGTTAAAGAGCAGTGTCACTTTGAGGACTACAGTGCATTTAAACCTGTCATGTTATTTTCAGTTTCTTTATCTGCAAATAGAAGCTAAAGAATCAACACACCTGAATTTTGGTGGTGTTGAATATTGAAAGTATCATGGATTACTAGAAAAACAAACAAATCTGTCTTGGTTGAGATTACATCCATAATGTTCCTTGGAAGTGAGGATGTGAGACTTCTTCTTGACTTTGGACAGGAAGGACCAGTCTCTGAAGAAGGATGTGTGTTTGGTAGAGGATCAGGGAGAAAGAGGAAGACAGTTAATGAAATGGATAGACAGTGGCTGTAAGGATGGGTTCAAATGTAACAGCAGTTGTGAGGATGGTGCAGGACTACTAGGCAGTGGGTCAATGTGTTATACACAGGAACTGGTTTGTTTTGTTGTACATTTGGATTGCTATTAAAAACCTATCAAATCTTAAAATCTCTATACATACCCTTTGTCCCCTAGTTCTTTCCTCTATTTCCCTTTACTTTCTTCTTGTCCCACTATCATTCTCAGCCTTCATTTGGGTTTCAGTGATTTCTCTCGGTTGCATTGCCCTTGCTGAATCCCTACCAGGCCTCTCACACCCTCCTTGCCACTGTTATTGGATCACTTGTTGCTCCCCTGTCCCTGGGTTGGTCAGCACCACCTCCTTACCCCCGCCTCCCCCTCTCCCATGTCCCCCCAGAACCGTTGGTCCCATTGTTTTCTCCTCCAGACTGTTCGTCCAGTCTATCTTATCTAGATAGATCTGTAGAGATAATAATATTCATCAAAAACCAAGCCATAGCAAGATAGGTGATCAGTGAGAACACAGCGATGGCAACAAAAAAGGAAACCAATTACCCATAGAAGAATAAATTAATTAAAAGAAAAAATTTTTAAGCAGAAAGAAAAACCTGTAAATAGATCAAGGTCTGATTTTTGATCTCTAGGAGTTTCCTTCAGTCAGGACCGATGGGGTACCATGCTCTGGCCCCAGAGTCTGTCCTTTGTACTCCCTCGGGGGCTCTCTGCTCTGCTCCCACGGTTGCTCTGTTGCATGCTTTTAATGGTTTGCCTCGGTGCCTCAGGGTCAGTCTGGGCCAGTCCCAACACTGAGTCTCCAGTGTTGTCCCCCTTAGAGCCTGGGGCCATCAAGGGACAGTGTGTCTCATGGTGGGATCAGCCATATTGTCTACTCTGTCCATTGGCTGTTCAGAGCGGGGATGTTGTCCTCCAGGCCTGGTGGGTCAGGCTGTGCTCCGCTCTCTCTTCCTCCCCCTAAGTGCTCCCATGTGCTCTGATCAGACATGCCCCTCTCCCCTAGCTGCAGCTTCAGTGCTGTCCTCTCAAGTAAATTCTTCTGGGGGGAGGGGCAGTTGTCCCCGTAACTGGCATGGGGGCCTTACCCTCAGGCCCCTCCAGTGGCTCCCCACTCCTTGCCAGTAAGCTGCATTCGTCTGGCACTGGCTTTAAATCTGGTCCCTCTTTCCCTGTGGAGACATTAAGAGTGTGGGGAAACAGATCTACGTGCATATATTTATAGGTTTAGTATTTAGGCAGCAGATGGACATTGGGGCTCCACTCAAGCACTTACTCATTGCAAGAACATGTGTTGTTCTATTAAATTGGCATTCCAGGATGCACATCTTCCCGACATGATTGCTAAAGAAAAATGTGAACGTAAGCAAAGGTGGTGAAGAAAGCTGATGGTGTCCAGCTACCAAAAGATATAACGCCTGGGTCTTAAAGGCTTGAAGACAAACAAGCGGCCATCTAGCTGAGAAACATCAAAGCCCACATGGAAGTAGCACACCAGCCTGTCTAACCATGAGGTGTAGAAGGAATCAGTTATCAGACATGAAAGAACTGAAAATCATATCATTGGGTGCCCGCTTTACTGACACAATCACTGAAGACAAATGTGTGCATAAGCAAATGTGGCGAAGAGAGCTAATGGTGTCTGGCTATCACATGATATAGCATCTGGGGTCTTAAAGACTTGAAGATAAACAAGCGGCCATCTAGCTCAGAAGCATCAAAGCCCACATGGAAGTAGCACACCAGCCTATCTGACCACAAGGTGCAGAAGGGACCAGTTATCAGACATCAAAGAACTAAAAATCAGTTCAGTGGGTGCCCACCTTCCTGATACGATCACTGAAGACAAAGGTGTGCATAAGCAAAGGTGGTGAAAAAAGCTGATGGTGCCAGGCTATCAAAAGATAATAGCGTCTGGGGTCTTAAAGGCTTGAAGATAAACAAACGGCCAACTAGTTCAGAAGCAACAAAGCCCACATGGAAGAAGCACAACAGCATGCATGACCACGAGCTATCGAAGGGATCAGCTATCAAGCTTCAAAGAACAAAAAATGTCATTGTAAAGGTGGGTGAGTACAGAGTGGAGACTCAAAGCCTATCGGTAAGCAACTGGACACCCCCTTGCTGAAGGGTTGAGGGGAGGAGACAAGCCAATCAGGGTGCAGGGTAGCAACGATGAAACACATAACTTTCCTCTAGTTCTTAAATGCACCCCCCCCCCACTATCATGATCCCAATTCTACCTTAAAAATCTGGCTAGACCAGAGGATGTACATTGGTACAGATAGCAACTGGAAACACAGGGAATCCAGGACAGATGACTCCTTCAGGACCAGTGGTGAAAGGGGCAAGGCCTGGAGGGTGAAGGGAATGGGGTGGAAAGGGGGAACCGATTACAAGAATCTAGGTATTGCCTCCTCCCTGGGGGAGGGACAGCAGAGAAGAGGGCTGGGGGAGACGTCGGATAGTGTAACTTATGACAAAACTATAATAAGTTGTGAATGAAGAAGAGTTCAGCGGGGGGGGGGCGGGGAGGGAAGGAGGAAATGAGCAATTGATATTAAGGGCTGAGGTGGAGGGCATATGTTTTGAGAATGATGAGGGCAGCGAATGTGCATATGTGCTTGACAAAATGGATGTATGTATGGATTGTGATGAGAATTGTATGAAGCCACAATAAAATAATTTTAAAAAACCGTATCAAATCAAATGACATATTGGGTTGACTCACAAAGAAGCATAAATGCAAAGGGTTTGTGCTGGCACTGAGGTGTGGAGTTCTTGAATCCCAAGAGTTGCTGCTGGCAAAGCACCTCTGGAGTCTTGATCATGCCCTCAAAGTATCTAAGAAGAAAACCCCGACCCTCTAAATTTAATTGAAAAGGAGATTTATTGAGAGAGTATAAGCAACTGAAGTTGGGTAAGCAGTTAATCTTACTGGTAAGGTAGATTATTTCACTGAAGTGGGGAGCAATTAGGGTTCTTAAAGGCAAAAACCATAGTCTGCAGGAATAGAGCTAAATTAATCTTCATTTGCTGGTGTTGGTGTAAGCAGTGATTGTGTGGAGAGAGGCAGCTAAAAAGTGTCTGATTGGTTGATAGTCAGGCAAGTTAGAACAAAACAGAAAATCTCTCTGCCATCAAGTTGATTCTGACTTATAGCAACCTTATGTAGAGGCTCTGGAACTGTAAATCATTATGGGAAGAGATGGCCTACTCTTTATTTCTCAGAACAGTTGTTGGGCGTGAATTGCCAAACTTGCAGTTAGCTGCCTAACTTTTATCCCACAGTAGCACCAAGGATTCTTTAGTTAGAACAAAGGTGTGGAAATTACAAGTATGAGCAAGGAGATGGGAGTGGGTATAGTGGTGGTATTCAAAAAATTAAAAAAAGATTCATTGCCCCAAGGACATTTTTTTCCCCTCCAAACCATTTTATTGGGAGCTAATACAGACATCATATTGCTCCATAGTTCAATTACATCAAGCAGTATTGTGTAACTGTTATCACAATAGGTTTCAAAACATGATGTTCCTTGAACTCCTCACATCAGCTCCCTTTTTCTCCATGACATTTTTAAGTCTAAAAAAGGTGATTTATCGTAAGGTAATTTATGTCATACAGTGAATATTTAAATAAGAACAATAAAGGAGATACACAACTAGATTATAAGACTTTTAAATATTATGTATTGGACTTACCATAGTGAATGATGGGAGGAGTGCGGAGTGGAGACCCAAAGCCCATTTGTAGGCCACTGGAGATCACCTTGCAGAGGGGTCTCGGGGAGGAGATGAGCCAGACAGGCTGGGATGTAGCAACAATGAAAAATACAACTTTCCTCTAGTTCCTAAATGTTTCCTCCCCGCCCCCACTATCATGATCCGAATTCTACCTTGCAAGTCTGGCTAGACCAGAGGATGTACACTGGTACAGATAGAAACTGGAAACACAGGGAATCCAGGGTGGATGATCCCTTCAGGACCAGTAGTGTGAGTGGCGAAACAGGGAGGGTAGAGGGAGAGTGGGTTGGAAAGAGGGAACCGATTACAAGGATCTATATGTGACCTCCTCCCTGGGGGACAGACAACAAAAAAGTGGGTGAAGGGAGACGTCAGACAGGGCAAGATAAGACAAAATAATAATTTATAAATTATCAAGGGCTCATGAGGGAGGGGGGAGAAGGGAGGGAAGGGAAAAAATGAGGACCTGATGCCGGGGGCTTAAGTGGAGAGCAAATGTTTTGAGAATGACGAGGGCAGTGAATGTACAAATGCGCTTTACACAATTGATGTATGTATGGATTGTGATAAGAGTTGTATGGGCCCCTAATAAAACGATTAAAAAATATTATGTATTGAGAAAATATTACATAATACCTGAGAAAAACCCACAAAACTGTTACGTACTTCAGATATTTCCATATTGCTTATTTATTGGCGACCTCACTTGCAATATTCTTCACTTTGATGAGATCATTATTGGCTGTGTGTTTCACTGTAGTAGGTAAAACAGACAAAAACCGCTTCAGTTGCCCCAGGACATCTCGAACCCATCCATTTCTTTCTATCTACTTCAACTGTCTAGTCCACCATCGTTTCTCATCCAGTGTCCTAATTAGTTGCGAACTGATTTCTCTGCTTCCACTTTTTCTTTTTTTCAATTTATTCTCCCCAAAGAATACAAATCAGATTGTGTCACTTTCCTGCTTATAGCTCAGTTGCTTTTTTATTCCACCCGAGTGCTGTTTGCTTTGTTGGCACTCCGTCAATATTTCCCAATTGAAGTATTTCTCTTCTTCTATTTATCTCTTATAGTATTTAATTTTTTCTTTAATAGCACTGAAGTCTTTGTTATTGCTGATATTGTTCAGTCTTCTAGGCTAATATTAGTAAGTGCCCAAAACCACAGGAACATGCTAACTTTTGTGTATCAAACCAAGCACAGTGTTACTAATCATAATAGAAGATCAGTAAATATTTGAGTTCGTGAATGAAAGGCAACTGAGTGGTTAACGGGTCTTCGCACCAAGTGTCAGAGCCTTCATTCTTTGTCATGTGATTATCCGGTTTGTTCTTGTATACATTCAGAGGTTGACTACATAGTTTTAGGTGGCAGCTGAGAATTATCTTAATATTTTACTTAATATTTCTGATAATTTGAAAGATTTTTCTTAGTTTAGGTTGACAACCATCATTTCTTTATTTTCATTCATTGATGCTAGTCCTTTTTAGGAAAAAATATGCTATACCGCCCCCCTCCCCCAACACCCCTCAGCCCCCATACACACACTTTATATTTTAAACTATTTGGAAGCAGCTGCCATGTCTTCAAATCCTTGGGTGGTAAAATTTATTAAACACCTGACTATTAACCAAAAGGCTGATGCTTGAACCCACCCTGAGGGCCCTCAGGAGAGAGGCCTGGCAATCTGCTTCTAGGTCACAGCCCTGAATCCTTAGGGAGCACGGTTCTTCTAGGCGCATGTCGGTTAACCATGACACCAGGGACTCAATGGCAACTGTTTAAAAAATAGTTTTTGTCATATCTTCTGCTTTTGTTAGAGTAAAACGTTGTAATCTCTGTAGCTTTTTATCTTGTGTCATAATTCTTTACCATTACCCTTCCTCGTGTATATCGAACTCATAAAAATCCACAATACATTGCTTTCATAGCCAACGCTCCCACTCCTACTGACCATATAGGACAATAGAACTGCCCCCTAGAGTGTCCAAGGCTGTCACTCTTTACATGAGCAGATTGTTTTTCCTGTGGAGCAGCAGACCTTTTGATCAGCAGCTGAGTGCTTTCACCAGTGTACCATGAGGGCTCTTCTAACTTACTGAAAGGACTCTTCAGCACTTACAAGTGCTATATTAAAGAGTAAAGATAACATTGATAACATTAGTTCAATGTAATATGTAATCATTAAAACAGCGAGTGTAACTATATAAAAATTGTGGGAAATATTTATGAAATAATGATATTTTAAAAGTAGGACATAACATTGTTATCTAGGCAGTTTTATAACTAAGTAGAGTAGATTAAATTTAGAAGGGTCTTTGAAGAATAGTTTTGTTAGGTTGATAGAATGATGGAAGAAGTTTTAAAGAATTTTATAGTTAGTTTAAAAGAGGAGAAAATTTAATGTATGAAACTTTCAATGCCATTCTAAATAAATTGGGACTTCAGTAGTCTGCATAACTCTTCTGATTTAGGTAATATATTTTTTTCAGAGTTGTCCCAGCATGGATATTTTGTGACATTATCATATTTTTGACCCCTTTTAAAACTTGTCAACTAAACTTGCTGAAGTTAAATTAAGTCAGAAAATTTCAAATTTTCTTGAGGCTTAAAAACATTTTTTTTTTGTAAGTAAAATTCCTTTATTAAATGAAAAGCACAACACATGCCAACTAATTTTCCTCTTAACTTCAGTGGGTGTTCATTGGATCTGGCCGTAAAGCATTCGCTCACTCACTGTCGCTGGTGAACCACTCACTACCTTCTTCCTACCCTCTGACCTGGTGTATCTGGTGGTGTTAGCCTTTTGCTGGCCTCAGGACTGCGACCCAAGCAATCACTGCATGATATCCTTCTGGTCTTTGTAATTGTTTCAGAGCTGGTCATATGATCCAACAAAAGACAAGGCGACTTTCCCGGCTTTTTCACAGCAGTAAGAAAGCTATAACAAAAAGGTTAAACATTGCTGCTAACCAAAGAATTGGCGGTTGGAATCCACTCAGCTACTCCACAGGAGAAAGGCCGCCTAGCAACCCCGTGTACAACAGAAGGAAACACTGCTGGTCCTGTGCCACCTTCACAGTCATTGTTATCTTATAGCTGATTGTTGCAGCCCAAGTGTCAGTCCTTCTCAATGAGGTTCTACTTCCTTCAGCCCTCCGAGGCTTAAAAACATTTTAAGTTTTCTGCAGTGACACATGAAATTAGCTTAGAGATAAGGCTAAATGACTTAAAGAGTTATTTTAAGTTTTCTGCAGTGACACATGAAATTAGCTTAGAGATAAGGCTAAATGACTTAAAGAGTTTTTAGGGCACTCTTTATTGCTAAATTATCTCTTTGTGACAATTTCATATTTCCTAAGGTATGAAATCATTAGGTCATTAATATATTATTTGAATTCTCTTTAGCAATAATGTAATTTTTGTTGTCCTGAAATAATGTTTTAATATTATTTTAAATGATGCTCCATGGTAATTGCAACTAAAATTTAGAAGAATACTTCTGAGAACATGTTTAATTATATTTATCGACATGACTAGGTTCCAAAGACCTAAGATATTATGCAAAACCCACTGTTGTGTAAAGTAGATGATAATTTTTATAATCATGGCCAGGCCAAGGGGACACATAACCATAACCATCATAGCCAGTATTACTCTTGTCTTGAACGTTGGTGTTCATTGCTGCCAGGCA
This sequence comes from Echinops telfairi, assembly GCF_000313985.2. Taxonomy (NCBI): domain Eukaryota; kingdom Metazoa; phylum Chordata; class Mammalia; order Afrosoricida; family Tenrecidae; genus Echinops; species Echinops telfairi. Next base: position 10,907,964 of record NW_022105908.1, on the reverse strand, counting down.
AAAGTTGTTAATATGCAGAATAGCCACATAGATTTTTGCTATTGTTGTAAAGGTGAAATGTCAGATAATTAGAAAGTTGATAAGCAAGGAATAAGCATATAGTTATTAAAAATCAAATCCAAATCTATTCTTGGGTTTTATAGAAAAATAACTTTTGAATTGAATTACAGTAATGTCCAAACTTTTTTCTACTACTGGGAAAGTTTTTCTCTTATAAAAATTACGTATGTGGAGCAATAGAAAAGTGGGTGAAGGGAGACAGTGGTTGGTAGAAACATGAAAAAAAATTGACAAATGGGTTTTATTGAAGGAGATAAATGAAGCCTTAAGAAGAGTGAGTGACTTTAGAGCAGGGGTCCTCAAACTTTTTAAACAGGGGGCCAGTTCACTGTTCCTCAGACCTGTTGGAAGGCCGGACTATAGTTTTAAAAACACAACTATGATCAAATTCCTATGCACACTGCACATATCTTATTTTGAAGTAAAAAAACAAACGGGGCAAAAACACCCGGCGGGCCGGATAAATGTCCTCCGTGGGCTGCAGTTTGAGGATGCCTGCTTTAGAGGGTTGGATTTCTGCCTTATAATGCATATCTGATAATTTAGCAGTAAGTGGCTTTTTTTGTGAATTAAGATTCTGAAAGAATTTCTGAGCATATGCTGTGTTGGAACCTGGCTCTGTAGTCGACACACTGTATGAAGGACAAATCAGTTAACTTTTGGACTCAATTTCCTATGTGATGTATAATTTCTCCATTTACATGCATTATATGACAGAAGCATTTTCAAGGTTATAGAGACTAATAGCACTTTTGTTTTTCTACTCTAATTTTACTTTAAAATATGTGTCTTGATCACTAAAGGTTTTTTTGTATGGGTCATTTAGTTTTATCAAGGTTTATCTACCTTGCTCACACATATTTTATGGTCATAACTAGAATGAAAACAAAGGAGAGTTTTATTTTGTGTTTCATTTCCCCTAAAATAATAACTGGGCACGTATATAATGACCAAAAGGTGGATAGCATAAATACTTGTTTTTGTGGAAAAGATTCTGTTGCCTATTACTATAGCCACTAGCTACCTGTGGCTATTTAAATTAATTAAAGTTAAATAAATAAACATTAAAAATCAGTTCCTTAGTCACACTAACTACATTTTAAATGGTCTATAGCCACATGTGACTACTGGCCTAATGTGACTTCTGTGTTTTGTATTAGACTTGGCAGATAGGCAATATTTATTGGAGAAAATGCTGTGGACAGTGCTAAAACAAGAGATTGTGTGGAATGAGAATTTCCATGTAAGTGATGACAGACCATATGGAAACTTACTCTGTGAGTATAATCCCATTGAGACTCCATATCTAAATATTGAAGTTAGGGTGGGCATCAGATGGCCGTGTCTTTTGCGGTCAGCTGAGTACTGAATAAGGGCTGTAGAGGGAAGAATGAGGGAAGTGAGTCAGAGATACTGGTCAAGAAGTTGCCATACATGCAGAAGTTTCTCTTTATATTTCAAGGAGTGCCTATGTAGAAAAATATGCATCAGATATTTTCATGAAAATGGTTTTCCCCAGTATGCATTTGTATCTTTCACTGTTCAGAACATCTTAATGAGCACCACTTCAAAAAGATCTTTTAGTAGAAGAATGATTGGTCTTTACCTTAGTCTAACATTTTTCCAAGTATGGTTAATTTCTCTTTATTTTCAGACATTTTATGTCCCTGATGGTGCAGTGCGGTAAGTATTAGACTGCTAACTACAAAATCAGCAGTTCAAACCCATGAGCCAGTCTATGGGAGAAAGATGAGGCTGTCTGCTCCTGTGAAGATTTGCAGTTTTGGAAAAAACTGTCATTCCTCAGTAGAACCAAGAACAGTTCTACTCCATCCTTCTAGGGTTGCTATGAGTTGGAATAGACTCTGGCAGAGGGTTTGGTTTTTTGGTTTGGTAACTTCAATATACGAGGGCGTACTGCCAAAAACCAAGAATTGCACTGAGCACAGGGGAGCTTTTGTAATACACATTTTGAGCACCAAGCAACTTTTTCTGAGTTATAGTGTACCCAGTAGCGATGTTTGGGAAGGCTCTCTCTGGTCACAGTGAATTTTTTGTAAAAGCTGTTTTGCTTGAACCTCGTTATTTTGTGATGGCTGATTTGAGAGAACAGTGTGTGGCTGTGAAATTTTGTTTCCTGCTTGGGAAACATGCCACAGAAACGGTTGTGATGTTGAACACAGCTTACAAGGACAGCACTATGGGAAAAACTCAAGTGTATGAGTGGTTTTCTTATTTCAAAACAGGTGAAATGTTGATTGATGACAAACCTCCTTCTGGGTGTCTGTCAATTTCCTAATGGACAAAAGTGTCCACTCCTTTGGAGTTCGCCCTACCGGGTCAGACTGTTAACCAAGCTTTCTATATAGAAATTCTGAAAAGATTGCATGAAAGTGTGAGACAAAAAAGGCCTGCTTTGTGGCAGACGGGACTGGTTTTGCTCCCACTACAATGCATCTGCTCACATAGCCATCTCAGTTTGCCAGTTATTGGCAAAAAACAGCATTCCTCTCTTGCCCCACACACCTTACTCCACCTGACCTTGCTCTGTGCGACTTCTTTTTGTTTCCACGAATGAAGAGGAACATGAAAGGACAGTGATTTGACAACATAGAAGAGGTGAACAGAAAAAGAGGAAGGTGTTGTCAGCCATCCAAACAGATGAGTTTGCAAAATGTTTCCAAGAATGGAATCGCAGATTTGACAAATGTATTAAGTGGAATGGAGAGTACTCTGAAGGTGTCAAGGTGGTTTTGCAAAAAAATTTAAATACATAGCTTTGGGGAAAAACGATTGCTGAAGGCAAAATTGGTGCACAAGCAAATGTGAAGAAAGCTGATGGTGCCCAGCTATCAAAAGATATAGCACCTGGGGTCTTAAAGGCTTGAAGTTAAATATCTAGTATCTAGCAGAGAAAGACACTCATATAGAAGAAGCACACCAGCCTGTTCGATCATGAGGTGTAGACGGGATCAGATAACAGGCATCAGAAGACCCAAAGCAAAATATTTTTGAGAATGAGGCGGGTTGGAGCAGACTCAAAACCCAATTGTAGACAGTGTGACATACCTGCACAGAAGCGTCACAAGGAAGGGATGAATCAACCAGGGTAAAGTATAGCACCGATGAATCTGGTTCTTTGAGGCTTCCTCACACCCCATTATCATGACCTCAATCCTGCGTTTCACTGTGGGATAGGCCAGAGCATGTACACAGGTACATATAAGAGCTTAGGACACACGGAATCCAGGTCAGATAAACCCCCTCAGGGACAGAAGTGGGAATAGCATTACCAGGAGGGTAGGAGGAAGGTGAGAAGAGGAGCGGGGAAGGAACCATGGTGGTAGACATTGGACGGTCTAAGAAGATATGAAAATAATAATTTATAACTTATCAAGGGGTCATGAGGGCGAGGGGGGGATAAAAGAGCTGATACCAAGGGCTCAAATAGAATGTAAATGTATAGAAAATAATGATGGCAACTTATATACAAATATGCTTGATACAATTGACACATGGATTGTTTTAAGAGCTGTAAGAGCCCCCAGTAAAATTATCTTAAAAAAATTTCTTTTTAGGGAAGGGGGAAGCGGGAGGGAGGGGAAAAAATGAGGAGCTGATACCAAGGGCTAAAGTGGAGAGCCAATGTTCTGAGAATGATGAGGGCAACGAATGTGCTTGACACAAGGGATGTATGTATGGATTGTGATAAGAGTTCTATGAGCCCCCAATAAAATGATTTAAAAAATTCTTTTTTGAGGGGTGTACCCCCTTGTACAGTAACCCTGTGTGACAGAGTAGACTAGCTATAAAGTGTTTTAACTCTTGAATGCACTGCAGTCATGTGTGCATGCCTTACATGGCTTTTAACACTGGTCTTTCAGAGTGACTCTCAACTTGAAAGCCACCAGGTGGTCATTAGTAGAAGAATGATTGGTCTTTACCTTAGTCTAAAAATGAAAACTTTCAGTTTTTCATTTTTTCTTTGCTTACCTGTATAATTTACATTACTGCTTATTACTGGAGGAACCGTGGAGGTGAAGGGCAGTTCAAATTCACTAGCTGTTTTCACAGATGTGGCAGTCTGCTTTAATAAACATTATAGCCTTGGATACATAGACAGTTCCCCCTGTTCATCAGAGAAGCCGGATTACATGAATAATGTGGTATCAGAGTTGGAGGAAGGCTTAACAACCTGTGGTAGGCAGATGACACAAACTTGCTTGCTGAAAGTGAGGAGGAATTGAAGCACTTGTTGCTGAAGATCGAGGATTGCAGTCTTCATTATTGATTGCAAATCAATGTAAGTAAGACCAATAGGTAAAATGATAAATGGAGAAAAGGTTGAAATTGACAAGGGTTTTTTCTTGTTTGGATTCACAATCAGTGCTCATGGAAGCAGCAGCAATCAAGAGATCAAAAGATGTGTTGCGTAAATCTGCTTCACAAGACCTTTTCAGAGTATTGAAGAGCAAGGATGTTATTTTGAGGGCTAAAGTGCAAATGAGACCCAAGCCATAGTATCTCCATTGCATCATATGCATGTGAAAGTTGGACATAAGGAAGACTGTAAAAGAACCGACGCATTTCAGTTGTGCTGGAGAATAATATTGGAAGTGCCATAGACTGCTAAAATGACACACCGATCTGTCTTGGAAGACGTATGGCCAGAGTGCTCCTTAGAGGCAGGGATGGCAAAGCTTCAGCTTACATATTTGGACATGTTGTCAGGAGAGACCTGTCCCTGGAGAAGGGCATTATGTTTGGTAAAGTGGAAGAGTGGTGGAAAAAAGGGAGGCTTTTGATGTGATGGGTTGACACAGGGGCCTAGGAATAATCGTGATGGTGGCTCAGAGCTATGCAGTGTTCTGTTGTGCATAGGGTCGCTATTGGTTGGAACTGACTCAATGGCACCTAATAACAACACCTTATTCTGGAAACTTGCCAGGAGTTAGAATCGACTTGACAGCAGTGAGTTTTGGTTTGGCTTTCTGCCATTTTCAAATTCTTCCTTGACTAGTCCTTCAGTTTTCTTTTTTCCCTCTGGGATTATACATTCTGTTCATTCTTTGCTGCTTTTGTTGAGTGCATTAAATGTTGGTGTTTTCCATGAGATGCCTCATTCTTTCTTCTTTCTGGTCAAGTGTTTAGCCATCATTCACCTGTTAACAATTGCCAAATCCTCCGCTCCCATCCAGACTTTATTCTTGAACTTTAGACCTTTTGCTGGCTAACCAATCTGCACCCCACTTGCACTCTCTCTAGGTACTTTAGACTTAGGTTGATGTACTAAACTCATGATCTGTCTTTTAAGATAGAATATGTACCTACAGTGTCTGGTCAAATCAACCTGGAATCCTGAATTCTTTCCTCTCATCCCCCACATCTAATCAACCAGCCCTGTATTCATCAGTTAGTTAATTGATTGTTTTCATTTGTGCTTGCTGTTGGCTACAAAATTCTTCAGATTCAATATTGTGAATATCTGGTATTTGGACCTTCATTCTTATTATTTTTTTTTTTAATTAAAAGATCATTTTATTGGGGACACTTACAGCTCTTATAACAATCCATACATCAGTTGTATCAAGCATATTTGTACATGTGTTGCCATCATTATTTTCTAAACATTTGCTTTCTATTTGAGCCCTTGGTACCAGTTCCTCTCTTTTCTCTTCCGCCTACCCCCAGCCTTGATAAATTATAAATTATTAATTTTCATATCTTACGCCAACCACTGTCTCCCTTCCCCCACGGTTTCTGTTGTTCATCCTCCTGGGGTGTGTCGATCATTGTGATTGGTTCTCCCTCATCGCCTCCTCTCCCCACCTTTCTTTTTCTTTTCTTTTTTTAAAAATCATTTTATTGGGGGCTCGTACAACTCTTAACACAATCCATACATCCATTGTTTCACGCACATTTGTACATACGTTGCCAACACCTAATGCATTTTATTTTTTATTTTTTTCTCTCTGTTTAGATCTTTTCTTTTTTTAAAAAATCATTTTATTAGGGGCTCATACAACTCTTATCACACACCTAATGCATTTTAAAGCAGCTTTTAAAGCCTATAGAAGCATTCTTTTTTTTTAGCTTTTAGGAAAGATTTAAAAAAAATCATTTTATATGGGACTTGTACAACTCTTATCACAATCCATACATCCATCCATTGTGTCAAGCACATTTGTACATTTGTTTCCCTCATCATTCTCAAAACATTTTCTTTCTACTTGGGTCCTTGGTATCAGCTCCTCATTTTCCCCCCTCCCTCCCCGCTCCCCACCTCATGAACCCTTGATAATTTATAAATTATTATTATTTCTTCATTCTTATTCTTACAGTCCTTTTTATCTTTCTCATGTTGTAAAACACCTTAACGCATTTTCAGTCTTCCTCTAGTCTGCCTTCATCCTGAAAGATGCGGGGCTTTTCGAAATACCTTCAGATCTTTGTTTTCCCTTTGTCCCTTAATTGCTCAGAGCAAAGGCAAATTACTTGGTTTGATACATGCACCCCTCCACAGACTTAGTTTTGTCTAGTGGTCTTTTGTCTCCTAATGCATGTCTCTGAATCCTGTTCTTCAACTCTGTTCAACTAGTTAAAATTTTCTAGCTGTATCATATGGTTCTTATGTATCTTGCTTTTGTTTATGCTCTTTACTCATCCTGGAGGACTTTTCACATCTAATTTCTTTTTTTATCACATCTAATTTCTTAATATTCATTATTTGTCTTGTGAGACTCCATTCAAGCATTGCTTCCTAGAGTCACATGATACATCCTTTCCCCAGGTGAGCCTTTTCTTTTTTATGTGTCCCCAATATTTCCCTGTATCATTTGTTATAGCTGTTAAAACACTTCATTGCCTTTTTTCTTGTCTTTGTATCTTTTTCCATGTATTGGAATGTATTACTGTTTCCGTAGCCTCCAGCACAGAGCCATAATCAGTTTTCAAGGAAACTTTGGTGACAGAATGATTGTAGTAAAGTTATTACAGTAATGAGGACATTATTTCCATACTGTATTATGAGCATATCAAAGCAGTTATTGTATCTTATTTTATCCAAGGTGCTTATTTTTCAGGATCTTATCTTATAAATACTCAATAAAATTGTATTAATATAAATTGGAGGTGTGCAGTGGATTCAGTGGCACCTCCTTACAAAGGATGTCGTACTGTGTTGGACCCAAGCATTGTAAGATTACCCTTAATGCTCACTGACCATCATGTCTTATATCGTAGTCAACTTATGGATGCACATAACAATTAAGATTGTTAGTGTTGATACTCTGAGGATTGATTAAGTACTAATTGCTTACAAGTTTCATGATTTTTACTTAAAATTTTTTTAAAGTAGGGGTGTCCTAGTTGCTATTAAAACTTATGTAAGTAATTACCTAAAATACTTCGTAATTAAACAAGGAAGGTAGCATTAGAAGTGCACAGTTAGACTAAGAATGTGTTAACTTTTCTAACTTTTAATGTAGTATTTGAAAAAAGGCCAAGAGTTTGAAGTTCCTTCTTGAAAAAGCTAGAATTCAGTACCATACATGTGGTGGGTAGGCAATGAAATTCCAAATCAGAGTAAGTTATTAAGCAAGAAGGAAGGTATCAGGAAATAAATTGGTTGACTTCTTTTTTTTTTCTTTTCACATGTGTGTTTTTTAATATACATTTTAAAAATAGCTCCTATGTACACATATGTAAGTGTATTACAAATATACATATATATTACATATATGAGCAGCTCCAAAAAGTTTGAGACAATTCCATTATCTTTTAAAAAATGTTTTATTTTTTTAATCATTTTATTAGGGGCTCATACAACTTGTCACAATCCATACATACATCAATTGTGTAAAGCACATTTGTACATTCATTGCCCTCAAGTTTACTTCTTAAGTTAAATAATTCAATATAGTTTATTGGAAAAGTAGGGGAAAAAAATAGAATTTGGATGCCTATTTTACCTAGGTTTTGATAAACTGGGCCCTAACAGTTTTTATATATATAGTCAATCCCCATCTTATGATGTATTAAAGTTACCATGAATCATAATTATGATGACCCCTCCCATTTTATTGGAATATGTTTTATCCATAGAAATATGTATTACATACAGTGTTGCAGTATGTAATTTGCAGATGTTATCATTATATTTAACTGTACCTGTAAGGTTTCCAATCCCCCACATAAGTAAAAATAAGATTTATGAAGGCTTTGATAGTAAAAGTCACTAGATAATGAAATCTAATAAAAGTGTCAGAGCCAATTTACAGTAAATGAAGGTTGGTGACTACCTGCATAGGTAAGTCTTAGTAGTGTAGGTTTGAAGCAAGAACTCATAAAATTCTTAGCAAGACACTGTTAAAGGAATATACCTGTTCATGTTTTCAAGCAGCATTTATAAACACCAGTTCAGTGTCAGGCTGCATGTGCCCTGGGACTAGGTGAGAAAACATAAAGGCATAGTGTGTATTCTCAAAAAAAACTCAGCTTCCAGTCGAGGGAATATAAACCAGAGGAGCATTTCTATGTATACTATCAAAAAATAGAAGCCCACACCTCACCTGCTGGGATTGAGTTCTGCAAAACATGACATGCCCATATAAGAGGATTGTATACTACCCACAAAAGAAACTGTGCAGAACACATGATGATGATAGTCCGGTTTCTTATGCTATTTTGAGTCCCAAAACTCCTCAACAAAGCCACCATGAGCCTTCATAAATTGTGAAATAATCCTGTATCCTCAGACTGCTTAAAATGTCCCTAGAAACCCTGAAAATTCCATCTTGCTTTTTTGGCTGGATGCAGAGAATACCAGAAAGATGTTTACTTCTGCTTTATTGACTATACTAAGTCATTCGAATGGGGCATAGCTAAGTAAGGATAGCCTTAAGATGAATGAGAATCCCAGAACACTACATTGTGCTCATGTGGAACTTGTACATGAATCAAGAAGCAGTTGTGAGAATGGAACAAGGGAATACTTCCTGGTATGAAATCAGGAAAGGTGTGTGACAGGGTTGTAGCCTCTCACCATCCTTATTCAATCTGTTGAGCAAATCCTCAGAGAAGCTGGGTGAAATGAAGAAGAATGTGGTATCAGGATTGGAGGAAGGCTTAACCTTAGATATGCAGATGGCACAACCTTGCTTGCTGAAAGTGAGGAAGACGTGAAGCACTTGCAGCCTTCAGTATGGATCACAACTTGATGTTAAGAAGACCAAAATTCTCACAGCTGGACAGGCTTTTTTATCTTGCTTGGATCTACAATCAGTACTCATGGAACAGCCTGTAAAGATCAAGAGACACATTGTATTGGGCAAATCTGCTGCACAAGACCTATTTAAAGACCTATTGAAAAGTAAGGATGTTACTTTGAGGACTAAAGTGCTCCTGCCTGAAGCCATGGTAGTTTCAGATCCCTCATATGCGTGTGAAAATTGGACACTGAGGAGGAAGATGAAAGAAGAATTGATGCACTTGAATTATGGTGTTGGTGAAGAATATTGGAAGTGCCATGGATGTCAGAAGAACAAACAAGTCTGTCTTGGAAGAAGCACAGCCAGAATGTTCCTTAAGGCAGCGATGGTGAGACTTCTCATGTTCTTTGGACATGTTGTCAGGCGACACCATTTCCTGGAGAAGGATATCATGCATGACAAAAGTAGTAGGGCAGAAAAAGAGGAAGACCTTTGACAAAATGGATTGACACTGGCTGTGTTGATGGACTCAGATATAAGAATAATTGTGAGGATGGCACAGGACAGGCCAATGTTTTTTCCTGTTGTATATAGGGTCAGTATGAGTCAGAACTGACAGCACCTGACAACAGCAACACAATAACAAGCCTTCTTGCCCCTAGTTGGACTAAGTTCCTAGTATATGAGATTCAGTAAAAAAGTATTGCTACCAGGGTTTCACTTCATACATGAGTTTATTCCAGTGCAATCAGTGAGTGGCTATGGACAAGTCCTCGTAGTATTTTATTCGCCTTTGTCTCATTAGGGCGACTTCAAAAGAAAGGTCCAATTAAGACAGTGGCTTTTGAGGGGATCTGCTGGGCCATTTAAATTCAAGGCAGAGAGGTCAGTCAACTTAGAAGGTTATGGTAACTTTCTTTTGAGATTTCAAAAGGGTAATTCTGATTTCTCAAAGAACACAAAATGAATATGGGGGTTATTCTAAACTTTTGAGAAAACTGACAATGGCATTGTGACAAAAATGTCAGGAAAGTTATATTGAGGAATTGTTTCCATCATGACAATACCAATACAGCTGCTTATTCTTTGAGGGTGGCAAGGACTATCCTGTGAGAATCTCCTTGGGAAACTGTTTCCCCTTTACTTTCTGCGTCTCTGCTCTCACCTCTTCAGACTTTTTTTTGTTCTGAAAGTTCTAAAAGAAGATGGAAAAGAACATGGTTTGGTTCCTGGAGGATGGCAAAACTGTAGTTTTAACACAGTGTAGTGGGTCACTGCGTTGGGCTGTGAACTCAGGAGCCCTACCATGGGAGGAAGAGAGGGTCTCTGTTCCTGTGAGGATTCACAGTCTCAGGAACCCAAAGGGACAGTTCTGCTCTGTCCTGTGAGGTTTACTTTGAGTCAGAATCATGTGATATGATTGTCGTGAGTTTTAGTTGATAAATCCAAGAGTGCAGAAGTCTCGGGGGGAGAATTAGAGAGAGGGGAAAAAACACCTTTAATACTTTCTTTTTTCTAGGAATTAACATCAAACTAGCCCCAAGAAGTTCAATATTGAAATATTCCCCAAAGTCCAACTGTTGCAAGATGAGAATTTGCTCCATCTTTCTCAACTCCCATCTTACTCAACATCTCTGGGTCCTGTGAATCATAAGTCCCACAAAACTCATGAACAATCCCCCCCATTTCCTCCCAACACAATGCCATTTAGTCGGTTCTGAATGGCAACCCTATAGGGCAGGGTAGAGCATCTCCTGTGGGTTCTGAAATTAACTCTTCACTGGAGTGGAAAACCTCATCTTTCTCCCGAGAAACAGTTTTGAACTGCTGACTTCAGTTAGCTTCTCAGCAGGTAACCACTATGCCACTAGGGCTCAGGAACTCGTATCACCTTAAGGAAATGAGACTGGTGGATGCATTTCAGTCCAAAGTCTGAAAGTCAGGTAGGGGTAAGCAAGATGCTGGGGCCAGAGGAGGTACTTCACTCCTGACTCTTGCCAATAATGAGCTCACGCCCTCTGCTGCTTATTGGGCTCATTTTATACACAGCAGGATGGCATTACAGGGAATCCAGTTACAATTACAGGCGAATTCTTTTTTTTTAATCACTTTATTAGGGGCTATACAACTCTTATCATAATCCATACATACATCAGTTGTGTAAAGCACGTTTGTACATTCGTTGTCCTCATCATTCTCAAAACATTTGCTCTCCACTTAAGCCCCTGGCATCAGCTCCTCATTTTTTCTCCTCCCTCCCCGTTCCCCCCTCCCTC
>NW_022105908.1:10874537-10895798 GCF_000313985.2 Echinops telfairi | reverse complement strand
TATCTTTTGATAGCCGGGCACCATCAGCTTTCTTCACCACATTTGTTTATGCACCCATTTGTCTTCAGCAATCGTGTCAGGGAGGTGAGCACAGAATGGTATGATTTTTTGTTCTTTGATGCCTGATAACTGATCCCTTTGGCACCTCGTGATCACGTAGGCCACACAAGCGAATTCTATCACTATCTTACCCTATCTTCTTGCCAGACCCATGCAGGGAAAGGTTCTTTGGTGGAGGTACATGGCACAATCAAATTTCACTCAAATGTGACACTTGATTACTTGCTATCCAGTGGGTCTCAAGATACCCAGGGTATTTTGTGACCCACTTTATTACCATGGGTTATCCCATGGGAGTTGGGGATGTTGGTGGTGATGCTGGTGATGGTTGAGTGTTGTCCACCATCACCCTGGGTGAAGACCATGCTCATTTTCCACCCACCTCATCCCTGCAACCCCACGTGGCTCCTTATTCAACTCCCCTTACTGACCTCCCAGTACATTAAGGCCATTATCCACTGCTTTTGCCTCCTGAGACCTCTGTGAGATCACCATTGCTTCAAGCCATCTCTAACTCAACCCAGGCATTGCATTAGAATGGGAGTGTAGACCCTTGGCGAGTTGATTGTCTCTCAGACATACTTTTGGAGTGGCTTATGGAAGGCATCCCAGGCATGACAGGGTCTCTTAGGCCATAGTTACCCACTAATAATTTCTTCAAAGTTGTGTATACTGTGTATACTCATGTATGAGCCAAGTTTTTCAGCACATTTTTAATGCAGTTTTTGTGGTAAAATTAGGTTCCTTGGCTGATATTCGGGTCAGCTTATACTTGAGTATATGTGGTATGTGAAATTGTATTTAACAAGGTGATCAATAAGTGAGTAAGTAAAGTCAAAATTTCCCTTGAAAAATCAAATGACAACCCACCTTGAACCTGCTAGGTTTTTCTTACAGTTTTAGGTAAGCAATGGTTCGAGTAGTTGAATTTATATGGAAAAATGCCTACAACAGGGCTTTAAAAACTTTGTGTAAAAAATATCATATTTCATTTCTATTTTCCTTAAACTCTTTGAAGCCCTTCATATATTTCTGATATTACTATCACACTCATGATAACATGTTTTTATTATGATAGGTATGTATGCACTAATTTTTTTTTTCTTTCAGAAAAGTATGTGTTCCCACAGAAATGCACCTTATAGTGTGTTCTTAATGTAAATGATGGATGGAATTGCCTGTAATTTTTTTTCCTCCTTTCTCCCTGCCTTTCCCAAATAATTTTTAATTTGTAATTGCTTCCCCTGCTACTACCCAACTTCAACCTCTAATCTTTCTCTGTACACCAACTCTTTTACAGTTTTAAGTTCTGAAAGGTTTGCAAATTGGTTTGTAGGCACTTGCCAATATCTTCCTCTGATGGCTGGCATGACCAAGAAACTTTTCAGTTGGTTTTGCTCAGTTGTGTGAAGGTTCCTGTGTGGAATGCTAGTGGTTGAAGAGCTGCTCTGTGTGAGATTTGTGAGCCCCGGGCATTTTCTGTTTATTTCTGATGGTCCTTGGGTCCTGATTTATCCTGTCAATTTTGCTATCAAAAGGATTAAAAAAAAGTTTTATTGACATATAATACACATATCATGCACTTCAATTGGTCGTATCTTAAAGAGTTACACAATTATCACCACAGTCAGTACCAGAAAATTTCTTTCTTCCTGTACTCACTGCTATCAGCTCCCCATTTTCCTCCAACACATCCCCCACCCCGCCCTTTCCCCTACAGTCCAATGAGCCATTAATCCAGTTGCTCTTGCTATAGTTTTACCCATCCTGAATTTCAGATACTGGAAAACATTCTCCTTACCCCGCAAAAAATTAAGAAACAACAAAAACAATATAAACCAGAGAAAAAAACCCAATCAAAAAGAAAGCAGGAATTATCAAAAGCCAGAAAAAAATTTTAAATGGGAAAAAAGGGAGCTCAAATGATAAGGTCTTTGTTAGGCAGGGCTCTCTAAAGAAATAAAGCCAGGACACTTAGGATTATATATGAGGATAGGTTTACACAGTGAGAAGGAACGTAACAGCTAATTAGTCCACACAGCAGTACAGAGGGCTCAGTTCAATTCACTTTCATGGATCAGTTAATATACTGGAAGTCCTTCAACTCCCGTGGGCTTCCAAGTCAAGGAAGCCAACAAAGGATTCTTCCCTCAAGCAAGGCAGGAATAGTTTGCCCACATGTAGCAGACAGCAGGTGTGTCAGCAACAGTCAGTAGCTCCCGTGCTTAGTGAAGCAGGCTCCATGGGATCTCTCAAACTCAAGCAGGGTGACAGGACCCACCAGCCTCAAGCTCAAGGAATGTAAATGTGGTGAAGCAGGTCTCGAAGGAGCCGCAAGCTCTAGTGCCTCGATTCATGGGTTGACTCGGCCCACAGGTAGTGTAAGACATAGATTGAGGCAGAGAATGAGTCAAAGCAGCGGCATGATGATCTTATCACCAGGAAGCAAGAGGGAGGAGGGATGCTGGCTATCTTTATTTGGTTATCCTCCAGTCAAGCTGCGACCTGTTTAACTTCCATCCACACGTTCCTGTTGACCTAGTTTGCACAGTAAACCTAACTATCACAAGGTGTTACCTTTTAACCTGTTTCTGCAACAGTCTACTTTCTCTTGCATTCTGCAGAATAGCAGTTATTCATATCACTGGTCCATGGCCAGAGGATATTCACTGGAGGCTCAATCTATGTGTATTTACCCTTCACTTTTAAAAAATTAAACAACTTAAAAATGGTTCAAAAGGGACATCAAATAATAGGGTACCATAATTGAGTTTACACTGCTCTCTGTCTGATTAGAAAGTTTATTCACAGCCCTAAACTATGTTCAAAGGGGATTCACCGAAAGCTAATCCATGTAGGGGCTCTGCAAATGGAATTTGGACTTCCACTGTTTTCCTTCTACAAACTACATGTTCACAGTTTAGCTTTGACATGATTCCCTCCTTTGGATTTGGATTTTATTATTTATAATCCTTGGATCACACAGGTTGGTGTACTTCTTCCATGTTGATGCCTCGGAATGGCTGCTTGTTTTTAGACAAGTCTTTAAGACTAACTATTCTTTTTGATAGCAGGGCACTGTCTGCTTTCTTCACCACACTTTGCAGTAGCACCCTTATCTCCAGTGATCTTTTCATGAGGCAAGCGTCAAGCAAGGCCATGTCATAAGAACTAAATTTTTCTTAGATTGAGGCTAGAATTAAGTGTGGGCTCAAAATTCATTCACATATCTATGGCTTACATATGTCTGATTTACTCAGAAAGCCTCTTGTAACCTTTTGTGATACTAGTAATTCAAGGTTATAGAAAACCAGAGTAAGCTAGGGTGCAGAATAGCACTGAGGGAACACACAAATTCCTCTAGTTCTTGAATGATCCGTCCCCCCACCCCCACCCCCACCCCGCGCCTCACTATCATGATAATAGTTCTAGTTTACAAATCCTCCTAAACCAGAGCATATACTCTGATGCAGATAACACTCTCGACACAGAATCCAGGACAGATAAAACCCTCAGGAATAGTAATGGGAGTAGCCATACCATGAGGGAAGGGGGAAGGTGGGGAGAGAAAGGAGAGAAACTAACTACAATGATCTACACATAATACCACCCTCCCCCACACAACCCCCAGGGGCACGAACAACGGAAACGTGGGCAAAGGGAGACAGTGGATGGTGCACAGGGGTCCTTAAACTTTTAAAATGGGGGGCCAGTTCACTGTCCGTCAGACCTGTTGAAGGGCCGGGATGTAGTTTTTAAAAAGCTATGAACAAATTCCTATGCACACTGCATATATCTTATTTTGAAGTGAAAAAAAAAAAAGGGTAAAAACACCTGGCGGGCCGGATAAATGTTCTCAGCCGGCCTCATGTGGCTCGCTCGATGCAGTTTGAGGACCCCTGGACTCTAGATGAATGAGAATTTGAAATTTTTTTCTGTTATTTTCCCTCTTTTATTTAGAGGTGTCCAATGGAATCTTTGATTAAATGTTTAGAATAGGGTCCCAGTGGTCGGAATTGACTTAATGGCAATGAATGAATGCTGGCAGGCACCATCCAGTTCTAGTTTCATGGCAAGGAAGGCAGTATTCTTGAAGGCAATTAGACACATATTACATTACTTCCTTCTTCTTGACTCTACTTCTTCCTCTGCTGCTCTTGGTGAATAGAGACTAATTGTTGTACCTGAGTTGACAATATTAATTTTTTTTAAAAGACAGTCAAATTTAATAACCTAATTTTATTATTTATGGACTTTAATATCTATAACCCAGGGTTATGAAAATGTTTATAAAATACTCTTCTAATATTTAACAAATGCACTAAGTATCTAAGAAGAATTTTGTAAGAATCGTAGTAGTTCTTAATTTTGCTGAATCTAATTGTGTAAATGCTATATGCATTTGTATTAAGGATCTGGGCTGGTAACCACAGGGTTTCAGTTCATACTTAACCAACTATTCTACAGGAGAAAGATGAGGCTGACTGAGTCTGTAAAGAGTTACAAGGGTGAGAAACCCTATGTAGTGTTGCTGTGAGTTGTATTGACTCAATGACGGTAGGGTTTTGATATTCTTATGTAAAAATCCTTGTATTAGTCCATATTTAGTAATATTGACTCTCCTTTTTTCCCCCTTTCACAGATTCTGTCAATCTTTAAGGACAAATGTACCTTATAGCTCATGGAAGAAAAAACTCATATCAAGACATTTTTGGGTTCGAAGTTGCCAAAGTATGGAACAAAATCCGGAAGAAGTACACTGCAACCAATGCCAAATGGGACACCTGCCACCTTCTTAGACATTTCCAAGAGTAGCAATGTAAAAAGTTTCATCAAAAACAATGGCTCAGATTGTGCGTTGTCTCGTTCATTTAATTGGAGAAAGGCAAATAGATACCAACTCAGTGAACAAAGTGCTGGAGAGCCTGATACTCAGAATTCACTTGATAAATTAATTGATTCTGAAAAACATGCGCCTACCCAAGGAGTGTTTGATAAAAGTAGGATAAGAGGAAATTTGAAAAGTATTTCTGTCCTCACATCCAAGGTAGCAAAGCCATCCACTATGTTTGTATCATCTACAGAGGAGTTAAATGAGAAGTCTTTGTCTGGACCATCAAATTTGGGTAAATTCACCAAAGGGACATTATTAGGAAGAACTTCCTATTCTTCAGTCAGTGCTCCCAAATCACAGTTGAATGGATTTTATGGAACTCGATCAGCTGGTAGCATGCAAAGACCTAGGGCAAACTCCTATGTTACTAGAAGCAGTTCTGGAGAAAGCTTAGCACAGTCCCCAGACAACAGTAAATCTATTGCTTGTGAAAAAATGGTAAGGTCACAAAGTTTTTCACATTCCATTCAGAATTCATTCCTTCCACCATCATCTATCACCAGATCACATTCCTTCAACAGAACTGTAGATCTTACTAAGCCTTATCAGAACCAACACCTACACATTAGAGTGCCTCTACAGTCAAGCATGCTAACAAGAAATTCCCGACAATCGGAAGTACTCAATGGGAACGAACATTTAAGGTATGGATATAACAGGCCATATCCTGCTAGTGGAAAGAAGTTGACTCTATCAAATGGCTCTGGTATAACTTCCACTTTGGGTTATAGGATGGTTCATCCTTCCTTACTGAAATCCAATAGACCTGCATTTTCTGGGAGTATCACAGTTGATGGTAATAAAAACACACCTGTTAACACGTGTGTAGAGGAATGTGCTACAGATTTGGCTAATGAGAAAGCTACAAGGAAGGACCAAGAACTAATTGAAAATGATAGTTACCGAACAGAAAATGACCAGACCATGAAGAATGATGCCAAAATTAGATATCTGAGTGATGATGTGGATGACATTTCCTTGTCTTCTTTATCATCTTCTGATAAGAATGATTTAAGTGAAGATTTTAGTGATGATTTTATAGATATTGAAGACTCTAACAGAACTCAAGTAACTCCAGAGGAAGTTTCTCTCAAAGAAGAAAAGCATGAACAGATACCTCCAAAGGATATATTGGATTCCCCCACGGAAAATGAGAAATCTTTCAGTAAAACCGATGAATGGATAGATATAAACGTATCTGGTAAATATTAATATCTTAAAATTTGTTTGCTGCTAGGTGCTTTATAATCTAAATTATTTAGCATTATCTTTTGCTAAATTGAGAGCTCTGGGAACACAGTGGTTACTTGCTGGGTTATTAACTGTTTAAGGTCAGCAGTTCCAGAAAGCTGCACTGTGGGAGAAACATGGAAGTTTCTATGCCCATAAGGAGCTACAGTTTCTGAAACTCATGGGGGCAATTCTGCCTTGTCCGACAGGGATACGAGTTGGAACCGACTTAATGGCAGTCAGTTTGGTTGGGGAGGGTTTTTTTCCCCCAGTAAATTACAAGGTACTATCAAGTTTGTAATCTATATTAAATGCATATTAGAAGGAGAGTATGGATCCAGATAAAATTTAAGAAGGGAAACATTTGTCTTCCTTACTCAGTAACTTTTATACCTCATACTATTTTTTACCAAGAATATCAATAACAAAACTCTTTACTCACCTCTTCTTGGTTATTATATACAGACTTACTCCTACTCAGTGTAGGCAGTATTTTAAAATTGTTTTTTCCCCAACTTTCTCTGATCAGTGATATACCATAAAACTATTTCTTCTCTTAGGGTAATGGATCATTGTTATATGCTAAGACTAAAGCTATAAGGAAGGTTAGATAAGATCATACAGTTATGTCCAACCTAATGAGTTTTTTTATCCCAAGCACTTTTCATATTTGAAAGGAAGAATTCAGTTTCTTGCTTTACATACTCTATAGTTACCCACAGAAGAAGGAGTTTTTTTTCTGGTTAAACGTAAATAATACTTTGGGCAATAAAAGATTTTTATTTATATGTCTAGAGATATTTTAGAAGTGAAAAGTGGATAAATTAATTTTTCTTAATCCCTTTTGGAAAATATTTCAGAAAGTTTTTAAGATTTTGTGTTTTGCTGTTTGACATTTTTAATAGAATTTAAAAAATTCTACAGTTTGGAATATTCTTTTGCCAACCCTTTTTGCTGTAATAGATGATATTAGAGCGTACATTTTTAGAGATTTAGCAACAATTTTATTTTTATGAATTAATAATTGCTCTTTTTCGCTTCCTTTTTCAATATTCAATTGAAGACACGAGTGAATGTACAAAGCACACTGCTGGGAATAACTTGATTTCACCAGACACAGATTACAGAGCTGGTTCTTCCTTTGAACTCTCCCCATCTGATAGCTCTGATGGAACATACATGTGGGATGAAGAAGGCTTGGAGCCCATTGGAAATGTGCATCCTGTTGGAAGCTATGAGTCCTCTGAGATGAACAGTATAGTATGTATGGATTTATACTCCATTTTAAACTTTACATTATATTTGTAAATGATGATTACATTTTTTCATTACCTTTTTTAACCTTATGAATTAACTTTGAGAACTGGGAATTCACCTTTGTTGTTAGGTACCATCGGATCATCTCTGACTTAAACAGTGAAATGTTGCCCAGTACTGTGCCATACTCACAGTGCATATGTTTGAGCACATTGTTGCAGCCATTGTGTCGGTCCACTTGTTGAAGATCTTCTCTTTTTCATTAACACTTTAATTTATCAAGCATGGTATCTTTCTACAGGGATTAGCCTCTCGATAGCATGTCTAATATAAGCAGGGTTAGCCTCATTCTTCCTGCTAAGGAGCCTTTTGACTGTGCTTTCTCCAGGACAGAATTATTCCTTCTTTAGGAATCTGGTTTGAAATTATTTCTTCTGTGTGTTATTTCCCCATGCTTCATGAGAGGTTTTCTCCTTAAACTTTGAGGAATGTACTTTTGCCAAGTTTTCTATCCCAGAGGGCCTGTTACTTCTGTCCAAGTTGATCGACATTTCCTTAGTAAGCGGAAAATAACTTGGTAGTTTCATACTATTTGTCTCACCTTGTACTGTAGCCTGTACTTTGATTGGTTTATGTTACAGATTGTGTTAGCATTGTTCAGTATGTTTATGCAAAGAAGTGACTGATTACCATGCAAATGAAGTGCCTGTGACCTACCAAGAAGGAATTGGTCAGTTCATGGTCCTGGTGGATGGGCCATACCTTGAAATTCACCAATTTTCGTGTGTGTGTGTGTGTGTGTGTGTGTGTGTGTGTGTGTGTGTATGAGCTAATATGGACCCCACAGGGGTTGACAGACAGTAAAAAGAAGGAAGGAAGAAGCAGGAATGGAGATAAAGGCAAGAAGAAAGAAGAGAGTAGCTGAGAGAGAGGAAGCAAAGAACCTCTTAAAATAGTCAACACATTTTATGGCTGTTATGCAGAAGACAGAGGCCTGGAAGAGGCCCTGTGGTAGGGTCAGTGATGGCAGAAGCCTACCGCTAGGAATGCAGCTAAGAGCTGAACAAATCCGCTATACAGGCTATGAGCTGATTCATTTAACAGTGAGAGGATCACAGCAGGGATTCTGAAGTCAGAAGGTCTATCTTCAGAGGACTGAGAGGACCCTGTCCTCCGGTTGCTGAAGAGGCCTATATACACACATGAGAGAGAGGGGGTATGCAGGACAGAGCAGGGCCTTGCTTGCCCGCGGAGAAGAACATTTTTTTGTTTTTTAAATCATTTTATTGGGGGCTCATACAATTCTTATCACAATCCATACACACATTCATTGTGTACATTTGTTGCCATCATCATTCTCAAAACATTTACTTTCTACTTGAGCCCTTGATATCAGCTCCTCTTTTTCCTCCTCTGTCCCCATCCCCCCTCCCTCATGAACCCTTGATCATTTATAAATTATTATTATTTTTTCATATCTTACACTGTTCGACGTCTCCCTTCACCCACTTTTCTGTTGTCCATACCTCAGGGAGGAGGTTATATGTACATCCTTGTAATCGGTTCCCCCTTTCTACTCCACCTTCCCTTCACCCTCCCAGTATCACCGCTCTTACCACTGGTCCTGAAGGGATCATCTGTCCTGGATTCCCTGGGTTTCCAGTTCCTTTCTGTACCAGGGCACATCCTCTGGTCTAGCCAGATTTGTAAGGTAGAATTGGGATCATGATAGTGGGTGGGGGGGAGGAAGCATTTAATAACTAGAGGAAAGTTGTATGTTTCATCATTGCTAGCCTGTACCCTGAGTGGCTCATCTCCTCCCCGCGACCCTTCATTAAGGGGGTGTCCAGTTACCTACAGATGGGCTTTGGGTCTCCACTCTGCACAAACCCTAATTTACAGTGATACGATTTTTTTGTTCTTTGATGCCTGATACCTGATCCCTTCGAAGAACATCTTTTAGGTAAGATTTCACAAGTATTTTTTATAGTCAACTGTGTTAGACAGGGTTCTCTAGAGAGATAAAACCAAATTCCTGATAATATAATATATTTATTTATAAAGATAATTAGATATATAACGAGAAATGAACTGTTAAATCATATACAGATAAATATACAATACAAGAAATAAACAGTTAAATTAGAAAGCACTATAAATGGGTTAGTGCAACTCACGTCTGTGAGAGAAAGTTGAGAGACTAGCAGTCCTTCAAGTCTCTGTCTGATGCCAGATCTTTCTCTATTTGTAGAGAGAGCTAGGCTATGTCAGCACAGCAGCCAATCACAAGGCAGGTCACCAACCGCCAGCCCCAACCCCAGAGAAGTCTTAAAGGGACCTCAACTTACAGCGACACAGTCCACAGGCTAGGCGTCCCACAGGTAGTGTAGCCTTTAAATTGAGGCACAGAACAAGCAAGGCAGCCGCACACTGGTCCGATGATCACAGAGCGAGAGACAAGAAAGGCAAGGCTCACCAAGCCATCCATCTCTCCGCCCCTCAGTCAATCCCACCTGCGTTTATCAGCCAGGCTGGCACAATAAGCTCTCTCATCAACACATAACTAGAAATGAGTGACAGTGAGGTTGCAGTACTGTGCCTTAACTTGTTCCTGAAGTTCTCTCTCCTGAATCTGAGACTGGTGCAGTGTCAGATTACACTCATGCCATGTTTATGTGGCAGAGGAGAGATCGCAGAAGTTAAGTGATTACTTTAAAATTATTGTTAAAAGTTCTATTTTAAACATGTACTAAAAAACCATGTTTGGATTTTTATTTTGTATGGTGTATAAAAGTAATTTGTAGATAGTTATCTTTGTCATAGTATTTCAATCCAGGATCAATTATTTTGTGAAATAGCTCACTTGAAATACAATACATGCAGTGTGATAAAAATGTAGTGGTTTTTTTTACCCCCAGTAGAGACATGGCTGTATGAAGAAGCTTCAAGAAGTTAACAGAAAGATAAAAAAGAAAGATAATGGAATTTTCCCATGAACTCATTGAAGAGTTGTCACATTTTTTAGATTTTTAAAAGATTGCTTAGGATGAAACAGTTTTTACTAACTGTACAAGTCAACTGCTTGTAGAATTTTTTCATAAAGATATTATCCATAATTCTTTTTAAAAACAGTTTTATTGGGACACAATTCACATATCATACAATTTAGTAGTTAAAATCATATCAAGAAGAATTGTACGATCAGCCCTCATTAATTCTTGGTGCACATTTTTTCTTATGGAAATTAAAACATTTCAAGGGAGTCAAAAAGACCAAGAAGTCAAATTGAAGTGACATAGAAGAGAAGTTTTTCAGTGGCCTGTGTATGGAGAGCTTGTTTGCATTATTCAGAGGATTTATGTGATAGGGAAAAGGGCAAGAAATAAGGATTAAAGTGCCATATGACCAAAATGTTGTGTTCAGAGTGACTCATTGTAGTTACTCACTGTGTAAAATTGGATTTTCCAGTAGTTGCATAGGGAAATTGTTAGTCTTTGTGAATGTATTAAATTTCAATCAGTGTAATTTTCTACACTCAGATAAACCTGTGACTTGGAAAACATAAACATTATTATCAGTGGCTACTTAATTAAAGCTGCACAAACAGAGTGTGGAACACATTTAAAGAGTTTATTTCATTAGCTAAAGGAAGTTCAGAGACTGTTCTTTTTAGGACCTTATGTGCGAATAGAACTTAAAAATATGTGTAACTAAGATGCTTAAAGTAGAAATGAACAGTGTGCCCAGCAGATGGCAGCAATATGCTGTTTAGGACAAGACAAAGCAGCTAGCTATTGACCAACTCAACCCTGAGTTCACTCACTGTTCTTGTAACTAGGGACAAATGCTGTTAGCTGCTGCTGAGTTGATCCCAACCCATAGAGGCCCCGTGTGATAGAGTAAAACGGCTCCATAGGGTTTCCCATGCTACAGTCTATAGCAGATTGTCAGGTCTTTTTCAAGGTGAGGGTGAGGAGGAGCTTTTTATTAGCCAAGCACTTAAGCTTCTCATCAGGGCTATGTAAAAATCATGAATGTCAAGTTGATTCTGATTTCAAGTGACCCTATAGGACAGTGTTTATCTATCCCAAAGGGTTTCCGAGGCTGTAAATCTTTATGGCAGCGGTTCTAAACCTGTGGGTCGCGACCCCTTTGGGGGAGGTCGAATGACCCTTTCACAGGGGTTGCCTAAGACCATTGGAAAACACATACATATTTCACAGTTTTTATAATTACATATTGTTTTGTGATTAATCACTATGCTCTAATTATATTTAATTATATTCAGTTTGTAACAATGAAAATCACATTTATATTATGATTCATAACAGTAGCAAAACTATAGTTATGAAGTAGCAACGAAAATAATTTCATGGTTGGGGGTCACCACAACATGAGGAACTGTATTAAAGGGTCGTGGCATTAGGAAGGTTGAGAAACACTGCTTTCTTGGAGCTCCTGATGGGTTCAAAACTTGTCACCTTTAGTTAGCAGGTTATTGCCTAACCACTGCACCGCCTGGCCTCTTCAGGGCCAAAGAAAAACCAAAAACCAACCTCCCTGCCATCAAGTTGATGCCGACTCACAGAGAACCCTGTGGGTTTCTGAGACTGTTTATGGGAGTAGAAAGCTTCATCTTTCTCACGAGGAGCAGCTGGTGGTTTTGACCTGTGGACCTTTTGGATTTCACTCCAATGCATGTCGCTTTCTCTAAAAGTTCAAAAGGTTGCTAATTAGTTTCTTACACCTATGATGGGATACAGCAAAAATGGTAAATCTGTGTTTTGGAAAAAGATGTATGTTTTTCTTTACTTGGCTTTTAATCGAGGACACTGGAGGGAGGATATATTTGAGAGGGTCTTGTTGATGGAAAAATTGAGAAGAGTGTTTACTGTAGGTATCACCCACTTCTCTGAAGTGCTATTGATTTTTTGCCTTGTATATTTTAAAGTTATTTTGTTACGTATGCACCTCTTCAGTAGTTTCCTAGTGAATTGGACATTTAAGTCATTATTTAGTGATCTCCTTTAGGCCCAATCCAACTTTAAATTTGAAGCTCTTATTATTTCAAATATTAATATTACTATAATTTCAACCTTTTTGATATATGGCAAATAGCTAGTTTGATAAAAATCTTATATATATTCTTATTTTAACGAGTTTAATGTATTTATATATGTTTTGTATTTCATTTTGTCCTTTTATTTTTAAAATTTAAATTGTTTCATATTTCATTGTTTCTTCCCCCAAAATTTAAAATTAAGGAGCTTTAGTTAATAGTTCTAACTTAACCCAAGAACTCTAGCGTGTTCCTTATTTTTCTTGATCTTCTCCATCTCTTGTCACCTAAACTCCTTCTCTCCTCTGACCTGCTCCCCTGGGTTTTGTTTTAAAATGGTGCTTAAGATGAAGATTTTCACCAGAATGTTGTTATCTCCTGATACAGTTTATGTCAACCCACTGTTTAATTCAGCTGATATTGCTTCCATAGCAAGACTTTATCTGTGGGAAGCAGATGTTGATTTACATTCTGATGGAAGTTATTTAATTTGTCCTGGTTCCTAACAAACAGATTTGTAAGGCTGAATGCTTTGCCTGGTTCTAGAATTTAGGCTAGTTATTTATTTAAATGCTAAAAGTGTTTTGTTGTGGTATAATTTACCAAAGATAAAATACACAGATTTTCTTTGGATAGCTCAATGTATTTTATTAAACGTGTATATTCATTTAACAGTCAACTGACATTGGAATATGTCCATCATCCTAGAATATTCTCTTCCCATTTCTTTCTTTCATTCTCTTACCTCTCCATGCTTTTATTCCACTACTTGTCTGATAGTTTGCTGTACTGTACTTTAGTGGCTTGTAGGTTGCTGGAAGCTATGTCACCAACACTTCAAACACCATGATGTACACGTTTCATTGGAGCGTCTAGACTAAGACAGACTAGAAAAAGAGCCTGGCAATCTATTTCTAGTAAAAACCTTATGAATAGCAACTGAACACTGTCTTGTACCTTATGAGTAGCAACTAAATGTTGTCTGATACAGTGCTTGAAGATGAGCCCCTTGGGTGGAAGATACTCATGCATGACTTGGGAAGAAGAGCTTCCTCCTCAAAAGTAAAGCTGACATTAATGACAAATATAGATTGTGAAACTACTCAAAATAAGAAGAAACATGGTCAACATAGATAATTGGAATGTGGGATGTACTGAGTATGAATCTAGGTAAATTAGAGATGTTGAAAATAAGGACATAAATATCAATACTCTAGGGAATATGAAATAGAACGCATATATATAAATGTCCTAGGTCTTAATTAGCCAAATGGAGTGGCACTGGTCATTTAGAATGGAATGATCATATGGTCTATAATGTTGGAAGTGACTGATTGAAGAAGAATGGTGTTGCATTCATCATCAAAAAGAACATTTCATGTACTGTCCTAAAGTACAGTGCTGTCTGTGGTCAGATAATATCCAAAGACTGTAAGGAAGATCAATTAAAGTAAGTAATAGTCAAATTTACACACTGACTAATGCTTTCAAAGATGAAGAACATTTTTATTAAGTTTTTCAGCCTGAAATTGATAAAATATTTAGTCAATTGATGATTATTGGTGGTTAGAATGAGAAAGATGGAAATAAGTATTAGTAGCAGGAAAATATTGCGTTGATAAATACCATACTGGAGAGAGCATGACATAAATTTACAAAAGCAGTGGCTTAATCATCTTGAATACTTTTTCTTCTCTCAACAACATAAGCTGTAACTCTACTTGTGGAACTGCTACAGGAAAGAAAACACAGTAATCACATTGATTACATTTGTCATAAAGGCAAGAGTCTAACTCAGGAGTCCTCAAAATACGGCCCTCGGGCCACATGCAGCCCCGCTGAGGACATTTATCCAGCCCACTGGGTGTTTTTGTCCCGTTTTGCTTTTACTTCAAAATAAGGTATGTGCAGTGTGCATAGGAATTTCTTCATAGTTTTTTATTTAAGTGTAGCCCGGCCCTCCAACGGGTCTGAGGGGCAGTGAACTGGTCCCCTGTTTAAGAAGTTTGAGGACCTCTGGAATTGTTTAGTAGACGATATGCAAGTACAAGTTGAAGCTGAAGAAAATTTTCAAATAAAAAAATAAATATATGAGTGCCCAAATGTGACCCTACAGGGATTCCCTACATAGGGAATCAAAACCAACATCTAGGAAAGGGTAGAGATCCTGTGAGTATTAGAGCAACACCAAGCCAGCGGAGAGGAAGTACTAAGAGGTGGAAAAAGGGGGAAAGTGATGGTGGGGCAGGAGGAGGCAAAAGGAAACAAAGGTAAGCTCTAGGAAGCAAAGGTATAGCTAGGGAGATTAACAGAAGTGTGCACTTACGTAAATACATTAATCCATAAAAATAGAGGTATTGACCTATGTGCATATATTTATAAGGCAATATATTGAGGTTGCAGACAGGCCTTTGTTTAACAAATTGGCATTCTGTGATGCTCTCACACACACCCCCCACCACACACACACACACACACACACACACACACACGATTGCTGAAGACAAAATGGGTGCATAAGCAGATGTGGTGAAGACAGGATGGTACCCAGCTATTAAAAGATATAGTGCCTGGGGTCTTAAAGGCTTGAAGTTAAACAAGTGGCCATCCAACAGTGAACCTGTTCAACAAGACCACATGGAAGAAGCACACCAGTGCAATTGTGAGGTGTCATCGAGACTGGGCAACGGCCATCAGAAGATTCACAACAAACAATAAACAGACAAAAATGCATTGGTGAGAATGGGGTGGTGATGTGAGCGGAGACCCAAAGCCCAACTGTGGCCAATATATATACATATAAAAAGAAGCACATAAAATATTAAAAACCAGAACAGCCACACCAAGTATAAAAAGGGAGATCAAATGACAAGGATTTAAGCATTAAGTCAGATATATCATTTTAATCTGCTAGAGTTGTCTCTCTAATACTCCGTCTGATAACCAGGTTATTCCCATCTCTCAATTATTATTAGAGGGAAATCACCAGAGGCTTATTCCCTGTAGATTCTGCAAATGTATTTTGGGAAAGCTTTTACTGTCATCCATTGCTTTCTGCACAGTAGATTTTCACAATTTAAGCTCTGATAGTACTCCCTCCTTCAGATTTGGATTATGTAATTTACAATCCTTAGATCTTGGAGGTTGGTGTGTTTCTTTCATGTGAGCTTAGTTGACTTTTCTTAAAACTGTCTCACAGACTACTGATTTTTGACAAAGGCCCATATACGTGGGAAGGGGATACTCTCATAAAACCGTGCTAGAAATACTGGATGCCCATTTGCCAAAGAATGAAACAGGACCCATACCTCACCTACGCACAAAAATGGACTCAAGGTGGATCAGACATCTTAATTTAAAACCCAAAGTTCCCAGGATCATCAATGAGAAAATTGTGCTAAACCTAAGGGCGCTAGTGCAGGGTATCCGTGGGTTACCAGATGTAACAAAGGACGCACACACAGTGGAAGTCAAAATAGATGAATAAAAATAAAACAACATGTGTCCATCAAAGACTTCATCAGAAAAGGAAAACGAGAACCCATAGATTTGGAATATATATTTAGCAATGACACAATGGACCAAGGACTAATTACTAAAATCTACAGAATACTGTAGGAAAAAAAAAACAGTAAGGAAAAAAAAAACCTTTAAAAGGTGGGGGAAGGACGTGAATAAGCAGTTCGCAGAGGATGATACTGGAATGACTTGACAAGGACATGAGGAAATGCGCTTGTTGACTAGCCATCCAGAAGTACAAGTCCAAACAATGAAGAGATACAACTCCCACAACTCTAGCCCAATTAAAAAGAGTAAGTGCTGCAGGGATTGTAACTCTTCACACTGCTGGTGGGTTTGTACATATGGAGAACCATCGTGGAAATTGAAACTCTTGAAAGTTTTTAACACAATTGGTCGTACCTTAATTTTTGATCTCACTGATGTATTTGTTGTTTATTAATTATATTCACTGCTAATGAGAAATATCTGCTAGCAGGTTATCCCAGTAGACAAAATCAGGGAATATATGGAGTTACAGCCTCCGAAACTCACAGGGACCATTCTACCCTATCCTGTTGGTCACTCTAAGTTGAAATCCACTTGATGGTGGTGGGTTTTGTTTTGGTATACATACATCACTCACACATTTATATCAGTCTTTATTTTCAAATGATTGTATTTGTAATTTTAAAACACTGAAGATGAAACCAGAGGGGAGATAGACAAGGTGCTGGGAGGTTAGGTATAAAATGAGACAAGGTAGTGGGTTGGGCTAAGTTGGTTGCAGAGCAGTGCTATGGAGAGGAGCAGTTTGGAAACGGGATTTACAAGGCATAGTTGTCCAGAGTTTTTTATTGATGTGGCTGCTTCCCTTCTCATTATCTACATTATTCTAAATTGTATGTTTGACTTGTAACTCCCTAACACTCCCTAACACTCATCTCTCTGAAACCTATCCTCATGTTTTACAAATCTGCCTCTCTGGTTCATATAATACATATTGAATGTAGTTGACATCTTGTTGAACTCATCCTTTAGGTTTCTGGCATTTAATAAAGTGTCAGTAAATATTTGCTCAAATAAAACACCCTGATTGTCATTTAAATAATAATAAATGAAAAACTAAAGTTTAAGTATTTAATACTGTTGACTTTCCCCCCATATGCATTGTGACATAACTTGTTTACAAAGTAAGTTTCTAAGGTATCACGTGTCATAATAGCAAGCTTCAAGTAGCTAAAAATGTAGTGTGGATAAAATGTAATAGCAAAGGGGCAGATTACAGAAAATTGAGGCAGTCGATAATAGGTAACTAGAAATCTCATTGCTACTTACAGCTGTGTTTTGACACAGAATTACAGAACTTCAAGTCATTGAAAAATTTAATGCAACTCAATTGTTTTACAGATAAAGCAGAATGAGTGAGATAAAGATAATAAATTTTTCTTAATTCACATTTTATTTGCCAGTATAGGGAATCTTTGAAGTGTATTTAATTACTTTGGTTTCTTTTAGATCTATCAATGTAATTCTTAAATTTGGGGGAATAGTTTAAATTTACCAAATATAGTTATTGTGAGTCTTTTAACATAATTGTACTTTGATTCCATATTAATACCTTTTGTAAGTGAAGTATGTTAACAATGTGAAGTTCAATGAACAATTTGTTTCTTTAGCTTCCTCTATGTTCTAAGCATCATATTATATTCTGAGGATACAGAAATGGATGCTTTTGTTGAAAATGAGGTCCAGGTCTAGGATGAATGATGGAGATGTAATAAAGAGATGATCATTATATAGGTTTACAGGTGTATCATGCTATGCTTAGTGTACATGTGGTTTCAAAATAACACAGAAAGGACATCAAACACTGTATGTGTGTGTTTCCATAAGTTTCTGTGTTGAGTTGTAAAAAGTGAATATAAAGTTGACTAACTGGTCTAGGAAAATAGGGAGAGATCATTTTAGACATAGGAAACAATACGTACAATGCATGGAAATATTACAAAATCATGATGTAAATGACAAATAACAGCATTATTCTTTAAAACTGAGGATGGTGAAACTTTGCCCTGCATTGTAGTTATCAGGAGGGACCAGTCCTGAGAAAAGGATGTAATTTTTGCTAAAGTAGGGGGTCAGTGAAAAAGAGGAAGACTTTCAAAGAGACTGATTGTTATAGTAACTGCAACATTAGGGTCAAACTTAAAAACAGCGTGAAGATGGTACTGGACTGGGCATTGCATTGTTCCATTGCACATAGGGTTGCTATGAGTCAGAACTGGCTTGAAGCAGCTAACAGCACCAAGATTGTCTTGGCAAGTAGCTAGAGAGGAAGCTAGAGGAATGACCAGATGGAAAAGCAAGAGGACTTCAGTTTTACAAACTGAAAGGGCAAATATTATTTTTGTAACATATTACTAATCAGATATTAAAATCTGATTAGTAAATCAGATTAATAAGACAGATATTAAATAATATATCAAGTTTGGAGGAAGGCTTATAACATCCATTGATCTACAGATGGCACAACATTGCTTGGTGAAAGTGAGGAGGATTTGAAACATTTGTTGATGAAGATTGAGGATTGCAGCTTTCAATATGGATCACAACTCAACGACTAGAGATTCAATCAAAATAGCTGTTACTCAAATTTAAGCATCAACCACAAAAACAAGTGATGAAGAAATTAAAGAGTTCTGTCAATGATTTCAGTCAGAGACTGATCAAATAGGCAATCAAGATACAATGATAGTTATTGGCGATTGGAATACAAAAGTTGCAAACACAGCAAAAGGAACGGTAGTTGGAAAATATGGATTTGGTGATAGAAATAAAGCTGGAGATTGCATGGTAGCATTTTGAAAAACTGACTTGTTCTTAGCAGATGCCTTTTTTAAGTAACACAAAAGGTGACTATACACTTGGGCTTCCCAAGTTGGAATACACAGAAATCAAATTGACTACATATCTGAGAAGAGAAGATGGAGAAGCTCAATATCAGCTTAATAAAACCAGATCAGGAGCTGACTGTGTAATAGGCCATCAATTGCTCATATACAAGTTCAGGATAAAGCTGAAGGAAATTAAAACAAGTACATAGGAGCCCAAATACAACCTTGAGTCTATCCCCTGTGAGTTTCAAGAACAGATTTGATGCATTGAACACTAATGGCTGAAGAGCTGATGAGCTGTGGGAAGACATCAAAATCATCATTCATGAAGAAAGCAAAAGTTCCTTAAAAGGATAGGAAATTAAGAAAATATCAAAGTGGGTGTCAGAAGAGACTCTGAAACTTGCCCTTAATCATAGAGGAGCTAAGCAAATGGAAGAAAGGATGAAGTAAAGGAGCCGATTAGAAAATTTCAACGGGCAACTGGAGCAGACAAAGCCAGATATTATAATGAAATGTGCAAGGACCTAGCATTAGAAAGCAAAAAGGGAGGCATACGCTCAGCATATCTTAAACTGAAAGAACTCAAGAACAAAGCCTTGAGTTGCAATTTTGAAAGATTCTATGGACAAACTAGTGAATGATATTGGAAGCGTCAAGAGAAGATGGAAAGAATACACAGAGTCACTGTACCAAAAAGAACTAGTCGACGTTCCAGCATTTCAGGCGGTAGCATATGAGCAAGAACTAATGATGGTGCAGGGAGAAGTTCAAATTGCCCTGAATGTATTAGCCAAATCAGGACTCCAAGAATACCCATTGGAATGTTTCAGAAAGCTGAAGCAGCACTGGAAGCACTCTCTAGACTTTGTTAGGAAACTTGGAACACAGCTACTTGGTCAACTGACTGGAAGAGACCATATTTGTGCCCTTTCCAAAGAAAGGTGACCCAACAGAATGCTCAAACTATAGAATGATAGCACTGATAGCTCACATAAGTAAAATTTTGCTTAAGACCATCCAACAACAGTTGCAGCAATACATTGACAGGGAATTGCCAGATGTTCAGGCCAGATGAAGAAGAGGATGTGGTAGATGGATCTGGTTTCAAAACAGAGAACTTAAAACATGTTTATTTGTGTTTCATTGACTATGCAAAAGCATTCAACTGTGTGGAATAAACTATGAATAACTGTGAAAAGAGTAGGAATTCCAGAACACTTCACTGTGCTCATGTAGAACTTGTTTATGGATCAAAGAGTAGTGTGAACAGAAGAAAAGACTATATTGCATGGGTTTAAATCAGGAAAAGTGTGCATCAAGGTTGTACTCTCTTATACTTTTTCAATCTGTATGCTTAGCACATAATCAGAGAAGCTGTATTATATGAAGAATAGGGTGGCATCAGAATTGGAGGAAAGCTTATTAACAACCTGCAATGTGCAAAGGACACAACCTGGTGTGTTGAAAGTAAGGAGGACTTAAAACACTTGCTGGTGAAGATCAAGGATTGTAGCCTTCAGTGTGGATAACAACTCAATATAAAGAAGGCAAAAATCCTAAACAAATGGATCAGTAGATAAATGGAGAAAAGGTTGAAGTCGTCAAGGATTTTGTCTTGCTTGGATTCACAAGGAATGCTTATGGATGCAGTAGTCAAGAGATCAAAAGACATGTTGCATTGAGTAAATCTGCACAAAACCTCTTCAGAGTATTGAAGAGCAAGGATGTCACTCTGAGGACTTAGGTAATCCCTACCATCATATGCATGTGAAAGTTGGACATTTAATACAGAAGGCCATGGGAGAATTGGTGCATTTGAATTGTGGGACTGGAGAACAATATTGAAAGTTCTATGGACTGCTAAAGGGAAAAACTGGTCTGGGTTGGAAGAATTAATGGCCAGAGTGCTCCTTAGAGGAAAGATGGCAAGATTTTGTCTTACATACTTTGGACATATTGTCAAGAGAGACCAGTCCCTGGAAGTGGACATTATGCTTCCTAAAATGTAAGAGTTGCAAAAAAGAAGAAGGCCCGCTACAAGATGGATTGACACGGTGACTGTATTATTGGGCTCAGGAAAAAGAACAATTGTGACCACGGCACAGGAACATGCAGTGCTTATTCTGTTGTACATAGGGTCACTGTGGTTCATAGCCAACTTGATGGCACATAACAAACAACAACAACAGTAATCAAAGAAAGACACTTTTCTGTGATCTATGTTTTTCTTGGCTTATTTTGAGAATTGAATTGGTAGGCCAGAATTGGATTAGCTCTCTGGTAGCTGTGCTGTAACTGCTCTGCCATTGGGACTCTTTTAGTATTCAAATAAGAGTTGTATAGCTTTTTTTTTTTTTTTTTTT
>NW_022105908.1:10864285-10874295 GCF_000313985.2 Echinops telfairi | reverse complement strand
CCAGTCTCAATGACCGCTGACCATGCTGACAGGCACCCAGCACCATAAGCATGCGAGTCCAAGGTTAACAAGGTTAATGAGAAAATAAGTTACGTGAATGACCTTCAGGTTATTCACCTGAAGTGAAAACCCCTTTCAGACAGGTAGAGATCTCAGTCCTAACACATGGCAGGTGCAGTGGCTGCATTCCTCCTCGGTGCTGGGTGGTCTCATTAATACCATCATTAAAGCAACATGTTAACCACCATAATGTGGCACATGAACAGACAGGCGGTTTAAAAAATTACCTTCTAATGATGACAAAAACAAGATGAGTTGGTACATTTTTATCTCTTGAGTCATAGAAAAATCTAAAAACACACATTTTAATCACTATTGTTTTCATTAAGTAGCCTTGGCAGTTTAGTGGTTATGCCTAGAGCTGCTAACTGCATGGTTAGCAGTTAAAACTCACTGAGAACCCCGAAAGAAAAAAGAAGCCTTCTATTCCCATAGAGTTAACAGTCTCAGAGACACTGGAGCAGAACTACTCTGTCCTATACGATCTCTGTGCACTGGTGTCGACGCAACGGCCATGAGTGAGCATTGCTTCCATTGGTTGTTCACTTTTGAAGCTTCCTGTTGTCTAGTTCTGCCATTCAGGTCTTCTACCCCACTCTTTTCTTTCCTCTGCTGGTTGTCATCTTTAAATATTACGTGCCATCTTCCTCTTCATATTGTGATATCCTTGAGCTACAACTCCAACTTCGACTTTGATCACTTGAAACATCCTTTAAAAAAAATCTCGATTTGATAGTCTGCTTTTCAGGGTTAATCTTTGGTTTCTGGACCTTTGTTTCAATTTTTGTTACAAAATTTGAGCTTTTATTTATCCTATCTGGTGATAGAATAATGGCTGCATCCCAAAGTTTTTCATATTCTCGTCCCTGGAACCTGTGAATAGATTAGGTAATATGGCAAAGGGGAATTGAGTTTACCGATGGAATTAAGATTACTAACTTTAATATAAAGGGATTATTTTAGATTATCTGGGTATGCCCAATGTAATCATAATCATCCTAAAA
This sequence comes from Echinops telfairi, assembly GCF_000313985.2. Taxonomy (NCBI): domain Eukaryota; kingdom Metazoa; phylum Chordata; class Mammalia; order Afrosoricida; family Tenrecidae; genus Echinops; species Echinops telfairi. Next base: position 10,873,231 of record NW_022105908.1, on the reverse strand, counting down.
AATGGAAGAAAAAGGTAGAAAAGAGATTCACAGGGAAAATGGTCAAAGAAATGCAACATTGCTCTCATTTAAGATGGAGGAAAGAGGCCACTGGTAAAGAGTGGCTTCTAAAAGTTAGAAAAGGCAAAGAAGTAGATTATTTTTAGAGCTACCAGAAATTTATAAAGCCTTACTATAACTTGATTTTAGCTCATTCTGAATCCTGGCCTTCAGAACAGTAAGACAATAAACTTGTGTTTTTTTTTAAGCCACTAGGTTTATGATAATTTGCTAGAATGTCAAGAGAAAACTCACACCTTATTTCTTCAAAGTCTATAATTAGATTTATTTTTCTCAAGTCTTTAAGCTATCCTGATAGCATTGCTGATTCTTTTTACTGTTTAAATATTAGTTTCTTTCTCTTTCATGTTCTCTAGTAGGATGAAAGAGAGATCAACTAACTTAAAATAGTAACATCTGAGATTGTGGGAGAGAAGAATCAGAGTGTGATTTTGCTTAGAGCATGAAACATTTATTGATAAAGATTAAAGACTAGTCTTCAGAATGGATTGTACCTCAACATAAAACAAAACTTCTCACAACTGGACAAATAAGCAGTATCATGATAAATGGAGGAAAAAAACTTAAGTTGTCTAGGATTTTATTTTTCATGGATCTGCAATCAACACTCATGAAAGCCAGCAGTAAAGAAAGTAAATGACATAATGCATTGGTCAGATCTGTAGAAGAACTTCTGAACTTGTAGAAAGCAAAGATGTCACCTTCAGTAACTAAAGTCTGACTCCCTCCCCCCAGAAGAATTTATTTCAGAGGACAGCACTGAATCTGCAGCTCGGGGAGAGGGGACATGTCTGATCAGAGCCCTCGGGAGCAAAGAATGGGGAGGAAGAGAGAGTGGAGCACATCCTGGCCCACCAAGCCTTGAGGGCGATATTCCCACTCAGAGCAGCCAATACACAGAGAAGAAGACATGGCTGGCCCCACTATGAACTACAATATCCCTCACTGACCCATAACCCTACAGGGGATAACAGTGGAGACACAGTGTGGGAATTGCGCCGGATCTGATCCCACCACACCGAGGCAAAACACTAACGACGTGCAACAGAACAGCAAGGGGAACAGAGCAACGAAGTCCCCAGGGAATACCAAAAATAAAACTTTGGGGCCAGGGCTTGGAGCCCCAACAGAATTGACTGGAAAACACTCCTAAAGGCCAACAAACAGTCCTTGAACTAACTACAAGCTTTTCTTGTTGTTTTTTGTCATTGGCTTTTTGTTGTTGTTTTGTTTTCTTTTGTTGCTTGGTTTTGCTTTGTCTTGTTTTTCTGCATGTTATTATCTCCGCAGGTGTGTCTAAATAAGATTGGCTGGATGAACAATCTGGAGGAGAAAACAAAGGGACCGACAGTTCCGGGAGGACGTAGGAGTGGGGGAGGTGTGGGGAAAAGAAGTGATGTTAACAAACCCAGGGACAAGGGAACAACAAGTGATCCAATTCGGTGGTGAGGAGGGTGTAGGAGGCCCGGTAGGGCATGACCAAGGGTAATGTAACCGAGAGGAATTACTGAAACCATAATGAAGGCTGTACATGATAGTGGGACAAGCAGAAAGTAAAAGGAAATATAGAAGAAAGAGCTAGGAGGTAAAGGGCATTTATAGAGGTCTAAATATAGGCATGTACATATGTAAATATATGAGGATGTGGAAATAGATCTATGTGCATGTATGTATAGGTTTAGTATTAAGGTAGCAGATAGACACTGGGACTCCACTCAAGTACTCCCTCAATGCAAGAATACTTTGTTCTATTAAACTGGCATTCCATGATACTCACCTTCCTGACACAATTGCTGAAGACAAAGGGGGCGCATAAGCAAATGTGGTGAAGAAATTAGATGGTGCCCAGCTATCAAACGATATAGCATCTGGGGTCTTAAAGGCTTGAAGGTAAACAAGCAGCCATCTAGCTCAGAAGCAACAAAGCCCACAATGAAGAAAGCACATCAGCCTGCGTGATCACGAGGTTTCAGAGGGATCAGTTATCAGGCATCAAAGAACAAAAAGTCATACCATTGTGTGCTCACCTCCCTGATATGATCGCTGAAGACAAATGGGTGCATAAGCAAATGTGGCGAAGAAAGCTGATGGTGCCCTGCTATCAAAAGATAGAGCGTCTGGGTCTTAAAGGCTTGTAGGTAAACAAGCGGCCATTTAGCTCAGAAGGAACAAAGCACACATGGAAGAAGCACACTAGCCTGTGCGATCACGAGGTGTCGAAGGGATCAGGTATTGGGATCAGGTATCAGGCACCATCACAACAAAAAACCATATCATTGTGAATGAGGGGAAGGGTGGAGTGGAGACCCAAAGCCCATCTGTGGGCAATTGGACATCCTCTTATGAGGGTCGCAGGGAGGAGACGAGCCACTCAGGGTGCAGTGTAGCAATGATGAAACATACAACTTTCCTCTAGTTCCTAAATTCTTCCTCCTCATCCACTATCATGATCCCATTTCTACCTTGCAAGTCTGGCTAGACCAGAGGATGTACACTGGTACAGATAGGAACTGGAAATACAGGCAATCCAGGGCAGATGATCCCTTCAGGACGAGTGGTGATACCAGGAGGGTGGGGTGGTAACGGGGAACCGATTACAAGGATCTACGTATAACTTCCTCCCTGGGGGATGGACAACAGAAAGTAGGTGAAGGGAGATGTCGGTGCAAGATATGACAAAATAATTTATAAATTATCAAGAGTTCATGAGGGAGCAGTGAGTGGGGAGGGAGGGGGAAAAATGAGCTGATGCCAGGGGCTTAATTAGCACATGTTTTAAGAATGATGAGGGTAATGAATGTATAAATATGCTTTAATCAATTGATGTATGTATGGATTGTGATAAGAGTTGTATGAGCCCCTAATAAAGTGCTTTTTTTTTTAAAGAAAGAGATGGGACTCTGTTACAGTTATGTAATCCCCTGTTAACTTGTGAAGGGATACAGTCTAGCTTTTCAGTCAGGTCGCAGCTTGATGACCTCATTTGGAGGTGCGAAGGAGATAAATAGCTCACTGGAGGCCAGAGGCACTTTCTACTTCGTATTCCTGTTAACAAGCCACATGGAGCAAACTGATAGAGCCAGAGCCCTGGAGCTGGAGGAGCCACATGGAGACCTACACCAGTGCTGAGATGTTTCCACCATCACTAGATCCACAAGACTTTCCACCCAATGGCGTGTGGTCTTCCAGCATTCAGCGTCATTGCATGGCTGCATGGGTCTATAGAGGAATTTGTGGACTAGTATCAACATATGGGGTAATATCTGACTTATGGGCTTGATGTGGCCTGGGCTGGGATATTTTCTTAATGTACAATTGCGCTTTGATATAAAGTTCTTTATTGTTAAAAGTTAAAAGAACTAAAGTCTGCTTAATTCAAGCCAGAATCTTTTCAATTGGGCCCTATGCATAAAGGATGGGCAATGAATAAAGAAGACTGAAGGAGGGAGGACCTTGGAAGAGCATGTTCAAGATCTCTGTCTGAAGTGGTAAAGGCTGCTGAGATCAGTTGCAGCAGAGATTTTGTCATGGAGACTCAGAGGAGCAACACCAAGACCACCTCATCTGACCTGAGACTACCAGACTGAGACAGAGGAACAGGTGCTTTTGAGTCAGTTCCAACTTACAGTGACCCTACATACCCAGAAAGAAACACCGCCCAGTCTTCCCCCATCTTCACAATTGTTCTTATGTTTGAGCCTATCAATGGAGCTATTGTGTGAGTCTATCTTGCTGAAGGTCTTCCTCATTTTCAAAGCCCCTCCAGTTTATAAGCACAATGTCCTCCAGGGGCTGGTCTCTCCTGACATGTCCAAAGTACATGAGACAAAATCTCACCATTTTTTCCTATAAGGGGCATCCTGGAGGTACTTCTTCCAAGACAGATCAGTTTGTTTTTCTGGCAGTACATGGTACTTTTAATATTCTTAGCCATAAAATGCATCAAATTTCCTTTGTTCTTCCTTATTCGATGCCCAACTTTCATATGCATATGAGGCAGTAGAAAATATCATGACCTGGGTCAAACACATTTTTGTCCTCAAAGTAACCTGCTTGGCTTTTCAACATTTTAAAGAGGTCATGAAGCAGTTTTACCCAATGCCATGTGTCCTTTGATTTTTTTTAACTTTATGCTGACATGAGCATTCATCCAAGCAAGATGAAATCCTTGATAATTTCAATCTTTTCTCATTTTATCATCATGTTATCTATTGATCCAATTTTTTAGGATTTTCATCTTTATACTGAGTTGTAATCCATGCTGAAGACTGCAATTCTTGATTTTCATCAGCAAGTGCTTCATTTCTTCCTCACTTTCAGCAAGCAAATTTGTGTCATTTGCGTATCACTGGTTGTTAATGTCTTCCTCAGATTCTGACGCCTCATTCTTTATATAATCCAGCTTGTCTACAAATAAGTATAAGACACAAGGCTATTGCTTTTCTCTCGCCTGCTTTCTGGCACTCTGGGAGCAGCAGGAGTCAGTGCAGACATGGCCAAATCCAAGAACCACACCATACATAACCAATTACAAAAATGGAATGGAAATGGCATTAAGAAACTCTGATTACATTGTATGAATCTCTTCAGGGGATAGACCTGAAGTTCCTGGGGACCATGTACTTTTCCAAGAAGCACAACAAGTAGGGCCTGAAGAAATGTAAGCAAAGAGTAAGGATGCTCTTGCCAAGGGTATTAAGGCTCATATAAAGCCCAAGGAGATCAAGGCTAAGATCCCAATGGGTTTCAATTGTAATCTCAGTCAACTGGCCTACATTGCCCACCCAAAGCTTGGCAAGTTGGCATGGGCACATATTGCCAAGGGTCTGAGGTTTTGTCAGCCAAAGTGCAAAACCAAAGTGCAAAACAAGGCCAATGCTCCAGCCAATGCCTTCACTCAAGCTCAAGCTCCCAAAGGTGCCCATGATCCAGGTCAAGCTCCCAGAGGTGCTCAGCTTCACACAAAGACTCCATAATAGGGCTCTCCATCGTTATGAGGACAAGTGGAACTGATGGGATCCCTAGACTGCCATCTGCATGGAGCTGGTGTCCTCCTGTGCTAAGTATATAAATAAATTTGAGGCAGGCAATAATGTACAACTGAAGATGAATTTGTGAATTTGAGTTAGTGTTGACTAAGAAAATGAATATTACTGTGGATTGCTAGAAGAACTTAAACAGACCTGGCTTTGAAGAAATATAACTAGAATGCTCCTTAGAGAGAAAGATGACGAGACTTTATTTCAAGTATGTTGAGCATGTTGTCAGGAAGGGCCAGCCCCTGGAGGACTTAACTGCTTGTTACAGGATCAGCAAAAAAGGGCAAGACCCTGAATGAGATGGATGGGGACACAGTGGTTGTAAAGAGCTCAAATATTACAATAATTATGAGAATGACACTTGACCAGGTATCAGATGTGTAATGTTAGTCACATAATTTTAATGGTGGGTTAGATGGCTAATTTCATGAACAAATCAGAATGCCAACTGCATTAATGGAACATTGTAATCCTTTTGCTGGGTGATTAATGGCCCCAATTTCTTAATCAGTTTGAATTTCCATCTCTTGGATTTTTTTTGTCTGAGTCTCCTACCTCCCACCAAAAAAAATCCCCAAATTACCACTGTCAAGTTGCTGTCCACTCAGAGCGGCCATTAGGACGGTCTAACTGCTCTTTGGGGTTTCCAGGGCTGTACAGGAGAAGCAGCCTCGGCTTTCTCGCAAGGAGCTGTTGTTGGTTTTGAATTGCTGTCCTTGGAGTTAGGAGTCCTGGTGGCATTGTGGTTACGCAGCATTGGACTGTTGATTAAAAAGTCAGCAGTTTGAAACCACCAGCTCCTCCTCAGGAGAAAGACAAGGCTTTCTATCCCTGTAAAGAAGTTGCAGCCTTGGACACTTACAAGGACAGGTCTGTTCTGTCCTATAGGGCCGTCATGAGTTGACATCTACTCCATGGCCGGTTGTTTAAATTAGTATGTGAGCCTGTTCAAATTTTAGCTGAGCATAGCCCCATTAGATTTATTGCATATTGCATTATGTGGAACTTTCAGAATATAAAGAAAAGCCATTTTGTTGACTACATCGTAGAGTTTCACATTTTAAGGACACTATCCTTTCTTGGTAAATAGTAATGAAAATGTCCTGGGAAAAAATTTATGAATATAATTATAATTCCATAGGTTTATTAATTGTAGGACTTACAATTTACCAGTCATTGCACTAGTTATCTGGATCCTTGCTAGTGCAATGGTTAAATACCCAGCGGCTACCAAAAGTTTAGAGGTTGGAATCCACCAGCTGTTCCAAGGGATTGTGTATGTCATTCTGCTTCTGTGGAGAGTCACAGCTTTGAAACCCTGTGATAGAGCAGTTCTACTCTGTCCTGGGGTCAGGATGAGTTGAAGTATACTCAATGGCAGTGGGTTTGGTTTGGATAATAGTTACAGTAGATCCTTTGATCCTTATAACTCTGTAAGTGGAGTTGGTTTTACCACTGGCTTGTCAGGTATACCTTAGTCCTCAAAATAACAACGTTCTTGTCAAATTTAGATAGTTTTTCAGAGATGTAATTTGATTTGCTATCTTTTTGGTGCCAAAATTCACATCATTTCCATTAGACTTTGTATTGATGGTAGTATTGTATGTAATTTTAAGAGGAAGTTGAATAATCATTTCATTTTTTTAAACCATAATACTTCCTTTTTATATTATTCTTGATTGTTTTTATTTTTGCTAGGATTTCTACCCTCTCTCAAAGAGAAAAAGAAAAGTTCACTTCTAACTGGGGCATAATTTCTTTTTTATTTTTATTCTTTAAAGAAAAAGGAATAACTTCATTTTTTCTTATAAATTATTGTACCTATCGGGAAAATATATTTTATTTCTCTGGAGTTCCTATTTTTGTGGTGTTCTTAAATAAGAGTTAACCCAAATCTAGCATTAAGCACTTCAAACTAAATGTACTTTGAACTTGACACTAGGGCTATGCCTTTACTACTCATTTCTTTTTTCAGAGCTCTAAGATTTGGGAATTTATGTGGTTTTGTATTTGTGTGTATAAAAGGTGTTTCTGGGTATTAAAATGGGTTTCTTTCTGGGGAAAATGGAGGACAAGGAATTTAAGGCAATAATCTCTTAAGTTGGTAGGTGCCATGGAGTTGGTTTCAACTAATAGCAACCCTGTGTGCAACAGCAAAACACTGCCCAATTCTGCACCATCCTCACAATTGTTCTTACAGTTGTTCTGTGTCATTTAATCTCTTTGAGAGCCTTCCTCTAAGGAGTGCACAGATTGTACTTCTTCCAAGACAGGTCTGTTTGTTCTTTTGACAGTCCACGTTATTTTCAGTATTCTTCACCAACTCCCTAGTTCACATGTAATTTTCATCATTCTTTCTTATACAATGTTTAACTTTCACATAAGGCCACTGAAAATAGCTTGGCTTGGGTCAAGTGCATTTTAGTCCTCAAATTAACATACTTGATTTTAAGCAGTTTTTAGAGATTTTTTTACAGCATATTCTCCCAATACAGTATGTTTAATCTCTTGACGACTGTTTTCTTTAGCACTGATTATGCATCTAAGCAAGATGAAATCCTTGACATCTTCATTGAGCGTATAAGAGAAATTTGCAAAGAATTAAGCAATATCTGAAGTCTCTTCTCTTGGGACTTTCTAGTTAAAATTCACAAGGAATACAATGAAGTAGAGAATCTCTCTTTAAACAAGGCACTTGTTTCATAAAGCATTGTAGAGATTTTGCGTAGACACAATAACAAAGCCTTTTTGTTCTGGTTTCATGACCTGAGAATCTGCTCTATAAAACTTACATCATGCCTGTATTGTGTTGATATTTTATAAGCCTCTTTAAACTAGATCATTCTCATTATAGCTGGCCATTTTAGTTTCTCTTAAACATAGTTTTCTAAACCTGTTTTTTCAGGAAGAGTTCTGTAGCAGTATTACATCTGAAATGGTTCTAGGTAGGAGTTTTTGGGTGCCGTCATGGGAGTAGAAGGGAAGAGCATTGTAGTTGAAGTATTAGTAGCAGTTTTAGTCTAGTTTTACTTATTTTCACTTATTTCTTTCAATATCCTTAGGTATCCCAAGGAGCCTTGGGTTAATAAGCTTTGGTCTGCCAATTGAAAGATGGCAGAATAAACTAATTAGTCACTCCATGAGAGAAAGATGTGGCAGTTTGTTTATGTTAAGATTTATAGATTCAGAAACCATTTAAGCAGTTCTACCCAGTCTTACCTAGCTGTTATGAGTCAGCATCAACTCATTGGCAGTTAATTTTTTTTAGTTTGGGTAAAAATTTCTGAGAATGTTACAGTTTATACATGTATGAGTTTATTCCAAACAAAATGTATTTAAACATGCAGTCATGTATGGCTGCATGTAAGTTTTCTCAGCACACATCTCTTGGTCTTGTTAGAGTGAATTACCACATAGGATACTTTTTGTACTATGGGGACAACAAAAAAATTATTTTTGAGGTCAGTTTTAATACAGAATTTTTAATAAAACTCAAGGGACTATCTTCCTAAATCATTGAAGCTTTACAATAAATTTATGGAGATACTACCACACATAAAACACGTTTTTAGATAGATTAAGCGTTGCAAAGAAGTTCAGAAAGACCTCAAAGATGAGCCATGAGAGGAAAATAATGAATCTCCACAAAGGAAGAAACTGCCCAAATCCAGGAAGAAGTGACAGAAGACTGTAGAATTACTATTGGATAGAATAGCTACTCAGGTTGGGATCTTATATGATTCAGTAATTAATTTTAAAAAAAGATTTTATTGGGGGCTCTTACAGCTTTTATAACAATCCATACATCAATTGTTCAAGCATATTTGTACATATGTTGCCATCATTT
>NW_022105908.1:10852782-10864185 GCF_000313985.2 Echinops telfairi | reverse complement strand
TAAAAAAAACCTTCCAAGGATAGATTTCTAATGGAATCTATATATATATATATATATATATAACCCTTCCAAGGATATATTTCTAATGGAATCAATATATATATATATATAAAACCCTTCCAAGGATAGATTTCTAATGGAATCAATAGATAACAACCCAGGTGTTTATATATATATATATTTCCGCTACTAGGTTATCTGGTGTTTCAGAATCCATCACTACCTTTACAGTAAACTAAAATGACTTGCTCATCTTTGTTATGTCCTCCCAGTCACTGAGTGGGAGCATGCAACTTGGGAATTGGTCACTTTTGCCATTCTGCTGTGTATGAGTGAGGCATCTCAGAAGCAGGAACAGAGAATTCTGAGCCCGAGAGAAGAGCCTCCAGTGCAGCATGTATAAGATCCTGGTGTGAAGTAGCAGAGGCACCAGAAGATGCAGGACTGAGACTATGAGACAGAGCGGAAGAACCCCACCAGGACCATGAGATAGAATGGTGGGACTCTCCTGCCCATGTATCCAGTAAAGCTATGTGCCTGTGTGACTGGCTTGCAGAGTGGGGTGCCCTTTGGGCATTTTCCAGCATGAAAGGACATTTGTAACTCTTGCTAGAGCAGGGCAGAGGCCAAGGGGTCATGTGATTGAGGGACTGTGTAATGAAAGAAACATGCCTGCTGACATGGCTGAAATGAGGTGCTGCTGTGAACAAGAAAGTTTGAATTTGTTTTTTCAGCACAAACTAAAAATGTCCATGCATTTTACAAACGATATATTCTTTTTTTTAAAAAAAGCATAATTTTATTGGGGGCTCTTACAGCTCTTATAACAATGTATCAAGCATATTTGTATATATGTTGCCATCATCATTTTCTAAACATTTACTTTCTATTTGAGCCCTTGGTATCAACTCCTCTTTTTCCCTCCCCCCAACCCCCCCCCCTCGCAAACCCTTGATAAATCATAAATGATTATAATTTTCATATCTTAACACTGACCGCTGTCTCCCTTCACCCACGTTTCTGTTCATCCCCCTCAGGGTGGGGGTGGGCGGTGTTATGTGTTGATCATGGTGATAGGTTCCCCTTTCCTCCCCTCCTCTCCCCACCTTCCCGCTATGCTCCTGGTATCCCTACTCTAATTTCTGTCCCTGAGGGGTTTATCTGACCCAGATTCTGTGTGTCATGAACTCTTATCTGTACCAGTGTACATGCTCTGGTCTAGCCAAAACTGAAAGACCGGAGTGGGGTCATGATAGTGGTGGGCGAGGAAGCCTCAAAGAACCAGAGGAATATTATGTTTCATCGGTGCTACACTGAGCCCTTTTTGACTCATCCCTTTCTTGTGACTCTTCTGTAAGGGGATGTCCTTTTGTCTACAGATGGGTTTTGAGTTTCTGCTCTGACCTGCCTCGTTCTCAACAATATTTTTGAGGGGTCTTCTGATGCCTGGTACCTCATTCCCTCAACACCTCATGATCAAACAGGCTGGTGTGCTTCCATGTACGCTTGTTGCTTCTCTGCTAGATGGCTGCTTGTTTAACTTCAAGCCTCTAAGAGCCCAGACGCTATATCTTTTGATAGTTGGGGCACCATCAGCTTTCTTCACCACATTTGCTTATGCACCCACTTTGTCTTCAGTGATCATGTCGGGAGGGTGAAGCCATTTTAAATTTAATTGAACATATTGGCCACAGCCAGCTTTCGACTAGAAGGTTGCCAAAGCAGTGCATGAAGACCAGCTTAGCTCGGAGTATATCTTTCCATCAGTCTTTTAAACAAGATTGAAGGTTAATAAAGTTCATTTTATGGATTGAATCATAACTGGGTCCGAGGGTAGGATCCACCAGTAAGCTTTAGAACTCAAAGACCAATCAGAAATGGCATTTAAAGTTAACTTCTGGGCCAGATAATTTGAGGCAGAGAGGTAAGCTCAGAAGGTTATGGCAATTATCTTTTGGGATCCCAGATAGATTTTTTTTTTCTAAAGACCAAACGATCATGAGGGCTTATGATGAAAACTTTTAAGAAAATTGAAAAACTGCATTGGGCCAGGAAAATGACACTGAGGAATTTTTTTTTTTTAATATTAGTGATATACTTGCTCATTTTTGTAGGGTAACAACAATGCAGATTTCATGGGAAACCTTACCACATACAGCCTACAAACCTGATCTTGCCCTTTTGAACTTAGTTTTGATCATCAAACTCAAAATACATTTAAAAGAAACGTGAAAAAAGTAATAAAATAAAAGGAACATGACTTGAGTCCTTTGATAATGCGAAAGTTTCTGTTTTGATGTACTTTTAAAGGGAAGAGCACGGAATTCATCAGAAGTGGGTTAGAGAGAAGGAAACACCTACTTCAGAAGTGTACAAGCGTTGTGAACCTTCTTCCAATTTTAATGTCTTTTTCTTCTTCATAAGGAGTTCAGCTTCGCAGAGTATTGTCTCAGTATCCAAACTGATTAAGTATGGTGAAAGGAAACAACCCTAGCACATACCTTTCCTGATTTTCACCCACTCAAGAGTCCCCTTCTTCGGTTCAAATGATGCCTCCTGGCCTGTACAGAATGTCACGAGAACAAAGAAATGTTCTTGAGTCTCAGGAGTTATCGATAATGTGTTACGACCCACACAGTCAAATGTCTTTACATTGTCAATTAAATATAGGTACAATTGTACAACTGTTCCTAATGTGATTAAACAATTAAATTGTATGATATGTGAAATATATGCCAATAAGACCATGTTAAGTACAAGTAGATAGATATCTTTTTGGTATTCTATGCTACAGCCAGGGTCCATCTGATGCCAGCAATAATGTCCTTCATTCTGTGCCCTCTTCGGAATTTGACCAGGTTTTATGCCAGCTTTCTTTGGTTCATCTTTTTTTAAAGGCATTTTTTGAAAGTAAAATACATTTCTGAGGGGACATGATTGCTAGCAAAGTAGCAAATGGAATCGATGAAGGGCTGTTTCTATCAATTCATGTAGTCCATATATATTATAGAGAAAGGCCAAATTTAACCAAATTAAAGTGATAGCAGTTTTGGTGATAATAATAGAGGATCTGGTACAAAAAAGGAAATGCTGTATACGTAATATTAAAAGCTTCTTTATTTTATGCCAGTGGTCCAATCCTTAGAGATAATAAAACTTAATTTTAATGCCAATTATGAATAAATTTTGGGTAATTCATTGTTATTTTAGATTATACATATTTACCTGGGTAGGTTTTGAAAGTATGGATTCAAGTACTAGACTTCTGTGTTGAGAATCCTGTTTTGGCCATGCATTTAAGTTCTTTGTACATTAATTTTATCACCTTTAGTATGCAGATGACAGTCACTACTACTTAAGAGTTGTTTGAAGATTAACTAAGTGGATTAAATATTTCAAAGTGCTTAGAATAGTATCTGACATGTCAGCTTAAAATAAAAATTTAGTAGGGAGGAAAACTAGGAAGCACGTTATAAATAACAAGGTAAGTAAACCAACTGGATCTTTTTTAAAAAAATCTTAATTTGAAAATCTATTGTATACATAGATTTTTAAATTAAAAGTTTAAAAAAAAGATATTCTTGGAAGCTGGTGCTGTAATGGTTACTTGTTGGTCTGTGATTTACAAGGTCAGCAGTTTAAAACCATCAGCTGAGCTCTTCAAAGGGGAAAGACTGACATTTTTACACAAGGAGCTATAGTCTTGGAAGCCCACCTGGTGGACAGTTCTACCTTGTCCTATAGGGTCACCATGAGTCAGATCAACTTGATGGCAGTGAGTCTTTGGTCATTTATTTATTTATTTTATTGTATAGTTACATATATTTAATAAAACTAAGTTGATTATATGGTGTAATGTTTTCTAGACTGATGATTTTATAAATTCTTGGCATCTTGGTTATAGTGTTTTTTACTACTTTTGTTCACAGGATATTCTGAATAATCTTGAATCATGTGACCTTGAGGATGATGACCTTATGCTTGATGTGGATCTTCCTGAAGACACACCTATTGAAAATGGTGAGTTAGGGTAGTATTAACCTCCAGAGATGACATATACTTAAATCACTTGACTTAATAATCTTTTAGGTATTAACTACAAATTTCTTAATTTCAGTGGATAAAAGCATTCTTAGACTGAGAACTAATCTTAGTGGAGTAAAATTAGCTCATTTGAAAAAATTCCAAACTTTTAAAACTTGATTGTGTAGGTCTAGGTTTGCTTTTTATGATCCAGTGACATCATGTACCTATCCCTCAAAGTGAATGACAAATGGGATTTGTACTGGTTTTTCTCTCTTAGTATATATTCAGTTTTCCCTCTTTCCGACTATTTTCATTTTAATAAAGTTAATGTACCTAATAAAATTTATTTGGCGAGGACCTAATGCTGGGGTGTAAGTGGAGAGGAAATGTTTTGAGAATGATGAGGGCAATGAATGTACAAATGCGCTTTACACAATTGATGTGTGTATGGATTGTGGTAAGAGTTGTATGAGCCCCTAGTAAAATGATTAAAAAAAACTTTTTTTTAATTATTTGGGTTTTAAAATAGCTGTAAAAATTAACACATGAATAAAAACCTTTTAAAATGAGCAAATCTTCACTAGTGGGAACTTGAATGAATAATTCTACCCATTTTACTGCTAATTCCATTCTACCTCCTCCTCTGGATTCTTGCTGAGGTCAGATGCCCAGGCATTCCCTCCCCTGAGGGAATCAGTTGCCAGACTGCTGTCTCATCCCTCCACATTGCTGGGATGGGGCTTTATGTAATCCATATGCTAGTCAAGTCAGGCTCTCTTGCCTCCACTGGCATTGCCTTTGTTGGACTTTCTATTTTAAGGGTTAGTCAGGAACCACAGACCAGCCTTTGGGTCCAGGACTGAAAGGCTGCTGATCCTGAGATGATAAATGGCTCCCAGAAATCAGAGAGCACCATGATCGTCTATGTTTGCCTCTTACCCCAGGCTTCCTTGGCATCAGGGATGAAGTGAAAAGGGCGGGTGGAATCCCCAACAAAATCTGTAACCTTCTTGCCGTATGAAGTAGTACGAGAGAGCTTTAAGCACTCATGAATAAGTGGAACTAAAAGATCGTGGACCTCTTTCTCTTTCGGATCAAGTCTCTCTTTATTGAGTAAAAGTGATCGTGGACCTTTTCCTCTTTCGGATCAAGTCTCTCTTTATTGAGTAAAAGTGATCGTGGACCTTTTCCTCTTTCGGATCAAGTCTCTCTTTATTGAGTAAAAGTGATAGTGGAACTTTTTCCTCTTTCGGATCAAGTCTCTCTTTATTGAGTAAAAGTGATCGTGGACCTTTTTTCTCTTTCGGATCAAGTCTCTCTTTATTGAGTAAAAGTGATAGTGGACCTTTTTTGAGAACTTTTTGAAGTCCTCTTTTATTTACAGGTGCTAGAAATAAAGGAAACAAATGTATTCCAGAATGTATTACTTAGTTTGCTGCACCAAGTGTTGAATATGTTCTAAGGATTGCAAAGAGTATACAGAGCATTATTAAATATAGAGAACATATAGATAACACCGTTAAAGATAGCTTCAAATTAGAAAAAGAAGCAAGCAATTATTTAAGAAAATAATGGACAAAAAATGCAGAACAGAGTAGGCAGTGTATGGAATTTTTCTATAGCTGTTGGGTAGAATCTGTCTACTTCTTACTTTGTAATTAGTTTGCTTTAAAAATTTGGAATGGAATCCATCTCCTTCCAAAGACTGACAACCCCTGCAAGATTGTTAGTTAGTCATCTTCTGGTTAAGCTATGTGTCTTACCTGGATCAGAAGTGTTGCTGTTAAGAAAACTACCACAAGTGGATGGCTTTAACAAACAGGAACTTATTTTCTCACAGTTTAGGAAGTTAAAAGTTCAAATTCAGGCCTCCAAAGGTAGGGTAAGGCTTTCTGTCTCTCTTGCCTCTGAGGAAAGGTTCTCTCCTTTGTGTGTTTATTCTGTTCTATCTCAATAGCAAAAGAGATCGATTTAAGACATACTCTACATCAATCCTGTCTCATTAATAGAGCAAAGATAATCCATTCCCATTGGGATTATAACCATTGTTGTAGAGGTTAGGATTTCCCTCACGTGTTCAATCCATAACAAGATGTGATTTGAAGGTGATTTTCGGATATGGTGAATGTGGATCTGAGCATTAACCGGTTGGAGTTGAATTGTTGTGGTTAACAGAACCCGATAAAGTTCTTTTTGGTTGGGGTTCTGGAATGTCTTTCTCTAATATCTCTCAGATCAGAAGATTTCCAGCTTTTTTAGCCATGACAGGACTGTTTAAGAGGATGTTGAGAAAAAAACTACTGGTTAATGATAAGCTGGTTATATTACTTAACTTCAATGGGATGTCCCTTTACAAACTCATAAGCAAGAGTGGATGAACTTCAGATCCATTATTAAAGCCATGGATGCTTAGAGTCATTAATATGAGGGGACCTCAGAAAATTTATGGAAAAAATATATTGTCTTTGAATTCTACTTTCCCATGAACTTTTTGTAGCCCATTTATATTGCTAATTTGAGTTAGAATTTCATTTGTTCCTTCTCCCTTCCTTGGAGATTTGGAAACGATAAACAATAAAGTTCTGAGTAATAGATGGGGCTTTGCAAAGCTCTTTAACGGTTCCATAAAATGAGGGCCCCATTACTAGAAAACATGAGTTTCCCAAGCTTGGTAATAAAAGATCAAGTAAATAGTTGGGCTTTTATCCTATCATGAAAGCAATAGTTCTCAGCTGGGAAAGGTTTCAGTATCAACCCCTTGCGTTTGGTCAATTCTGATCTATAAGGTTTCTGAAACTATAATCTAGGGGTAGAGAATGTCCAGCTCCTGGGCCATATATAAACCCCTTGAAATCATCAGTGTCAGCTAACATCACGTGCTTCACCAAAGAGAAGCCATTTCAGTCATCACATCTAAGCCAAACCAAACTCAACTGCCATCAAGTCAATTCCGACTGATAGCTACCCTGTAGGACAGGATAGAACTGCTTCTGAGAGTTTCAGAGACTGCTTATGGGGATAGAAAGCCCTTTCTCCCAAGGAGTAGTTAGTGGATTTGAACTGCTGACCTTGCAGATCATAGCCCAATGTATAAATACTATGCCACTAGGGCTCTCTAGCCAACAGCCATTTGGTTATTTATAACATCATTCACCAGCCATACTGATCAAATTATCACATTAGGGGAGAGTTAATTAACTGTTTGATCAGTATGTCCTATGAATGATGTTATATTCAGTGGACCTTGGTAGAAAAAAGGTTTCTTACACCTGCTATAAACCATTAGTGGATCCAACATTTTCTTTTCCAGAGCTACAAGTAGGTTTAAACTGCTAACCTTGCAATTAGTAGCTCAGTGCTCAACCCGCAATACCATCAGAGTTCCTAATTGTATAATTGATTAATTTGGACACATTCAGGTAGGCCCTGAGAGTTGAGCTCTTATGGGTTGTTAGGGAGCCAGAAATACAGTGGTAGAAATTTATAGTTTACTGTTTTTCCTGTCGCGTGCTTACCAATGTACCACTAGCTCACATTTATCGTATGTGTTAGTCTGGGTAGACTAGAGAAACAAATTCATAGAGACAAGAGACACGTGTATGAAAAGAGGTTTATTTACAAGAGCAGCTGAATATTGAGGAAACATCCTAGTCCAGTACAAATCAAATCCATAAGTTCGATACCAATATAAAGGCTTCTTCTGACATGAAACATATGCAATGGTACCAAATGTAGGAAGATCACAGGCCAGTAGGTGGGAAGTCCTATGGATCCAGTGGTATTGTAAGCATCTCAGTGCTGGCAGGGGTCACCATGTGGCTTCTCTAGCACCCAGGGCTGGAGTCTTTCAGCGTAGTGCCATGTGTCTTGTCTCCAAGGGAGTGAGACAAGAGAGAGTGTGTCTCCTGTGTCTCCTGCCTCCAAGGAGGAAATTACAGGAGTTCCCAGAATTCTTAGGAGAAGGCCATGCTCACACAGAGGTCTCATTAGCTATGATTGATTGACAGACGACCTCACCCCTTCACTCTTAATCCTCTCAAGTCCCCAATTGACACCAGATTATGTAACTACCACATCATATTAGCCAGGTTTTTTTATTTTTGCTTCCCCCCCCCTGCTGGAATGCTGTTTAATAATTGGTCTTAAAATTGTTTATCAGGAATCATATCATTGTGAATGAGGGGCAGTGTTGAGTGGGGATCCAAAGGCAGCTGGACATTCTCTTACAGAAGGTTCGCGGAGAGGAGATGATCCAGTCAGGGTGCGGTGTAGCAACGATGCAACATACAACTTTCCTCTAGTTCCTAAATGCTTTCCTCCCCACCCCCCAATCATGATCCCAATTCTACCTTACAAATCTGGCTAGACCAGAGGATGTACACTGGTACAGATAGGAACTGGAAACACAGGGAATCCAGAGCGGATGATCCCTTCAGGATCAGTGGTGTGGTGTGAGTGGTGATACCGGGGTTGGGGTTGAAAAGGAGAACCGATTACAAAGATCTACATATAACCTTGTCTCTGGGGGATGGACAACAGAAAAGTTGAAGGGAGTGGGTAAGATATGACAAAATAATAATTTATAAATTATCAAGGGTTCATGAGGGAGGGGGGACCAGGGAGGGAAGGGGGGAAAATGAGGAGCTGATACCAAGGGCTCAAGCAGAAAGCAAATGTTTTGAGAATGATGTTGGCAACAAATGTACAAATGTGCTAGACATAATGGATGTATGTATGGATTGTGATAAGAGTTGTACAAGCCCCCAATAAAATGATTGAAGAAAAAAATTGTTTATCAGGATTGTGTTGATCATAATTGTGATCTGTATTAGCAATTATTATAATGTGTCTCTATGAATGCTATTAGGAATATATTGGCCAATTTATGCTTATTGTGGTGAGGACTTTCATATAGAACTTTTTTGAAGTTCCATCAGAAATCCTCTGGTGTGACCAATAATGAGAGTGGAGATACCAGGAGGGTAAGGGTAAGGTCAGGGAGAAAGAGGAACCGATCACAGGATCTACATATAACCCCCTCCCTGGGAGATGGACAACAGAAATGTAGGTGAAGGTAGACATTGGAGAGTGTAAGACATGAAATAATAATAGTAATTTACAAATTATTAAGGATTTGTGAGGGAGGGTGGGGAAGGGAGGGGAAAATGAGCTGATATCAAGGGTTCAAGTAAAAAAATGTTTTGAGAATGAGATGGCAACAAATGTACAAATGTGCTTTACACAATGGATGGATGTATGGATTGTAATAAGAGTTGTATGAACCCCCAATAAAATGATTTACTGTATATACTCGAGTATAAGCTAAGCTGAATATCAGCGGAGGCACTTAATTTTACCAGAAAAACTGCATAAAAAATGTGCTGTAAAACTCGGCTTATGCATGATTATATGGTGTTTTAAAAAAAAAGTCCTCTGGTGCTGCAAGTGCAAGAGATTATTCTGACATCATTTTCATCCAGGGTGGTGCAGTTAATTAACTCATGTGCTAGCCAATAGGTTTGAGTTTCCAGTTTTCCCTGTTTTAGGGTACAAATATGAAATATAAGTTAATGAAAACATTTATTAAGTCTTAAAAGGGACAGACTACAAAAAGACACAAACACATCATGGATGAGGGAGGCCACTAACATGAAGTCAAAATGGTGTCTAAGGAATCACTGTTGGGACATTAGTTAAATAGGAATAGAACAAAGAAACTATCACAAATTCATGATTGGTGGCAGATCAGTACATCAAAGTTACAGCTGAGACTACAGAAGCAGAATACAGGGCCGTGACTGGGACAGTTACATTACGTTAGATAGAAGGGTTTACAAGATTGGTGCAAGGTTTTCCGACCAGGGCAAGCAGGCCTGATTCAGGACTATGGAAACCCCCTGTTACCATCTCTGTGAGAGTGATCTTCATTGAGGACACACCCAGGCAAGCCCCTAAGATTCTGCCCTTCCCTGGAGGCCAGCTAGAGAGGGGTGGAGGTAATTAATCTACTTTCCCAGATTATTAATATACTGCCTGAGAGCAATATTGTATGCAGCCTTGGTTATTGATCAGAAAGAATTCACTTGAGACTTAAATCAGTGTGGGACTCTGCAAATGGATTTTGGTGGCTAATGCCTTTTGCAAACTGGGGTGCTCAGAATTTAAACTCTTAATATAATCCAGAGATTTCTGGTCATCTCTTTCCAAAAAAACCCCAAAGCAACATCAACTATAAAAAAACCTGAAGCAGTTTTACCCTGACATACCTGGGATTGCCACGAGTTAGAGACTGTGTCAACAACTGGAATTCACATCCAGATTGCCACCAGTGACTCCTTTGCTGACTCTTTAAACCTCTTTGAATAGTCAGCCACCTTACGAGGGGCACCCACCAAAATTGGAATTATTATTAACCACCCCCTCGAAGCTTTGTATTTAATTTTTTTTACAAGACCTTATCACCTTCAAAGTACTCTCCATTATATTTAATACATTTGTCAAATCTGCGATTCCATTTTGGAAACATTTTTCAAACTCATCTGTTTGGATAGCTGACAGCACCTCCCCCGTTTTTTTCTTCACTTCTTCTATGTCATCAAATCACTGTCTTTTCATGTCCCTCTTCATTCAGAAACAAAAAGAAGTAACACGGAGCTGTTTTTTGCCCAAAACTGATGCACTGAGATGGCTATGTGAGCAGGTGGATTGTTGTGGTGGCAAAATCAGTCCCCCATCTGCCGCAAAGCAGGCCCTTTTTGTCACACATTGTTACACAATCATTTCAGAACCTCTAAATAGAAAGCTTGGTTAGCAATCTGACCTGGTGAAACAAACTCCAAATGCATTAAGAGTTGACATTTTTGTCCATTAGGGAAGTTGACGGACCTCCAGAATGAGGTTTGTCATCAATCAATATTTCCCCTTTTATTTTTTTAATTGTTTTATTAGGGGCTCATACAACTCATCACAATTCATATATACATCAATTGTGTCAAGCACATTTGTACATTCATTTTCCTCATTCTCAAAACATTTGCTCTCCAACCAAGCCCCTGGCATCAGCTCCTCAATTTTCCCCCTCCCTCCTGCTCCCCCCTCCATCTATTTCACCTTTTTTGAAATGAGAAAACCACTTGTCCACTTGAGTTTTTCCCACAGAGCTTTCCTTGTAAGCTGTGTTCAACATCGCAACAGTTTCTGGGGCATTATCCCCCAAGCAGGAAATAAACTTCCATAGTCGCATGCTGTTCTCATAAATCGGCCATCACAGAAAAATGAGGTTTGAACGAAACTACAAAAAAATTCACTGTGACCAGAGAGAACCTTTCCACGCGACACCACTGGGTGCGCTAACTCAGGGAGAGTTGCTAGATGGTC
>NW_022105908.1:10824030-10852682 GCF_000313985.2 Echinops telfairi | reverse complement strand
AGACTATAAAAGCTCTGCCCAAGATTGGAAACCTCCTCATATTTATTTTTAGTGTCACGATCTTGAGCAGTTTAAAAGTCCGGTGAAATGATGAACCAGACACTTCTGTTACTGTTTGTGTCAATAAGCTTTTATATCGTACTTTATGATATTCACATCCTCAGGAATCATGAACACATTTCCGTTGCATTGCTTCTGACTCATAGTGAGCTGAAGCAGAGAGTAGAACTGCTCCTTAGAGTTTTCAAGGCTGTCATATGATGGAAGAAGAGAGCCACAGCTTTCTCCTCCTAGCACATGGTGGGTATGAACCCTGACCTTTCAGCTAGCAGTACCAAGTCTTCTCAAGAAGCACTAGAACACTTAAAGTCTCTAATATGCTGACCATCCTTAAATAGGTTTCTTTCTGTGGTGAAAACATTTAACATTTTGGGCTAGCTGATTTTGCTTCTGGCAAGAGGTAATATTCTAGGGACTCTTTTACATTAAATCCTGATGGATGTTTAAGCTTTAATGTAAAGCTAATCAAGTTTAAGTCTGATTAGAGGTATTCTAATAAATCTGTGAGACAAAGTAAAGTATTATAAAGAAATGTGCAAAATCTTAGAGTTAGGAAACTAAGAAGGAAGGACACGCTCAGCATATCTTAAACTGAAACACCTGAAAAAATTCAAGCCTTGAGCTGCAATACTGAAAGATTCTTAGGCAAGATACTGAATGATGCAGGAAGTTTCAAGAGAAGATAGGACTACACAGAGTCACTGTACCTAAAAGAACTAGTCAATATTCTACCATTTCAGGAGGCAGCATATGAACAAGAACCAATGGTATGGAAGGAAGAAGTCTAAGCTGCACTGAAAGCATTACTAAAAACAGGGCTCCAGGAATTGATGAGGTATCAACTGAAATCAACAAGCTGACGAAGAACTGGAAGCAGTCTCTTATCTATGCCAAGAAGTATGTAAGGCAACTCTCTGGCCACCTGATGGTAACAGATCCTTATTTGTACCCATTCCAAAGAAAGATAACCCAACAGAATGTTGGATTTTTAGATATATGTCTTGGCTTAAAGCAGAGAATACCCCAAAGATGTTTGCTTGTGCTTTATTCACTATTCTAAGGTAGTCAACTGTGTAGATCATAGCAAACTATGGATAGACTTGAGAAAAAATGGGAATTTCTGAACACTTTATTGTGCTCCTGTAGAACTTGTACAGAGATGTAGAAGCATTTGTGCAAACATAAGAAGGGAATACTGTGTGGTTTAAAATCAGGAAATGTGTGTGTCAGAAAGTGTATCCTTTCACTATACTTATTCTTTCTGTATGCTGAGCAAATTATCAGAGAAGCTGGACTATGACGAATAAAGCAGTTAGCAGGATTGGAGGAAGGCTTAATCATAACCTTTGATATGCAGATGATACTCCCATACTTGCTACAAGTGAGAAGGAAATAGAATACAAGTGAGGAAGACTTGAAGCACTTGCTGATGAATATTAAGGACTGCAGCCCTCAATATGGATTACAAGTCAATATTAAGAAAACCAAAATTCTCACAACTGGCCCAATAATATCGTGATAAAGAAAAGATTGACGTCAAGGATTTTTTTCTTGCTGAGATATCTACGATTAGTGCTCATGAAAGTAGTAATAAGAGATCAAGCAACACATTGCATTGGATAAATCTGCACAAGACCCCTTTCGAGTGTTAAAAAGCAAGGATGTTATTTTAAAGGCCTAAGCTGTGTCTGACAGCCTCCTATGGATGTGAAAGTTGGACATTGAATAAGGAGGACCCAACAAAAATTCATGCATTTGAATTATGGTGCTTAAAGTACCATGGACTGCCAAAGAACAAACAGATCTGTCTTGGAAGAAGTACAGTGAGAATACTCCTGAGAAGTAGTACTTTAGACGTGTTGTCAGGAGAGACCAGTACCTGGAAAAAGTCATCATGCTCCATAAAGTGAAAAGGGGAAGACCCTGGGCAAGGTGGATCCACACCAGGGCTGTTAACGGTGGGTCAGACAGAGCAACAGTTGTGAGGATGACCCATGGTAGTGTTTCGGTCTGTTGCTCATAGGGTCCCCATGAGTCAGAACTGACTTGAAAGCACCGAACAACAATACCTCTGTTCAGAACATATTGTATCACACGAATGTTCGACATCCGAGGATTTCATTTTCTTCAGGTAATGGAGAATAAAAAAAGTATAGGAGAAAGGGGAATAGTTAAAGAAAGTCTGCAATGTGGGAAAAACTAAAAGAGATACCATATATACTCAAGTATAAGCCGACCCAAATATTGGCCGTGATACCTAATTTTACCACAAAAACTCGGCTTATACACGAGTGTGTTCACAGTACTTTTAATTTATATGCATTTCTCTTATAACTTGGCCAAGACTCTCTGAAGGATACAATTTTCACATCTGAATTTTCTTACTGCTTTTGGCAGGCAGTTTAGCATTTTTTTATTTGTTCCATTTTTTCCTTTTTTTTAAGTATCACTTTATTGGGGGCTCTTACAGCTCTTAGAACAATCTAGACATCAGTTGTATCAAGCATATTTGTACAAATGTTGCCATTATTATTTTCTAAACATTTACTATTTGAGTCCTTGCTATGAGCCCCCTCCCCCCGTGACCCCTTGATAAATTATAAATTATTATTTCCATATCTTACACTGACCGCTGTCTCCCTTCCCCCATGATTTCTGCTGTTTGTCCCCCTTGGGTGTATGTGTGTGTGATTGTGTCAATCATTGTGTTTGGTCCCCCCTCCTGCCCTCCTCTCCTTACCCCTACTCCCCTGATAATGCTACTCCCATTTCTGTTCCTGAGGGGTTTATCTGACCTGGATTCCGTGGGTCGTGAGCTCTTATCTGTACCAGTGTACTCAGGCTCCAGTCTAGCCTGAAGTGGAAGGCAGGACTAGAGTCATGATAGTGGTGAGTAAGGAAGGCTTAAGGAACCAGAGGGATGTTTATTGTGTGTTTAATCAGCGCTATACTGCACCCTGATTGACTCATCCCTTCCTTGTGACCCTAGCCCCTTTCTTGTGACCCTTACATTTTCAGTCTAAGGTTCCTCTCAAATAATCTTGTTCTATTAAATGCATGGGTTATGTTGCTTTATTCTTTTGTTCAGGAGCCTTCAGTGGTCATTCATTGTCTTACCGATTAAAGCTTGGCATTTGGCATATCCAGAATTTGTCTTCAGGTTCAAGTTTATGAATTGCACAATGTATAAGTTGTTATTTCCTCACCCATTCTTTATTTTCTCTATTTTAAAAGGTTTGTATTAATATAATCACTTTCTAAGTTCTATCTCACAAATTCATGGTGCCTATTGCATTGCTATGGTGGTACCTGTTGGGCTGCTAACCACAAGGTCAGCGGTTTGAAACCACCAAAAACTCTGCAGGAGAAAGAAGATGCTTTCTACTTCCATGATGAGTTACAGTCATGGAAACCCATAGGGGCAGTTTTCCCCTGTCCTGGAGGGTCGCTGTGAGTCAGAATTGACTCCATGGGAGTGAGTTTCTGTATTAGGTTGCTCTTCCTTCATGTTAAATTTATTAAGGCCATATTTTTGTCAAACAATAATACTGACCTTGATTGCTTCAAATATTGTATCGTTTTCTGTGTAGGTGTCTTTTTCTCTATTTTAATACCAATTGTGTTTGGTAATAACAAGGTGGGTTTGTGTGTGTGCGGTTTCTTTGAAATAATTTTTCCTACTATTCAAGCCAAATTTTAACTCAAATCTACTGATTAGATTATAAAATCCACTGTAAAGTGTGGTCTTCCCAGACTTTGTAATGTGTAATTTCTTCCTCTCTCTTCATCGTAATTGTTAGTAGTTATAGATGGGGATATTATGTGTGTCTTTCATTACTTTATAAGAAAGTAATCCAGGTTGCCTGTGGGATAAGGGATCTAGTTTTACCCTAGGTAAGATAGACTTTGCCCCTGTCTCTTGAGAAATATCATTGGAGTAATTGAAGTGCCTTGGTCTGGGACACCCAGGGAACACAGGGAAGTCTGTGCTGGTGAGTAGGGGCTGCTCATACCTGAAAAGACTAACCTGGAAGGCAAATATCAGTTAGCCATTCTCACTGCCATCAAGTTCATTCAGGCTCATGGTAACCCTATAGAGCAGAATGGAGCTGTCCCTATTGCGTTTCCAAAGTGATAACTCTTTCTGAGTGTGGATAACCTCATCTATCCTTCCCACACGTAGCTGGTAAGTTTAAATCACCATCCTTGCAGTTAACAACCCAATGCATAACCCATTATACTATGGGACCTCTTTTCAATTAGCCATAGTAGTGTGATTTAGCCTATCATGCAGGACTGCTTGATAAAAGCCGATCCACAGAGGCTTCGAGAGTTTCCTGGATGATACGAACATCTGTTTTAGGGAGCATAGCATGTTCTTTGGGGCATGAAAGTTCTGTGTTGTGAACCCTTCCAGTCTCTTCATTTTATCCATTTTGATTTAATAGTTGTGTTAGTCTGGGTAGACTGGAGAAACAAATCCATGGACACTCTCATATGTATAGGAAAAAGCTTTCTATACAAGAGTAATTGAATATTGAGAAAACATCCAGCCTATTCCAGATCAAGTCCATAAGCCCAATATTAGACCATATGTCTGATACCAATCTATAAAGTCCTCTTCAGACTCACAAAACACATGCAATGACACCGAATGCAGAAAGATCACAGGCTAGTGGGTTGGGAGCCTTCTGGATCCAGTGGTGTTATAAGCATCTCAGCGCTGGCAGGGGTCTCTACATGGCTTCTCTGGCTCCATAGGTCTGGTTGCATCAGCGTAGGTCCATGTGGCTTCTCCAGCTCCGAGGGTGTAGCACCATGTGTCTTGTCAGTAGAGCATCTCCAAGGGAGTGAGCAGAGAGAGACACGCGTCTCCAGCCTCCAAGGAGGAAATACAGGATTTCCCAGAATTCTCAAAAGGCCATGCTCCATTGTAATTGACAGGTCAGACTTTATCCCTTCACTCGTAATCCTCTCAACAGCAGATTACGTAACTACCACAATAATTCTGTAGTCATAGTATGACCCACTTGCCAGGGAGTCAATTCTGACGTACAGTGACCCTTTATAAGAGAATAGATAGCCTCGTCTTTCTCCTCTGGAGCCCCTGGTGACTTTGAGCTGTCTACCTTTTGGTTAGACACCACCATCTATTCTCCCTAAATTCTATGAGTGGTTGCAATAAATTATTAAACTCAAAGGAATGGTGGGAGCCAGGAGCCCAGAGAGTAAAGGTATTTAATGGATTCCCATCTGGCAGCTGGCATCCTAGATATAATGGGAACCAGCCCCCACTTTTGTGGCTTGCAGGTCAGAATGTTTAGGTGTCATCTGGACTTGCTGAGCACCTGATGGACAATCTCTTTAAACTTGTGAGCGCTGTCCTAGCTCCAGCTAGCTAACATCAGAAGGAGAGTGCTTTGGGGCAGCTGGTGATGAACTTGGAGAAGTGGGTAAAGACTCATATTTTAGAGATGGATTTATACTAATCCTTATCACACACCTGTGCTTTCATTATTAAATGTGAAGAATTGGGTACAATGAGTTTTAGACATATGAATCTCCACATCAAATACCATTTTAGCCATGTTCTTCTTTTTTTCCCAATTCCAAAGGGTTTAAAATGCCCGGTATTACATTGTTTCCTAAAAAACCCAAACTAAAATTAAACCCATGACTGGCAAGTTGAATTCCAACTCAGAGTGACCCTATAGGACAGAATAAAACTGATCTGAGAAAGCTGTAAATCGTCAAGAAAATGCGCTGCCACCTT
Source organism: Echinops telfairi (assembly GCF_000313985.2). Classification (NCBI taxonomy): domain Eukaryota; kingdom Metazoa; phylum Chordata; class Mammalia; order Afrosoricida; family Tenrecidae; genus Echinops; species Echinops telfairi. The sequence continues at coordinate 10,846,849 of NW_022105908.1, read as the reverse complement.
TCTCCCACAGAGCGACTTGGTGGCCTTCAAATAGCCAATCTTTCATTTAGGAGCTTAGTGCTTGACCTTTGTGCTACCAGGGGTCCTCTTTTGCTTCCTCCAAAAACTGCTAACTAACCTCCATCAAGTTGATTCTGACTTATAGTGATGCTATGGGACAGGGTAGAAATGCCCTGGTCGTTTTTGAGATTTTAATTCTTACGGGGTAGAAAGCCTCATCTTTCTCCTGCCCGTTGCCTCTTACTCACAGTAAAAGAACTATCAAAATATGCTGCCTTATACCATGGGAGCAGGCAACGTCCTTCAGAAGGTACATATTAATTTTCCAGCAGGGTACTAAATTCCAAACCTGGCCTGTGACACTTTTGATTAACACCTTGTTTTTAAAGTATTCTAAAGTGATGCTTTTAGTTCTACAAGCACCATTTGTTTACTACAGGCTCCATCAGTCCATATGACAGAGAAGCATATTTTCTTTCTGGGTCTTTTTTGTCCTCTTAGTTATCAGCTTCTGGAAACTTGTTCTGAATGCTCTCCATTTGGTAAATTTGTTTACTTTTTGTATTCATTTCTATATTATCTCTTTGATCCTTCCAGAGAACCCTTTTTTCCTTTAAGAAACCACCACGGGTGTTAATTCACATTCTGTTCTTAAAAATGAAGTAGACAATTTTAAGGTAAATAAAATATATGTTATTGTCAGGTATATGGGATAAAAAGATAATCAGGATACTTCCTGCAGAATTTTCGGAATAGTCATTTATGTTAGAATTCTATCTCCTTGTGTCTCAATTTGAACTTTAGTCTTCTGAGCCAATTTGATCTTTAGATCATGGCAAATGCTTATTTACTGTTATGCCCATGGTTGAGTTCAAGTTCCAATAAACACTTTAGTTTGGATCGCTTTAGTTGTGGTACCAACAACCTTTAGCAAAGAAAATGTGGTACATTAATTTCTGCATAGTTATTTCCCACAATATTTTTCTGGCCTGTTTGCTTAGTGTGTTTGCTTTTGATTTCCCCGTGTTTTCCTTGTTTATATCCTACTAAGAGCATACTGACTTGTGCAAATTTTCACCTTTGAGAGTAAGTAAAAAAATTTTTTTCTGCCTTAGTTAAGGAAAAATTAATTCAGAGTATTTAAAAGTAGATGTTTATTATCCATAGTTATTGTTATGATTGAATCATTAATCATTACCGCCCCCACCCACTCTACCCCAAAATATCTGCTATGAATCCTAACCTCTATGCCTGTGGTTATAATCTTTTGGGTATGATTTCTTTTTTATAAGACCATATTAAGATCAACCTCCTTTGAGATAAATAAACAGGCAAGTGAGTAAACAGATGGACATGGAGATCTCAAAAACAAACAAACAAACAGAAGCAGAAGAAACAAGAACTTTCCTCAAGACCTATCAGAGGAAAAAAAAAATCTTTTCTGAGATCTGGTACTATGCATTCTGTTGTCTGGTATTCTAAACTATAGAAAATGAACTTCTGTTTGTAAAAGTGCTATTATCTAGCAGCACTAGATAATTATGACAGCTATAGAGAATTGCTTGAAATAAACTAAAGTTGCCATGTAGAAATATGTGGGAATTTATTTTATGGACTCCAAAGAGCTCTGGTGTTGTGTGGGCTAAGCGTTGTGCTGCCAACTTCAGAAACTGCAGTTTGATGGTTCAGACCCACTAGAGGCTTTCTGGGAGGAAGATGAGGCTGTTCGCTCCTGTAAAATTTTACAACCTTGGAAAGCCTGAATTGAGTCATCATGAGTTGAAATCTACTTGATGACAGTGTTTTTAAAATTTGTTTGTAAGTGTAATAGAAATTTGATTTTATAAGTGATATTGCCCAAAGGGTTACACTAAAGATAGTTTTAAACCTTTTTAGGGGTTTATAAAATATATGTTCTTTTGTAATCTCATTTTCCACTAAGTTTATTGACACACAGTTATCTTGGTATTTTCCAGCAGTCGGATTTTTTCCCCTGTGATTGAGTACTTTTCTTATCTTGATTTTTCTAATGTAGTGCCAAGAAATTACTTGAAATTGCATTGTTTAAAATAATTTCAAATACAAGATTTCTTTTTTTTAAGTTTGTGGATCTACCTAAAATGTACAGTTATTTTCTCACCCCCACATTGACTCTTAATGAATATAAGAAACTCATCGTCACCCGAGTCAATCTGACTCATAGTGATCTTCTGTGGGTTTCTAAGGCTGTAACTGTTTACTAGAGTAGAAAGTCCAGTCTTTCTCCCCTTATGCTGCTGGTGATTTTGACCTGCCAGCCATGCATATCACAGCCCAGCTTGTCACCACTATACCACCAGGGCTCTTCATTGAATACGTATAAGCAAATTAATTTATGCTATCCAAAGACATTGAAATTGTTAGGTGTTTAGAAAATGCATTCTAATCAATATACTGTAACTGTTGTTCAAATACAGTATAGAGAATGAACTCTTCATTTTTCAAAGTAAAAAGTTTTAATATGACTAAAAAAGACTTGGTTTTTCTCTAAAATTGAGGATTATATTGATTACTAAAGTTTTATCACAAGGAATTGTAAACTTGCACGATTTGAACTTTCTCAGACAACAATTCTCAGCCTAGACAAACCTTTCCCTTTCTGTGGCTTGGGTTAATACTTAGTTGTATTTTTAGTAGCATTTCTAACTCAATAGCTATGCAAGCACTGAGTGAAGATGGAGTCACAGGGCAAACTGGGCTTGTTTCCCAAGAGAGGGCTGGGAGTTGAGCAGGAAGGAAGGCCTGTTTGTCAGTGCTTTGCATGCAACTATGTCTGAGTAGGCTGCCAGCACTACAATGTCTCCCTTGTACAAAGTAACTCTCTTACTGAGTGGTCAGATATGCGAGGAAAAAGATTTTGGGTAAGGGAAGGAGGAGAACCTCTGTGTGTTTCAAAGAGATTGTTTTCATGTGTTTGTGGTGTGTGGCTTGCCGGGAGTTCGCTGTTTGTTGCTGTTAAGTCTGGCTTTGTTTTCAGTGGCATTTTAGACTTTTGAACAAGCTCTACTGCTTGCAGATTTAAAAAGTTGTATTTTTTAAAATGTGAACTTCATTTAAGAATATTTGTTTTTGATAAAAAGTTAAACCTGTACTTCTTGAACTCTGTAAGATTGAAATAATGTCTGTTTTAGGCATGAATTCTTTACTAGAATTATGATCTTTGCCTTGTAGTTTTTACTAAAATCAGAACTAACTCGTGATAAAAACTTTTTATAACTGTTTACTGCTGTTTAAAAAATAATAATGTTGATTTCAAGGATAATTTGCTTGTTTTAAAACTGTGGTAGTTACTTGTTTACTTTTTTGACTGTGATTTATCAAAAGTGTTACAGTTTTCTTCAGTTTTAACACTGTACTTTAACTCATTATTTTTCTTCTGAAAAGTTTGTGTTTACCATAATTGCTCTAATTTTTAGAATACTTGTTTTATTTTATCAACAGTATCTAATTGTCAGGCTACAAACAGCTAACTTTTATGGAGTTAGTACATGTTTTTAAAGTGTTTTGCTTTTAAATCTGTCTAGTGGAGTGTGACAATATGAACCGTTTTGACCGATCAGAAAGAAATGCTCGGCAGTCTCAGGAAGGATTTTGGAAAAGGCCACTTCAGAGGTGGAGTGGACAGGAACACTACCACCTCAGTCATCCTGACCACTATCATCACCATGGAAAAAGTGACTTGAGCAGGTGAGTACTATTATAACATACATTTTATTATCTCTGGTTAATTTTGAATCATAACTTTTCTAACATCTTTTTGTCTGGTTTTCAGATATACCAAAAACCATATCATAGTTACATATGGCCCTCATTGGAATGATATATAGCTATTTATTGTATATACAAAGGACTTATTAAAAAGCCTATTCCTACAAAAAAGACCTAAATCTTTTTTCTTTAGGTTCATTCATAATGCCTATTATTTGTATCTGATATTTGGACTTTTGGTTGTGGTATGATTTTTCTAACTCCCATTTGGGAATGATTAAATGTTGCCTTTGTCAAAAGGTTATTTATTATATTTCAAAATAATATCTGAAATAAATGCCATGTGACTTATTTTCTTTTGCGTAAGTGTTTGGTTTAAATTTCTTAATGAATTCCTGGAGTACTTTTAGAAACAGAAGAAGGTATGTGTGAAAGTCTTAAGGCTTGACTTTGTAACATGAAGGATGGCATTTAGTTATACGAAACCTTATGTACAATAGCACTTTGTAGTTATTCAAATATTGGATCTAAGTCTGATCAGGCAAAAATTAGCTTTGCAAGCTTAGATAAGCCATTTAGCCCCTATCTACTTCTGCTTACCGTCTGCAAGATGTATTTAAAAGTACCTTTCTCTCGGTGTTCCAGGATGAAGGTAAAGTGCCAAAAGCAGTGTCAGGCTTACAGTTGGCACCAATGATAGTTATTGGTGCTCTTAATTTTTTTCACAAGGGATTTAAGGTCATTTGGGAGTACAGTACTTCTAAAATACAAATATTAAGCATGGGATAAAGAGGACATAATATAAGAACATTAATAATTGGATGTGAGGTTGACATAGCATTTTTAATACAGTGAGAGCTGAAACTTGATGGGCTGATTTGTTTCCAGGCCTCACTAAGTTTTTCATCTTTGACAGAGCGCACCTTTCTGTTGCTCATTTTAATGGAAAATATTTGAGCTTTCCTTTTTTTAGAGGTTTTTTGCTTTTTACAGTTTCCACTTTTTGTGGGCCTACTGTAGGACAGACTTCTTGTTGCTGGGATGCTCAGAGTATATGAGAGATAATGTAGACAGTGATCTATAAGGGACTTCAGGAGCATATAGCAAATGATTTTTGTCTAGGTGTAGTACACAATAAAGGTAGCTAGTATTTAATTGATTCTAAAAGTGTTAATTGAAAGGTGTTTAGAGGGAAAAAATCTTCCAGATGGAAAAAAGCATGAGCCAAACAAATAGACAAACAACTGTGAAAGGGGTATGACATTTTCTTTTAATCATTTTATTCGGGGTTCGTACAACTCTTATCACAATCCACACATCCATCCATTGTGTCAATCACATTTGTACATTCGTTGCCATCATCATTTTCAAAACATTTTCTTTCTACTTGAGCCCTTGGTATCAGCTCCTCATTTTTTCCCCTCCCTCCCCCACCCTTCCTCCCTTACGTACCCTTGATAATTTATGAATTATTATTAATTTTTTTGTCATGTTTTACACTGTCCGATGTTTCCCTTCCCCCACTTTTCTGTTGTCTGTCCTCCTGGGAGGGGGTTATATGTAGATCATTGTGATCGGTTTCCCCTTTCTTGCCCTATCTTCCCCTTTCCCTTCTCTGAATATTGGTCCTCAGAGGGTTATCTTTCCTGGATTCCTCGTATTTCCAGCTGTTATCGGTACCTATGTACCTCCTCTGGTGGTCTAGTCAGATATGTAAGGTAGATTTTGGGGTCATGATAGTGAGGGGAAGGAAGCAATAAAGAACTAGAGGAAAGTTATATGTTTCAACGGTGCTATACTGCACCCTGACTGGCTCGTCTCTTCCTTGTGACCTTCTGTAGACAATTGGACATCCCCTTACAGAAGGGTAACAAGGGTATGACATTTTAAAAGAACTTACCAAGTTTATCTGAGCAGAATAGCTGGGTCACTTGGAAGAATGAATAAATATGATTTAAACACTAGATAGTACAAGGATCTTTTACATTTTAAAGCAAATGATGCCAAATTTCAACTTGAAGTGTGGCTATTATTCAGCCTGTCCAAAGTGCAATGAATTTTCTAGAAGTAGTAGCTTTCTCTGCCCCTGGCGAGATCATATGAGGCTGATAAGTCATCTGTCAGAGAAGTTAAACAACATTTTCTAAACTCTGTTCCCTTCTTGTCAAATATATAGGAACTCTGGTCAGATGAGTATGGAAATGAACAAGTTAAAATTACTATTTTTTATTGCAAGATAACATGATGCCTTTAATATGTGCGCATAGTACTATGATTGTATAAGAGGTGGTAGAAGATAAAATATTAATTTGGCAAATCCCCAAAAAACAGGAGCATAAATCATTTATTCACAATTTTTTGAGAGACTAGTGATCATCTATACCAGTGATTCTTGGCTTTTAGAGAGAAATGCACAACACATCTATCTCTATCTATCTATCTATCTATCTATCTATCTATCTATCTATCTAATCTATCTATAGATGGATCAATCAATAGATAATCATTTTATTGGGAGATTTTACAGCTCTCCTATCAATCCATACATCAATTATAGCAATCACTTTTATGCATATGGTGCCATCATCATTTTCTTTCTTTTTTTTAAATTTTTTTTTATTTTTTGCCATCATTTTCAAAACATTTTCTTCGACTTCAGCAGCTCTTCTTTTTCCCCTCCCTCCCCCATACTTGCACCCTCCCATCCTCATGAGTCCTTGATAAATTATAAATTATTATTATTCTCATATCTTCACCGTCTGCTGTTTCCCTTCACCCACATTTCTGTTGTTTGGCCCCGTGGTGTTAATACATTGATCATTGCAACCGGTTCCTCCTTTCTCCCTCCCTCACCCTCACCTTCTCCCTACCCTCATGGTATCACTAATCCCATTAGTGTACCTGGGGGCGTTATCTGTCCTGGATTCTGTGTGTCGAGAGCTCTTACCTGTACCCATCTACCTGCTCTGGTCTAGTCTGGTTTGCAAGGTAGAACTGGGGTCATGATAGTGGGGGGAGGAAGCATTAAAGAACTAGAGGAAGGTTGTGTTGTTTCCTAGGTGCTGCGCTGCATCCTGGCTGACTTCTGCCTTCCTTGTGACCATTCTTTGAGGGAAATGCACAATATTTTTAAGGGTGACTAATCTGACTCGTGTTGGCAGAATTTCCCAACAACTGGCCGGAGACATAGCAATAATGTCCTTGATGGTTACTGGTGTGCTAGTTAACGTTGCCTGCATGATTTACGGTGATCTTACGGGCTTTGGGATATTTAGATTCCTTAGGGCCAGTTATGGGAGTGGACCTTTAGAACAAAAGCTTTTAAGAGAAGCCTTACCCCAGCATACTTAAACATTTTTTTCTCTTTATGTATTATTAAAAAAGATTTGGATATACTAAACCCTGGGATCTTTGTAGTATATGTCAAGTACAAAAGGTCTTTTTTCCCATTGTATAGCTTATTGTGTGGAAGTTCCCTCTCTTTTATCTCTGAGCTCTAACTTCTGCCACTGTCATGGTTAATTATAGGATTATGCTTTGTCCGTAACTCAGAAGTACTGGGGAGATTGTTAGTTCAGGACCATTGCTCTGCTATCTCTCATATTATCATCATCATTAGTTACCCCCTCCCCCTATTTTGACATTTTACTCCTTTTCTTTTCAGACCTCCCTTTTCTACACGCATCTCCCACTTTGCTCTGTGTTCTCTCACATTCTAACAAATTCATGTCTTTGACCTCTTCTGCATTACTTTTTCCATTAGTCATCATTTTCATTCTTTTACATACAGAAGAACATCTAGTTCCTCGGCATCATTTGTAAAAAAATACTATTCTCTATCGTCTCATCACTGTTGTTGAAACCCAGTTGCTGTCAAGCTAAGGCTTTATTTCTAGACTTGCAGTTTTATTTCTTTGATCTATATGTTTATCCTTAATGATTGTTACCGATTTTTTCCCAACACCCTGAGGTAAGGCTATTGGCACTGTGCGAACTCTGAAAGAAATAAAGAAGTACTCTGAGAATAAGCCTTGCATAAGGAGCCACCAGACAGGTCTTTTTGGAGAGTTCTAGCTCTATCTACTCTACCCCTTTATTTGCAACCTGTTTCACTGTGTGTGTGTGTGTGTGTGTGTGTGTGTGTGTGTGTGAGAGAGAGAGAGAGAGAGATTATCATGTTTTGTTTTTGTTTTTTTAACATTTTATTAGGGGCTCATACAACTGTTATCCCAATCCATACACACATCAATTGTGTAAAGCACATTTGTACATCGTTTCTCAAAACATTTTCTCTCCATTCAAACCCCCGACATTAGGTCCTCATTTTTCCCCTCCCTCCCCGCTCCCCCCTCCCACATGAGCCCTTGATAGTTTATAAATGGGTATTTTGTCATATCTTGCCCTGTCCGACGTCTCCCTTCATCCACTTTTCGGTTGTATGTCCCCCAGGGAGGAGGTCACACACAGTTCCATGTAATCGGTTCCCTGAGATTATCATGTTTTTAAGACTGTCTTAGACTTAGAGCTGGGAAGTAGAGTTTAAAATACAATAAATTAAAACCACAGAATTCACTGTTCTCATTAAGATTGAGCACTCTTTGTTGAATAGTACTCCAAGGTTTTATTTGTTCTCCAGATATTTGAAAAAGTTGATTTTTTGGCAAATTTTATAAAAGGGAGGGGATTTTGGGAGGTCTTTACCATTCCAGATGTATTTCTTCCTGCTAAGCTTAAAATATATATACATATATAAACAACTATGAGCATAAATATAAATATATTTAAATTTCAATATATAATTGCTACTAGTGGTTAGAAAAGAAACATATATGTATATATATCTCTCTTTAATCATAATTCCAGGAGATTCTTCTAAAACTATAATAAAATGCTTATGTGTTAATCTAATTGTTAGGTCTGTGAATGGAATATCAGATGTTGATAAAGTATGCACATTCAATTAAAATGAATGTAAGAATAAACACAGGTATCTGTTAACATTCCTTTTATAGTTTTCTGTGCTTATTTGGTTTCTTTTTTATTTCATTGACTGTATTTTTGTGATAATGTACGCAGGTGATAATGGTGATAGTAAGCATTTTCTTTCTCATACTTCTGAATTCACTTTTCACCTTTTCCCATGTCTCTACTAGATCAGTTCTTCATTTCTACTAGCCATCCTGACCTGTGAGTGGTCACATAGGGTCCCCTTTGACAGGACACTGCTGGCCTTCTAGTATGTCTCCCATAGCAAGTTACTACCTTTGATTGCTTTCTTTTATTACTTAATTTTTCCCCTTATCTGGGCTGAAAGCCCATGATAACTATAATATGTCCTGAAGCATAACTCTGTGCCTGATGAATTAATGTAGGCTGTTATGTACAGCGCTCCCCTTTTTGCCTTATCTTTATTTTCTATTATTATTCAACCATATATTTATCCTCGGAAGGACATTTTATCTATATACAGAAATTATTTGTGTTACTGTATCTGGCAGACTGAAGATTTGGGTGTATTTTTGTTTTGAAGATTTAGGTTCTCATGTATGACGTGCATCAACATTTTAGAATCAGAAATTTAACAATCCTCACTATCTTTTTTTTGTCTTTGTAGTCTTCTTTCATTTTCTGAAAATGACTGCCGTTGTATATCCGCTTTGTGCCCTCCTGCATTTAAAATTTTTCAATCATAATTACTTTTCCAAGCAAATTTCAAATGGTCTTCCAATGAAGGGAAGACCTTCATTGCTACCAGCAATTTTTTGTTAATTGGTTTTTTAATCACAGATATAAAGCTTGTGCATCGATATTTTAATAATCAGCAAATAAAGGTAAAGGTTATTATGGTGGTTCTTGTGATTGATATTTTCTGATTGATAATGGTATCAGTATAAAGAAGTTGGAAATTTTTTGTGTTAACAATAGTAATAACCACAGAAAAACCCCAAACCCACTGCTGTCCAGTTGATTCTGACTATGGTGACCCTATGTAGGATTTCCAATGTTTTGTAAATCTGTATGGTAGCAGACAGACTCATCTTTTTCCTGTGGAGCAGCTGATAAGCCTGAACCAGTTACCCAATAGTGCCATCAGGACTCCTTACAATATTAATAGGTTTTTATTTAGCATATATGCATACATATACCCGCAAACAAACAAATGTGCTAGACATTATTATAAGCAAAACTATCTGTTAGATTGGAATGGCATTGTGCAGTAAGCATTGAATTGCTGCTTGCAAAGCTGGCGGTTCAAAACCATCAGCTGCTCTGTGGGGGAAAGAGTTACCAGTTTCAGAAACACTATAAATGATCACTGTGTTAGTCCGGGTAGACTAGAGAAACAATTTTCAGGGAGACTCATATGTATAGGAAAGAGTAATTATATATGAAGAAAGCATCTCAGCCCAGTTCAGATCAAGTCCCTAAGTTCGATATTAGCCCATAAGTCTGATATTAGCCCATGAATTCCTCTTCAGACTCATGTAGCACATGAAAAGATGCTGAATGCAGGAAGATCACAGGCCAGTGGATGGAAAGCCCTGTGGGTCCCGTGGCATTGGAAACATCTCCAGGGTTCTGACTGCTATCAGCGTGGCCCCATGTAGCTTGCCAACAGGAATGTGAAGCAGAGTGTGTCCTGCCCTCCAGGGAGGAAGAGAGGAAGTCCCAGAATCTTCATGAGAAGGCCACCCCCCAAGGAGGCCTCAATCAGGCTGTGACCTGATGATCAAGTTGACATGAAATTATATAACTACCACATTCACTACGAGTCATAGCAATTTGATGGCAGTCGGGTGTCTGTTCCTGTAATGCCATGCAGTGTTCTAAGCACTATTTAATTTTTATACCAACCTTATGAGTTATGTATTGTTATACACCTCATAGTATAGATAAGGAAAATGAAGCATAGAGTGTAAGTACTCTTTCAGTGTGCTGTATGGCTAGTAAGTGGCAGAGCTAAGATGTAGCACATGGATTCTACATGGATGGTCTCAGAATGAGTAAGACACAGTTGCTGTCTTTAAAAGTTTTACAATCTGAGTAGGGTGGGTACATATATAAATTCCTTAATTTTATGTTGTAATGTAAGTTAAAGCTCATGAAAATGTTGTTTTATCTAATTCATGAGAATAGGCAGGGTTTCCTGGAGGATGAGACATATTAGTTAGACCAGAAGATAAAAACTCACTTTTGGATTTCATGCTGGAGCTATTGGAAATACAGCCTGTAAGACATGCACATAAATTCATAGTGACTAATTGATCAGTATTTGAAACTTGACAACTTTGAGCAAATAAATCTAAAGCAGTACTATTTGTCTCTAAATTAGGGATGTACGTATTAATAGTTTTAAAATTCATCAAAATATTTTTAGGATATTAAATAAAAGCCAGGCCTGAAATTATGTATGAAAGAGGTCATGTTAAAGAAAAAGAAAAAAGTGAAAACTAAATTCATATTGCCTAAGAATTCAGAGATGTGTGAGTGGTTCTTAAAAGGTAGAAACTTTAGTAGAATCCATGTTTGTATAGAATTGTCAATCTGTCTCAAATGTAGTGTATGGTGAATTTAATGTTAACCTATATATGAACATGCCCATGATATTGGAAAGAATGATTTTTCACTGCATTATTTTAAGTATTGAGATTTCACAGTGAACGAGCAAAGGTCTGAGTGGCCGGGCTGACCCTTATCGCAGCTACATCGACCTCTCTCCCCAGGAGAATGCACTATAGAGGAAAGCTCTGAAGATACAGCCGGGGAGAGTGTCAGGTCTTCCTAGACCATGTGGGAGGAAACTGTACAAATATGCCTGATACAATTGACGTATGGACTTGAGTAGAGGCCCAATGTACATATGATACCTTAATACTTAACCTGTAATATATGTACATAGACCTAAATCTCTACCATTAAATACTAATATATTTATATATGTACATGCCTATATTTCTACCTGTATAAGTCTCTCTGTCTGTCTGTCTCTCCCTCTCCTCAATGCAAGAACACTTTGTTCCAATAACCTGGCATTCTGTGATGCTCACCTAAGAACAAGCATTCAATGTACAAACAGAATAAGCATTCTGTTTTGTCTTTTTAGGTTTATTTTGACTTAGTGTTAAATAGTAAAAAATTCAGGGAGGAGAACAGAAGATAGTTTTAATGACAATTAGAAATGATTGGATCAGCAGAAACAGATTCCTTGACTGAGGGGATGCAAGTTGCAGACTTTGTTATAATTAAAAATGACTTGTAATGATATCTTTATTTTATTTCTTTCTAAAAATATACTGTATATCTCTACCCTCTCCCTACCTTCTTTCTATATACTTCTAGAGGCTCCCCTTATCGAGAATCTCCTTTGGGCCATTTTGAAAGCTATGGGGGTACCCCCTTTTTCCAAGCTCAGAAGATGTTTGTAGATATACCAGAAAATACTGTGATATTGGATGAAATTACCCTCCGGCACATGGTCCAAGATTGCACTGCAGTAAAAACTCAGTTACTGAAACTGAAACGTTTGTTGCATCAGGTGAGTAGATACTAAATATTTCAGATTCCGTCTGAATTGCAAATTGATTGGCTTAGAAAATTGTGTTACTAGGTTTCCTGATATCTACTTAGATCTGTAGGAGTCCTTGGTTGGTGTGTATGTTAAGCACCTGACTACTGATAGATCAAAATATTCAGAGGTACATTGCAAATCCAGATTGATAATTAGCTATTCAAGGCCACAGCCATGAAAACTTGCTGGGGCAGTTCTACTCTGCGACACGTGAGGGTGCCGTGAGTTGAATTAGCTCAACAGCCACAGATGTTTCTTTAATTGACATCTCAGAAATAATACATGCATATCGTTTGTGTGCTATATACTGTTTTGAAGGAAAAAACATATTAGTTTTTGCATCAGGTCTTGGTACGGTCTCTAGCATTATACCTAAGGGATATTTGGTAAGTCAACCATTCTGTTTCTGTTTACTCTGTTTTATAGACCCTCCAATGCAAGAGTGTAGTACTAATACCTGTACATTCAGTAATTGATCCCTGCTACTGTAATTTCAGCTAACTAGAGAATGAGAAACCATAGCAGCTTTCATATAGTAGACATATTTTTCTATTAACTTTACCTTTGGTAGGCACATAATTTAAATTTTGGGTGGAGCATTCAGGTTGAACCCCATTTCTTTGATTTTTTTTAATTGAAAAAATTTGCACTTATGACAGTGTTATGATTTTCAGAGTCACATGGTGAGCTTCTGGTAGCACCTGGCTTCACAAGAATTTAGCACAGAGAGATGTAAGATCCAGATGCAAAACAAGAAATCAAGGAGTAAAATGCTAATTAACTCGATACCTTTTACTTGTTGTAAATCTGTATTGTGTTTTGTATACTAGCTATTCTTTCTGCTCACTGGTCACCTTTCTTATTGTTAAGTGTCTTCATGGTAGCTCTAATTCATAGCACATCTATGTACAACAGAATGAAATCCTGCCCAGTCCTGTACCATGGTCACAACTGTTGTTTGAGCCCATTGTTGCAGCCACTGGGTCAGTCTAACTCATTGAGAGCCTTCCTTTTTTTCATCGTTACCATCATGATGTTTTTCTCGGACTGGTCCCACCTGATAATATCCCAAGGACGTGAGACAGAAGTTGCCATTCTCAATTCTAAGACACAATCTTAGCTGTACTTCATAGGAGACAGATTTCCTTTGCTCTTCTGGCAGTCCATGTACTACCAATATTCTTCACAAACACCATAATTCAGACACATCAATTTTTCTATCTTTCTCTTCATTGTGTTGATCTTTGTCTTCATTGTCTAGCTTGCATAGGAGGTGATTAGAAATACAGAGGCTTTGGTCAGGCCCACCTCAGTTCTCAAGGTGACATCTGTCTTTTAGAAAACTCCCCAGAGGTTTGGTGCAGTAGATTTATCCAATGCATTGTGTCCTTTGATTTTGTTTTGTTTTGAAGATCATTTTACTGGGGGCCTTTGCAGTTCTTCTAACAATCCATACACCAATTTTATCAAGCATATTTGTGCATATGTTGCCATCATCATTTTCTAAACATTAACTTTCTATTCGAGCACTTGGTATCAGCTCCTCTTTTCCCCTCCTTCCCCCACCCTGGTGAACCCTTGATAAAATATAAATTATTATTATCTTTATATCTTACACTGGCCACTGTCTCCCTTTACCCACATTTCTGTTGTTTGTCCCCTCCTTTGATTTCCTGAATGTTAATTGTGGATCTAAGTAAAATGAAATCCTTGAAAACCCCATTCTTTTTTCCATTTATCATGATGTTGTCTAATTGTCCATTTGTGAGGACTTTTGCTTTCTTTGCACTGAGTTGTAATTTATATTAAGACCGTAATCCTTGCTTTTCATCAGTGTTTCCAGTCTTTTTCAATTTGAGGAAGCAAGGGGATGTCATCTGCATATTTCAGTTTGTTAATGAATCTTCCTCTACTCTTCCTGCGGCACTTCTCACATTATTTTCTCTATATACAGGTTGAATAAGTATGGGGGAGAATCCAATTAGACTTCAACGTTTCCTGATTTAGAACTATGCAATATTCCCTTGTTCTGTTTGAATCACTGCCTCTTGGTCTTTATACAGGTTTTATCTAATCACAATTATTTTGGAATTCCCTTTATCCTCACATTGTTATGGTACACATAGTCAAATGCAATTGCTTAGGAAATAAATAACAGGTAAAGATATTCCTGGCATTTTCCAATTATAACCAAGATCTATCTTATGTTAGCAGTGATGGAGGGGCAAAGAAAAATGAGCTGATAGCAAAGGCTCAAGTAGAAGGAAAGTGTTTTGAGAATGATGAAGGCAACAAATGTACAAATGTGCTTGACACAATGGATGTACGTATGGATTCTGATAAGAGCTGTAAGAGGCTCCAATAAAATGATTTTTTAAAAAGCAATGATAATCCCTCATTCACACACTCTAAATCCAAAATGAAATTCTGGAAACTCTGTTTATTAACTTCTGCAACCATTTGCTAAAATTACCTTCAGTAAAATTTTATCTATTTGTGATGTTTATCTACGTGTGATACTGTTTGATAATGTCTACACTCTGTTGTGTCCACTTTCTTTGGAATAAGTAAAAATAAGCTTTTGTTTTTCTCTTTAAAAATAATTTTATTGGCATTTGATTCACATATTACACAATAGAATCATTTGACCATATTTTGAAAAATTATGCAATCATCACCAGTTTCCAAACATTTTCTGAAACATTGCAGTTAGCTCTCAATTTCCTCCTATCCTCTTCTTCAGCCCCATCTGTACATAATTATTAATGTAGTTACTGTCTCTGTAAATTTACCTATCTTGCATTTTATATACAGAAAATCATACAAAACACAAACCAGAAACAGAAAATAACCCCAACAACAATGATAAAACAAAACAGAGAAAAGCCTTAATGTAAGAGAAAGCAGAAACTATTAAAAACGGAAACAACTTTAAAATGGTTAACAAGGGAAGCCAACTGATAAGGTGTTACATTTTAATTTAACTGCATATGCAGCCATCATTGACTACGATGCTCTCTGTCTGATAGCAAGGCTGTTCACATCCTTAAACTGTGATGAGAGGGAGCCTTAATCCATGTGGAAACCCTGCAAATGTATTTGGGCCTTCTACTTGTAATTGTGATGGAAGATTGAGACAGCTTATCTAGTGTGGAACAACCTGTTGGTTTGGATTTTTTTTAGCCAATTGGCTGTCTTCCAAATTTCTTGGCATAGACTAGTAAATGATTTCAGAGCTGCATCACTTTGTGGAAGCATTTCAATTGGTTATCCTATCAATTCTTGGAGCCTTGTTTGCTTGTTTTTTCTAATGCTTTCAAAGAATCTTAGTCTTCGTCCTTCGATACCATTGATTTTTGATCATATGCTACTTCTTGAAATAATTGAATGCCCACAAATTATTTTAGTCAGTGCCTCTGTATTCCTTCCATCATCTTTTTATGCTTTCTGCATCATTCACCATTTTCCCAAAGAATTCTTCATTATTGCAACTTGAAGATTAAATGTTTTCTTTTACTTTTTTTCAGCTGTAGATAATGCTGAGTCTGTTCTTTTTGGGTTTCTAACTCCAAGTCTGCACGTTTCACTGTAACGCTCACATTGTCTTCTTGAGCTGCCTTTTGAAATTTTCTGTTTAACACCATTTCCTCCATTCACTTAGCTGCATTGTGTTTTAGAGTTCCTTCTGACATCCACTTTTGTGTCTTATTTTTCTTTTCTTTCATTTTAGTGATATTTTGTTTTCTTTATGTATAATGTTCTCAATGTCATCCTGCAAATCATTGTGTCTTTAGGTACTAGATTTTAATACATAGGTTCCTAGACATATTTGACTGACTACCCTCATTTGGGGTGGGAGGGAAAGATTACTGAGTGCCCCCTGTCAATTAAAACGTTTGTGCCGGAGTTCATATCCTGGGATAAAGTGTAGGTATTTGCTTTTACAGCCCTCCTGGATTATTCCAGAGGTCATTCTCACCCACTTGGGAAGCATTGGACTTTAATACTTCAAAACTCTTCCTAAAATGTTCTCAAAAGTCTGGTGAGCTATACTGAAGGTTATATTTTGGGTCTCGCATATTTGTTTAATTTTCTTAAGCTTCAACCAGAACTTGCATATGAGCAGTTTGTGATCTGCTCCACAGTCAATCCTGGCCTTGTTTAGGCTGATGATATTGAGCTTCTCCGTTGTCTCTTGCCACAGATTTAGTTACTTTGAATTTTGTGTACTCTGCCTGGCAAACTCCACATGCATAGTTACTGTTTATGTTGTTGAAAAAGGGGTTTGTAATGAAGAAGTTGTTGGTTTTGTAAAATTCTATCACGTAGTTTCCAGCTTCACTTCTTTCATCAAGGGTATATTTTTCACATACTTTCACATTCCAGTCAGTGCATCTTGATTGCATGTTTGATCAGTTTCACTGAAGAAATTGGTAGAATTATTTAGTTTCTTTATAATTGACTATTATTGTTGGTTCCTAAGTTTGAATGATAAGTGTATTAACTGATCTTCCTTGACTCTATAGATAGTGTCCTATCACAGGCAGTATTGTGCTTGTATATCTTGAAACACTTTGTGATGAAGAGTGCAGCACTATTCCTCTTGAATGATAAATGCAGCACCATCCTCACCTTTCATAGAATTTTGTTTATTGACATTTTATGAATGACTGCCAAGTAACAGAATTCTTGTTGATCATCATGCTCAATAAGTGCTTCTTAATGTGAAGTATAGGTCTTTTAATATTAGTGATTAGTGTAAATATTCTGTTAAAGGCATGAGAATTGTTTGTTTTAGATTATAAGGACTGCTCCTGTCTAATGTATACACTTTTTAAAAGGAACTATTTTTAAAAGGAAAAATTTCTATGCTAAATTGGTAGCAAGAAAATATATGATCTCTTAGGATCTGAGATTCCTAGACATTCATTTGAAGCAGAGATTCCAAAATTGAAATGCTAAAACTGTGCTTACATCTTAAGATAGTTTAACTGTAGGTAGAATATTGGCTCTGCCATATATATAATATTTCTCTGATGTGTGGACTAGGGAGAGGGTTTTTTTTATTACAGTTTCAGATTAAAAAGGGATGGAAATAACTGACATGTTAAAAATGTATCCGGAGTCAACTATTTTCCTAGTTCTTCCAAGTACCTCCTGTTGTATCTGAGTTTGTTGCCTTGAATTTTGAATAATTTTAAATTAGCAACTATTAAGAGCAGGCCATCTCTGAGAATGAAAGAAAGAGCATAATTCAGGAAAGAGTAAGGGTATTGAAAACAAATGATAAATACCATAAAGACAGAAAAATGTCTTTTAAAAAGTGTTTCAATTCACTTATCATACAATTCAGTAGTTCAATCATACTTAAAAAGTTGTACAATCATTTTCACAAGCAATTTGAGAACATTTACTCCTTTCTTGTATTCATGGTTATCAGTTTCCCATTTCTCCCCAACCTCCCCTGTCATACCCTGCCCCCACCCCTTAAGAATCCTTCAATGCAGTCAGATACTCTATGGCTTTACCCATCCTGGATTTTATATTTTTAAAAAAGTAGACAAAAATTACAGGGGAAAAAAGAATAAAACCACAACATGCTGCATGATAGCAAGGCTATTCAAATCCCTGGTTTATGATCAGAGGGGATTCATTGGAGGGCTAATCTGCGTGTGGACCCTATGAATGGTTTTGTGACTCCTCATATCATCCATAACCTTCTGTAAACCAGGTCTTCACAATTTACGCTCTGATACCATTCCCTTTCAGGTTTGGATTTTATTATTTATAATCGTTGGATCACACAGACTGGTGTGCTTCTTGCATGTGAACTTAGTTGACAACTCACTTAGATGGCTTCTTGTTTTAAGACAAGCTGTTAAGCATGCCCCTAGACACTATTCTTTCTAATAGCTAGGCACCATGTAGTTGCTTTGCCACATTTTGCTTTAGTAACCATATCTTCAATGTTCTCTTCATGTAGAGGGTGAGCATCATCAAGCAGGACCATGTCATAAGAACTAATTGTTCTTAGATTGTGACTAGAATTAAGGGTGAGCCCCAAATCCATTCACATATCTACAAAAAAACAATGTCTTTTGAGGCGCTTTATGTCTTTGCTATCATTTTTACCTCTGGAATTTGAATAATACATACTGATCTAATTGATTTTACTATTTGTTGTACAATAAAAACAAAATTAGGAGACCAAAACTTCATAATCTTAACAGAATATGTTCAAATTTTCCCAAAATACTGATAGAAAACTTTCACAAAAGTTCATGAAAATTACTTAAAATTTTTAAAATATTATTAAATCTTTAGTAATTGATACATTGTATATTTTAAAGAGAAGTTCTGATACTGAAAGGCTTACTAAAAAACCAGCATTTCTATCTACTTCTCCCCCTTAGGCTACCAGTTACTGTATTGAGCTTGTGTAATGGGATGATTGTTCATCCATATATCTTGGTATGGATCTATGAGTATGTACGTCTGCCTGTTCTTTTTTAAAAGAAAAATAAATCTGTCTTTCCCCTTCCTCTGCCTTTGCTAAGACTCTTCTTGGGTTTGTGTTGTAGCTTATCTGAAACACAAGGCAGCTTTGTTGACATCACTAATGATGCTTGTCAACAAAGGTTGTTCATTGGAGCCAGCTCCTCTTCTTGTTGGTCATTTAAACTAGTAGCTGTGTCCATTTCAGCTGCCCTGGAGCTCATAGGAAAATCTCAGTATGTTCAATTTCATGGAAGAACCGGTTGGGTAAGATGGATTTTTTAACAGAATTTTTCAATAGGCTTTCATGTGAGAGAGTTCTAGTACTAGAACTAAAATTTACTTTAATGCTGTGCCAAAGAAATCTTTAATCTGTTTTGTCTTTGGAAAAAAATGTGAAAAGTGATTTGCTGGTCTTCAAATGCACTTAAACTAGAGAAAGTTTCATTCACCTTTCTGAATTTTTAGTAATTTGAATATAGGTAACATGTAATATAAATAAGCTTAAATTCCTAATGAAAACCTGTAGAAATGGCTAAGACAGGTCAATAAAACAGCCCTGGATGATCATTTAACTGCTGTTGAATGAGTAACTTTCTGGACAGTGATATGATATAATATGTATGTGTTTTTTCTGCATCTATGTATTTATTAAATACATTTATACAGTATGCTTAGCGCAATATTCAGCACATAGTAAGTGGTCAATAAGTGTTAGCTCCTTGTTGTATGTGCTGTAAAGCATGAAGAAGCCCTAATGGCACAGTGCGTTAAGTGTTAGGCTGCTAACTGCAGGTTCTCTGGTTCAAATTCCCCAGGCACTCATCAGGAGGAAGATAAAACCGTCTCCTCCTAGAAAAGATTGAGAGTCTTGGACACTTTAAGGAAGGAGCAGTTCTACTCTGCCCTGTAGGGCCATTGTGACTTGACGGTAATGGTGGTTTTGTGAAGCACGAACATTGCAAATGTGATGGCTATTTCTGCAGTGTTCTTTTGAAAAAGCATGTTTTTTGTTTTGTTTTTTTAAATCCTATCCGATGCTTTAAAAAGCTTTTCACAAAGAGTTTCCTAATTTTGACCTAGATTAAATACAAGATGCTAACTTTGGTACCACTCTCAAAGTTCCTGGAAGAGGGGATATGATTTTCTTAGTTGATTCAGTGGAGAGTACACATGTGATTTACTGTAAGCTCTTACACATAATAGAAATAATGCCTTTTCTAGTAACATTTCAAATGTAGATTGTCTTATGAAAAAAGAACTGTTTTATATTTTTTTAGGTATAGCAGTGTTAAATATTAATAGCTCCTAATTTGGGCTATATTATAGAATAATTCTTTCCATTCTCAAAAATACTGTGTGAAATTTTTAAACTATTTTCTTTAGTAGTTTGAAGTCTACTGAGGTTACCTATTTCATCGTTGAGTGGTTCTTAAAGAGCATCCCTATTTCATCTAAGTTGTCAAGTTTGTGTGCATAAGTATTCACATATTTCGCACAGTTACTCACTTATTTACTTCTGACACTTGAGGGGGTTCTTGATGACACTATCCTTACACTCATACTTGATATGTACCTTCTGTACCCTCACCTTCCCTCCACCCTCCCTGTATTGCCACTCTCAGCACTGGTTCTGAAGGAATCATCTGTCTTGGATTCCCTGTGTTTCTAGTTCCCCTCTGTTCCAGTGTACATCCTCTAGTCTCACCAGATTTGTCAGGTAGAATTGGGATCATGATAGTGGGTGGAGAGGAAGCATTTAAGAACTAGAGGAAAGTTGTATGTTTCATCGTTGCTTCCCCTCACCTTGACTGGCTCGTCACCTCCCCGCAGCCCTTCAGTAAAGGGGTGTCCACTTGCCTACAGATGGGCTTTGGGTATCTACTCTGCACTCACCCTCAGTTACAATGATATGATTTTTTGTTCTTTGGTGCCTGATCCCTTTGACACCTCGTGGTCACACAGGCTCGTGTGCTTCTTCCAAGTGGGCTTTGTTGCTTCTGAGCTAGCTGGCTGCTTGTTTATCTTCAAGCCTTTAAGACCCAGATGCTATATAAGACCCAGATAGCCAGGCACCATTATCTTTCTTCACCACATTTGATTATGCATCTATTTGTCTTCAGTGATTGTGTCGGGAAGGTGAGCATCGTGGAATGCTAATTTAATAGAACAGAGGTTCTTGCATTGAGTGAGTACTTGAGTCTAGGTCCAATGTCCATCTGCTGCCTTAATACTAAACCTATAAATATTTGCATGTAGATCTATTTCCCCACCATCCTATATGAATATATTTACATATGTACATGCCTGCATTTAGACCTCTAAATGCCCTTTGCCTCCTAGTTCTTTCCTCTATTTACTTTTACTTTCCTCTCATCCCACTATCATGCTCAGCCTTCATTTGGGTTTCAGTGATTTCTCTGTTACATTGCCCTTGCTGAATCCCTCTGACACTCTCCTTCCCACTAATTTTGGATTATTTGTTGCTCCCTTGTCCCTGGGTTGGTCAACACCACCTCCTTTCCCCCATAGCCCCCTCTCCCATGTCCCCCCGGAACCATCGGACCCGTTGTTTTCTCCTGTAGACTGTTTATCCAGCCTATCTTTTCTAGATGGATTTACAGAGATAATAATATGCATCAAAAAACAAGGCATAGCAAGACGAATCGACAAAAGAGAACACAAGGACAACAAAAAAGAAAGCCAATGACCCAGAAAAGAATAAATTAATGAAAAAGAAAGAAAAACCTGTAAATAGATCAAGGTCTGATTTTTGACCTCTAGGCATGTCCTCCAGTCAAGTCCTATGGGGTGCCACACTCTGCCCCAAATCTATGTGATAGGATTTTCAATGGCTGTTTTTCCAAAGTAGACATCAGGCCTTTTTTCTGAGGCATCCGTGGATGTGCTCGAACCACTCACTAACTTTTTGTTAGCAGAGAGCTTTTGTATTTTCTAGGGACTCCTGTGTTCATTTAGTTAGAAGTGTGGTTTTTTTTACTTCTGAGTATTTTGGAGATAATCCCGTTGCTGCTTATTGCTGCTTAAATTCTATTATGGTGAAAAAGCGTACTTTATGTATTTCTAAATCTTATAAATTGAGCTTCTCCTGTAGGTTCATGTTTATTTGTGTCCAGTGGAACAGTTTTGTCTGGAATTAATTCAGGTAGAAGTGCATGTTTGGAATTATTAATCTTTTGTGTTTATCTTTTCTTTCTGACAGCATGATGGAAGTGGTTCATTACATGATATTCAACTATCATTGCCATCTAGTCCGGAACCAGAAGATAGTGATCAGATATGTAAGGTATGATAAAATTATCATGTGAAATTTTCAACCATAAAGTGATATCAATCTTTATTATTCCAACCATAAAGTGATAGCAATCAAAATGTATAATGTATCGATATTTTGATACCTTGATCTGTTTTCAGTGATATCCTTGTTGCTTTAATTTCAGGTTTTTTCACCAGGAGAATTTGTCCTTGTATTTTTACTGATGCATAATTTTTTTTAAAACTATTACTTTTAAAAGGCAAAGAACTCATTTTAAAATATAATTACCAGTAAAGATCAAAATTGAAAAGGTATTCCTCATCCATAAACTCAACAGAAAAAAAGCATATTAAACAAGAGTTTTTTTGTGTTGTTCATTACTTTCATGTTTAAAAATATAATTATGGAATTTAGGAGCATTTTAATGAGTATTATTAGAAAATTATAGAGCATTTATTAATTTGGTGTTTATTATATAATTTAATAGAACCAAGTATACTAACCATGTTGTGCTAGCATTACCATATCTATTGATTAATTTTCAATTACCATAAATAGGAACTCAGTGTTTCTTAAATACAGTGAACCCTCGCCACTTCGCGCTTCGACTTCCGCGGCTTCACTCTATCGCGGTTTTTGGGTAACAGCGCACGCTCTGTCATTACTGCCACTGATTGGCTCATACTGTACACGCTTCTGTCTGCATCGCTACGTATTGGAGCTACGTATGC
>NW_022105908.1:10808841-10822013 GCF_000313985.2 Echinops telfairi | reverse complement strand
CGAAAATATTTGATTTACAAATAAGGAATCCTACTTCGCGGAATTTCATTTATCACGGTAGGGTCTAGAACCGATTAACCGCAATAAACGAGGGTTCACTGTATTGACTACCTCACCTCTCTCCCTTCTACCCGTAGTACCACTAATAAGCTTTAGCAAGGGATAAGGGTTCAATTTTTCCCACATTTTTGCTAACATTTGTTTTCAGATATTTTTGTTAGTTACTTTTTAAAAATCTAAGCCACTCTTGTTAGATACCGTGGAGTTGGTTCAAACTCATAGCAACCCTGAGTACAACAGAACAAAACGCTGCCCAGTCCTTTTTCCTTTTCACAGTTGCTTGCTTTAGTTCAATGTCAGTTCTTCCCAGTGGAGATAAGATAGTTTCTCATTGTGATTTAGATTTGTGTATTTCTAATGGCAATAGAAATTGAATATGTTTCATGTGTTTTTGACAATATTTATGTCTTCTTTGGTGAAATGTTTGCTGGAATCTTTTGTATATATTATGGGTATTAAACCCTAACCTGTTACATGGTTCCAAGAAATTTTCTCTCTGTAGGTTGTTTCTTCACTTAGTTGTTGAAGCTCATTCTGCTCCAGGCTGAAGGATCAAACTCTGTTCTGGGTCATGTTCTTATCATAGGCATTTACAGACGCACACATGACCTAGTCATATCTTGTCATAGAGTCTGGGCCAAATCAAGTGAAGTTGTTGTTCTTGTTAGGTTCCATCAAGTCAGCTCCAACCCATTGTGACCTTATGCACAACAGAATGAAATACTGCCCAGCCCTGTGCCATCCTCACAATTGTTCCAGGGCTTGAGCCCGTTCTTACAGCCGTGGTGTCAATCCATCTCCTTAACGGCCTTTGACTTCCCTTCTGCTTTGCTAAACATGATATCCTTCTCCAAAGATTGGTCTCTCCAGATAACATGTTCTAACTATGTAAGATGAAGTTACCATGTCTTTGCCTCAAATGAGCACTCTGGGTGTGTTTTCTCCAAGACACATCAGTTTGTCCATTTAACAGTCTATGGTACTTTCAATATTCTTCTCCAGCACCACAGCCCAAATGCATTGATGGTTCTTCAGTCTTCTTATTCAGTGTGCAACTTTCACATGCAGATAAAGCAATTGAAAATACCATAGCTTGGGTAAGGTGCATCTTAGTCCCCAAAGTAACATTTTTGCTTTTCAATACTCTAAAGAGGTCTTGTGCAGCAGATTTATCTAGTGCAGTAGTATGTCTTTTGATTACTTGACTGCTGCTTCCATGAGCATTGATTGTGGATCCAAACAAGACAAAATCCTTGACCACTCCTGTCTTTTATCTACTTATCATGTTATCTACTGGTCCAGTTTTTAGGATTTAGGCCTTGTTTATATTGAGTTGGAATCCATAAAGACTGCAATCCTTGATTTTCATCGGCAAATGCTTCACGTTCAGTATTCCCTTGTCCCATTCCCACTGATTCATGTATTAAGTTCTGAAGGAGCACAATGAAGTGTTTTGGAATTCCCATTCTTCACAAGATTATCCATAGTTTTTTATGATCTGCATAATCAAATGCCTTGGCATAGTCAATAGAACACAAGTAAACGCCCTCCTGATATCCAATGCTTTGTTGTAAGATCCATCTGATGTCAGCAGTATTGTTCCAGTTCGTCTTCTGAATCCATCCTGAACCTCTGGCATCCCCCTGTCACTGTACTGCTGCAAGTGTTGTTGGATGATCTTAAGCAAAATTTTATTTGCATGTGATATCAATGATATTGTTCTGTAATTTGAGCATTCTGTTAGGTCACCTTTCTTTGAATAAGTTCAAATAAGGATCTCTTCCAGTCCAAGTGGCCATCTTCCAAATTTCCTGTCATAGATGAGTTGCCATTGTTGTCATAGCAATGTTGCCATTGCTTCATTAGCTTATTCAAACATTTCAATTGGTATTCCATGAATTCCTGAAGCCTTGTTTTTGGCCAATACGCTTTCAACACACTTTGAACTTCTTCCTTCACCATCATTGGGTTTTGCTCAGATGCTACTTCTTGAAATGGTGGACTATCAGCTAGTGCCTTTTGGTACAGTGACTGTATACTTTCTGTTTCTGTTGATCTTTCCTGCATCATTCAGTATTTTCCCATAGACTTGTAATATTTCAACTCGAGGCTTGAATTTATTTTTGAGTTCTTTCAGTTTAAAGTAACTGAGCATGCTTTCCCTTTTTGTTTTCTAACTCTAGATCTTTGCCCGTTTCCTCACAATAGTTGACTGTGTCTCCTTGAGCTGCCCTTTTGAAATTTCCCTTTCAGTTCCTGGATTTCCTCCTTTCTCCCGTTTGCTTTAGTTCCTCTACGATGAAGAGCAAGTTTCAGTCTCTTCTGACATCTACTTTGATCTTTTCTTGCTTTCCTGTCTTGTTAATGACCTTTTGCTTTCTTCATGAGTGATGCTCTTGATGTGCTCCCACAGCCCATCAGGTCTTCTGTCATAACGTATTCAGTGAGTCAGATCTCTTCTTGAAATGTTCTCAGAGTTAAAGTGGCATAGACTCAAATTTGTATTTTCACTCTCGTGGGCTTGTTTTAATTTTCTTGAGCTTCAACCTGAATTTACATAATGAGCAAATGATGTTCTGTTCCACTGTCAGCCCCTGACCTCATTTGAGCTGCTGATAGTGAGCTTGTCCATCGTTTCTTCCCACAGAGTAGTCAGTGTGGTTTCCGTGTGTTCCGTGTGGTAAAGTCCATGTATATAGTTCCCTTTTGTGTTGTTGAAAAGGTATTTACTTTGAACAATTTGTTGGTTTTGCAGAATTCTGCCTTGTTTCTGTCACCGAGTCCATATTCTCCAAATGCTGTTCTACCTCTTTCTTTCTAACTTTTGCATTCCAATCACCAATAATTATCTGTATTTCACCATTGACCAATTTCTCACTAAATTCATTGATTAATTTTTCAATTTCTTCATCACTAGCTTTTTTGGTTGGTGCAGTAATCATTGCATTGATTGGATTTCCTTGAAAGCACATAAATATAATCCTATCACAGACAGCATTGCACTTCATGATTTTGCAATATCTTTTTTGAATATCCAATGAATGTCATGCTATTCTTCTTGATTTTGTTATTCTTTGTATACTAAATTATAAGATTTTCTGATTCAAAATGACCAATACCACACCATTTCAGCACACCAAAACTTAGAATATTGATCTTTGTGTTCCATTTAATTTTGACCACTTTCAATTTTCCTAAATTCATACTTCACACATTCTAAATTTTAATCATTTAGCAAAGTTTTGCCTCAGTTTTTCTTTTCCCTCATTGTGCCCCATGAAGACATCAAAGGTTCCCCTCCCAGAAGCTTTACTTCATTTTCGTCACCACGGTCAACTTCATTCTAAGAAATCAGCTCCTTGTCAGACCCAGTGGGCCCATCCTCTGGCACTAGCTCTGACAACGTTCTGCTTCCACTCGTTAGGCCTTCAGTATTTGACAGTTTTTTGAAATTATGTGTTCAGCAGCTCCTTGCTCCAAAGCGGGTGGCCAAGTCCTCTTTTGTTGTCTGTTCTTTGTCTGGAAGTTCCTCTGAAACCTGTTCACTTTGGGTGACACTGATGGCATTTGAAATACCAGTGACATTGCTCCAGTATCACAGCAACACATAACACCTGGAAGCAATTGAAGTAGCTGGGTTTAATTTTCATATGAAAGAGGTAACAGTTTATTGTGAACAATATTGTGTATAGATATTCAAAATCAAAATAGTATGGGCTTGTAGTGGGCCCAAGCAGGGAGCAATTCTGTGGAAGTTGCAGTAGCAGACAGTGTTTCATTATGTTATGTTGTGTGTAGGGTTGGTATGGGTCGGACCCAATTCATTGGGACCTAACAACAAGTAGTCACAGCTGTTTATTGTACCTGTTTGTTAACTACCTGTTCCTTCTCAAATCACCTTCTGAATCCACGTCTCCATCTTGTTAGTCTTGTTGTTAGGGACTGTGGTGTTTGCTTCAATTCATAGTGATTCTGCGTACAACAGAACAAAACAGTGAGCTTGGTACTATGCCATTCCCACAGTTGTTGCTGTGATTGAGTTTATTGCTGCAACTACGGTGTCAGCCCATCATATTGAGTATTTTCCTCTTTCTTGCTAATCTTGTGCTTTACCTAGCTTGATGTCTTTTTATATGGACTGGTCTCTCCTGATAACATGTCCAAAATATGGGGGACAAAATCTCACTATTTTTGCTTTTGAGGAGCTTGCTGGCTTTACTTCTTTAAAGACCGATTTTTTGTCTTTT
Source organism: Echinops telfairi (assembly GCF_000313985.2). Taxonomy (NCBI): domain Eukaryota; kingdom Metazoa; phylum Chordata; class Mammalia; order Afrosoricida; family Tenrecidae; genus Echinops; species Echinops telfairi. Next base: position 10,817,706 of record NW_022105908.1, on the reverse strand, counting down.
GGCAGCCCATGGTATTTTTATTATTTACCAACATCATAATTCAAATGTGTCAATTCTTCTGCATTCTTTTTTTTTATTATTATTTTATTGAGGGCTCGTACAATTCTTATCACAGTCCATTCATTCATCCATTGAGTCAAGCACGTATGTACATTTGTTGCCCTCATCAATCTCAAAACATTTGCCCTCTACTTTAGCCCTTAATATCATTTGCTTATTTCTCCCCTCCCTCCCCACTCCCCCCTCCTTCATGAACCTTCATAATTCATAAATTATTATAGTTTTGTCATAAGTTACACTCTCCGACGTCTCCCTCCGCCCTCTTCTCTGCTGTCCACCCCCCACATTCTTTCTTATTCACTGCCCTACTTTCTTATGTTTACGTGGCAATTTTGAGTGCCATGGCTTTTCAATTGAACCTTAATCCTCACAGTGACACCTTCAGCACTGTAAGGAGGCCTGATGTAGCAGATATGCCCAGTACCTTATGGTGTTAAATTTATTGACTTTTGCTTCCATGAACATTGATGTGGATCCATGTACGTTGAAACCCTTGACAATTTCAAACTTACCTCCATTTATCATGACGTTGTATACTGGTTTAGTTGTGGGGATGTTTGTTTTCTTTATATTGAATTGCAGTTAATATAGGGGGCTATAGTCTTTGCTCTTCATTAGCAAGTGCTTCAAGTCCTTTTCACTTACAGCATGCAGGGTTGTGTCATACACACATGGCAGGCTATTAGTAAGCCTCCTCCAATCCTGATGATGCCATGCTCTTCCTAATATAGTTCTGCGTCTTCCATTATTTGTTCAGCATACAGATTGAATAAATTTGGTGGAAGGATGCAACCAAAAGCTCACCTTTCTTGATTTTAAACCACACAGGATTTATGCCCTTGTTCTGTTTGAATTACTGTTTCTTGGTCTATGTACAGGTTCTGCAATCACGCAATGAAGTGTTCTGTAATTTCCATTCCTTTCAATACTGTACATGGTCTGTTATTATCCAGACAGTCATGTGCCCTTAAATAGCCCTTAAAACACAATTAAACATCATTCTGGCAATTTCTGCTTTGTGCCAAGCCCCATCTGATGCCAGCATTGATAGCCTTCTTGCCATGTTCTCTTCTGACTCTGTTTTGAATTTCTCTCAGCTCCTTCTTGATGTACTGCTGTGACTGTTTTTGCAAGCAAAATTTACCTCCCCCATTCTGATTCTCTAAATTAGCAGTTCTACGTTTAAACAATCTTTTTCAACAACAAAAATATTACTCTCAAGTGTTTTAGACAACTTTTTGTTTTTTTCCAGCTGGTCCATCAAATAATTTATTATGTAGAGGTATGATTTTACATTCTACTTTAAAGCAGGCCAATTATGTAGAAGCGTGGAAATTTTACATGAGTCATTTAATAATAGCTTCATTTGCCACACAGTTAAAAATGATCTGTAACTCATTTTCTTTTTTCTTGGCTTAAGATTTCTAAAATTTTCTAAATTTTTAAATTCAACGGTAGATTTTTTTTATACGATGATAAACCTATCTCAGTTGTGATACACATAAGTACGATATTATAAAAACATTTTCCCTCGCTTTGTGTTCTTCGCTTTATTAATTATGCATATGTAATTCTGCTATCTGTTTTAACATAATATATTTAATAATTCCTTACGCTTTTATTTGGTTGGTAGAGTTGGAAAAAATGATAACTTCTATAGATAAAGTTTGTGTTGTATTTCTATCATTATTTTAAGTTGGAAATCATATAACTCATAAGTAATTTTCTTATGTAATTCAGTTTATGAACTCCATACCAATAAAAATATTAGCAGTAGTAAATATTTAAAATAAGACTTGTACTAATCATAGACCAAAAAGAAACCATAGATCATGTTGGAACACTAAGGTTGAAAAATAGATTCTTCATTCCAAGTGTACTATAATCTTATTGTATGTTTGTGATTCTTGTTTGTGTAGCAAGCAACTTAGAGTCTTTTTTGTATTTATATAATAGTTTTATTAATATCTTTCACAATCCAATATATGCATTCACGGTCGGTTCTGTTGTTCAATCCCATTCAGTAAGGTTATACAATCATCATTGCTATAAACTCCTCATCCCTCCCCCTCTCAGGAAACCATTACACCCTTAACTATTTTTGAAGGGGTATATATCTTGATTTTCATGTACCGCATAATCTTAAATATACAAATAAACATATACAAATCCAACTAGATTAAAAGGGTAAAACAAGTAAAAACCATAATAGTAAGGGGAGGAAATATTTATGAACTATAGGATAATTATGTGATTCTTCAATGCCATACTGTACCCTAGATTTATTATCCATTCCTTCTGAGAGGGATGCCCAATTATCTTACCTGTGGGTTTTGGGTCTCTACTACATCCCACTCTTTCACATTGATTTGGTTGTATGTTTTTGAACTTCTGATGTCTCTTCACTTCAACATCTCATGATCACACAGGTTGGTGTGCTTCTTCCACGTGAGCTTTGTTGCTTCCCTGGTAGATGGCCTCTTGTTTAACTAAAAGCTTTTAAGACCCCAGACGCTGAATCTTTTGATAACCAGGCACCATCTGATATCCTTTTAAGGAGAATACAATTTATTTTTTTTCTACTCTACATGTACTTTCCTCTAAGCAAAACATTATAATTATTTTCTTGTGGAAATACAGTATGCTAGCCTATCACTTACAATGTCCTTACTTGTACTTATTTCTCAATAGGAGTAAAAGGAACTTCTGTATAACAATTGGTGTATAAAAAGGCTAAATATATAGTCATCAAAATACAGTTTAGAAATTCTTCTAATCCTTAACTTGATGGTACATTTTCATTCCATAGCTTTAGAAATTTCTTAAGGTGATTGAGGCAACTTTGTCAGATGGATATGGTTTATGGAAAAAGAATCTCTTAAGACGCACGTGCATGCGCGTGCACACACACACCTTTCTACTCCCGTGCACACTTGTCTTTCAGCTGATTTTTTCTAACATAGCATGAATGAGTCTCCTTGAATTATGCTATTCCCTTTGCTTAGTGGACCTTTTTTGTTTTATCTGACAGACATTGTGTATTTGAAATCTTAGTGGACATTCTTGTTTTGCATTTGATTTATCACATTGTATGGCCTATGTACCAGTTTGCTTATCTGCAAATTATAGTACATACATGAAGTTTGTTAGGATCAATTCTCAAATGTTTCTAGTACTTAATAAGTACTCAGTAAATCTTAGTTGTAGCTGCTACTGCTATTCATTTTTTTCTATTTCAGGTTCCATGAGACAGTAACTTCTTAGGAAAACTAAATTCATTTAAAAATTTTTTTTAAGTCCAGTACTTAGCATATACTCTTGGATGTAGGAGGACTTATCCCCCTAGATAAGCAGTTCATTCATCCCTGTGTCTTCTTAATTGATTGAATGACTTTCAGTATCTTTGAAATGCAGTTTAATAACACATCTTAATTTTTTGTAAATATTACAGAATGAAGATTTATTAAATGAAATAAAGCAACTTAAAGAGGAAATAAAGAAAAGAGATGAAAAAATCCAACAATTAGAACATCAACTTGTAAGTATTATAGTGTAGTGTGTAAAATGGAAGTGTTTCACAATAAGCAGTATACATATTTTTTGTAAAATATGTATACATATTTTTTATAAAAACTATGAGTCAGAATTTGGAGTTTCACTATTTTGACTTCCAAAGTTGTATTATTTTTAGATTATATGCATTTTAAAAGTAAGAGATTTGACTATCCGTTTAAAAATTTATTTAGTATGTGCAAAACTGACATAGTGGGGGGCAACTCACCCCCTCTTTACAAGACAGAAGGATGACCAAGATCAGTAGTTTCAGGCTGATTTTTGTGAGGCAAAGGTCACGTCTGTCTGTACCATCAAACCTTTACTCAATTTTAACACCAACTTGTCTCTTCCAAAGCATTCTGATTTTTCTGTTTGGTTCAGTAAGTTATTCCAGTCGCCACGTAGAGCTCACAGATAATACTCAAGTTGATGGACTTTATTAGGGAAGTGACAGGTTGCAATTTAGGATCAGAAATGATGGTATGCAGTTCTTTAATCAGGACAGCTACTTCACAGCGATGCCTGTAGGCAAGCTTCCATGTTTCTCTGCCTCTTGGTCTGCCCCCTGCCCTGCTCAGGCAGTTGTGTAACAAAATATTTTAGCTCTGTTGATAAGTTCCAGAAGCACCCCACTCTGGTACTTAACCCTTGCCCTCAAGGCACTCAGCTCTAGCTCTGATTCTCCAAGCCTACCTGCCCAGACAGGTGGCAAGAGGTACCCCTACTCTATCAGCAAGCCTCCTTGCTGAAGACAGCACTCAGCTCTTTGGACTGCGTCACTGCTCCATGTGATGTGGTCTCTCGGTTTTATTGCCTCCATTTCTCAAAGCTGCTTCTCACCATCTTTCGCTGTCCTTGGTGTCACAGCTTGCTTTCTCCTGGATTGGGGAGTTCCATTATCAGTGGCCAGTACCTTATTTGGCTGGTCTTACTTGACAAAGGTGCCATGCATTGTATTTACACTGTTAGCAAGCTACCTTATCCCCTGGGTGTGGGGCACAAGCACCACAGGAGTTCTAAAGACTATGCACTAGGAAAGATGGAACTTGCTACTGATCTATTTTCAATCATTTTTTTGAAGGGGAATTTAAAATTATTTTTTTGCACATTCAAAGCAACTTTATTCACAAGTCAAAAAGCAGAAACAACTTAAATGTCCATAAACTGATTAATGGGAAAAACACATCCTTTCCTTAATACTAAACATATAAATATATATATATATATTTATATTTATTTCCTCCTCGTATATAAATATATTTACATCTGTATATGCCTGCATTTAGATCTCTATACATGCCTCTTGCCTCCTAGTTCTTTCTTCTTTTTCTTTGTACTTTCCTCTTGTCCCACTATCATGTTCAGCCTTCATTTGGGTTTCAGGAATTCCTCTCGGTTATATTGTCCTTGATCCAGCCCTGGCAGACCTCCTATACCCTCCTTGCCACTGATTTTCGATCCCTTGTTGTTCCCTTGTCCCTGGGTTTGTTAACACCCATTTCCTTTGTCCCGCCTCCCCCTCTCCCATTTCCCTCCGGACCTGTCATCCAGTTCTCTCTTCCGGCTTGTTTATCCCGCCTATCACTTCCAGGTAGACATGTAGCGACAACAATATGCACCATCACAAGACCAAGTACAACAAAGCAAGCAACAATAGAAAATAAAACAATAGCTATAACAACAACAACAACAAACCTTATAAATAGTTTAAGGTCTATTGTCCTTTACAAGTGCTTTCCAGTCGAGTCTGAAGGGCTGCCATGCCCTGTCCCCACATCTATCCCTGGCATTCCTTGGGGACTTCATTGCCCTGCTCCCCCCAGCTGCTATACTACACGCCCCCAGTGGCTGGCTTCGGCAAAGTGGGCTCTGGGAGGGCACAATTCCCGCTGTGTGTCTCTAGTGTTGTCCCCTATGGTGTTATGGGTCAGTCAGGAATGCTGTGCCCCATGGTGGGGCCGGCCCTGTGGTCATCTTTGCATTGCTGCTCTGAGCAGGAACATAATTGTCTCCAGGGCTTGGTGAGCTCTAAGATGTGCCTCACCCCCCACCCCCCCTTCTCCTCTCCTTGGCTCCTGTGTGCTCTAATCAGACAAGTCCCACTCCTTAAGCTGTAGCTTCAGTGCTGTCCTCTGAAGTGAATTCTTCTGTGGGAGAGGCTGGTGCTGTCCACTTAATTGGGAATGGGGCCGGCCCCTCAGGCCTCTCTCAGTTCCCTGCTTCATGTCAGTGTGTTGTGTTCTTGTCTTGGAGTACTGGGTTGAAGTCTAGTCCCTCTTTCCCTGTGGAAACACAATCAACACCCTCCCCCTTTGTGGGTTAGTGCCCTGTTCCCCCAGCTACCCATGTCTTCCCCACCCCCCTTTCTAGTGGCTACCATATGTATCCCTGAGTTTAGTCTGGCCCCTGCCATATTACCTGGGCCCCACCCCAGGGACGTATGTATATTTTTTGAATATTTTGAGCTTACCTCAGCGGACTCATGCAGTAATTGCCCTTTTGTGCTTGGCTTATTTCACTTAGCATAATTTCCTACAGTTCTTCCAATGTGGCAATGCGCTTCATGCGTTCATCACTGCTTTTTAGGGATGTGTAATACTCCATTGTATGTATGTATCACAGTTTTTTAATTCATTCATCTGTTGATGGAAATCTGGGCTGTTTCCAACTCCTTGCAATTGTGAACGGTGCCTTGTTGAACCCTGGGGCACAGATGTGTGGCCATGGTTTTTTCCTTGTCTCTTCTGGGTATATGCCCAGTAGGGGATTGCTGGATCATATGGTAGCTCAATTTCCAACTGTTTTAGATATCGCCAAATCAGTTTCCATAATGGCTGTACATACCTACAGGTCCACAAGTAGTGGACAAGAGTTCCTATCTCTCCGCATCCCCTCCAACACTTGTTACTTTCTGATTTCTTGAATTGGGCTATCTTTGAGGGTGTTAGGTGGTATCTCATAGTTGTTCTCATTTGCATTTCTCTTATGGCTAGCAATCTGGAACCTTTTCTCATATATTTATTGGCCATTTGGATTTCTGCCCTTGAGAAACTTCTGTTCAGGTCCTTTGCCCACCTCTTGAGTGGACAATTGGTTTTTGTTTTTTTTTCTTGTTTTAAGTTAGCAGAGTATTGTAGATTTTAGTAATATGGGCTTTGTCTGATGCGTCATTGCTAAAGATGTTTTCCCATTCTGTGGTCTTTCCTGTTCTCTTGGCGAATACTTTTGATGTACACAGTGTTTTATCTTTAGTATATCCCATTGGTCAAATTGTGCCTCCTCTGTGTTTATGTCCTTCCCGATTTCTGATAGCCCATGTATTCCCTGTGCCTGGCACTCTATTTCTATGCTAGGCTTGTTAATTTATTGCAGTAGCCACACTGAACTCACAGAAAATACACAAGTATGGGGAAGTTATTCAAGAAATTAGTAGGTTACCACAAATCAGGACCAGTAAACAGTACGGATACAATTATAAATCCACAGTAATAGCTCTCCTCAGCTTCTCATCACATGCTTCTGTGGTCTCTGCCTCCATGGACCAGGAAGCTGGCCTCACAGTCCCATAGTCTCTGTACTTCTCTTCTGTTTCATCTCTTGGTTTCTATGCCTCGGCTTCTGGTTTTGGCCTGCCTTCTTTACTCTGTGCCATTGTCTCTGTACCACAGTCTCTGATGTCTGTGATCTCAGCCTTGCCACTTTAGAACATTCTTCTTAATTCTCCTCTTTAATTGAAAATGTTTTCTTTCAGGTCTTTTTAAAGAAACTAATACTAGAGTGTTGAGAACACGGCATTTGCTTTTTCTGTGAACAGAGTCAGACTGGGCCTTCAGACTTAAATATTATTTGATGGTTTGCTAGAATGAAGTTTATATTTTAAAGAAGTTTCCATCCTAGTACTACCCAGGCCTGCCCCAGCTTAGTTTCCGAGATTAAACGAACATCACATCCAGGGTGATATGACCATATGTTCCAAATATGCATGAAGTATTGAAAAGATTACAACTTTGGTCAGGTAAATTGGAAAGCAACCATATAAATTGCACCCTACATACCCTTAATAGGGTTTCAGAGCAACTTGGAAATGAAATTTAGCCCATGATTAGCCTTTGATTTATCTAGTCGCATAGTGGGTATCTATGATTCTGTTTCTTAGGTGAGAAGTTCAAGCCCTGATTGCTAGTGCCCAAACTCACAGAATTCCTTAGTCAGATATTTAATGATGGACTTTGTCCATTTGTAGTAATTATTTGCTTTGATAAAAATTAGAAATTTTTACTATTAGTGTTTCAAAGTAAAATGAATTAACTTTTACTAAAATGGATCTAAACTTCTTTATATATTAGTAAGATCAAATATAAAAGTGATTAGTTTAAAAATAAAATATATCAACCTAGAGTACAGTCTAATAAATTGAAACATGATTCTAAGCTTGAATGTAAATTGCATGAAATAACTTGAGGACAATAATATTTTCTGACCTAACAGATGTTATGGCTCTCAGATCCATGTCCATTTTTTTTTAACTCCTTTGAATAAAATTTTTTCCAACTGGTAAAAACAAACAGTTCCTTTCCAATTTATTCAGTGGAGAGTGCCCATCAGATTTACTTAATAGCTTTTAGTCTTTATAATACATAAAATAGTTATTCTAATTTCAAATTTTTGCCCCATATGTAAGCCAATAAGTATAGTATCTTGAATTTAACTGTAATTTAGTTTGTAGTAATATAAAGGGCCAACAAAAAAGGAACACAGTGACATAAAAATCACAAATATCCATAGATTACCTATTAGAAATAAACATTATTTTATTACAACAGACTAATTCAGCCATCTGAAATATTAATCTCCCTCTTAGTACTAATATAAAAGACACACATTACATGTTTAACCATGACTTAATATGCTAATTGCTGAAATACTGAGATAAGTTCATAGATAACTAGCTCATGAATAAATAAATAGAACAGAAAAACCAAATGTTTTGATTAAAGTAACCTATTAAACTTAACAAATCTGAAGGGAAAAAAAAACCCTTGCTGATACTAAAAATTTGTGAACCACCAAAACTCAAACTATAAAGGAAAATGCTAAGACCTAATGCTTTTTATGTATTTATGTATGTATGTATGTATTTATTTTAAATCATTTTATTAGGGGCTCATACAACTCATCACAATCCATACATACATCAATTGTGTAAAGCACATTTGTAGATTCATTGCCCTCATCATTCTCAAAACATTT
>NW_022105908.1:10805202-10806877 GCF_000313985.2 Echinops telfairi | reverse complement strand
TTTTTTTTTAATTTTAAAATTAAAAAGATAGTATTAGGAAAAGAGGTAAGTTTTAGATTTATAACACCGAGCACATGAAATTAGGCTTAGTACCTACACAGCTTTAGAAAAGTGAACGCTCAGTCCTCGAAAGACTTGAAAAGTATGCCATCGTTTCCTGTGTAAGGTTGCTTAATGATAAATTCCAAACACCTAAGAGATAAATGGAAAAATAACACAAGAACAAATAAAGATGAAAATGAATGAGTAGTGAAATGGAAACCATCTAATGATAGACTAAGTGGCATATATTTCACAACCACTAGTCAAAGAATACTTAGGATCTTTATCTTATATAAAGTAATTGTGCATCATTTCAATTTTGGAATTTGAATGATAAATTTTTATTACTTTTAATTAACATTTAAATTGCTCTGAATTTTAAAGAATGTATAGATTAAATTAAATAAACCCAAGGAAGGAAATAATGAGTATATCAAATGAAGTGAGAAGTACTGAATATCTATGAAAAATTCTATTGTAACTCTTTAATTTTGGTATGTTTCTACATACTACAGAGATCTTCAAAGAAAAAATGTGTATCATGAAAAAGTAATAGAGAATTTTTTTTTCATGAAATAAGCTCATATTAACTTGTTATAACATGTCTGAACTGGATCTAGTTTGAGGCACTAATTGGATATGGTATCAGTTTAATAAGAGCCCTGGTGGCGTAGTAGGTTATACATGGGACTCTTAACCTCAGGTCAGCAGTTAGAACTCACCAGGCACTCTAAGGGAGGCAGGATGAGGTTTTCTATGCATGTAAATATTTGCAGCCTCAGAAACCCACAAATGTATTCTGCTATGCTCTATAGATCTCTGAGTCAGTACTGACTTAATGGCTATCAATTTCTCAGAGCAACATGAATTCTTCTAAAATGGAAATAATAACAAATAAATTTATGGTGAACCTTGGGGGAAAGAATGGTGAAATCATTGATGTTTCATGAAAAGTTTATGGGGTCAGTGCCCCCCCAAAATCAACAATTTACAAATGTATAACTCATTTTAAGAAGGGCTTAAAGTTTGTTGACAATGAAGTCATCAGGAGACCATCCGTATAATTATGAAGACAAAATTAAAGAATTGATTAACAGAAGAAATATTAGCTAATATCGTGGATATCTCAATTGGTTCAGTTTCTACAATGCTGACTGAAAAATTTAAATTGAGCGAAATACTGAAAATTAAAATACTTCACTGTCAAGAACAGAAATTTCAAAGGAAACTTTAAGCAAGTGGGATTAAGAAAGAGCCTGAAATATTTCTTAGCAGAATTTTAACAGATGGACCGTGGCTTTACCAGCATAATCTAAGGAGACACACAGTCAAAGTAATTATTCCCAAGAGAGGAAAGTGGTCTAAACAGGCATTCTCAAACTGTGGCCTGCGGGGCCGCCGAAGACATTTATCTGGCCCACCAGGTGTTTTTGGCCCGTTTGTTTTTTGACTTCAAAATAAGATATGTGCAGTGTGCATAGGAATTTGTTCATACTTTTTTTTTTTTGTTTTCTTTTGTTTATAACATTTTATTAGGGGCTCGTACAACTGTTATCCCAATCCATACACACATCAATTGTGTAAAGCACATTTGTACATCGTTTCTCAAAACATTTTCTCTCCATTTAAACCC
>NW_022105908.1:10798168-10803967 GCF_000313985.2 Echinops telfairi | reverse complement strand
GGAGACAACATGCATAAAAACAAGACAGAGCAGAACCAAGCAACACTATACAACAAAACAGCAACAACATCAATCCACTGTGATCTGTCAGTCTTTACACAGGATCAAAGCTAACGTGGATGGATTTTATGGACCAAATCTTAACCAGATACAAGTCTTGGATTTACCAATGCAATCCAGAGAACAAGGTTCAAACAAAAGAGTAGCTTCTGAGGTGATCTGCTTGGCCAGTTAAATTGGAGCCAAGGAGGTCAGGTTAGAAAATAGACTTTGGGGGGATTAAAACAACAACTGGTTGTTTTGAATGACAAAGGATGACTACACAGGGGATTATTAGGAACTTTTAAGAAAACAGAAAGTTACATTGGTGACAAGAAGACCAGAAAGTTTGCACTAAGGAATGTTGTTTGGTTTTCCCCCTCTCCACCCACCTCTCATGACAGTACACCTGCTCCTTGTTCTTTGAGGGTGGCAATGGTTACTGTATGAGAATTTCATTGGGAAGCTGTATCCAATCCACTCTCCAGTACTGATCTTCCTGCTGTTTTCTTTCTTTCATAGAAAATAGGTCTGCACATAGAAAGTTTTATTTTTAAAGTCTAGATTTTATGTTCTATACAGAAAGTGCAATAACCTAATTACCATCCAGAAGAAATGGAATATTGCTAAATATTTGTAATGTAGAAGCATATTATTTTAACTTGATATATCCTCTTGTGGAGATGTATCCTGTGGAGCACAGGTTCACTCTGACCCATAAGGTTTGCTATGAATCTGAGTCAACTCCACAGCAGCTAGAGCCTTAACTCCATAGCAGAACCCTTAAGGGGTTCTTTAGCCAACAGAATGGCTATATTCCAGCATCATACTAAAGGGCGCTTGGTTGTTGTTGAAAAAACATTAATTCAACATTTTCTCCTTATGCAACTTAGTGACTTTTATCACATTCCTTTAGTTGTGTCAATAGCCTTGCCCTCTTTTTCCAAACCATTGTTCTGCTATTAACATAAATAAACTGATTCCTTAAGCTCCCTTTCCAACTTTTTGAGGGTGAATATTTTGGGGGTTCATCCAGCTTTAATGATTCCAGAAAGTCTGGATTCTATTGAAATGTATAATTCTGCTTACGAATCCTTCCTCCTTTTGATAAAAATGTTCAGTATTGGTAGCTGAACACTCCAGTTCTTTGGATATATGGCAAAGGATGTAATTATTTTGGAGGTAATTAGGCACACATTACATTTTCTTCCCCTATTACTGACACTCCTTCCACGTCTTTTGCTCCAGAGAAATAGAAACTTATAATTGTGCCTTGGAGGACTGCTTGCAAGCAAAGACCGATGGGCGTTTCTTAATATTTAACATTAAACTCCATCCACTCCCCCCTTAGTTTTATTGGCATATAATTAACATCAAGAGGAGTTGTACTATCATTACCACAATCACTTTTAGATTTTCATTCTTATGCTCTTTGCTATTAGCTTCCCATTTACTCCACCCACCCCCGGCCATTCCCCCCAGGAACCATTAATCGAGTTATTTTCTCTGTAGAATTACCTATTCTGGATTTCATATGTAATAAAACAGTAAAAAGACAAAAACTAATAATAAAAGTATAAAACAGATAAGAACCACAATAGAAAAGAAAACAAAGTTTTAAAAACTAGAACAAATTTAAATGGATCATAAGTGAGATCAAATGATAGTGCTGAATTTTAACCTAAATTTTAGCCTCTGCAGCAGTGCACTTTTCAATGCATTCTGGCCCATAGACACCGGATTCACTAAAGGCTTAATCCACATATATTTCCATTAGATCTTGAGTCACACCTGAACCACTGAGCCTTCCCAGTCATCCCACGTATATTTCCCCATCACTTTTTTTTTCAATTAAACTGAAACAACTTTAAAATGGGTCAAAGGGAAAATCAAATGATATTACATTTTAATCTTACTATGTCTGCTGTATTAGTCTGGGTACTTTAGAGAAACAAATCCACAGAAACTCTTATACATAAGAGAGAGTTTTATATAAAGGTTAAGTGCACATCAAAAAAAATCCCAAACCAGTACTTCCCAAGCCCACAAGTCCAACATTAACCAGTGCTGCCCAAGTCCACAAGTCCAACATTAACCTATATGTCCGACACCAATCCACAAAGTCCTCCATCTCACAAAACATACGCTATGATGCCAACTGCAAGAGGAAAGCCGAATCAGTGAACATGTGAGCATCTCAGCACTGGCAGGGGTCTCCACACGGCTGCTCCAGCACTAAGGGCTGCATCGGGGTAGGTCCATGTGGCTTCTCCATGGGGATGTCTTTCAGGAAGTGAGCCTTGCCAGCTGAAGCAGGGAACTGGCTAAGGCAGCTGCACCTTGGTGCAACCATCACAAAGCAAGAGAACCGAGAGAGACCTAGAAAGATGAGGCTCACTGAGCCATTTATCCCTCCACCCTTCAATTAACCCCACATGTGTTTATCAGCCAGGTTGGTACAAAAACTACCTACCTCATCTACCATAAACAATGTTTTTAAAATTCTATGAAAAATGACAGGTCAAGGTTACACAGTGTTACATTATTATTTGTTGTCCAAATGGGTCAGTTACAGTGAATTCATGTGTGAACTGAGATGCTCATATGGATCTTGTCAGAGGGCAGAGACCCATCAATATATTCCCACTAAGGCAACATATCAAAATAAGGACCTTTCAGAAGATTCCAGTAAGCAAACACGATAGGGACTTCGTGTAGCACTGCGCATGTGAGAAAACAACTTTGTAGACTGATAGTATTAATTATTCAGCGTAATCCCATCAAAAAGCCAATAAGAAACTGGCCAATGGTCCTTATGCTGCTGTGACTATTGCATAATATTTTGAAGAATTACTGTAAATTTTGCTGTTGGATTTTTTTTATTGTGCATGTAGCAGTATATTTTCTAGATTTATATACATAGTACTGTATGTATGTAAGATCTTGTCTATGGACAATATAAGCTTTTCTAGGCTAATTTAGACTTTTCACGATTCTGTCCATACCTAGTCTGACTCTTCAGTACTCAGTCCATGAGTAAAATAAGACATTACTGAATGGATTTTGAGTTTCATTTTAAGTGTTATGCAGTCACATTTTTCTTGGTAAAGATGTGACAACTATTTTATAATGTTTGGTCTTTTTTTCTAGTACCTCTAAGAGAACCCTAGTTACCTTACTTGGTGTGTGTACAGAATTACACAATGTAAAAACATGTGCTTTTGTTTAGGCAACTCGGTGTAACTGCCAACAAAAATCTAAAGAGGAAAAATGCATATATGCTGATAAATATACCCAAACACCCTGGAGAAGAATTTCTGTGAGTAGCATATGCCTTTAATTTTTTTCTCCTGTGATTTTCTATTTTGATGCTTTATTTCATCTTTTTTATTCTAAGCGCTAATTTTAATCTGCTATGCTTGTGCTCTGAATTGTTTTTAGGTAAGCTGCTTTTGTTTTGTTTGATTTTTCGCCCCTTATATGTTTATGTGCTTTTGAAAAACGTTCCTTTGTGTCTTATATAACTGAATGTACATTTAACGGCTTTCCCATTCTTCAAACTGTAGCTCATTTTGTTTGAGTGTCTAAAATCTTCCCTCCCTGCATGTATATATGGGGGTAGGATTTCCATATGCTCTAAAAGAAACAGAAGTCAAATATTGTGCATCCTTTCTTTACTAGCATATGGTTCTTTAAAAACACATACCATATTCTGTTGTGGTTGTGGTTGAAACCTTTCGATATTCTCTATTATAATTACTCTTTTCTAGAGACTTTTAAAAATATAAATGCATTAAGACAGTGTTATGTTTTGGGCCTTATTATAGAAAGCAGCCAATCTGTGGGTTTTTGTTTTTGGTCATTTTCTGAAATATACATAAAGGTATAATCTCTGTATATCAGAAGATCTTCAGTGATAAAAATACACTTGTTATAATTTAACCAGAGTTATCCACAACTCAGTCCAGAATGTACATGAGCCAGATAATCACCTTTATAATCATTAGTTATCATTATCCTAATGTATAGTGGTTGGTAGTAGACATTTCTAATTAAGGAGTTGCTTAGTAAGCCAGTTGATTCATGGTTTGCCTGTGTTTAGTACTGGAACCACAGAAACACAAATGAGTAGGGGAATGTATTAGTTATTGTAACCAATGATCTCATAAAAACATTCACCTTTAACGTATAAGATGGTTTATTTTTATCCAGTGAGTTATTAATTTTTGTAAATACTCTCAATAAGGTGGTACTATGCTAGGAATTAATTTATTCAACAAAAGTTTGATCTTTTGCTGAATAAATTAATAGGAAAGGTCAACTTTTCCTATCCTAGATTTTAGACTCTTAATAAATATATACTCAAACACCTTTGAAGTAGAAATGAGGAACTGAGGCAAAAAATACTCAGATATATTAGAATTCCTCCATGACCAAGTGCATATCAAAGTGCAGGTAGTTCTCCAAGATTCAGTAGATTTGGAAGATACAACGAGCCTGTGAAGAAGACGACAGTAGTAGCAGAAAGAAAAACACAGAAAGGACTTGCCTGGGGCTCAGTTATGATGTGATTGAATCCGGAGATACAATTCCGTTAATGTCAAAGAATATGGAAATTTCTCTGCAGGCAATTAAAAAGTAAAAGACCACCCTCCTTGTTTCTAGATGGAGTTTGTGGGCTTGCCACGTTTTCACCGTCCCTCACAGTGAGGCATGTGCATTAAGTGTGAGCAATTTTATTTCACCATACTAATGAGAGTCTTTATGCCCTCTCTGACTCCCTCAATCTCATTGTTCTAGAAACTGACTACTAGCCAGCCTTCTCATCAGGTGAAACTAACATATATAAAATCACTCCCAACACATTCTTGGATATATTCCTGAGATAGTTTTTTTATGATGTTAGATGAAGTGAAGACCAGTTTTCCAGGTCTAGCATCTCTTTAACAAACCTAGGCTCCAGGCTTCTCTTCTATTTCTAAACCTTTGTTTTGTAGTTAAGGTAACAGAAACCAGGGAGATTAAATGGCATATTAAGTTTCTATAATTAATATGTGGCGAGCTAGTATAATTAGAATAATTAGTGCAGTAGTGTGGGACTTCTGAGTGCTACTCCCAAGGTTCCTTTCCCCAAAGTACAGTGAGAGGAGCCTAAAGGGTTGACAGAATATTTGCTTGTTGGAATGAGAGGAAAGTCCCTGATAAAAGGAACAGTCTGAGTAAAGGCAGAAAGGTAGAGACATTTAGGAAATAGTAATCCATGATTTTGTCTGGCATAGCATAAGTTAGGGTAATGCTCATTGTGATGTGCAGTTCAAACTTTTATGCAATAATTGCTGGAACAGTAGTTTTACTCAGTTGTACATTTATTTAGTTAAATATTAATGTGTCCTATTAGCCAATTTTTCTATACTCTGTACTTAATGGAATTTATTTGAAATAAATTAATATACTTTAATTTCGCATTTTTCTATTTTAATGTAAAATTTGGTATTTCCTACTTTTTTTTACTATAATTAGAGACTTTCTCTTTTAGAAAGTTGCACTTTTAAACTTTCCATTTTAACGAGCAATAGCATGTTTAAAGATACTAATGATAGGGATGAGGAGAATGCAAGGAGATTTTTCTTTGGCAATATCTTATTTGTTAGGCAGCAGTTCTGGAAATCAAAACGTTAATATTAAAAAATACCCTAGCTTAATCTAAATTACTATTTTTGTTCTGGCTTGTTCTTTGAGAGGATGAAAGCTATAATATAA
>NW_022105908.1:10777632-10796773 GCF_000313985.2 Echinops telfairi | reverse complement strand
TTAGGGAGTGACCACGGTCAAGGCAACCATGAGGAACTACTGAAGCCAGAATGGACTGATCATGGTATTGGGACAGGAGGAAAGCGTAAAGAAATAGAGGAAAGAAGTAGCTTGGGAAATTTAAGTGTTCTTGACACTAAGATTATAGAATCTACTCTAGAGAGCTTTGAGGCATATGAGAGCGTTTCCTTGCTGAATTTCCTGGAAATCAGAGATCTGAACGCAGTGGAAGGGTAAAAGGTGATGGAGAAGAGAGAGTACTGTAATATTTGTTGGCAGCCATTTAGGAGGTATAAAGAAAGAAAACACATAAACTCATCTCAAGTAAAAGGTGGAGGAAGAGGAGGGTGGAGGCCAATACTAACAGAAGAGCGATGGAAATATACTGACCCCGATATGACTTCTCTTCATAGATTTTTCAAGAGAAATTTGGTTTGGGCTCGTGGCTGCAAATGAGATATTTGAAGTAAAAGACTAACAGTCAATAAGAAGAAGAACAACACAGTCAGTAGAGCGGGAAAGAGGAAGAAAAGCAAACCCTTATGCTAGGCACTGCCCTGATGTAGGAGTATAATCATGAAGGTAGAGTCCTAGATGTCACAGGTATTACCGAAACCGCCAGGGACCCTAAATGATAGCAGTCTCACTCTTCTGCTCATGGAGAAGTCACGGAGTGGCATGTGGACGCATGTCTACAGATTGTATCACAGAAGCTGGGCTTTCTAACCTGTAGATAGCATCAAATCTGCTTGTCTTGAGGGACTGGCAGAAGAAGGATGGCTCGAAGGAACAGAGAACAGAAGCTATCCTCGCTCTGAGGATGGAGGACAGGGTATTAACACTGTGAAGGATCATCATGGAGAGTTACTTCTCTAGAAACCTTATGTGGTATGACTTTAGACTATGTGGTAGAGATTTCAGCAAGCCATTCTAATAATTGTAATAATTCATGCAGCATGCCTTTAGTACGAGGGGGCCTCAAAAGGCTCGCAGAAACATGGGATTAAAAGATAACGGGATTTCTCCATGAACTTTTTGAAGTTTTTTTCATATAAGTCTCCTGGGAGAAAAATATTTATGACTGTAAAGGCATAATTTCAACAAGAGCATTAAAAATATGCTCACAACAAAATTAAACTCAATCCAATCTAGTATATAGAAATTTAATGATAAGGTAGGGTATAAAAATTAATTTTGATATCATCTCATTAAGAGAAAGAATGCTAAAACAGCATTTCTTTTAATAATTGAAACAAAAGGATGTTAAGGATATTTTTCAAATGGTAGCCCCCCCCAACAAACAAACAAACAAACAAACAAACAAACACTCAGGCTTAAAAGAAACACACTACACTATCAATGGACATTTGAAAGTAATAATATAGAGGCACATGAAAGTAATTTGCATTCATTCTTTCACACCAAACTCACTGCCATGGGATTGATTCAAACTTACAGCAACATATAGGACAGAGTAGTATTGCCCCTTGGGTTCTCTAGGCTGTAAATATTAGGGAAGCAGAGTGCCACATCTCTTCCCCACTGTACAGCAGCTGGTGGGTTTGAATCACTGACCTTTTCAGTGTGCAACCTAGCACTTTAACAGTTGTGGCACCAGGCCTTATTTATTATCCAATCCACTGGCATTGAGTCGGTTCCAACTCCTAACAGCTTTCTAGAACAGGGTACAACCGCTGTCTAGAGTTCCTGAGACTCATGTGTCTGAGCTGACGCTGCCTCGTCCTCAGCAGTCCACCACAGACTGCTTTCGCAACACAAACACAGCGACAATGTAAGGAAACGAGATTATTCGATTCACATTAACAGTTCATATGTGGATTTCTAGACTTTTTGACAGGTCACTCCCAAACATTTCTTTGATGATTATTCCTGTTTTGTGATGTTTTCTTACTTTAGAAATCTTGACTTTCCTTTCTTCAGTTTTTGACATGTATCCATTCTCATTTTTCATGCATTATTTTGATCCTCAGACGCCTGAGAGTTTCTTTCTGCTTGTAGGATCATTTGACATTCACGGCATGGGTGCTTTTTACATTAGAGCAACACTGACAGAGTTCAGAACGGTTTGGGGTTTGGTTTAGGTGTTATTTGTGAAACTGAACCCTTGGCAAGGAGATAATCATTAATAACCTGGTAGGCGCTGTTCATTTAGAGTATTAAAAAGGTTTTACTGCTTTAGGGGCTGCGATAGACTTGCTAAAGGCATATGATGGACTGCATTAAAGAATACTTTGTTTTAAGAGCCGTGTCTCCAGCATTGAGTTTAGTATAAAGCACTGCTCGTCTTTTGGAATGGAGGCTATCCGTAGTTTGGAAAGGAACAATCTTGAGGAAAGAGTAATCTAACGCTACTCTATAAGAACACAGACAGACACAGGGAACACCATTTCTAACTTGAGAACAAAATTTTGTCCATTACAACTCACTCTGTTGTTTAGTGCGGTGGCCACAAGCACATATGACCATTTAATGCTGAAAAATTAGGTTAATGTGAACGAGGGATGGAATTTTCCACTGAATTTAAATATAAACAGCCACGTGTGACTATCACTACCATATAGAACAGAGCTACTGGAGAAATAATAACGTCTGTTTAAATGGCTTTGGAAAGCCACCTGGCAATGAATTAAAAAACAAAAACCCCTCACTGCTGCTGAGTCTGTTCTGACTCATAGGCCACTGGCTCTGTGTGGCAGGGTAGGGCTGTCCTTGTGGGTTTCTGAGACTGCTTGCTCTTTACAGGAATAGGAAGCCTCATCTTTTCTTAATAAGTCAAGAAAAGACAATTTATGCATCCAATCAAAGACAATGAAGAAGATCCCATTTAAGTTTAGATAGGGAAGAGGAAGAAAGGTAAGCACGAGGCTTAGAAGCAGAACATGGCACTTGCATAGGCGAGGAGTTCAGTCTGCTTCTGATCAAGTATCCTCATCCAAGGCAAATTATCCATGGTGAAACAGATCATTCAGAGAGAATACTGATGTGAAGGTACCTAAACATTCATGTAGAACTAGTGAAGACACTAGCTACAGGAGGGTTGTGATTATATGTAAAATTAATATTAATTCTAAATATACAAACATATAAAACTATTTTGTCACAATTTTAGTTTGTTTCCATATGTTCATTGCTAATATATAGAAATACTATTAATTTTTATATTGATCTCATATTCTGTAACCTTCTTTTCTTGAGATTTTGTAGACGAACTATCATATCACCTGCAAATAGCTGTAGTTCTTTTAATCTGTACATTATTTCTTTTTCTAACTTGAGAAATACTGGCTAGGATTGCAGTGAGAAAAAACCGACTTTCTCCTCCCATATATAATTGTAGTTTCAGGCATCCATGGGGCAATTCTGCCCTGTCCTGTGGTGGAACTACGAGTCCATGGTAGCTTTGCCTCCATGGTAGTGAGTTTGGTTTTGTTTCTGGAGGACTTGCAGTACTATGGTGAATAAGAAACATGACGGTGAGTATTGAGGGAATACATTCTGCGTATAATCATTCGGTATGATGTTGGCTGTAGATATTTGGAAGATGCTCTTTATCCTGGTAAGGAAGCTCCCCTGTATACCTATTCCTGAGGGCTTTTATCATGAGTGCATGTTGGATTTGGTCAAATGCTTCTGCCACATTAATTGATGTTAACAGATGCTTTTTCTTCCTTTGTTAATGGAGCCGATATTGCAGATCTAAAATAAATCCCCCTTGGTCCGTATATAATTTTTATATATTGCAAAATTTTTTAAATTGTGAATTAGGTGGGTAGCTTTATATTTCAGACCTTCTATTTTGTATTAAACAGTTTAAAACAACTTATTAACACCCATCCCCAGTGGGTTACCCTGCCCCCCGCCTCAGAATTCTTTTTCCTGTCTTGTGTATTACTATCTTTCACCTTCACCCAAGTTATATATTGCTTTACATATATTACATAATTTGTGGTAAGCCGCCACCTCTGGATGAACATATTAACTTGACTTAATTTAGCTTAAATCAGGGAACAGTTGTTGAGTTCACTGTTTGCTGGTGAGTTGTACACTAGA
Source organism: Echinops telfairi (assembly GCF_000313985.2). Taxonomy (NCBI): domain Eukaryota; kingdom Metazoa; phylum Chordata; class Mammalia; order Afrosoricida; family Tenrecidae; genus Echinops; species Echinops telfairi. Next base: position 10,792,702 of record NW_022105908.1, on the reverse strand, counting down.
CAGTGTGAGGTATCAAACTTCTTTTAAAACTCCAGCCACGTGTCAGGTTCTGTGCCATATATCTTCACTAAGATTTCAAAAAGTTAATGATTTATCGGGAACATTTAAATACAAAGTTGATTCTATTTATACGTAAATTTGTTGTTGTTTGTGGTCCAGTCAGTACCAACTCATAGCCAACATTTAAATACAAAGTTGATTCTATTAATACGTAAATTTGTTGTTGTTTGTGGTCCAGTCAGTACCAACTCATAGCCATTATGTAGGATAGAGTAGAATTGGCCCCAGAGGGTTTCCTAAGCTATAGATCTTAAGGGAGCAGGTCACTAGTCCTCTTACAGTGTGGAACAGGTAGTAGGCTCAGACCACTGGCCTTTCAGCTCAGCAGCCAAGCAATTAATCATCGTGCTGTCGTGTTGTTGTTAGTTGCCACAGAGTTAGTTCCGCCTCAGCAACATTGTACACAACAGTCCCCATTCCAAGCCATCCTCACAGTTGTTACGTTTGAACCCATCCTTGCAGCCACTGTGTCAAGCCATCTTGTTGGAGGTCCTCCTCTTCTTCCTTGCTCATCTACCTTACTAAGCATAATGTCCTTTTCCAGGGACTGGTCTCTTCTGTTAAACATGTGCAAAGTTTGTAAGGCGAAACCTCACCATCCTTGCATCTAAGGAGTATTCTGGATGCACTTCTTCCAAGACAGAATTCCCTGGACAGCCCTTGGTACTTCCAGTATTCTAAGCCAGTTTCGTCATTTAAGTGCATTGATTCACCTATTCATCTGTTTGTAAAAGGGAAAAGCATAAAGCCTAAATTTCTGACAAGATTGCTTCTAGGAGGTACAGAGATGCAAAATTTATAAATATAAAAACTACCTTGGGGGGCAGGAAGTATATTTGATTGGATAATATTTTCAAAGTTGCAGGCGGTAGGGTTTTGGTTGACTACTTCTGCAGGAATGATTTCATTTGTCTCAATAGCTTTAAGTGACAATGTGCTGTCTGTGAATTTCCTGGAATATTTAAAATGTAAGTACAGGGTTCTGAAAGTGGGGGCCGTCTAGGGATATTGTCTGAGAATCAGATGACCACTAAAATCACATGTTTCCTGGTGTATCTGGGTTAAGGGAGGAATAATGGAGTTAGATATGTTATATTATTAGACTGTTAAAATTTAAAGCAAAGACCTTGAAAGAATTAAAACAATAACAGATGAAACCACTTAGTGTTTTTATGCATAAGGGAAAAAAGGTTTTAAATGCATTAAACAGTAGGGATGTCTCTGCTTAAGATTATAACTCTTGAGTGCATCACTTTTGTTTGTATGTAAGGCAAGGGTGGAATGGGGATTTCACAGAGATGAGATGCTGGTTTTATGACAGAAAGTACAAGATGGAGGCACTTAGGGCAAGCTGAGACTTAGCCAGAGGTCTTTAGTCACATCGAGCCCCTGTTTTTAAAATGTTCTTCTCAGCATCACTATGACTGGAGTGGGAATCAGCTTGGATATATGAGTAAGTGAATTTAAAAGAACTAAAAGTGTGAGGTGTTCTTAGAGAGAAACTATTCCAAAATTTGAATTTTACTGAGGAGGAAACAAGATGCAGACCGCAGGTTCCCTGACTAGTCACTACTATTTGCTTAACTCTCCAGAGAAACTCTTCATTTCTCTAAGGAATGAATCTGTTCTCCTGTTTTATGTCTACCGATTCCTTTCTGGAAGTTTCTTGACCCCATATGCATGCTGTCAAAGTTCTGCTGATGAGACTGAGAAGGAAGTGCCTACTCCTCCTGGGTCAAGGACTTCTGTGGAAAGCCTTTAAACTGAAGACATTCCCCAAACAGCAAATTTAGGGTTATGTCAGATCATTTTATGCAGCATGTTTGAGGTCCTCAACCAATTAAATATTTTTCTAAGCTATTTTTACATGCATCCATGGGTAAATTAAGATCCCTAGTGATCCAGTGTTTAAGGCTGCCAATTTGAGCCTACAGCTTTCTACTTCTGTAAGGACGACAGCATAGGAAAGCCTGCGAGGCAGTTCTCGTCTGCCACATGGGGTCACTGTAAGTTGCGTTAGCTGCATGCACACAGCAAGGAAAGTCTGATACTCTCCCAAGATGAGAGCTTCACGATGCGGAGCTTGTAAAGACCACTCAGTGCTTTGAGTTTCTTGTCGCTCTTGCTCTCATCTACATGAAGCAAACAGGATCCTTGTTGTTCTGTATTGAGAAATGTGAGATTGCTCTTAAGTTTAAGTAAAGAAGTTATTTGATCATAGTGAGCTGAGTCAAGGATTATTGATACAGAGATGAAAAAACAACTTTTATTTGGAAAAGTGTTCACAAATCTGTAAATACAGCTGGGCTATACTAATAGTTTTCTAATATCTCTTTGTCAGGTGAATTGGTCAAAATGTATATACTTTTGTAGATGTATCAGGATGTAGTGAGGATGTACAGGCTCCTTTTCCTTGTTGATATTTTAAGAATGTTTTTCTATAGTTATATGTATGCCCATGTTTCAGTCATTGGACGGAGTTAGGAACACAGAGTAAAACAGGTTTCCACGGATTTTGTTCATGTTTGATGACCCATGTGAATCTTGAAAGGGAGGAAATAGAAGTAAATGATATTTCCAGTTAGTTCAGTTCTGATGACCTGTGACAAGAAGCTAAAAAGCCAGAAGTTAATCAAATTAGAAAGCCTGTATGGTGACCCACATGTCAGATTCTTGATACAGGTCTCATGCTCACAACCTACATGTTTCTTCTTCTTTTTTTGTGTGTGCTAACATTGATTCTACTAACATGCTAACATTCATTATTTTTATCTGATAATGTTCTGAAAACCTATAATTGAAGAAAAATTTTAAATGTCTAGTAATTTTGAACGCTTGATACAATTTGGGTATGTTTATTACTTGAAATTTATCTTCTCTTTACGTGTTTTTCTGTTAGACTGTAATTTGTTACATAAAAAGAAATATTTAATGATAAATGTATACCAGAAAGTATATTATTTCTTATATGTGAGGGCTTTGAAAAGTAAGTGGAAAAATTTCATTATCATTTTATTCCTTTATCGTTTTTTAATTTTATTCCTTTTTTTTCATGAATTTTTTAAAGGCTTCTTGTACATTAATTTCAAATATTACATGAAAATAACTTTTCTTAAAAACATGAAAAATAGCAATTACCAGTAGTACATTGATTTCTGATATATTTTTAGTAATTTCAGCTGCTTGTATATTAGAAGTATGAAATCTGTTGTCTTGTTAACATTGATTTTTGTTGTTTGGGAAAAAAAGTATGACTTTGGTTTCTCTATTTTTCGGTTCCCCTTTTTATTATGCCCCTCCCCCGCCTCTCTCTGTACAGGGTGGGTCTTCTGCTCCCTCCTTCTCTCCTTGGCAGGGCTCATTCCAAGGACTCCCAAGGACTGTCCCGCCGCACCGCAGACAGAGTGAGTCTGGGCCTCTCACTCCTACCCGCGCTGCCTTACCCTTCATGGTGCTTTCCTTCTGCATGATTTGGCACCCTCTTCCCTTCTGTCTGCAGGGACCTGTGGGCATGTGCCAAATTAGCACTCCTTGTAGGCCTCCTGTCCTAATTAACAACTTTGACTGCATGTCAACATACCACTAAGTCGAGCTTTATGAAAGCTGTCACAAGTTCATCTTATTTTGAAGCTATTTAAACCTACTGCCACTGACCCTAGACCTAGGACATGCATCTGTCTGTAATGCATTTTTCCCCTTAAGATCTTGAGATATATGAATACAAAGTATTTTTAAAATTTAGTCATGTTGGAAACAGTGTGCACACTGCCTGTAGTGGTGAAATGGACAGATGCATACTGGTTAGGGAGCAGGCGTACTAAAGACCATTGCCCAGTTTTCTGTTTCCTGCGGCCTTTTAGTCATACTTCATTGCCATCTAAGAGAAAGCTCTCTATGATCATGTTTTCAAAAATGCTTTTTAATAACTAATTTACCTTTGACATTTATCGGCTACTTTATGGCAAAAAAGGCAAGACTTTAAATATGCATGGGTTACTAACATTTCTGATGATTCAGAAGTTACCTGACATTACAATATTGTTTATGTTATGTTACACTTTCTTTAAAAAGCAGTGCTTATTATTTTCTCTTATGTATTTACATAAAACCTGGTAAGTTGGTTATATTTTATCTTTTGTGAAAAGTCACCCCCCAAAAGTTACTATTCGTGAAAAGAAATGTAGTCAACCAGAGCCATTTTTCTCCCTCTTCTGTGGTCATACCCAGATTTGTGATTCGACTAATTGATTATACTAACAAGTGCAGTATCAAAAGTCTAAAATGGAGCAACTTTTAAACCATTAGACCTATAATTTATTTAGACAAATTTTATTTCTTGAGTTAACCAGAAGGTTTAGAAATAAATGTGCATTCCAAACAAGGGAATTTATGTTTTATATATTATGTCCCTCCTTCTAACCTCCATGTTTTTTTGTGTTAAGGGGAAATACAGAATAGAAGGTTTTGGTAAACTTTCATAATAACTTGTTTGTTTACAGTGCATCTCTCAGTGAAATTGCTGAAGAGCCTCTTACTCTTCCTTCTCCTTCTCGTTATTTTCCTTCATCACATGAAACACTCTCTTTTCTATTGTCTTTAGATATGGTAGCACCTTCACTTTTCTCTTGTCTACTGACATCTACCATTTAAAGATTTCTATCACAACCAAAATTACATGTAGGGCTAATCTAAATTTTTAAGGACAATTATAACAAATAGTTTGGTCCCATACATAAAGCCAATAAACAGCTTGGTATAACAGATTGACCACAGAATAACAGATCTGCTAGATACTTAATGAAATATTCAGCCTCTGTCTTTTCTTTTTTTTTTTTTTAAATAAAAAAAAAAAATACAAACCCTTGTGTCGAGGGCTGACTTTCAATAGATCGCAGCGAGGGAGCTGCTCTGCTACGTACGAAACCCCGACTAGCCTCTGTCTTTTCTTCAGCACCCTGTTCCACCTCTCTTTATGTCAGCTACCATAATAGAGAATTAACATTGAGGATTAATTATTCCATATTACAAATGGAGCTTTAGGTTATAAACATTTCACCATTTTATTGACATATACTTCATGTATGATACAATTCAGTGGTTAAAATGTTAAAAAGTGTCATGCAATCATCACAATTGATTTTTTGATATTTTTCTTCATTCTTGTATCCATTGTATTAATTTCCCCTTGCCCTCCAGCTTCCCCTGAAATAGGCTTAGGGATCTATTCTTCTGATTGCTCTCTCTGAAGATTTACCTATCCTGGATTTTATATAAAGAAAGTCTTACCCAAACTAACGAAAATAAAACCTATCGGCAACAACAAAATAAATCAGATAAATTTGAATCCAAAGAAAGCAGAAAATAATACATGTTAATAATGGGTCAAGCGAGCAAAAGAAATGGTAAGATGTTAAATTTTAAGTCACTTATATATGCAGTGATCCATTTTCCAATGCACTTTGCTTGAGGCCAAAACCTTAGTCAATGGTCTAAGGAAGTTCTGTGGAGACTTTACTCCACAGGAGACACTGCAACTGGATTTTGGGCTTTCACTGTCAACCACAGCCTTCTGAAAACTGTCCTAATACAGTTCTCTCCTCCAGTCTTGGATTTTATTACTTACCATCCCTAGATCACATGGGTGTGTGATCGTCTGTGTGGTTTTAGCTGACATCTCACTTTAGAGGGCTGCTTCTTTTAAGCCAAGCCCTTAAGATCCCAGACAATATTATTTTTCTTTCCAGTAGCTGGGCAACATCTGTTTTCAACAAATTTCTCTGGAGCCCTCATTATCTTCAGCGATCATTTCATAAGGGCAAGTATTGAGTAGGGTCAAATCATAAGAACTAGTTCTTAAATTAGGACTTTACAATTAGTGTAAACTTAAAATCCATTTATAATACCTACAATTTATAAATGAGGGCTACCCTCCCACTGCCCCTCCACCCCCCACCCCCCAAAAATGGAAAAGAGGTCCTCTGGGCAGAGCTTTGGTAATAGGCATTTTTCCCGCTAAGCGAGCATCCAGTAACTACTCTGAGTTAGTGCACCCAGTGGTGTTGACTGGGAAGGGTCTTCCTGGTCACAGTGAAATTTTTCCTGAAGACAGTTTCACTCCAACCTCGTTTTTTTGGGGATAGCTGATTTAAAAGAACAGTGCATGGCTGTGAAATTTTATTTCCTACTTGGGAAAAATGCCACAGAAGATTTTGTGATATTGAACACAGCTACAAGGACAGCACTGTGAGAAAAACTCAAGTATAGGAGTAGTTTTCTCATTTTATAAAAGGTGAAATGTAGATTGATGACAAACCTCGTTCTGGACATCCATCAACTTCCCAAACACATTAAAATGTCGAAAAAACTCATGCTCTTCTGCTTGAAGATCGACAGTGGACCATTGAAGAGATGACAACTCTGGTATCTGGACTATTTTGGAACTCAGTTCAGTGAATTTTCACGCAAGATTTGGGAATGAGAAGGTCACTGCGAAATTTGTGCCTCTGGTTCTGACTGAGCAGGAGAAAGAACATTGAGTGGAAACAGGCCAGGCTTTGAAAGAGCAGCTCCAGACTGGTTTTCCAAGGTCATTACTGGTGAAGAGACGTGCTGCTATTCTTATGACCCTAAAAGCAAACATCAATCAACCCAGTGGAAGACGCCATCATCACCTCGCCAATATAATGCTTGTCAAGAGAAATCAAAGATCAAGAAGGTGTTCATTTGTGTTTTTGATGTGAGGGGGATAGAGCACTTGGAGTTCAATCCACCAGGTCAGCCTGTTAATCAAGCTTTCTATTCAGAAGTTTTGAAAAGATTGCGTAAAAGTGTGCAACCAAAACAGGCCTGGTTTGTGGCTGATGGGGGACTGGTTTGACCACCACAACAATGCACCTGCTCACGCTGCCATCTCAGTGCACTAGTTTTTGGCAAAAAACACAAACAAGCAAACCAGCATGCCTCTCTTGCCCCACACATTTATTCCTGGGATGCCAATAGCAAGATCAGGTATTTTTGTTTTGGGTTATTTTTTCGGCTTTTTTTAGTTCAGACCTCTTTCCTCGTCATCATCTCCAGATTGACAAAAAGGGAAAATTTATTCTGGAAAGTTTAGATCTATTCGCCACCTGGTAAACATAAGACAGTAGACCCTCAATCTGGATAAGTTCTAAACTATTACACTTATACATTTACCCTGAGACCAACTGGACAGTTTACTAATAGAATGATTTTTTAGTTATAAAATATGTAAAAGGAGAAAGTGTGGATGGACTTAGAGGAGCAAATTCACTGGGTTTTTTCCCCCCAGAGGATTTTAGATAGGTTCTCCCTTGTTTCTGCATAAAAATTACAATCGGGGAACGCTTTGTCTCTACACTTAGTCACCATGATTCCTAGTGTTACATTTTGAAAGGTTAATTCTAGGATCGATGGTCAATAGGTGAGAGTTTTTTTCTTCAGTAAGATGGCTTCATTCAAAAATCTTTTATGATGCCCTACTGAACATGACAGTATGAGGGAACTCCTTCTAGAGCAAAAGCTGTGAAGCTTAGACTGTTTAAAAGCTGTCTCGTTTTCTTAAAACGTTCAAAAAGTAGTAGACCCTCTGGTGTAGAGATAACCTGTCCTAGATAGATGCAGGAAGTGTGAAAAAGTTAACAGGGAATATTTACTCTGATTCCTCCAGAAAGTTGGTCTGCCTGTGAATGTTCTCGCTCAACTTTAGAATCGCCCTGGGAGAACGGAGACAAAAGGGAAATCTTCATCTTTAAATGTTCACGCTGCGCCCCCTTGGGAACGGTTGGCTTTCTTTCCTGGCGCACACTAACCTCTACTTCCTGATGCTTTCCACTTTCTCATTTCCACTTGGGTTATTTGCGTGAACCGAAAATACCGTCTGCATTAAGACCTACAGAGATTTTCCTGATGTCAGAAATAATTTCAGATGTTGTCTTAACAGACTGACTGGCATTTGTTAAGTCTTACCGCTCTAATACCCAACAATATGAAATGGCAGTGATAGGTACACCCACCTCATACTAAGGGTTGTTAATGAGTCAGAATAGACTTGATAGCAGTGATTTTTTTTTGTTTGGTTTGTATTGTGAGTAATTGATTTTAAAAATATTTTTGGTGAATAAGATGACAATCGTCATCCTAAATACCCATACTCTTTTTTGTCATAGCAAACGATTATAGGACTACTTGCCTTTTTTCAAGGTATGCTTTGAAATCATACCCATTTCTCATTTACTGCCTACACAAGTTTTTAAAATGCTCTCTTTTTGGCACCATGCTTTAAAGAAACTAGGAATCTTAACTATCTTTACCTTCATGTTCAGTAACTTAACATAGCAAGAAATGATTTAAATCTACATGCATCTGAATATACTGGCAGTTATTTGACATAGTATTGACTGATTTATAACATTCACCATCATTTTCCCTTAGAACATTTGATACTTGATATTTTCTTTCATTCTCTGTTTCAGTTTAAAAATCTTGGTAGCAACCCACAGTTTGAAATATACTTGTCTGTTTTGCCCAGAAAACTATGACCATTTTATGTTTTAGTGCACTGATTTTAAATATGAAGGCTAAAGGTTCAAGAAGTTCATGAGAAAGTAGAATTACAAAATAGTGGAATTTCCCCACAAATCTTTAAAGGCCCCCTTGTATTTAATCAAAGAAAAAACATTTTTGCAGAACTTTTAAATTTAATTTTTATTTTTTAAAATTTTACATTTTTATTGGCACCTCATCCACAAATCAAAACTTCTAACTGACTTGTAGTCATGGTGTTTTCAAATGGTGTCTCCTTAAAAGTTGGTCAGTGCCTGCAAGTATGTTTTGTTGCTTTAACCCCCCAACAACCCAAATCTAAGAAAGCCCCAAATCTGTTGCCATAAAGTTGATTGAGACTCATTATGATTCCATGTGCTACAATGTAGAATTGCTTCATAGGGTTTTCTTGGCCATCATCTTTACAGACAATAGCCTGGCCTTCCTTCTACAGTGCAGCTGGGGTTAGGGTAGTAGTCCAGCTACACACTAGTTGTACCATCCAGAGGTGACTTGGCTGTTAGACATACGGCTTAAATGATTTCTGAAAGTCGTATTTGAGAATAGGTTACTCAGTTCAACCAAAGCGATGACTTCATTAAATTCTCACTTTTGCATTCACCTTTATATTTCACTTGCTTTGTATTTACTCTTTCGATCCATTAAACTAGAGAAATGTCTTTCGTCTCAGGACAAAGTCTTTCTAAAAATTATTTCAGGATCATGGTTTTTCTAATCTATTCACTTGCAAAACTTTTACATTTACTTTTTTAAAATGTTAGCGACACATTTTAATTAAGATTATTATTTTTACTAATTTTAATATTTTGTTTGTAAGTAATTATTAGGCATTTTCTTTAAATTATCAGTCTTTCCAGCAGAGCTTTCATTCAAAACTGTTAACTCAATTTCATAATGTAATTTTTTATCCAAGTTTTAAAATGTTATAAATAATCAGAAATATACAGTAAGTTATTCAGGGTTAGTGAGGAAGCCAAAGTTTAAAACCCATTCTCACTCTTTAGGTTTGACCTTTAGATACTTGTGTATATACTATAAATCCTTTTTAAAGATGTTATATTTCCCTAATTATAATAATAATAATATGTATGATGGATATTTCTTGACAGTTTTACTGACTGCTAGGTAATACATTATTATGTGGACAATTCTATATTGTTGTGAAACATTGATGTTGTTTCCAGTTTTCTTCATTCCAGAGAGATAATATTGCACTGAAATTTATCCTTGTGTATAAATCAGCATCAGCATTTCTTTTGCATAGACAGATTCTTTGGGAGACTATTGCCTGATCTGACAGTATACTTTCTGTAGAGTCACTTGATAATATGTTGTTCAATTGTCAAACATGTTTATGAGGGATAAACTAACGTGGCTCAACATGATTAACCTGTGACTGTATTTAATTTTATAAGTAAGAATGGCTTTAATGTTTAATGATAAATCAGTTCTGGGTATGGCTTTTCATAAAAATAAAATATTTTAAGTGAAATATTTTTTCACTTAATGACAAACTAGGATACCTCAGAAGAAACTGAACTGCTTCCATTTTATAACAAATAAAATATGAAACATAACACTATTGTGTATATTTTCATATGATATGGAGTCATTATTCTAATTACTTGACTAGAAAAGTGCATCAAACTCAAGGTCCAGTAGGTTTTCCCATAGACCTAAGCATGAGTTAAAAATTCGCTCAACATGTTGAATAAGGGGATACTCAGCAGTTAGTACCGTATATACTGATGTGTAAGCTAAGTTTTCCAGCACATTTTTATGTAGTTTTTGTGGTAAAATTGGGTGCTTTGGCTGATATTCGGGTTAGCTTATACTTGAGTATATATGGTATGTTTTGTATAAAACCCTTTATAACAACTTGCTATGCAGCTGTAGAATTGATTCTTTACTCAGTATGTGCTGATGTACTATTTTACCTGGAACGTCTTACTCTGGATAGATATACCATGTATATCATTCAAAACGGTGGGATTACACTATTATGATACTGTTTAATTTTTGTGAACCACATATGTAGATGTCGATGGATTCTGTGTTTTGAGATGCAACTTCATGCCTTAAGCATCTATTTGTGCTTACTTAAGTTACTTTTAGTAATTTTGATCCTTTTTTAAACCAGTTAATTGGTCTCCCACTTTAAAAGCTCTTTAACTTTCTGTTAAAGACTGTATTGATTTTCTGATACTTAGAGGCAAGATTTTTGAGTTCTAGAGCAGTGGTTCTCCAACTTCCTACTGCCACGACCCTTTCAAACAGTTCATGTTGTGGTGACCCGTCACCCATAAAATCATTTTTGTTGCTATTTCATAACTGTAATGTTGCTACTGTTATGAATTGGGCGACCTCTGTGAAAGGGTCATTCGACACCCCCCCCAAGGGGTCGTGACCCACAGGTTGAGAACCGCTGTTCTAGAGGAATACGAACACTGGTCTCCATCCCATGATTGGATTTATGTGAAATTTTACCCAAAAATTCTTAAAATCTAGTTATAGTATGGTAAGATTATTTCTCTCCCTTCCATTTTCATAGATCACATATGAAATTTTGCTAATAATTTAGAATATACTTTACCTACATAAGCATACACTAGCAGTAATAAAAGTAAGGTACCAAGTAATTAATTTCTTTGCATTTTATAGAATATGTAAGAAATAATAAGCTTATTAAAATAATTTGCTTCCTTCATAAAGAGTTACTTGGAGCTGAGCTATTGTAGGTCTGTGGAGTATAAGCATTAAAATTTGTCAAAATTGTTTTCAATTTTTATTGGGTAACAGTTTCCAGATGATTCCTTTTAAATGTAAGAAGTTTTACGTATACTTTTCTGTGATTACAGATATTTGTACTAAAGTGAAAACCACTTTAGCAAGAAGAGGTGTTTTCATTAAATACAAATATGTTAAGTAAAATTATGAACAATGCTTATAAAAACACAAAACCAAAGCAAATACATTGGGCTGTCCCCGGTCTTGGCAGTTCCTCAGTGTTATCTGTGGTCTCTGACACCATTGTCCTGTCTTTCTCTTGTCTCTGCGCTCCCATTATGCCATTGGCAAGGAGTTGAGAAGTTAGTCCATTACTTCTCTGACAAAGCGTGGTACAGTACAATTTCCGATTCTTCTACCACCTTCTTCATAATCACTTTTTCCCTCCCAGTATGCATGATGCATGTCAGAACCTGCATGTTTTATAGGCATGCTGCAGATGGTTCAATTCCCATCTTCTTTTTAATTTTCAAAATATATTTTTTATTTAACAATAATAATAAGCTTATATGTACCCAGGATTTTAGATAATTCCTCTCTGTAATGCAGTAATGCTCTTATACTTGAGAAGATTCCTGTATCTTCGTATAGTTTGGCATATGTCTTCAATTCAGCCTGCATTTCTAGTTTTCATCTTATTGCTGATGACCTTAGAACAACGATGCTTACAGAAATGGGTATGAGTCATTTTTCTTATGCTAAAGTGAAAGGCATATTTGAAGTACAATGAAACAGTGCAGGTGGTGAGAAGACTATTATTAATTAGCCTTTGCTCATGCTCAGTGTCATTTCTCTCTGTGGGCTACTTGGAACCACCTTTCCCGAGAAATACTCCTCCACAGTGAGGTGTGGAAAAATCATCCTGTGTGGGCCAGTTCACCTAAGAAGAATATGGGGCATTTTCCAAGAGAGATAGTACCTGAGTGTCAGTACTGAATCTACTATAGTTAAAATACATTCAAATTAGAATTTTCACCTAGCTAGAGCACATATTCTGAGAGCTTATGACGCATCAAATTTACCTGAATAGCTTTAAGCTACCTGTTAGAATCATGAAATATAATGAAGTTATCGTGCTGTTTTAAAATTCTCTAACAATTCAAATTCCAGCTTTGCCACTTGCTGAAGTTTGTGACTTTAAATCTGCCATTTAACTTCTGTTAACTCCTCTTTGCTTTAGTAAATAAAAACACAATACTTTCTACCGATGTGTAATAATCAAAGGGCATCATGCAAACTTAGAGTTTGAGCTCCTTGGAAAGAAGACCTATTCTCTCAGATGTCAGCATTTGTTTGGGGTGCCAGGCACTGTACGGAGTACCTTGCACTTACGATAATTCTTTGTTATTTACTATAATTCATGAGGTTCAAAGAAATCGTACTGTCATCAAGTCAACTCCAACTCATCACGACCCTAGAGGACAGGGTAGAATGTGCCCCTATGGTTTGATGGAGTAGGAAGCCTCATCTTTCACCCACAGAGCAACTGGTCGGTCCAAATGCTGACCTTGAGGTTAGCATCTCAACTAGGAACCCACTGCACACCAGGACGCCTGCCAGATTTTGTTAATTCCCATTTTTGAATTATGAAACTCACTCTCAGAATAGTATGACAATTTGCCTAATATCTCACCAGTAGTAATTATGTGTTCGAACAAGGACTCAAACCCAGATAATTCTGACTATAAAAATGGTTTGGTACTGTGCTGAACTAGCTCCTGTATATCACCATTTATCAGTTCTTCCTAAACTTTAGGGTGCCTGACATATCCTCACTTTGCTTTTTATCTCCAATTGCCCAATTAAGAAACTTTGACAATTCAGATACATTTGTTGTGGACTTAAAACATTTAACCATGAAGGGCACAATTGAGCCTAAAAGTTTTGAAATGTATGCCCCTGTGGTTCATTTGAAGCTTTACATATCTCTTACTCTGTAGCAACTAGTTTGTGTGCTACCTACAGAACCTACTCTTCTCTCCCAACACCCAGTTAGACCCAAAGGTCTCTGGCTTGAGTTTATTTCTCATGCCTTTTTTACATTAATAAAGGTGACATTTATTCAGTACTTAAGGTTTGCTACAGGTCCTATGCCATTTATTTTATATCTATATTTTTATTTATTCGAGTTGGAATTGACTCAGTGCCAGTAGGTTTTGGTTGGTTTAAAATTACAAATGGAAATTTACTGATTATTTTTCAAAAGAGTTTGCATTTCATCCAGAAATATGTCTAGTCTTCACTTTTAAAGGTTTGCTGACTAAGCTTGTATGTCATTATGGGAAGTGTTGTGTTCAAATTCAGTCTACATATAAATCATTAGGCTAACCCTAGACCTAAATGGAGAAAACAAAACCTTTTCTATTACGATGTATCTTATGAATATTTTTTTTAAAAACTAAAGTTTTTGATCACTAAGCTGCATCCTTGACTTAATACGGAAGTGCCATTTGATCATTTATGGACAAAGTATTCTAGCATATTCTACTCACTAATATTTATTCATATGCCCAGCAAATTTTAGGGAGCTTTGACAAGTTCATAGAAAATGGAACTAAAACGCAATGCGTTTTTTCCACAAAGTTTTTGATGCCCCTCGTATATATTGTATCTTTTATATGACAAATACCAGGAATACCAACACCAGCAATCAGCAGTGATGGGGCGCATGTCTGTAATGAGCTGACGTCTCTAGGCATCTTTGTAAACATCTCAAAGTAGACACTTCAAATGATCACTTAAGATGACTGTGCTCCATGTGACCCTCACCCTGAGACATCTTTTCTGTTGGGTTCTGAACTTTATGTGTGTACTGAAAGTAAAACTTAAGGTGCGGAGGCTAGTTCAGAGGCACTCTTGAGATTGCTTAGGATTTTGAAACTTCATTAATTCTTCCTCCAGTTACAAGATAAAGCTTTACTCGTTTTTTGATTCCGGGAGTTTCCTAAAGTCCCTTCTCCAGCAGTGAGGGTCATTCCTTTTGTGCTTTGTGTTTTGGGGCCTGCCAGGCTGAGAAATGAGTAGGTGTATCACGCCCCCAGTGCCTTGTAGCTCATCAATACAAGCAGTAGTCTCATAATGTATCTTCAGAGTTAGAAAGTGAGAACTCATCTTAGAGCCCCACCAAATAGCTACTTATTTGCCTCATTTTCAAAATCTCTTTCAGTCCTCTCCAGTTTTTTTTACCTCTATTTTAATTTCAGGTCCTTATAATTTATTACCAGAGCATTTAGCAATAGCTGTTTTGCTTAGAATCTCATCTTCCTGCCCCATTGTGTTCCTCATAATGATCATTGTAAAACACAAATTGGATCTTAGGATTCTTTTGCTTAAAACTCATCATCGTTTCCCCACCATCTGTTGTACAAAATCTGATTTGACTTTCATGAACTGGTCCTTCATGAGTATGTCTCCACCCTTCAACCTGCCCTGTGCTTACCAAATACAGCCTAGCCATTTGAAGTTTCTAGAACATGATATACTTCCTTGTTTGTTCACTGACTTGTCACCTCTGTGCCTTTAATATGTATTGGCCCTCAGCAAGAGAGAACATTCCTTCATTCTTTTTTGCCTGCTTTATAAACTCGTGTGTGTGTGTGTGTGTGTGTGTGTGTGTGTGTGTGTGTGTGTGTAAGAAAGA
>NW_022105908.1:10749860-10777532 GCF_000313985.2 Echinops telfairi | reverse complement strand
TTTATATACAAGAGCAATTGTACATTAAGAAAACATCCCAACCCAATCCAGTCCAAGGCCATAGTCTGATATTAGCCCATATGCCTGGTACCAATCTATAAAGTCCTGTTCAGATTCACGAAACACATGCAATGAAGCCAAATGCAGGACGATCACAAGCCAGTGGGTCGAAAGTCTTTGGGTCCAGAGGTGTTGTAAACATCTCAGTGCTGGCAGGGGTCTCTCTGTGGCTTTTGCGGCTTCAGAGGTCTGGTTGCATCCATGTGGCTTGTCCGACTCAGGGCACGAGGGTAGTTCCATGTGTCTTGTCAGCTGCAATGTCTCCCAAGGAGTAAAGTAGTGAGAGAGAGAGTCTCTCCTGCCTCCAAGGAGGAAAAATTCCGGATTCCCCAGAATTCTTAGGAGAAGGCCATGCCCACACAAAGGCCTCATTGGCATTAATCTGATTAACAGGCTAGACTCCACCCCTACATTCTTAATCCTCAAATTGACAAATGATTATATAACTACCACAGACCACCCCTTGTCAATTTGACACATTCACATAACTCTGAAACCACATATAATTTTCAAACAATAGTATAACTCAATACCAATATCTGTGATCCTTGGATGTCTCCAGTGACCTCCAGTCAGCCATATGGTTTCACTTTATATCCACTTGTGATTAATGACCTGATCACATTACCTGACCATGTCACTTTGTAAGACAACACATCCTACTTGACCATGCCATCACTGTAAGACAGCCCTCAGAATCTGTGTGGTTCTCCACAGGTTTTGCCCAATTTTTAGATAGCCAGGAGATCATTAGAGAAAAAGCATCAGTAACAAGTATGAATTGCTTCATAAACAGATTTCCTTCTGATTCAGAGCCTGAACATATTCAAATAACTAAACTCAACTGTCTTTGAGTCAATTCCTAACTCATAGTGACCCTAGAGGACAAAGTAGAACTGCCCCTGTGGGTTTCTGAGACTGTAACTCATTACAGGTGTAGAAAGTCTCATCTTTCTTGCTCAGAGTACCTGGTGGATTCAAACTGGTGACCTTTCAGTTAGCACTGCAACACATAATCCACTACACCACCAGGGCTAATAAAAACATTATTGTTGTTAGAGGTGCCGACGAGCCAGTTCTGGCGCCATGCACACAATTGTTCTTATGTTTGAGCCCATTGTTACAGCTACTGTGTTGCACATGAAAAGTAGCTTTTATTTACTTATAAAAATAAGACTGTACAATTAGAAAGTTCTGTAAGGAACAGTGCCGCCTCAAAAGCTATGTGGGCAGAAGTGACTCTTCCTTGTACACCCTACTTTGTGCCATTGGTGGAGGCTTAAATGAGACCTGATCTACTGCCATTTCCCCCTGATCAGGTGGGTCACAGCAGTGAACTATTATGTGCCCACCTGGACATAGTTGACATGACTTCCTATACCAGCTATTTTATATCCCTAAGGGACTAATTGTATCAGTTTAACCTTAACTTTACCAAATTCAAAACTGCCATTGAGTTGATACTGACTCACAGAGTAGAACTGCCCCTTTGCGTTTCTAAGACTTTAAATCTTTACAGAAGACAGCCTCATCTTTCTCCCACGGAGTGATTAGTTGATGTAAAAAGCTGACATGAACAGTGACCCACTATATTACCACGACTCCTTAGAATATAGAGGAGGTACCCCAAAAGTTGATGAATGGTCTTGATTTGTGTAGTTTTATTATCCACAAGGCTATCAGAGCTTTCTTTTATATTTTTAATTCATTGTAAAAACACTGAGGATACCATTTTATGATCATCGAGACAGTAGTAGATTTAAGACAAATTATTAAAACCTACAGTTGAGGAGTTAGAATGTAAGGAGACTGTGCTGCAAGCAGCAAGCTATCAGAACAAAGAACATACCTGCTTTGTAGCTTGCCCACAGGTCATTTCAGGTACATGATCTTCCACAAAACAGTAGCAAGTTGTCCTTGACCATCAGATAATAGTCACATTTCTATCTTCAAAGTGATCTTTTTGCTTTTCAGTGGTAGCACTCATTTTCCAGAGTAGATTTTTCACATAAATAATAATAAACCTTTTGGAGGGAATAGGGAAATTGTAGCAAGCTAAAAAAAAACCTATATTTTAGCATGTAAAGTAGTTGCTGTCAAGGTGATTATAACTCTCGGTTACCTATCCCCACAAACCAAACAAGACCGTCTGAGTCGATGGTTAATTTCTCAGGCACTCGGCATTCCTTTGGTGGCTGCAGCCTTTGAGTATTCACTCACCTCTTGCTGACACACAGTGGCCATAGGAACAGTGCACATCAGTCACCTGTATGTAGTTCACAGTACCCCCTCGTACACGTTTGGCTGCCCTGATCGGTTTATTACTTTGTCTTAATTTGAAAAACACACTTTTCTCATCAATTTTGAGCCGACAGCACATTTGTCATTTTTTCCTTTCTTAATAGAAATAGACAGTTGCAATAGTCATTGCTTAAATTATTGCTGATATTTTGAAAGTTTTTAAGTTGCTCTAAGAGTTCTAACTGGAGATCACACTGTGTTTTTGTGTTTAAGGTGAAAGAGGAAAATAAATTCCCATTCAGTCAGCCGTGTGGTGCTGCCCCTTTCTCCCCGCTGGCCACTGCTCTCTTTACTTAGTAGTTTTTGGTTTATTGAATAAGATCCTGAGCTTTTTTGTTGCTAATCTTGCTGAGATTTGTGACCATTTTGGCATGGTCACTTTTTTCCCCAGGGATCTCACAAAGAGTCTACTCAATTAGCTGTATGATGGATGACCTTTTGTCTTTAGTCTTGGGACAATTTATTCTCTGTGTTAATTTATTGTGAAACTGTCCAATTAAGCGTAAAGCCTGAGGCATTTAGCTTGAGGTCATACTAAGTTGGGTTGTTTTTAAACATACAGCCATTAACACTTTAACATACTTCTATAAGCATTAATACTGAGTACATTGTCTTGCTTTTTATCTTTTAAGTAGCAAGTCTGTCCTATGCCCTCTGGCCAACCATCACTCCATCAGTCAGAGAGCTTTTTTTTCCGTGTTCTGTCTTCTCTAGTGCCAACATAAATTAGTTTCTGATCACCAACCCCCACCAGAAGTTTCCAGGGCTGGTCAAGGAGATGAAGAAACTGAAAAAGTACAATTGATGCAATATAAATAGGTCTGCCTTATCTACGAGTGAAGTTAGAGATCATGTGTAGATTGTGTCAGTGGATTTAGGGTGTGTGTGTGTGTGTGTGTGTGTGTGTGTGTGTGTACATGTACATAGAAAATCTTCCAAAAGTTTGTGGGAAAAGAATCTAAAAGATAATGGAATTTGCCCATGAACCTTTTAAAGCCCAGTAGGCCCTGCTCCATATTTATTTAATGATTTGAGCCATTGACAGAGAACTTTAAAATATGCCATCTTTTACCAAAGACCCCAAGTAAGGCATGTTGTCTAGAGTCCACACAGAGCTCAGTAACCACACACTTGGTTCTAGAGAAGTGGGCTTGTGGGCCTAAGCACTCAGTTGACAGTCCTCAACGCCTTTGTTGTGAGGCCTCTCTTGAGTTCAAATTAAAAGTTATTTCAGTTTGTTTTACTCTCAGCCATAATTCAAAAAGCTGTTGATTTTTCATGTCCTAAATAAGCAGGGTTGCTGTACGTCAGCATCATCGATTCACCGGCAGTGAGTTTGGTGTGGTTGGGGAATAAGTGTCCATTCTTGAGCAGGGTAAATCTGCCTACTTACTGCATGTCAGCATAACACAGCCTTAGTTGGGCCCTTGTTTGACAGTGAAACAGGACACACAGGTTTTGAAAACACCTCACTGACATATTTTTATTTAAATAATTAGTTTCACTTCAATTGAAAATATAACCTTTATTCTAAATCTTGTGTATCTACTGGTAATTTCGATTCTCACAGAGACACAGCAGTTTGACACTGTGAAGAACTTCCTTAAGTGTGTTAACATGGAGACGAATTCTCTTTTAAGTTCAGCACACGTACATAACCACACCACCCCTCCAGGGGGAAGAACAACAGAAACCAGGGGGGAAGGGAGACAACAGTCGGTATGAGATATGAAAATAATAATTTATCATCTATCAAGGGGTCATGAGGGTCGGGGGGAGGGAAAAAAGGAGCTGATGTCAAGGGCTCAATGGAAAGTAAATGTCTAGAGAAGAATGATGGCAACATATGTATAAATATGATACAATTTTTGTGTGGATTGTAACAAGAGTTGTAAGATCCCCCAATAGGATGATCTTATAATAAAGGGGAAAAAAAGGTTACTGTTCTTTTAGCTACAGTCTGAATGCTTTATGGAACTTAAACCAAAAGTGCTATGGGACTTATTCTGTCAGCTCTGTTATAGATGTATGATTTTAATACTCGGTCATTTAAGGCAGAATACTGTTTTCTACCCCAAAACCTGTACTTTAAGGTTTTCATTTCCTTGTTTAATTTTGGTTCTTGTTTAGTGTTTCTTGCCTTTTTATGTTTGCATTTCATGAATTCACTGGAATATTGCAATTCATTTCTCTCATTAAAAATACTTTTTCCTGTATTAAATCATAATATATACAAAAAGCACATTTGGAGCTTGTATTAATTAATGTGTGATATTTCTAAAATATGCTATTGCTAATGTTGTCTTTAATTTTCACAGCCTCAAGTACTACAGCCTTCCAACAGCCTTCCCAGATCCACAGACCACCACGCCCAGGGAAAACTAATAAAACCACAGCGTACCGAGGCCCACAGTGAATGCACTCCCCGGGGCACACATCAGAGAGTTGCACATCTGGACAAAAGCTTCACACGTGGCTTGCAACAAGAAAGCAAGTGTGGTCTGGTTGACCTGCCTTTGTCGCCAAGCCCACAGCTGACTAAGGACATGGAGAATAGTGTACCTTCTGAAGCAAACTTGAACATAACCGCAAATGCTCCAGAGCCTTATCATTTGGCAAATAATAACAGTAGTGACATACAATGTATACCCACTTCTCTGCAAACACCTTCTCAATCAAGTACAGCAGACCAGGTTAAAAGAGTTGTAAGAAATCAGTCTTCACCAGTGGGCCATGCATCAGAGCCCAAGGCCTTGCAAATTCCAAAGCCTCCCAGCTTGAATTCTTTGGTATCGCCTCCAGTCTCTGAATCTTCCCTAAGTAAGACTGACACTTGTAAGAAATCACCCCTAATCACACCCTGTAATTCATCAAAACTTCAGCCAACATCTAGTCAGACAAATCTTACAAATAATCCTAAATTGAAAGTGTCTAAACTCCGACCCCCTTCCAGCTCGTTCAAACAAAAACAAATAAGCAACCCCCGACTGGAGCCTCCAACTGTCCAGTCCAAGACAAGCATCCCAAGACCATTAACACGAAGAAAAGAGGTCGTGCAGACTATGAATGGTAGTTTTCATTCTGGGGATTGTTTGGCCACCAATCGATGCTCTCGTCTTCCGAAACCAAAGATACATTAAATACATAGCCATCTCCTGCCACTTTGCTTTTGTAAAACAAACTCATCTGTCCTGTAATATCTTTTCGTGCATTTTGCTACCACGGTGGAGATTCCATTGAAAGCCTGCAAATCTTAAATATTAAAACGTATTAAAGTGGGGAATGTTCTAGTTTGGCTCTTATATTTTATATCCAGGTTGAAGTACATACTGTTTGAATATACTTGTCTCAGGTAAACGCATATGTTTGCTTACCCAGCTAAGCAGCCTCTCAAAGGCTCTAATCATGTTATCCTCCCTCTGCCTATCATAAAATATATAGTACTCAACTATCAGGCAAGAAATATGCTTAGCTAATTCAGCCCTTTTAAGGTTGGTAGAGTGTCACCCTGGTAGCACAGTGGTTAAAACACCCTGTTGTGAACCACAAGGTCAGTGGTTCACACTTGCTAGCTACTCCTCAGGAGAAAGATGTGGCAGTCTGCTTCTGTAAAACGTGCAGCCTGGGACCCCCTCTCGAACAGTCCTACTCTGTTCTACAGAGTTGCTTTTGTTGTATGTAGGGTCTGTCTGAATTGTGGCTATGAGAAACTGTTTTCACTTGCCACTCCTGTGAATAAGGTTACTCTTTTACCTAACATGTTGGTGATGACGGAAGATGTCTGACCAGTATTTTGTATGACTCAGCGGTCTATGCAAAATCTCGGTGAAGAGTAAAGGAGATCAGGTCGATTTTCCTTTCCCCTGCTAGGATCAGCAAGATAGTGTTACTATTCACTCATTTACCTGAAAAATCTCCTAGGCTGAAATGTTTCATATTATATATGAATTGATTAAATGTTGCTTTAGCGTCTCCATATAGCTACTCCACCCCACACACCATTTGTTGTTTGTATTTGCTTCTGGGTAAATTTTGGAAAGAAAGCATAAGATGTATCTTATACCTATACCTAGGGGGGTATTTGTTTCTGAAATATGTTGGTGCTAGAGTTTACACGAAACTCTAGGCTTATGGATCCATGATAGCTGTTTTAAGATTTGACAGCATCTATTTTAAATTAAGTGTTTATTGTACTATTTGTATTTATTGACTTTCTGCTAATGTCTGAAGACTAATAATGGACTTGAAATGTTTGCACAGAAGTATGATGGACACATAGGGATTTAAGACTATTTTGTATTACAAAACCAGTTAAAATATTTTGGGAAAATTTATAAATTGTAAGTAAGACTACCTTGGGAAAATCTGGACTTGGTAATAGTTTTATTTTTCCTGAGTTTTCCAGGTTTCCCTTTTATGTTGTAGGATGTTTGACAATTTCTTGAAAAGTAGGCAGGATTTAGTAAGAGTAGTAGAAGTGCGAAGGATAAATTATGTACTATTAAAAGGTATTAAAAAGTGTTTCAAAGGCAATATGCTTATTTATTTTGCTGTGCTACAGAAAGTAGCTGGGGGTGGGGGAGTGGGTACGGGGACTCCAAGGGACCACAAAGTGCATGATGCTAATCAAGGTGCTGGCTACTTGTCAGGCCAGACCAGGCCGTTTGCCTCCTCTTCCCTGATCATGTCATTTTTAGATTGTTCACCTATGGCTGCTTTAAATGGAATAAATATATATATTTCAAACAGATAACCTTTCTAAGGCCAATTTTTGTCTTGATAAGCTGATCAAAATGAATCAAGAGGAACGATGGTTAAAGAGACAGTCACTCGTTTGCTACGGATTTTATTTAAAAGTGTATTGGTGAGATGGTCTGCCCCTTTTTTTTACGAGAGTATCAAAAGGAAATGCTTTAACAGAAATTCTGAAAGTGGCATTTGCTGCCATTTTGACACAAGTTTCCCTTAACCTATGAACAATTCAAGTGAATTCATCTTTGCTGAATAGAGCAACTGAAATCGAGTCTTCTTCTCGCTTGACGGCACTTCTGCAGAGAATCATCGAACTTTGGTGAGTTCTCACCCGGTTCGGACACTGGTAGCACAGAGTGATCAGGCATGTCGGCAAAGCCCCGTGGTTCCTGGAAACTGATTGTGAGCATGGCCGGTCCAGTTGGCGTTTGCAGGTGGACTTGAGGGTTTTTTAAAAAAACAAAGACTGGTCTCTGACATTGCAAATGGGATGCTATCTTCCGTATTTTTCTAAGGTAAAGAAGAAACGTGAAATTAGTGGGTTCTTGGTTTGTTTGGAATTTGGTAGAGACTTAGGGAATATGCGCACATCGCCCTTCATCTTTAGGGGGAAAGTTTTCTACTCTTAATTTATTTTTAACCTCTGAATCTGAGTGAAGTCTCTTCACATTCTACTTTATAAGATGTAGACTCCAGGAATTTGTTTATTCTATTTTTGTCCTCTTTTTTTCTCTCTCTCCCGGATGAATTTTCAGATATATCAACTTATCCGTTCAACCTGACTGAGCCATAATCATGAAAGAGGAGAGGCTCATTTAACTTACTTATAAAGCATAATGAATTGAGGAGAAAAAAATTATGTCAGATGCTTGCACAAAACAACTTAAGTTTTGCCTGCAGTTCTCTTGAAAAAACTGCAGGCATTTTCTCGTCTGCTCCTTAGTGAGTACATGTTCAGTCAGATCTGGAAGTGGGGGCTATGACTGGAGGTCACCTCAAATCTGCTAGATGGGTTTATGGCTTCTGTAAGTCATCTCCTCCACAGTCCTTGTGATTGGATGAAGACGGTTACAGTACATACATTTAAATTCCTGAAGATGAAGTTTTGTAGTGTATCTTTCCAATTTAATCAGAAATGATAGTCATAATATATAATAAAATGCAAAATGCCAATGCAACAGTATGTCAGTAATCCAATATGGTTGCTTAAAGTTCACATTTGTGAAAGAAAATTGAATGCAGAATTCTCTAGTTGGCTAGTAATAAGATAACTCATTAGTTCTTTAAAGAAAGAAAGCTTGGCCAAAGGAATTCATCAGTACAGGTGGGGACGATTTTAAGGCATTAAGTAAAAGATGTAGTTGTTTAGGTATTTTCTAATAACTGACACTAGCATTTTTCTGTTGGGGTCTCCTTGTCATTTGTGCAATAT
Source organism: Echinops telfairi (assembly GCF_000313985.2). NCBI lineage: Eukaryota > Metazoa > Chordata > Mammalia > Afrosoricida > Tenrecidae > Echinops > Echinops telfairi. Next base: position 10,768,987 of record NW_022105908.1, on the reverse strand, counting down.
TTCCTGGTGTATTGACTACTGTTCATTGTATTTATTATAGATACTAAGGACCTTACTAAGTAGTTTAACAAATTAAATTTAAATATGAAACAGAATACCAGATTTGCACTTTAAATGCGCTTTCTTGCTTGGAGCTGTGCCTGAAGTATCAAAATGCCTCCCAATGGGTCCGGCGTCATTTGTGGAAATGCATTTCTCTGTCATTGTTGCTGTTTGAACATAATCAGTACAGCCTTCCACAGAACTACATCCCCGGCATGTCACTTTTCCCGTTAAAGCACTTAAGTTTTCTTTGAATATTCCATTGTCTCCATAAGTATCTTACTCCGTGTATCAAAGAAAATGTGATCCGCGCTTCTGTCTGAATGTTCTGGTGGCATAGTTGGTGGTGTAGACACAAGCTGCACTCGGATTTCTGCAGCCGTCATAATGGTTTCCTGGTCTCTCGTGGCCTGGGGCTGTACTTTGGACTCACCAAATAGGCCTGTGATCAAGATCTATAAAACTGCAGCGCTGTTTCAGTTTCCTCTCTATCTTGCACATTAGTTTTTGTGTTGCTAAATGAGCTGGAGTGGTTATGTTTGCATGCTTGCTTATGCACACATTTAATAATAAACTACGCTGTAATATAAGCCCCTGATGTTTTTCTCTGGGGATGATGGCCTTTCTATTTGTATTCATTCTGATGCTTGAATTCTATTTTCAAATGGTCTTTCCACATCTCCCTTTCATTTCTCTGCTGCAAAAATTTGAAAGAACATATTTGAATAAATGGCTATGATGGTAGATGTCAATCTCCAACTATGTCATGACTCAAAGAGACGTGTATTTTAATCTTCTTGGGGTAAAGCTTTCCTTGGTAAAACGCTGCCATAACAAATAATACTGACCTTAAGAACTTAAGTTTCTCCGTCATTACTAACTAAAACAAAAACACCACAATCTTTAATACCTGCAGTATTGTTTTCCATTGATTAAAAAAACTAGTTCAGAGTAAATACTGTATATTAGAATATGCCTGTAAAATGAATTATAAATACCAGATGTAAAATCTCTTGAAAATGTCAGTATAGTAAATAAAAATAAAGTTCATGATTATAAAAATGATCTTGTCCTTTTTGACATTGACTTCCATGGTGTACTTTTTAATCTGTTATCTTTTCCCCACAAAAGTTTAAAATATTGTTCAGTCTTTTTGTTTCGTTTTCCCGTTTTTTGACTTTTGTTTCACTCATTGCCCCTCATGAGCGTCACACCCCAAAGAAACAGCGATTGACTTGAGCAATGGTTGGTTCTGGTATGTTTTTTCTAGTACTTCCATTTCCATTTTAATAAGATACCTACTTTCTACTGGGTAGTCTTTTCAATATTGCTTATTCATATTATTCCATATTTTTCATGCTGAAAATCATTTATCGCCCCCCCCCCCACACACACACACACACAAACACCACCAACAACAAAAAAGCCCCAAGTGAATAGGAGTTAAATATTCTAACCTCCTTCCTTAGATTAGGTTCTGTAAATTTTGGAGTGTCTGGGCTGGGCGCTGTGCTAGCTGCTGGGTGTGTAGCATTGGATGGAACCTGACTCAACCCACAAGCTGTCGTTTGCTTCTGTGTCCACTTACAAGTGAAGCTTTTCCTACGTCCCTTGCACTGCAGCTTGATTTGAACCTAACATCACTTTTCGTTGACTTTCCCCTACGTGTTTATTCCTTTGCATTAGTCTCACCTTTGTTTATATTAAGTTCATTCTTGGCACAGGCCAGAACTCCAGCTGTATGAGGTATGTTTCCATACGCTGCCTTTTCTTCCTTAGGTGATGCATTATATTCCCCCCATCGTCTAAGTCACCTTCCCTTTTAGAACCTTGACCCGTAAGATCTCCCTTCTGATGTCTAACAGGCTTCCCCACCCCTTGAATAAGCATACACACTTTAGTATGCTCTCGTTGGTTTTCTTTTAAGTCTCAGGAGAAATTTAAGTCACTTTAAAGAGCCTTTCCCTCATCAGTGAATTTCTGACAATCTTCATGATAGCAGCTATTTGTACAGAAATTAAGAGAAATTGAGTGTTACTTCCTCACAGGCCTTACTCCGATTTTTCATAAAAATGCTATTGCGCCTTTCAAGATCCAGAAACATGAGCCTTTATGCGTTCCCCAAGTGCGCTCATGCGTTCACATCCATTTGAGTGCGACAGTGCTCTTAGGGTAACGGGGTAAACGAATACAGAATGGGTGTTTTCTGACTGCTGATCTGCCATCCCTTCACCTCAGCATTGTTGAAGTGTTTGCTGTAACCAAGCCTGAGCTGGGGCCTGTGGTAGAAAAAGAAAGTGAGTCTCATGGGAGAGGTTGGATTCCAGTAGGAGAGAGACCTCACAAAACCATGGAGGGGCTGAGTAAAGAAATATTTTGGATCGTAGATTAATTTCTAGGCTCCAAATCATTTTTCCTATGCAGTTAAGCACTTGATACTAGGATTTTAAAAGTCAAACTCAGTGAAATGCAAGCTTGTTGCTGTGATGTTAGCTATTATTAAGCAAGCCCTGAACCCACGGCATCCCTGGGCACAACAGAACTGCCGGATCCTACAACATTCCCGTGATCAGGCGGGGATCGAGCTGTTGTGGGAGCCACACGGATTTCAGGGGCTGATTCTCACACGTCGGTTCCCAGGCCTTTCTTGGTTTGTCTCAAAGTTCTGCAGGATCCTGTTTCGCCTCATTGCAACAGACAAGCCTCCACTGACAGACAGTGTTTGTAGCGTAGAGTGTAGTTAAATAAACTATTCACCCAATACCTTTTCCCCCCCTTATAATCACACTACAAGTTCAAATTACTTAGGAATTACAGAAAATGTTCACAACAATTTATCATTGAAACTTCATGTTTATGAAATACAAACTAAAGTGAATCGAAAAAGTTATAATAGGATTTGTGATTAACGAATGCAAGTGGCTGCTTAAGCTGTGGTACAGACTGAATTAGGAGATACAACTTTGATGAATGCTTCTTCAAATACTGGCTGCTTGTGTTGCCTCAGACACAGATCTGGAGTGAGAGCAGGCTCAAGGGGTGCTCAGCAAAGGGTGGGGGGACCAGAGCGGGACAGCTTAGTGAGGCTGGCTAGCTCTGGGAACCCTCCCCATGGCCCAATTGCTCTCATTTAAAAAGATGTTGGCTGGGGCTGAAGGGAGGGCCTCATGCTGATCGTCAGCTCTTCAGAGATCTGAGGTTTGCAAGGCAGAAGCCCGAGAGAACTAGCGATTAGTCTGTGATCATTGGTGAGTCGTACACAGTGTCACACAGACTGATGGACAACCGTGCAGTACAGAGTGCCAGTCATAAGTGGAACATTATTGAACTCTGTGCTTGCTTGGGCAGTGCATATACTAAAATTAGAAAGTTTAGCCAAGGATGACATGCAAATTCCTGAGCTGCTATTGAACTTTTCCTAGTAGTCAGATATGGAAACTATAATGAGTGAATTCATTGTACTTTAACGAGCAAGAGCTGTCCCAAAGAGCAGAACGTGAGCCATTGCTGAAATGCCTCGCAGTGGGAGAATGGCTAGAGTTATCACCTCCCTATGACAAAATATCCTGTAGTCAGTGTATGCTTTTGAAGACTGTTTACCCAAAACACCTTCTGGGGGGCAAAGCAAAGTAGAACTGCAGGTGCGCTGGGCGCCTAGTATCTGTGTGCTTGTTAACACTTGCATAGAGGAACAGGCCAGAAAGGACTGGGGAGTAAGAGTTTTTGTTGTTGTTGTTCTTGTCTTTATCTTAAACATTTTCAGAGCTCTGGTGATGTAGTGGTAACACATTGGGGTGTGACCCAAAGGGCCCACAATTCGAAGGCACGAGCCACACTTTGGGAGAAAGACTTTTCTCCTCACCTAAAGAGTCTCAGGAACTCACGGGCAGTTCTGTCCTACGGGGTTGCTCTGAGTCGGCAGTGACTCAATGGCATTGAGTTTGTACATTTTCTACTTTCCTTTGACAAGAACACAAGGCTGCCTTTTTATTTTCATGAGAAACGTTCTTGTGAAATGTCTCTTTGGGGGCCATCATGTTAAATGCCTGGCAACATAGCCTTTCCCTCACACGCTCACTTCAACGACCCCTATTTTGAACACAAGATCAAAGGCCTTGTGCTAAGGCGGAGTCATTTGCCACCGGTCCTTAGAGGTTTCTAACTTAGGGCTGTTTGCACTGTCCCCGGGTAGGTTTCAAGCCAGGCGGTGGTGATGTTTGCACCTTAGGTGCACATAGCCTTCCTTCCCCGAGCCCAGCTGACACAGGGTAGGGATGAGAAACAGTAAAGTCAAGGGAGATGCATAGCAAGACCCTAGGAAGCCTCAGTGTGAACCAGGCATTGCGCAGGACAGGCCTCGGGTCCAGCCTGATCTGCCCATAGAACTGGTCCATCTATCCAGTCTTCACCGACAACTGTTGTCTTCTTCACCATGTCCCTGGAGGCCAGCTGAGCAAAGAGCATGGGTAAGCGTAGGGCGGGACAGCTGCAGTTGCCACCCTGCCTCCAGCCAGACCCTGGGTATCAGGGAACGAGGCGGCCAGGCCACATGCCTGCTGTGAATCCTTGGGTGTGGGCAGGGGTGGCCACGGAGCCCCTCTGCTGCTCCTGTGTGGCCCTGTTTTGGACGACCTGGCTCTTTCAGGTCTCCAAGTTGACCATACGGGCCTAGCAAGAAAGATGGGAGTTACATTGTTGCGGGTTCAAATAGAGGACAGCCACTATCATGTCTTGAAATTTCTTAGAAGTTAGCTGGGCTACTGTGAAACTAAAGATGAAGTTTCTCTTGATAGCATCCCTGAGTGAATTTTTAAGTTCACAGTCTACCTTTTAAGCCAAAAAAATCACTTATCACCTGTCTAGGGTTCAAGCAAGCGTGAACAGAAACAGAAAGCAAAATTAATGGATTAATTGTGACATCAAGAAGTTAGCATGCGTTACAACGTACATTCCTTATCATAAAAGAAATTTTACCCACATTGATTATAACATCCTGCTTACCATCACAAGACTGTCATAAAAAAAAATACCAAAATTGATTGTAACTGAGCCTCCAATAAAATGATTTATAAAATAAATAATTAAAGTTTAAAAAAATTAACCGACCTGAAAACAAACAAAAAAATTGATGGTAACATCCTGGTTGGCATGACAAGATTAACTACACCATTCAGATGACAACATCAGACGGAACAGTATTGAAAAATAATCAAACGATATATTGAATAGTCTAAACTAATTTTAGTGTCCTGAGCCTGGGAACATGGGAGTACAGTCTAAAATTAATCACCAGCAGAGACTTTCCCAGAAGAGGAGGGAGAAGGGGCAGGTCAACTAGCAGTCACCTTTCTGAGATGGGAGGGAGGAACGGCTAAGTCACTTAGCTAACAAAACACGGAGTTTCTTTTGCTAGGCTGCCTCAACATCGCGTGTTCACAGAGTACTTGAGAGTTGCCCAGGTGGTGAGCCTCACCACATTGACTTAGGGTGGTCGTCCTCTCCCAGGCTGCCCCCCCTCCCACCCCCACCCAACTGGGAACACCCTCTGGCCATCAATGAAAAGTCAGGAGAGGCCTACACCCTTAGGAGTGACCAGGTGCTTTAAAATGCCCTTTCCTCCCCCAGCGAGAGAAGCTGGGAGGGACAGGACAAGGGGGAGAACTAGGGAGATTTCAGTTCTTTAGAATGCCCTTATTAGCTCACAGCTGCAAAGAAAGGCATTCATTGCAATGGAGAATATGCAGTTTCTCCAGGAGCTTTGTGTACCCAGACGAGGAATGGTCCTTGTAAGCCACAGGGCAGACAGCTCTCCGCACAATGGCCTCTCTGTCTCCTGAACCTAAGTGCTGGAGTCCTGTGACTCACATAGAACACACCAAAACACACAAATGCCTAATGCTCTCAATGACCTGCCCAAATGCCGAATTGTTTTGTTTTGTGTAGCTGTCTTTATCATGGGAAGCCACTCGACACATTCCTTTTTTTTTTTATAAATCATATTATTGGGGGCTTGTACAATTCTTATCACAATCCATCCATCCATCCATTGTGTCAAGCACATAGGTCCATTTGTTGGCATCATCCTCAAAATGAGTCTACTTGAGTCCTTGATAGCAGCTCCTCATTTTCCCCCTCCCTCCCTGCTCCCCCCTCCCTCATGAACCCTTGATAATTTATAAATTATTATTTTGTCATATCTTACACTGTCTGATGTCTCCCTTCACCCACTTTTCTGTTGTCCATCCCCCAGGGAGGAGGTTATATGTACATCCTTCTGATCAGTTCCCCATTTTTACCCCACCATCCCTCCACCCTCTGGGTATCGCCACTCTCAGCACTGATCCTGAAGGGATCATCTATCCTGTATTCCCTGTGTTTCCAGTTCCTATCTGTACCAGTGTACATCCTCTGGTCTAGCCAGATTTGCAAGGTAGAATTGGGATCATGATAGTGGGGGGAGGAAGCATTTAAGAACTAGAAGAAAGTTGTATGTTTCATCTTTTTTTTATTTTAATTACCCTGCACCATGACTGGCTTGTCTCCTCCCCAAAATCCTTCTATAAGGGGATGCCCAGTTGCCTACAGATGGGCTTTGTGTCTCCACTCTGCACTCCCCCTCATTCACAATGATATGATTTTTTTGTTCTTTGATGCCTGATACCTGATCCCTTCGACACCTCTTGGTCACACAAGCTGGTGTGCTTTTTCCACGTGGGCTTTGTTGCTTCTCAGCTAGATGGCCACTTGCTTATCTTCAAGCCTTTAAGACCCCAGACGCTATATCTTTTGATAGCCGGGCACCATTGACACGTTCTTAAAGAGGAGATTTTCAAAGGAGACACAAAAGACAAGAAAACCACGAGGGCTTGGGGGCTCCACAGGCAGCACTGCCCTCTTCTCCAGCCTCTCCACTGCTCACCCTTGTCAACCCATGGACCAAGACCCATCCAAGCCAGCAGTGCTCAACAGAATCAGCCATCACAGACTCTCAGTGTTCATGAGAGCTGATCCAAGAAAGCCAAGCAATACCCAGCTGAGCCAGCCAGTCCCCATTAGAGCTGTCCTTCCTGGCCTACCCACTGTAATCTACCTGCACTGCCCCCACCCCGCCCCAGGGTTACCTGCACCTGGATTCCCTGCGTGTCAGCACTTTTTCCAGAGAAGCAACACGTCGGCCATTGTAACCCTGGCCACTGAGGGACATCGGTGATGAGTTCGAAAGTGGTCTCTGTCCACACCCTTCAGTCAATGGATGATTTATTAGAAAATATTAAGTCATTTATCCAAAGGCATAGCTAGTGGCAGGTCTGCTTGACCTGAAAACTGATATTATGAAACAAGACCCATTCTTCACTTCATAAAGAATAATGAGCTCAAGATAGATTAAAGACCTAAACACAATCATCAGAACAAAACATCTTACCATAGTGAATGATGGGGGGAGTGCGGAGTGGAGACCCAAAGCCCATCTGTAGGCCACTGGAGATCCCCTTGAAACAAAACAAAACACAAAAGACCTAAACATAAAATCCAGAACTATAAAGCTCGTAATTAAAAGAAAAAAAAGATGAATAATGCCAAGTGGAATTAAAAGGACAAATATTGTGTAAGACCACTGTTAATTAAAATAAATCAAGACAGTGTTTTCACACTAAAGGAAACAGACTTCCCAGGGGCAGGGAAGGAAGGCCAGGAGGGGGAGGGTACACAGACAGATAGGCGATCGAGTCCATTCTGACGCACAGAGACCCCGTGTAACATAGAACTGCCCCTTTGGGCTTCTGAGGCTGTCCATTTCCATGGGAGCAAACAGCATCTTTTCTCCACAGAGGGCCTGGTGAGTTTGAACTACTAACCTTGTATTAGCAGCCCAGACCGTAACCCCCCTCCGCCACCAGGGTAGGTGTCATTTGCGTGAGGTGGAAAACAATACTAGCAAGAAGGAGTTGGAGGCAAGGGGAGTGATGGGAACAGGGCAAAACAATGGGAGGTTGGGTAAGTTGTCAAATGTCTCATGATGACCTACTTGATAAACCTTCATGGAACCCACATACAACTTTCTTCTAGTTCTTAAATGCTTCCTCCCCCCACTATCATGATCCCAATTCTACCTTGCAAATCTGGCTAGACCAGAGGATGTACACTGGTACAGATAGGAACTGGAAACACAGGGAATACAGGACAGATGACCCCTTCAGGATCAGAAAGGATAGAACTGGGAATTTCAATTTAAGATTTTCTTTAAATTCTTTAAAATTGTCTTATTAGCTCACAGTTGCAAAGGAAGACATCAAATGTGTTTCACCGTCTTCCCCAGTCCCTTCTCCATTAGAGTTAAGACTTGGAAACACAGTACACACAATAGATAAGTCTGCCCTCACTGGAAACTTTTATTTTTCCCACACTGGAATGGTCTGCTTGCATGACGTGCAACCTTGACCCACAGGGATGCTCTTAACGCACACACCCTCCTCAATGCAGTGTTTTCTGTCCAACACCAGCTCCACATGCACCTTCCCAAGTGAGGGTGCCACACGCACGTCATAGCATGGTCCGTCCTACCTGCGTTCACTGCATTAGGACCTTTTGCCATGGGGCAGGACCTCTAAGTGTGTGCCTAACATGCAGGAATGAATCAGGCAGCTGTGAACATTTTTAATCCATCACTTAGTAAGGCTGGTCACCAGAGGAGGCATGCATCCCAGGCTTTTCCCGCCATCCTTTGGGTACAGACGTGAAAGTTCCTTTGGTTTGTTCAGCGAATACCCTGCGGTTTCCTATCTCTGAGCCTTAGAGATGCTGACGAACAGTGCACCCAATTCTTATCTTGACCCAAGGAGGGAGGTTCCCACTTTCAGTGGTACCATGTATGTGTGGTTTCGTTAACACGACCTTTTCCACTCTGGTCTTAGGTAAGAGGGACAGTGCTCAACACCACAAGGTCTGGTCAGAGCTTCCTCTCCTAAGGCCAGGAGCAGATCTGAGTGTTATAAAGAAGGGCAAGAAATCCTTGCGTGAGACCTTGCTAAAGTCCAAATATGCATTCACTTATTTTGCACAGAGAAGATTCTTCCCACGGCAACTATTTTCCTCTTGCCGTTCATATTTCATTTTCTATAGATGCTGGCCAATTGCCCAAATTTTACCAATAGCTTCCCACTTCACATACAATTATTCAACCACTGATGATTACTTTCTCCGTTCTGGACAGTGGACATTTCCCCCTGGCTTCTCCAGAAGCCGCATGTGTAACCATTCCTTCCTGACACCTCCGCGCACCTGAAGATCAGATGGGACACGGAGAATAGTAGAGAAAAGGTGTCAGCACGGTGTGTGCTCCGTGGCCAGCTTCCGGCTGGCTTAAGAGGCAGGAGAGCCTGGAATGCAGATAAGCGAATGGGCCAGGGCCACTGTGTGGAGGTGAGAGCTTGGGGCCGGGTAAGGTGGGAGTGAGGAGCTGCTCTGAAAGCTCTGCTGCCTGAAGGCAGGAAGGAAGACCAAACACACCTCATTTTCAATCCTCTTCCTCCAAGCCAGGCGATTGCGTCAGCTTCCCTCTGATCTTTTCTTGATATGGCGACTTGTGACTGCTGCTACCTGCCATCAAGTTGTCCCTGGTTCATGGGGACACCAGGCGCGATAGCCGGAATCGTTGCCTGATTCTGCTCCATCCCCCCAATTGGTTGCACATCAGACCATGATGGTGATGCATTGGGCTTTCATTGTCCAATGTTGGGAAACTCATCGCCAGGCCCTTTTTCACGGTCTGCCTTAATCTGGAAGTCCCGATTCAGTATCAGCAACACACAGGCCAGCTTCCCTCTGATCTTTTCATTATATGGTGACTTGTGATTGCTGTTAGCTGCCATCAGGTGGGCCCTGGTTCGTGAGGACCCCAGGCACAACAGGGAAATGTTGCTTTGTCCTGCTCCAGGCTGCCCGTGTGAAGGTAAGAATTGTACCAGAGAGCCATCACTGCCCCCAGTATAGACGGAGGGTGAGGGTTTTAGACTAGTGCAGGATCTGCTGAGAAAAAAATGACTTCCCGTCTTGGCGTTTTTGTTTAACAAAACAAAACGTGAATGTTACACAATACCTGTGGACTTCCTCTTGCTGATGATAGACAGGTGATACACAATAGGCAGCTAGTGGGGGACAAATAGGTAGAGAGAAATAGCTGCCGTTGAGTCCACTAAGACCGCGGTGAAGTGAAATGACTTACTATGACTCTTCTAACCATAGCTTTGTAACTTGAACCAAAGGACCCACTGAGCTCTTGCTCATGGGAATAAGGGGTATAAGCCAGCATTAGTCACTTTTACCATTCGGCTGGGTATGTGAGTGAGTGATCTCAGAAGCAGGCAGAGAGAATCCCATGACTATCAAGAGAACAGAAACCAGCGAGACATGTGCTACATCCCTGCCTGAAGTGGCAGAGGCCGCAGAGGCTGCCGCACCAAGATCATAAGACAGAGAAGAGGAGCCTCGTTGAGACCCTGAGACAGAGCCGAGGAGCAGCACACTTTCTGGCCAAGGAGAAAAAAAGGCAAAGGCTAAGGGACCATGTGGATGAGAGGCCAAGAACCAGAGAGAAACATACCTGAGAAGAGGACAAAAGGACATTTTGTAACCTACTGCTTTGCATTCCATTCTGTCCCTAACATTCTGTATTCTGTTAGCTTCCCTAATGAACCGAAAACTCTCCGAATTGCCCTGAGTTCGTGTGGCCATTGCAATGACTTGTCAAACCCAGGTGAGACATAGCGCTCCATGGGAGGACGGCTGGTGTCAGAATGGGGTCAAGGAATTGGAGCTGGGAGGCACGTCTGACCTCCGCCTCAAAGGAATCATCATCGGTCAGGGGAGAGTTGGAGTCCCCTTCTGAAGGGACTGGTTGGAGGCCTGACATGGCCCTGACAACATGTCTCAGTGACACCTGGCAGTTTCATGCACAAGAGACCAAATCCCAACTGGTCCTGGCAGCTCCTCAGAGTCAGTGGTAGATTTGAGCGCATCGACATGTCTCAGTGGAGATGTCCCTCCCCCTGCTGGCCCTCTGCGTCACCAAACACGACGCCCCCCTCCGTGATGGACCCCTCCAGATGGCGTGCTGAAAGCAAAGAAGCAAGCAAGGCAGTGTTCTCTTGTGATCCAAAGCGTTTTCGTTGGCTGATTTTTGGAGAAGATGGCCAAGTGTTTCTTCCTAGTCTGTCTTAGTCTGGAAATGGAATGGAAAGTGATCCGTGCTCGGTGACCCTGCTGGGGGAGCTTCCAGCATGACCGGAATGTACAAGTCACCATAGGATGACCAACCGACCACTGGGTGATGAAGCACTTGACGTGCCCCATTTAACTCTCCTCGCAACAACCCTATGAAGCAGACGCTCAGAGCTCCAGTGTACAGACAGGGAGCTGAGCTCCAAGGGCCCTAACCTGCTTGGTAGCTCTCAGCTATTCAGTGGCACAGCAGAAGTTAAGCCCAAATTGTCCAGCTAGGAGGCCATCCACTGACGCGTCACCCTGTGACCATGTCTCGAGTTACATGTCATTTCAGTTAGTTTTCACAGCCCTTCCCTTATCCAAATGACTCCGTATTTAAGGTCCCTTGGGGAGAGCAAATTGTTTGCATTTGATGATGAATCTAAAGGTTGGCACTTCCAATCTACTCAGCCGGGCCATGAAGGAAGGCCTGGGAATGGAAGTCAAGAAACTCCTATGGAACACAGTGCTAGTCTGTAACACACGAATTGTCATGGACGACAGGCCCCACCCCCACTGCCCTCCACCCCCACCCCGAAGTGAATAAAGGGCCTTGATGGGGCTGAGATCGTTTTTTTTTGTTTTCTATTACACAATGTTGCCACCTCGTGGTAACATTTGGACACTTAGTTACCCCAAACCAAAACTCTCTCTTCATGAAATAGAAGGACTGTGTAGGACTGAGTAGAACTGTCTCTCCGGCCTGCCGTCTCAGGCTGTAATCTGTACTGGAGCACCAAGCCTCATCTTTCTTCTCAAGAGAAACCGGTGGTTGAGAACTACTGACCTTCGGGTTAGCAGCTCCTAAGCCACTATGCCACCAACTCATTAGAAGGTCCCAAAGTAAATTAAGAATAGTTTTAGCAAAGGGAGGACGTGGATAGTGGGGAAACAGGGCAACAACCCGCACATGAGGAGGGTATTGTTCGTGTCTCCACAGGAAAGTGAGAAAGGGACCAGACCTCTTACCTGGGGGCAACATACCAGCCAGAAGCAGCAAACTAACAGAAAGGTCTGCGGGGTGGCCCCAGTCGCAACGACTTCGACCCCCTCCCCAGAAGAATGCACTCTAGAGGACAGTACTGAAGATACAGCTCTGGGAGAGTGGCGGGTCTGCCCAGACCACGTGGGAACAAACACACAGAGAGAGAGAACTGCTGGTCCACCAAAGGGGAGGGGGCAGCCCCACCCCCACCATGAGACACGAAGCCCCCTCACTGACCCACAGGACTGCAAGGGACAACACTGGAGACACAGTGTGGGAAGTGTGCTCAGTCGGTCTCCCACCCCCCTCACACACACACCAGAGCAGCAAGGGGAGCAAATGAAGTCCCAGAGGAGTCCTGAAAATAGACCTCAGAATCGGTGGGCTGGGTATGACACTTCACCAGATCTGGTTGGAAAACTTTCAGAAGGGTCCACCGGCAGACCTGGAACCATTTATAGGCCTTCTCTCTCTCTTCCCTTTTTACTTTTTCTGGTTCTCATGTCTGTCCACATAGGACAGGCAGGATAACCAATCCTGAGGAGAAAACAACGTGGCCGACAGTTCAGGGGGTACCTGGGAAAGGAGGAAGGGGGAGAAAGGGAGAGGGGGAGCCAACAAATCTAGGGGCAAGGGAACAATAAGAGATCTAAAATCGATGGCCGGGAGGGCGTAGAATGCCTGATGGGGTTTGATCAAGTGCAGTGTAGCCCAGAGAAATGATTGAGAGTCGAATGAAGGTCAAACATGATATTGGGACAAGAGGAAAGTAAAAAGAAATAGAGGAAAGAACTAGGAGGCAAAAGACATTTATACGACCTGAAGAGAAACCAGAGTGTAAGGCAAAAGACATTTATAGAGGTATAAATATAAGCAGGCACACATGTAAATATGCTAATATATTATGATAGAGATATAAGCCTATGTACACGTATTTAAATGTTAAATATTAAGGTAGCAGACTGGCATTGGGTCTCCACTCAAGTACTCTCTCCATGCAAGAACACTTTACTCCAATAACCTGGCATTTTGTGATGCTCACCTTCCCAACACGATAGGATCAATGAAGTCAAAATGGGTGCATAAACAAATGTGGTAAAGTAAGCTGATGGTGCCTGGCTATTACAAGATACAGTGTATGGGGGTCTTAAAGACTTAAAGTTAAACAAGCAGCCATTTAGCAGGAAAGCAGCAAAGCCTATATGGAAGAAACAGACCAGCCCGTGTGATCACGAGTTATCAATGGGATCAGGCACCAGAAGACCCAAAAGAAACAAATGTATCAATGCAATGATGGGGGATAGAATGGAGACCCAAAGCCCAGCTTTACACAGTTGGACATTCTCTCGTAGAAGGGTCCCAAGGAAAGAACGAGACAGCCAGGGTGCAGCAAAGCACCGACAGGACACACAAGTTTCCTCTAGTTCTGTAATGCTTCCTCCCCATTCCCCACCCCCACCCCCCCAGCATGAACACAGTTCTACCTTACAAATCCAGCTAGACTGGAGCATGTACTCGGATACAGATAAGAGCTCTTGGCGCATAGAATCCAGGACAGATAAACCCCTCAGGAACAGTAATGGGATTAACAATACCATTAGGATAGGGGGAAGGTAGGGCAGAAGGGGGAGAAATGGGGAACCAACTATAATAATCAACATATACCCCTTCCCCACTTCTAGGAGTGTGAACAACAGAAACGGGGGGCGGGGGCCGACAGCAGATGGTGTAAGATATGAAAATAATTTATAATTTCTCAGGGGTCCACCAGAGTGGGAAGGTGAGGAAGGTAGGGAAAAAAGAGGAAGTAATACCAAGGGCTCAAGCAGAAAGAAAATGTTTTGAAAAGGATGAGGGCAACATATGTACACATATGCTTGATACAGTAGATGTATGGATTGTTGTAAGAGCCCCCAATAAAAGGATTTATATTTTTTAAAAAGGAATAGTTTTAGCCTTGTAGGCATATTGATAATATGTAGGCTGCACTTACACAATTTTTTTTGTTGTTATTCTAACTATAGGAACATTTTTATAAAAAAAATAATAAACTTACTGAGCTACAAAAGTTGTATTTCAGAGAGAGTTGTTTTAGTGTTAAAACCTTCTGGTAGTTTGACCCCACCGGGTTTGCATTAGTCTCGGTACTTTAGAGAAACAAATCCACAGAAACTCATGTATAAGAGAGAGTTTTACATAAAGGTTAAGAGCACATTAAGAAACATCTCAACCCAGTGCTGCCCAAACCCACAAGTCCAACATTAACCCATATGTCCGACACCAATCCACAAAGTCCTCCTCCATCTCACAAAACACACATAATGATGCTGACTGCAGGAGAAAAGCCAAGTCAGTGAACATGTAAGCATCTCAGCGCTGGCAGGGGTCTCCACACGGCTGCTCCAGCACCCAGGGCTGCATCCGGGTAGGTCCGTGTGGCTTCTCCTCAGGGATGTCTTGCAGGAAGTGAGCCTTGCAAGCTGAAGCAGGGAACTGGCTAAGGCAGCTGCACCCTGGTCTGACCATCAGAAAGCAAGAGACCGGAGAGCTAGAAAGGCGAGGCTCACCGAGCCCTTTATCTCCACCCTTCAATTAACCCCCCATGTATTTGTTGGCCTGGCTGGCACAATAAACTAACTACCTCAGAGTTCAAATCCCCAACTCCACCACACCTTTGTTTTATTTATTTATTTTTTTGCTTTTGGAAATGTGTCTAAAAGAACGTCAAGTTGGCTCCAAGTTTCCTAGTTGCCAAGGCAAAGAGAGGACGTCACGTTCCATTGCTGCTGCTGCTGCTGCTGCTGCTGCTGCTGCTGCTGCTGCTACTAACTGAAAAGTGGCCCCTTCATCTAGCATTCTTCTGGCCTCAGACTTTATTTCAACTCAATGAAAACGGCACTGAAATGTGTAGCTGCTGTCTACATAGACATCCAATCACTTGCTTGGAAAAGCTAACATAAGGTCCCATGAAACAGTTCTCTGGTAAGACAGGAGCCCAGCATCAGCCTTCTCTTTTTCTCAGGTGGCCACTCCTACAGTGAAAGTGTCCTAGGCCCCCCAGCAAGCTCAGTCTCCTGTGTCTCTTAAGTCCTACACCCCCCATATTTATAGCTGTTTGGACCCAGTTATGGTTTGAAGGACCTGGCGTCCTGGCGTAGCAAGAAGGGTGTACAGTCGTGCCTTTAGCTCCAACGCAGGGTATTAGATCCGCTCTGGCCTTGTGGTGGCCACAAGTCAATGAGATGTCAGGCTACACCTGTCCCCAGAGTTCACTGCCGTTGCTAAAATAGAGGGCCCACAGGACGCAGGCCAATGAAGTGGAATGTCACAACAGACAACTGGGGCTCGGTCCCCATGGAGGTGTCCCGGGATTTAAGCATCATTGTTCGTGATGCATCAGGTCAGAGGGCACTCAACAGCAACAGCAGAGGATGTAGAAAACCCACACCGGATTCCAGTGTAAAAAGGTTAAATCCCTCGCTCGTGAGTTTTGTGTTGATTACGTTCTCAAATAAATGGTTTCATGTTGGGCTACCTAAGACGTATCATTCAAATTCATTGCACAACGTCTTTCTACCATTTCTACCACTCGTTTGACTACTTCTTTCTACCATGTGAAACGTGGCCTCCGAAAGAATAAAAGGTGCTTCTGTAGGTGGCTTTGTGGTTCCATCTGGCAGTGTGGGTCCAGAGCACGTCCTCCCTGCCCGGCTCCTTAACAAAGAGCAGGTGGGCTGCCCAGGAGCACTACAAACCTACTGTGCTACCAAGGGGAGGAGCCTGCTCCTTGTCGTCCAGGCTGGCTTTCCAAGTCCTCCACAGCTGGGTTAAAGCGAACACCAAACCCAAGGCATTTGAATCTATTTGAAATCCTACTAACACTTTAGGACAGAAGCGAACTGCTCGGTCGTTCCCAAGACTGCCCATCTTGACCAGGAACAGACCGTCTGGTCTTTCTCCCGCGTTACAGCTGGTGGGTTTGAACCACCACCCTTGTGGTTAGCAGCCCAGCACCACCAGTGAGACCAGTTGTCATTGCACTTGCCCTGATGCTTGGTGAGCCACGAGTGCTGGTGTCCAATTGTGCTGCTCAGTGTTGTCAGTGACCCGGAAGTAGATTGCAAGTCCTTTCTTCTGAGGTGACTCTGGGTAGATCAGCGGTTCCACCCCTTTAGT
The DNA here is from genome assembly GCF_000313985.2 of Echinops telfairi. Lineage (NCBI taxonomy): Eukaryota > Metazoa > Chordata > Mammalia > Afrosoricida > Tenrecidae > Echinops > Echinops telfairi. Next base: position 10,752,525 of record NW_022105908.1, on the reverse strand, counting down.
TAGCAACCGAATGCATGAATTGCGTGAGCCTGTGGAGGTAGTTCATAACTGCAAAGCCAGCAGTTCGACACCACCAGATTCTCTGGTGGGGAAAGGGGAGGCTTTCTACTCCCATAAAGATCTATAGTTTCAGAGACCCATAGGGGCCCGTCTGCTCCGTCTCACATGGTTGCTATGAGTCAGAATCGGCATAATGACAGTGACAACCTAGGCAGTCAAACGCTAGGTTAAAAGTCAAAAAGTCATCGAAGCGATTCCTATTCATCGTGACCCCACAGGACAGAGTAGAACTGCTCCTTGTGGGTTTCCAAGACTGTAACTCTTTGCGGGAGTAGAAAGCCTCGTCTTTCTCCCGTGGAGTGCCTAGTGGTTTCAAACTGCTGACCTTACGGTTAGCAGCCCAATGCCAACTCACTATGGCACCAGGGCCTTAAAAAAACAAGCTTAGAGTGGGTTAATTTGGCTAAAATGCTCCATTCTGAGGTAGACACCGTGGCGGGGCACTGTGGAGAGGAGGAGAGGAGAAGCATGTCTGGAACTTGGGGTTCTGAATCAGCAGTGCCTTGGGCCTGACAGTGGGCTCTCTTTGAAAGGGACTCTCCAGTTTCTAAGTAAAGATTTCTCAGTCTGTTCCTGGGGTCTCCATCTGGCTCAGGCTTGGGTTCTAGGCACTAAGGGCAGATTAAATCACGCTTGCATTGACTACTGCCCTTGGGGGCCCACTCTTGCAAATCTCCGTTTGGAATTTGATAAGGTTGGAGGCCGGGCGATTAGAGCAGAGGGTTCTTGTAAATGATGCAATCGTCTAGCACATACGGATGCACATTCTCCACCACACAGGAAACCACCAAGCCCCAGTCACAGCACCAAGCTCACCATTACCCTAAGTCCATTTTTTTCCTACACCGTGGGCGATAATATTAAGATTCATTTTCCCAGAAGTTTTAGCCCCCTTCCTTGGCTGCACCGATTCAAGCAATAACAACTTCCATAATCACATTAGGCGAATGTCAGCAGGCCCCAGCTCAGCAAGCTCTGTGCTGTGAATGACTAAAGGAATTGACACGCCGTTCAAGAGCCTGGGGGCACCTCCAACCACACTTTCCGGCCTTCTCTGGCCAAATTTGAAAGATGGTATCAAGCTCTCCTGTGCGTCCAGAGGGGACTGGACAAAACGTGTTGGTGAGTTGTCCAGAGGCACTTCTGGTGGCCAGTTTGCTCTCAGGGCATCTAAAGGCCACACTAATCAACGGGTAAAATTGGCTAGGGCCCGGGGCCCGCCAGATTCTCAGTGGATTGTATCGTGCCCTCCCCCCCCACCCAGTAACCTCCCTCTAAATGTCAGATGCCTTGCCAGATAAGGCAAAGGTGGGGAGCGAGAGGCGCCTGAGCTCTAAGCTCAGCTTCAGAGCCCCCCCACCCCCACCTCCCGCTCTTGTATTGCCTCTGGTCATGAGGACAGCTTTGGAGGGGCCTTGTACCGAGCTCTGGGGAACCAAGTCCATGGGCTTCACACCACTTAGTGACACCCCCCGCCCAAGTGGGGGACTTCCTAATGCAGGAGCAGGTTGAGGGCGCAGCAGCCTCCCCTCTGGAGAATGCTCGTCTGTGGGCGTCACGGGGATCTCGCCCTGTCCAGGGCCCTCCAAGAGGCAGAATTTCCTCTGTCCACGGTCCCCAGGTGGTACCTTCACCCCACCCATCTTTCTCCTGCTTTTTTCCCCCAGGACCTGCAGTACTAGGCATGGCCACGCGGGGGCACCCCGCCCCAGCGTTGGAGCAGGGACCCTGCCAGCAGAGGGGCCTGAGCCGCCCACAGCCAGGGGTTTGGGGTCGGCAGACAGAGGAAGCTGGGGAACCAAGAGGCGAAAGCTGTCTGTGACCTCCCTGAAGTCACGTTCCCCTAGCCTGATTTCTGAGAGCCGGTTCCGGCGAAGAGGTCCCGGGGAGGTCCAGGGGTGGGCTGGTGCCCACAGGCAGTATCTCTGCCACCTTCTGAACCGTCTCTGCGCCAAACTTTGAGAAAGAGAAGTTGCAACCCTAGGAGCCTGGATCCTGCCCTGAGCACTGTGGTCCACTGCGGAAAGAAAACACAGGGGCCTAAGGCTCCCTGCCCAGCGTGTCCAAGCTGAGGGCAAGACAGTGGCTTGTGTCTAGTCAAAACCTCTGGCCAAAGAAGAACATGAACCTTGCTTAGCTCAGAGGGTGAGGGGCTGGCCTATAGGACCCTGGCCCTGTCTTGTGCCAGGCCCCCTGCTAGGGTACTCCCCGCCCGGGGTGCAAGGTTTCCCCAGATTGCCACCTCCCAAGGCAGGTGAGTTTCAACTAAGCAGCAAGTCTCTTGGTTCTCCACAGGCACAGCCTGGCGCTGTGGGATCCAGGGGCTGGGACTCAACACCCTGGCATCATGCTATGTCCATTAAGGCAGTCAGCATGGCGGAGGGGGTAGTCATCTCGTAACCCCTCCCACAGGCCAGGGTCTTGAAAGGAGAGATTTCACCCAACCTCAATATGGAAACGCCAAGAGAAGGCGCCGATGCTACTCTGGGAAGAGGGTGGAATGGTAGCCTCAGAAACCAAGTCCACCGACAGGTGCAATTGTCTCCTTTACCAAGCAGGAAACTGCGGTCTGGTGTGGACAAAACCCTGGCGCCCCTCGCGATGG
>NW_022105908.1:10745922-10749122 GCF_000313985.2 Echinops telfairi | reverse complement strand
CTCCCCAGCGCCAGCCTCCTGGCGGGGGCTGCGTCCCCCATGAGCAGAGTCTCCAGGCGCCCCCCTCCGGGAGGGGGTTGGGTCCCCCATGCCAGACATCTGGAGGCCACCAGCAGCCTGGGCTCCCCAGCGCCAGCCTCTGGGTGGGGGCTGGGTCCCCCATGAGCTGCGTCTCCAGGCGCCCACTCTGGGCTGGGGCTGGGTCCCCCATGCCTGGGCGCCCCAAGCTTGGGCTCCCGGCTCGCGCCTCTAGGCGTGGGTTGGGTCCCCAGTGCCTGGGCGTCTCGGGGCGACCAACAGCTAGGGCTCTCTGTCTCCTGCCTCTAGGCGGGTGCTGGGTCCCCCTTGCCTGGTACTGGGTCCCCCATGCCTGGGCGTCTCTTGGCGACCAGCAGCAGGGCCTCCCGGGCTCCCGCCTCCAGGCGGGTGCTGGCTCCCCCTCCGCGGGGGCTCCCCTGCTCTGGCCTCCAGGTGTGGGCTGGGTCCCCCACGCCCGGGCCTCTCTTGCTGGGTCCCCTGGCAGCGGGGGCTCCCCAGCTAGCGCCTCAGGGCGGGGGCTGGGTCCCCGTGCAGGGGCCTCCCGGGTCAACCGGCAGCGGGGGCTCCCCGACTCCCGCCTCTAGGCTGTGGCGGGGTCCCCGGGGCCAGGGCGTCTCGGAGCGACTGACAGGGGGCGTTCCTTGGCTCCCGGTTCCAGGCGGGGTCTGAGTCCCCCATGCCTGGGCATCTCTTGGCGAAGGGCAGCGGAGCACCCGGCTCCAGTCTCCAGGCGGTCACTGGGTCCCCCACGCCCGGGGTTCTCTGGGCGACCGGCCGTGGGGGATCCCCGGCTCGCGCCTCTAGGGGGAGCTGGGTCCCCAGTGCCTGGGCGCCTCTGGGCGACCAGCAGCGTGGGCTCCCAGGCTCGAGCCTCTAGGCGGGGACTGGGTCCCCTGAGCTTGGCAGTGTCCGGGCGACTGGCAACAGCGGCTCTCTGTCTCCCGCCTCCAGACTGGGGCTGTGTCCCCCATGCCTGGGCGTCTCCGGGCGATGGTCAGCGGGTCCTCCCTGGCTCCTGCCTCTAGGCAGGTCTGGGTCCCCCATGCCTGAGCGTCTAGGGTCGACCGGCCGCGGGGGTTTCCAGGCTCCCGCCTCCAGGCCGTGGCTGTGTCCCCCACGCCCAGGCGTCTCTGGGCGACCCGCAGCGGGGGCTCCCTGGCTCCCGCCTCCAGGCATTGCTGTGTCCCCCATGCCAGGGCGTCTCGGAGTGACCGCAGCAGGGGCTACCCGGCTCCCGCCTCATGGCGAGGCCTGGGTCCCCCATGCCCGGGCGTCTTGGAGCTACCAGCAGCGGGGGCTCCCTGGCTCCCCCCTCTAGGCGGGTCTGGGTCCCCCATGCTGGGTCCCTCAGGGCGATCAGCAGTGGGGCTCTCCCGCTCCCGCCTCCATGCAGGGGCTGGGTCCCCCTAGTCTCGCCTCTCAAGGCGCTTGGGTACCCCACTCCTTGGCATCAGGAGGCAACATGGAGCGGGGCTCCTGAGCTCCAGTCTTTGGTGGGTGCTTGTGTACTCCGCTCCTTGGCGTCCTCTCGCGAAGGGCAGCGAGGTCCCCCAGCCCCCGCCTAGAGACGGAGCTGTAAGCCCCACTCCCAGTCGCCCCTGGTACTCTGCGGAGCGGGGTGCCCTGGCCCCTGCATTGAGACAGGAGCTGGGAGCCCTCTACCCGTGTTCCCTGAACGCAGGTGAGCTGGGTGTCCTGGCCGCTGCGTCGAAACAGGAGCTGGGAGTCCCAGGGACGCCTCGGAGCGGGGTGCCCCGGCCCCCGCGTGGAGACTGGAGCTGGGAGACCAGCTCCCCGTCGCCTCGGGGACGCTGGGGAGCGGGGTGCCCCAGCTCCTGCGTCAAGACAGGAGCTGGGAAGCCTGCTCCCCTTCGCCCCGGGGGTGCCAGGAGCCAGGTCCCCCAGTCCCCACGTGGAGACAAAGCTGAGAGCCCAGCCTCCAGGTCAAGACCTGTTCTGTTCCCTTATTGGTTCACCTCACCATGGAGGGAGGTGGGGGTCAAACCAGGTTCACTCCCTGCCTTGTGTCCCCAGTATTGTCCTGTGTTGATGTACTCTCCAGCGAAGGGACATCATGTCTCAAGCTATTGTTGGCCCTAGAGTCTTCTCTGTGTGCCCGGGCATTATTTTTGCAAATAATGGTGAGTAAAAAAACTTATTCGTTGTTATTCCTATTCATTCTATTATCTCCAAATAAGAAACAAATATTTTTATACATAATTAAGCTAAAACAATATTTATAATTAATTAATTTGCTTTCACTGGTAATCATGCCTTGCGGCCATGGTATAGTGCCCTCTTAGTATTCTTGAATTACAAATGTGAAAACATTTAAGCAGTCCACACTGAAAGGAGAAAGAGAGAGAGGGAATATGTAAAACGTAAGGGGTGGTTACGGTTGAACAATGCAGAATGAAGTTTGACAAGAGTTCATTTACTGACGAACAAACCTTGTCTGATAATTGAGATTAACAGGGAAAAAAGGGTCATCACACATTACATTTTATAATGCAGCAAACATGCAGATCACGATGCTAAGCTCTGGGTTTTGGGTGAGCCCTTATTTTATGTTAAATATTATACGTGGTCTCTTACTTTCATTTGGCTTTGGAATTCTCTGTGTACATTTTAGGTTCTTGTTTGCTGATATTTTCATGTGTTCGCCTGTGTGCGTGTGTCTGTGTGTGTAAGGTGTTCCTAGGGCTGCCAAGTGTTTCCTAAGAACACCTCTCACGGCAACGTCACCCAACCACCTCGGGTGTATTCTGCCTGCATCTGGACCAGCAGCTCTCCACCTGTGGGTCGCGACCCATTTGGGGGTCGAATGACCCTTTTACAGGGGTTGCCTGATGCATAACAGTAGCAAAATGACAGTTATGAAGTAGCAACAAAAATAACTTTATGGTTGGGGGTCACCACAACTTGAGGAACTGTACTAAAGGGTCATGGCCTTAGGAAGGCTGGGAACCCCTGATTTTCTGTACTCCCCAAAGGATGGATATTCCCATAAGTAAGGTACCTGGAGGATAAATTACGTTGATTTAATAATGATGCTGAAGTAATTACAGGTGATTACCCTTTAATCAGTCTCTTGCCTTCCCTCCTTTATTTCTCAGCTCCTGTTCAGGAACCAGGTGAGCCTGGAGGCAGATAATTAATTT
>NW_022105908.1:10742679-10744330 GCF_000313985.2 Echinops telfairi | reverse complement strand
GGAGATGGTGATTAGCAGTGAATGCGTAGGGATTTAAGTACCAAGTTAATATTGTGTGCTGAAATGTAGCCTACAACATTTTCCTGTTTATCAGCTATAGTATTTTTGATATATTTAGAATCATTTATGCATGAGATCATCATTTTTTATGGATAGAGGAATTTTTCTTTCTTCTCTTTGGAAGCCATTTTTCATCGTTAACTAAAAATGCCTTGTCTTGGGGTTCCCAGGCTCATCCGCCGCCTTGCTCTGCCTCTGCCCGGGGGACGCAGCCGAGGGCACGCCATCGCCCAGGAAACTGCCGCCAGGGCCTGGGCACCGGCATGGTGTTACCGCAGCGGCCGAGCCGCCGCCGCCCGACGCCACGCGAGGGCGCTGGTGAGAGGGCAGCGCGCCGCCGCCGACAGAAGCTCGCTCTCTGAGCCCGCAGCCCGCAGCCCGCCACGCGAGCCCTGCACGTGAGCTGAGCTCAGCGAGGATGTCAGCCTCCGGGGTGGCGCGGAGCAGCGAGAGAAAACCGAAGATGAAACCTGCCGCTGGGGAAGCAGCGGAATTGCTGGCGGGCTCCATGGCGGTCATGGATGACATGCGGAGACGGAAAAGCGTGTGTGATGGGATTCTCGTGGTCCAGGAAAGAGAGATCCCTGCTCATGGTGCGGTCCTTGCTGCAGCCAGCCCAGTGTTCAATGTCATGATCCCAGCTGACACGCTGGAATCCACGACCTTTGAAGCAGAACTCAAAGACGCCGCCCTGGCATCATGGAACACCTGGTGCAACGTGCTTACACTGCTAGGGCTTCTGTGAACAGCGACAACGTGCAGTCCCTGTGGGACGCCGCCAACCGCTACCAGCTTCAGCCTGCGAAGACCATGGGTGTTGCTTTTTTGAAAGAGCAAGGGAAGGCTTCAAATGGTCTAGGTATAAGCGTTCCAGCAGAGTGTCCTGAATGGACAGCCGCTGCAAGATGCCTTTATTCACCAGCATTTCACTGATGTTTACAAAACGGAGGAATTTCTCCAACTTGATGGTCAGCTGTGACACCTCCTCCACCAGGAGCCCTGCCGGTGAGCGCAGAGGAGCAGGTGTGCGATGCTGCCGTCTGGGGGCTGAGACACGATGTAAAACTTTGTCTGGGAAGTATTTTGTCATTTACTAGGACCTTTTTCCATAGTAGGCCATTTTTCATATTATTATTTCTAATATAATAATTGCAGAGGCTTTTGTTAGAAATCATTTACCTTGCCTCATCCACAGTGAACATTAGTTTACAGTCTGATATAAGTAGACTACTTATTAAACAGGATTGTAGAGTAATTATTTTAAAATTCTTGTACTTGGCACTTTTCGGAAATGTTGGAATGCTATTAGCTGTTATTCAATGAGACCCACCCGTAGGTGCCCTATACCTGCAGGGAATGGTGGCTCTTTACTATTATTATTATTAAATTGATCTCCTTCAGAGAACATTTTCAGTAGTAATTATCCAGAATTTAGCCAATATACTTTGTTTTGAGCTAATAAACGTATACCCTATTATCTCTATGTATTCCTTGGATTTCAGCGATGACAGGAGAAAAATGTGTATTAATTACTGAGTGAAAGGTGATAGAAAAGAAAATCTTACTTTTTTCTGAGTGTTGTCAGGAAAGG
>NW_022105908.1:10740869-10742579 GCF_000313985.2 Echinops telfairi | reverse complement strand
AAGACTTTCCACACACTGGCCTGTGTTCTTCCTGCATTTGGCATCATTGCATGTATTTGAAGACAGATGATCTATAGATAGATGATAGGTAACCTCACCAGGAAGGCCTCACTAGGCTCTGAGAGGAAAGACTCACACTCTGTGATGTTTATTTCGCCAAGGAGGCCAATCAGAACATGCGGGCAGAGTTTAATCAGGTTTCAACTTAGAGGGCAAAGAGAGAAATGGCTTTCCTAGGCCCCTTCCTTTTTCGCTTCCTGCCTGGTCACGGGGCCAGCTTGAGCTAGTTCTTTACCCCAACCTGGGCTGCACTACCTGTGGGCCAAGCCAGCCCATGGATGGTATGGCTAGAGCTTGAGGCTCCTTCGAGACCTGCTTTGCCAGAGTGCTGCTGTGTACACTGCTTGAGCTTGAGGCTGGTGGATCCTGTGGCAGTATAGGGGCCTGCTTCCCTAAGCTCCCGGGCTACTGACAATTGCTGACTCACCCTGCTGCCTGCTGCCTTCAGGTAGACTTGGCCTGTCTTGTCTGCGGGAAGACTCCAATGTCTGCTTCATTGACCTCGGACTGGCATCCCAAGTAAGTTAAAGGATTTCCAGTACGTTAATGGTTCCATGAAAGTGAGTTAAACTGATCCTTCTACACTGCTCAGTTGACTAATTATCTGCTATATTCCTTCTCGATGTATAAACCTATCCTTTTATATATAATCATTAAGTGTCGGCTCACTTCCTGCAAGACATCCCAGAGGAAAAGCCAAATGGACTTACCCTGATATAGTCAGAGCCCTGGCAGCTGGAGAAAACATGTGGAGACCCCTGCCAGCACTGAGATGCTTACGCCACTGGATCCACAAGACTGCCCACTCACTGGCCTGTGATTTTCCTGCATTCGGCATCATTGCATGTGTTTAGTGCGTCTGAAGAGGACTTTACAGATTGTCATTGGACATATGAGCTATTATCGGGCTTATGGACTTGATCTGGACTGGGCTGAAATGTTTTCTCAATACGCAATTGCCCTTGTATATAAAGCTCTTTCCTATAATAAAAAAAAAAAACTAAGAGTCCTGGTTTTGTTTCTCTAGTGAACCCTGACTAACACACTCTCCAATCTCTCATAAGCCATCAACCAAATATGGAGCAAAACAGGCAAGCAACCGAGTGGTCAGCACAAGAGGAAACTGCCCCTGGTCCAGGCCAGGAGATGGTGTCTCTTAGGGTCTTCCAAGGAGATCGGGTCATTCATCGGGGCTGGAGGGGTACTGGAAGTTTTCTTCAAGGAGGGAACCCTGCACAGCAGCGGACGCACATCTACACACAGGGCAGTAACTTGCTGGAACCCAGTGGTGCTGTGGGTTAGGCATCATGCTGCTGACGGGGAGGCTGGGGGTTCCAAGCCACCTGTTTCTCTGCAGGTAAAAGGTACGGCTGCCTGCTTCTGTAAAGATCCGGTCTCTGAAACCCTACATGGGGACTCTGAATCAGGCTGAAAGTACCACAGACCTGCCGAACAGCAAACCAGCCGCCTTGGAAGCAGGACTGCCAGAGTGCTCCTCAGAAGCAAGGATGGTGACTCTGTCTCGCGGTCGGACATGACATCACCAGAGACAGAGGGGTGCCTGGGAAAGACATCATGCTCGGTAAAGCTGAGGGCCAGCGACAAAGAGGAAGACTCTCAAGGACACGGACGGACACACTGAAGACCACA
>NW_022105908.1:10739587-10740769 GCF_000313985.2 Echinops telfairi | reverse complement strand
CCCCTCTCCAGGGTCGTGGGGCAGAGAAGGGGTCCTCAGGGGTCATGACTCCTCCCACTAGGGCTGTGGTCAATCAGGGCGCCCCCTGGATGTCCAGGCTGGGTTGGGCCGCCCTTGGCCCTTTGAGGGGTGCTCTCCTCTGGTCCTGAGGACACTGAGGCAGTGGTGCAGGGGACCCGGGGTGGGCTAGGGGTGGGCACCAGCCTGGGTGGAGGGTTCGACACTGAGCCCCCGCCCCGCCCCCTGCGGGATCTGCGCTGGGGCCATTTCCAGTCCAGCCCCGCCTCCCAAAAAGTGTATCAAAGTCGCAGTCTGGCGTCAGGTTGGCACCTGTTTCTGGGCGGGGTGGTTGGGGGCTCTGAGAGCCGATCTGCAAGGTGAGGACACGGGACGCTGTGCCTAACCAATGGTGCATCCCGAAAGGTAAGGGTCCTGGACAAGTCCAGCTGGGAGTCTGCCCCTTTCGGTTCCCTGTCCCCCAAAATTCACAGGCCTGGGAAGGCTGGGAGTAAGTCGAAGCCTGGGGACCCCAGATTCTCTGAGACCCAGGGCGCACTTGCTTGCTGAGCCGGACCGCAGCTGCATTCGGGGAAAGGAACCCCATCAGAGGAAGGGACCCGAGGGGTTCCTGTCGGGTTGGGTGTCAGAGTGGATTCCTCCCTCCATTTTGGGGACCCTGCCGAGCTGCGCAAGGACCTGTACCCGATGGACGCGGCTTCTCTGCCCGCCTCGGGGTCAGTGTCCTGCACCTTTCGCCCATCCCACAAATCAGAGCCGTGAAGTCAAGCCTGCCTGCGCTGCCTGGATGTCGGTGCAGACATGGTGCCCTGGGATCTGCTGGCCCCTCGGCTGGCGCCTGTGACCTGCATGCAGGGTAGGTTCCTGTGACCTGGGTCAGGTACAGCACCGGCACTGGCCTTCAGTCTCCCTTGCTTTACAAGCAGGTACGTACACACATATCTGGTGACTAAGGACACTATGAGTCCCTAGCAGGGCTGGGGGTTCCACAGAGCAGAGGAGGGTGATGGTAACAACCCTTCCCAGGTAGCCGGGGCTTGGGCTCTGCACTGGAGCCAGCCTGCCATGGTCACATGTTGGGGACTTTTTTAAGTCACCCTGCTGCCCACAGCCTGAATTGCTCCTGTAACAGGAGTCTTAGCCAAAGGGGCAGACCTGACAGAC
>NW_022105908.1:10738094-10739487 GCF_000313985.2 Echinops telfairi | reverse complement strand
AATTTCCATCTGTTTCAGATATCACCAAATCAATTTCCATAGTGGCTGTGCATACCTACAGGTCCACCAGCAGTGGATGAGAGTTCCTATCTCACCACAGCCCCTCCAACACTTGTTGCTTTCTGATTTTTTGAATTGGGCTGTCTTTGAGGGTGTTAGGTGGTATCTCATAGTTCTCTTTTGATTTCATTAGGGTCTGTTTCATCCCTCATCCTTCCTATTGGAATTTCTCCCTTCCTTTCTTTTGTTAGGTTTACCAGTGGTCTGTTGGTTCTGTTTATCCCGTTAAAAAAAAAAACAACTTTTAGCAGCAATATTTTTTCCATAGTTTGCTTATTTTCCCTCTCCTGAATCACAGCCCTGAAGTTTGTTATTTCTTTTATTTTGCTATTTCTAGGATTATCCTGTTGACTGTGCTCTAGTTATTGTAAATTTTGTGCCAGCATATCACTCATAAGTCTCTATTCCTTTTTCATGTGTGCATGTATTGCTTTGAAACTTCCTCTGATAACTGCCTTTGCTGTGTCCCATAAGTTTTGGCATGTCATGTTCTCATTCTGCTTGGTTTCTAGAAATGCTCTAATTTCATCTCTGATCTGGACCTGTTACACACTCCTTTTTCCATAGTTATTCATCCTCCAATTGTTTGCTATTATTTTCTTCATCTAACACATGCTGATTTCCAGCCTTATGGCACAGTGGCAGAGAGAGAGGTCTGTATGGTATCTATGTGCTTAAATTTATATGCATTCGACTTATGCCTCAGCATGTGATCTATCTTCGAATATGTGCCATGTGGGTTTGAAAAGAATGTGGTTTTCTTTGTATTTAGGTGATGAGCTCTGTAAATATATATCAGGTCAAGTGTCTAACTGTAGTGTTTTTATCTGCTGCTTCCTTGTTGAGTTTTTTTCCCTGTGATCTATCTTTCTCAGAGAGCAGTGTATTGAAGTCATCTACTATAATTGTTGAGCCTGTGATTCTTTTTTCATCTTTTGGAGCATTTGGTTGACGTATTCATCGGGTCTCTCATTCAGGGAATATATGTTTAAAATGCTTATGGTTCTTTGTCTACAGTTCTCTTGAGCATTATATAATGTTCCTCCATCTCTTTTTATGGTTTGCACTTTGAGATCAATTTGATCTGAGATTAAGATTGAAACCATTGCTTTTTTTGAATTGCTGTTTGCTTGGTATGTTTTCTCCAGCCTTTGATTATCAGCCTATTTTTGTCTGTAATCTTGAGATGTGTCTTCTATAGCCATTAGGTTGATGGGTTGTGTTTTCTAATCCAGTCTGCTAGCCTCGGTCTTTTAATGCCTGAGTTCAGTCCATTGATATGCAGGGTTATTATATCCATCTGTGGACTCTGTGATGTCATCTTATGCCTTTG
>NW_022105908.1:10735966-10737994 GCF_000313985.2 Echinops telfairi | reverse complement strand
ACTGAGACGCCCTCAGGACACTCCCATGGATGTCAGGACTGTGGGTACATCTAGAACACGCCGTGCACCCTTCACATGTTTTCATCAAGGAGCTCTGATGGCACAGGACTGAGAGCCTGGCTGTGAACCATAGAGGGGGCTGCGTGAACCCACCCATCGGACTGCCGCCTCAGATATGGGCTGGGGAGGTCTAGGCTGCCCAGAGGGCTGCCAGGAGTTGGATCTCTCTGACAATAGGTGGCTGAGCTTTTACCTACCGTGCCCCAGTGTCATTCACTCACAATGTGATGTGCTGTGAGTGGAACGTCAGAGAGAGACTCTGGCCAGCCCCAAGTAACAACGGGGCAGCAAGAGCCCAAGGGAAACACTGAGAGGCTGGGGTGGGGGGGCTGCTGTGTCACGGGGGCTGTAGACAATGTCACAAAACAAAGTGTCTTGTCTGTGAACTGTTGACTGGAAAACTCACTGAATCTGCTACCTTTCTGTAATAGTCTTTAGCTGTGAACTGTAGGTCATTTGATCTCCTCCCCGACCACGAGTTACAGGAAAAAGCCTGGAATCTCAGGATTGGCACTCTGGCACGCCGATCAAGACTGACCATCTGGTTGTGCAGGGAAAGATCTATTTCGTCTGGCCTGCCTGCCTGTGCCGTGGATTGATGGTGGCATTCACTGTTTACCAGCAGGAAACCCCAGCACACACAACAGCAGCAGGGCCAGCGCCCTCTGGTTTGTACTACTTTGATTTTGAAAGCAATTCTTATTAAGAAAATGAAAAACACAAAGTGTAAATGTTTCCCCAGCACACCTGGACACAAGAACTGAAATATGGTCCCCAAAGCGGGTCTGTCAGGTCTGCCCCTTTGGCTAAGACTCCTGTTACAGGAGCAATTCAGCCTGTGGGCAGCAGGGTGACTTAAAAAAAGTCCCCAAAATGTGACCATGGCAGACTGGCTCCAGTGCAGAGCCCAAGCCCCGGCTACCTGGGCAGGGTTGTTACCATCACCCTCCTCTGCCCCGTGGAACCCCTAGCCCTGCTAGGGACTCATAGTGTCTTTAATCACCAGATGTGTGTGTACGTACCTGCTTGTAAAGCAGGGGCAACTGAGGGCCTGTGCCAGTGCTGTACCTGACCCAGGTCACAGGAACCTACCCTAGGTCCAGGTCACAGGCGCCAGCCACGGGTCCAGCAGATCCCGGGGCACCATGTCTGCATCAACATCCAGGCAGTGCAGGCAGGCTTGACCTCATGGCTCTGATTTGTGGGATGGGCAAAAGGTGCAGGGCACTCACCCAGATGCGGGCAGAGAAGCCGCGTCCATGGGGTATGGGTCCTGGCGGCGCAGCTCGGCAGGGACTCCAAAAGGGAGGAAGGAATCCACTCTAACACCCAACCCGACAGGAGCCCATGGGGTCCCTTCCTCTGATGGGGTCCCTTCCCCCGAGGGCAGCTGCAGTCCGGCTCAGCGAGCAAGTATGCCCTGGGTCTCAGACAATCTGGGGTCCCCAGGCTTCGACTTACTCCCAGCCCTGTGCATTTTGGGGGACAGGGAACCGAAAGGGGCAGACTCCCAGCTGGACTTGTCCAGGACCCTTACCTTTCGGGACGCACCATCGGTTAGGCACAGCGTCCCGCATCCTCACCTTGCAGATCGGCTCTGAGCTCTGCACCCACCCCGTCCAGAAGGAGGCGCCAACCCGACGCCAGACTGCTGCTTCGATACACAATTTTGGAGGCGGGGCTGGACCGGAATCGGCCCCAGTGCAGATCCCGCAGGGGTTGGGGGGGGGCTGTGTCGAACCCTCCACCCAGGCTGGTGCCCACCCTGGGTCCCCTGCACCACTGCCTCAGTGTCCTCAGGGCCAGAGGAGAGCACCCCTCAAAGGGCCAGGGGCGGCCCAACCCAGCCTGCACATCCAGGGGGCGCCCTGATTGACCACAGCCCTAGTGGGAGGAGTCATGACCCCTGAGGACCCCTTCTCTGCCCCACGACCCTGGAGAGGGGAGTAAGAGTGGGGCCGCCTCTGC
>NW_022105908.1:10733521-10735123 GCF_000313985.2 Echinops telfairi | reverse complement strand
AATGACAACCTTGGACCTATCATGGCTGCATGCTGATGGTCTACCTCCACTGCAGGACTCGTCTTTGTCATTTTAAGGCACAAATGCGTCCCCATGATTTATGTTAATTTGGGGCCTCTTTACTCCCTTGGAAGAATTCCTAGCAGTGCTTCCGGGTAAGCATTGCTGTCAACCAATAAGTATAGGACCATGGCCACTCGCACCTGGCTCTCCTTTTCCTTGGTGGTGTTATGTCCTCCGCGCTCTGCTCCCTTCCTTGCCCTCTTAACTCGAGTCAGACATAAGGCGCTGCAAACCACATCCCAGGACCTCTCGGTCCATCGGCTCCGAGTTGTGATGGCATTCAGAGTGCTGCGTCCCACCATGGACGCTCTCACAGCTGACTGGCTGGTCACCCAGGTCACACAGGGGCATAAGAAATGACTGCCAGATCAGGAGCGTGGACCAAATGGGATCCAGAGTGCTGTGTTCCACCATGGATGCTGTCACATCAGACTGGCTTGTCATATCAGGCCACACAGAGGGACTGTTAATGACTGTCAGATCAGGCTCATGGGCCCATCGAATGACACCTATGTTTAGTGGACACAATGTAACTCATGTCACCCTCCTACATGAATGTACAAGTGGTTCCTGTGAACGGACACTCTAGACCAGCGGTTCTCAACCTTCCTATTGCCACGACCCTTTAACACAGTTCCTCATGTTGTGGTGACCTCCCAACCATAACATTATTTTTGTTGCTACTTCATAACTGTAATTTTGCTACTGTTATGAATCCGGCGACCCAAGTGAAAGGGTCATTCGACCCCTGAAGGGGTCAAGACCCACAGGTTGAGAATGGCTGCTCTAGACAGCTTCTCACATTCAATTCATTCATATATTCATCTCTCTGTGATGTCTCTGGTACGTGAAGGACATTGGCTCCCAACAACAGAGCTTTCTACAGCCAGGACGTCCATAGGTTCTCTTCTGCACGAGCTCCTGGATGTGCCCACAGAAGTGACACCTGTGTCAGAACTGTGTCATCGCAGCCACAGGGTTTTTCTGCAGAGTGAGTTTTCCGATGTACAACGAGCTGAGATTTCCTAGTGCGTGGTTTTCCGAAATCCACCCAGCACTCCCATCCTTTCTCACTCAGAGAAACCCTATGGGAGGGAGTCGACCTGCTCCTTTGGGGTTTCAGAGACTGGAAATCTTCACAGGATCAGACAGGAGAAGCAAAACTGAAAACACACACAAATTAGTAGAAACTAAGCAATATACTACCGAGCAACTAGCGGGTCTATGAAGGAACCAAGTGTTATAAAACATAAACAAAAGTAGAGATTATTTAAAGTAAAGACAGAGCATACCAAAATTTATTGGATGATATCAGTGAACCACTATAGATCAAGGAAGAAATCAAGTGTTTAAAAAGTACAAGCAACACCAGTGATTAATTAAAAGAAAACAAAACTAGAGATGGATTAAACGTAGGCACGCCATACCAAAAGTTAATGGGTACAGCAAAGGCAATCCTTACAGGAAATTTATAGCAATAAAAACCCTGTTTTTAAAAGGTTTCAAATAAATGTTCTCATGCTACAGCTTGAAGAATTA
>NW_022105908.1:10730075-10731437 GCF_000313985.2 Echinops telfairi | reverse complement strand
GTAATACATGCCACCTTAAAAACATTGTTTATCTTGGGATTCAAAAGTGCTCTCACTATGGGGGGATGTATACTTAAGTAAACCAGAAGGTGAGGGCTCTGGAGCTGCCACAGTGGTCTCTCCTGCCGTATTCATGTCTTCTCTTACCCAGGGCGACTGCCAATAGGAACAGAACGCTCCATAGTCCCTCCTTGATGCGTGCACTGTGGCGTCAGTGGTTTAGGTGCAACCTTCGTGGCAATGTCCTTGCTTATTGCTGTGTGGGGGTGCTAGCTTCAGCTCTCAACTCTGTAGAGCACTGGTATGTACGTATAATTCACATTTATGAATGCATTCCGGGTCTACATCAGGTATAAATAATAGGAAACCTGGAGAGCTGGACAGAGCCACACAGCAGGATCGCTCAGCTGCTCCTCTCAAATGTGGTCTGCAATCCTGATGGCTAGTGGTGGGTGTGTCTCACGATGTGGGTGGACAGCTGGTCATGACTGGTACAGATGCATCCACTGATGCACGGCCCCTATCATTTCACTGACTTCATAGACGAGAGGTGTCAAAATCAGCTTCTCCTGGACTAATATTGACCAGTCCAGGGGGCCATTCTTCGGTGTCTGTGACGAGGCAGAGTGATTTTTCCCTGACTCACTGGGGTGGGTGTGAGGGCAGTCTTACTCATTTTACTATGTAGTCCTCACTATTACTATTTATGTATTGAGTGTGTTTTCATACATACTCAGCTGTATCTTCCATGAACTTATATTTTCTTATTCGCTTAAAATAATGTATACCAAATTATTATTTTAATAGCCGTAAAGTTTGTTTATTTCCTCTCACATAAAAACTAGCCCACAAAACATAACATAAGAAGAACTGAAAAGCAACCAATTAAATAATATAAAAGGATGTAAAGTATTCAAAAAACATACAAAACCAAGCAATACAATCTCAAAATATAAGGAAATATTACTTTATCACCATAAGTCTGATAGTATTCCCCAAATAAATTAGGACATATCTCTACAAACTCAGAACCTTTTCTAGTGTACAGTACCTATTTTCTGAAAAGAAAAATCCTTCTTGCCTGAGTGGTCCTAAGACCATTCAAGGCTTAGGGCTCGTGGAAACTCAGTAACCATTGGATGCTCTTCATTTCAAGGCCTGGGCACTGGGTTCTCAGGTTTCTGCTCAAAGAACCTAGGGACAAAGCATAAGGGTAAATCCAATGTAGATCAGTTTCGCGATGCTGGGCGATGAAACACCCTATAGCATCTGTATAATGTCACATGGAGACGACCAAACCTCTCTGCCCATGTACAAGCTCTAGGCTCTCTCTGGACCCCTGCCCCTCCATTTCCACTCTGG